>NC_088403.1:34956457-35620207 GCF_034236695.1 Oncorhynchus nerka
AGCATGTGTCCGTGTTTTCCTATTGAATCAGTGAGATTAGCATTACAAAGCAAAGGGTTTTGAAATGTTGTCAAAACATATCACCACTGATATTGCTTCAAACATGCCAAGTGTAAGAAGTACACTGCACAACGACAACACATAATGTAAGACGTTTGGGCAGGAATGAGCGAACGGTGTGATCTGCAGAGAGAGAGAGGAAGAGAGAGGATGAGAGAGGAAGAAAAACACAAACAGAGAGAGGGGGGGAGAGGGAGAGGGATACATTGGAATTAAAACGTTTAATTCCCTGAAGTATTTACATTGCATATAACTTACAAGTAATGCATAGTGCAACCATCATCCATGTTCATTTTGTTGTTAACCTCATTGCATTGTACTGTATTTACTGAAATGCTGTACCACTATACTGCTTTGGCAATATCTACAAATGGTACTTTATGCCGAAAAAGCAATCTGAATCTGATAGAGAGAGAGACGAGAGAGAGAGAGAGAGAGAGAGAGAGAGAGAGAGAGAGAGAGAGAGAGAGACAGAGAGACAGACAGGCAGAGAGGGAGAGAGAAGAAGAAGACGAAAGAGAGAGAGCCGTTATGGCATTTGACCCTCATGTGACCTGCATGCCAACCCCTCACATGTGGTTCACATCTGTCCTCCCACTGCAATGCCTCTCCTGGCTCTAGCTTCTGGCTCTGAGCCACTTGTTGCAGCAGCAGGCATGGAACATGGAGCCCCAGTCAGCCTCCATACGCCTGCTAGCCAATTAACAGCAAAATAAACCCAAACAGATTTCAATTGATAAATCTTTAATGATACGAGGGATTTTACACAAATTCACACTTGACAGTGTTAATTTAAAGCAAATACCAAAGCTTGATTAAAAATTCCCCAAGCAAGGGAGAAGATAAATGTTTGAATAATTTATCAGATTTAATTGACACGACCGTGATGCTGTAAACAGAAATGTTTTGGTGTTCGTAATGCATTTTGACACGGAAGGAGTTTTTGGGACGAATCCAAAAAAGAGCACAACGGGAAATGTGGGCCAGGCAAGAAAGAGGGGGGGGGGGGGGGGGTCACAAGAGGAGGCCAACAAGGGGAGGCTCCCCTTCCTGATTTAGTAAGCCGTCTGCGAATGCACTAAATGAACTTTCAGTACTCTCTATTTACATATTATTCCAGATCTGCTCAGGCTGCAAGTGAGACCGCCATCGGGTATCTTATAATAACTCATTTGAAAAAAATGACAGGATAGGAACCAGGCTGTGCGAACGTTCAGCAAACACAGTGGTACACAAACCTCGGAGCCAGCCCCGGGCAAAAGCACTTTATTTTGACCCTGAGAAGATGACACTAAACAAGGATGTAAATACACTGAGAGAGAGGGAAAGGAGGAGAGGGAGCCAATAATTCTCACACCGGGCACATCTGGTGTTTGTGACAGCCGTGCGTTTGGGCTATATTGTGGCTCTTGACACCGCGACACACACACACACCAGCCTTTATGTGTTCAACCTGGCGCAACTGTCATGGCCTCTCTCAGGTGTGTGTGTGCTGATAGACAGACCGCCACACAGATGGAGAGGGACAGACAGAGGGAAAGAGAGGGAGGTAGGGAGGGGGAGAGAGAGAGAGAGATAAAGAGAGGTAGAGAGCGAGAGAAAGAGAGAGGGGGGGGAGCTAGAGAGAGGGTGGTGAGAGCTAGAGAGAGCGAGGGAGAGCGAGAGAGAGAGAGAGAGAGAGGGGGGGAGAGAGCGCGAGAGAGAGAGAAAGAGACGAAGGAGAGCATTTGGAGAATGAGAATGTAGGAGTTGTGGAGACATACATAGGAGACTCGCCAGAAGATATATGACCTGCAGGTGTGTATATAGGCGACCACTTGTACGATAAGACACCTATTTGCATGCGTGTAGTCACTCCTTCCTGGCAGGTCTGGACCTGGTAAACATCACCGTTATCTGTAAACAAACAGACTTACTAGTGACTATAAATGAATACATCAAATTTTGATGGGAATCGCCATGTTCGTCTCCCGAGCAACAGAACGGCCTGCACCATGATACAATGTACACCTGAATACATGAATACAAAACCAGGAGCCTTGCTGTTTGTAGGGCTATGTTGACTGGATTTTTCAAGATGTTACTTTGATTTGACACGAGTCTGGGCTCAGCGGAGTGGAGAGACAGACAGACACAGGGACAGAGAGGATCGTATACAGTACAGGGCCATTGTCTGTGGAGGCAGAGAGAGACGGAGGCACAAGCATGTCACTAAGGAGGAAACCAAGGGGAAGACACACAACAAGATCATTTGTTTTGGTCAGAGATCTGAATAGCAGACCGTTTGGCACAAGACACACACACACACAGAACAGGGTTTTGTCCCATTGATATTTTTGTTCATACAGTTGAAATGAGATCAGTCTGCAGTCCGAGAAAAGGCCTCTGTTGTGTGTCTGTGCCCCACCAGCAGTGAACGATCGCTCATTTCCAAGGTATAACACCAATCTCGGCACGGGGGGCCTTGAAGCACAGCTGACATTATAACACACACCAGACGTTTACTTGCCGGGACAATGTATCACTTTCACATCAAAGGAAACGTCTCCTTTAAAAGGAAGCGGTGATGGAAGTCAGCTCAGTTGTGCTTTATTCACTTCCATCAATAAACATGCAGTCGGGGTCTACGGTAATCAGGAAACATGCAGTCGGGGTATACGGTAATCAGGAAACATGGCCAAATAGGGTTGACAATGTATCAAAGCCTGCGCTCGGAGGCAACAGCAAAACCCTAACAAGCCAGTTTATTACCGGTAGCTGTTACTGACATTAGTCAAAACCAAAAGAAAGATAAAATAGAATAAGGAATGAACGCGACGCTGGAATAGCCCTCGGCAGCCTGTTCTCCTCGCGCTTTTGATAACCACACGCCTCCTTCTTTGATACGATAACAAATATAAATTGTTTAAAAAACATCAAATGCAACGAGGGCTGTAGCTAGACCCGGACTGCTATGGTGTTAATCTAGAAGAGGTGTGACATGCAGACACACAGAGCCAGGGCTGGATACAAAGACAGCAGGAGACACATACTCATTCATATCGAGAGACCTCGGCTCAGCTCGGCTCTGCCGGGCCCGTTCTGCTGTAAAAAAAAAGAAAAGAGGCAGTGCAGGCTTCCATAACCTCTATACCTGAATCACTCAGCCGAGGGTTGCCCTCCTCCTCCCCTCCTCAGGGAGATCCATGTTGTCAGACTCACTCTGGTCGTGCACTGCTGTCTGGGAGGCTTGTACAGGATGCTCCGGGGTTCATGGAAGGTGAAGAGGGAAGATTGAATCCCTGCCTCCTCTCGTCCCTGGATTTGTTTGTTTCGATCCCGGGCTAAACAGAGAAAGTAGCCATTAAAGGGCGGGTGGGGAGGGAGGAGAGAGAAGTAGGGAGAAGGGGGATGACTACAAGCCCCAGCAGGTACGCTGGGTGTGTTGAGGGTAAAGAAGAAAATCTCCTCCAAATAATATTTGCCCCATGGGCAGTAAAATGCAAATAACAGATCAAAGGGGTTTGGAATGGAAAACTGGAGAGATTGGAGTGAATATCATCACAGCTCCTCGCCATGACACTTCACTGTATAATGGGTATGGGAGAGATACCTCAAACTCATAACTGACCTGTGCTGGACTGGCGCTCCTTCTCCCTCCCTCTCTTTCTTTCTCTACCCGTCTCTCTCTCGTCACTGTGGTAAAAGCACTCCCCCTTTCATCACTCAGTACACACAGATAGTTTGCTTAGGTACAAGAGCTCTTCACAAAGGAATGCCAAATTCCCCTGTTACATGTTGGCATGACGATGATGTTTGATATTGGCAGCCTGATTCAATTGTACAGTAGTCTACACCGTCTTCCCAACTTACTGTAGATAAAACATCAGAGTTCCTATCCGGTCATGAACACATGAACGTCACATAGGAACCTCATGTTCTAAATAATCAATGGCACTTTTTAACACATACAGGATGTGCTTCTCTTTTAAAGTCACTGTCCAGTTTTTCCAGATTTCTTTCAACTATGACCTGTAATTAATTACAATATGAGTGAATTTGTAATTAAGTATGTAAACTTCTTAAAGCAGCTTTTCTGTGTTGGAATGGTTTGGGCGTACCCTAACAACAGAATGGTGTGGGCATGTACCGGTCATCAAAAATATTCATGCAAGTAGGCCGCTGATTGGCCAGCTTGTCCTCCTCAGGAGGATGACACCATGCTCTATGAGGAAATAGCAAAAAAACATTTAAAATTTAGATACAAGTTTGGGGTGGGGTTTTTAAAGTGTTTATTTCCCCCTCTAATGTATGCTTTGGCCACAAACACAACTATAAGATGAGTCAACAACATTATTTGGGTATGAGTTAACAGAATATGAACTTTTAAAAGTGAGATTTTGACTGGACAGTTACTTTAACACTCACTGTGTTCAATGTATAGGCCTATAGTCCATGAAACTAGCCTAGCAGTGCATTTCTCAAGTTTGGACCTCAAGGTCAGAAACACTGCAGATTTTTATACCCTCTAATCAGGAGCTGATTCAGACCTGGGACACCAGGTGAGTGGAAAATATGGCCAATCAGTGGCGTGATTAATCAATCTATTATAATGACCAGGGAGAAAAAAAATCCAGCAATACTTCAGAATTCAGATCCTGCTAACCATCCCTGGTGTGTGTGTGTAGAGGTGAGATGAGCAGGTGAGAAGCCTCCTAGGTCTAAGTAGCAGACGAAGAACAGCTGAGAATGTGGCTCTGATTGGCTCAGCGTTGCCATGGCTACTGTTAATGACCCGTGCCATCTGACCTGGAGGAGAAGCCAATCATATTGCTTTATAAAGGTGACATGACAAACGCAACTGTGAAGTGTAGAGAATGGAAGTGTAGATCAGTGACAATACTGTCAATATTTTGTATGTAAATACTTTGTTGTTTAAGAATTAGGAGTAACAAAATCATAAGAATTACTAAAGACAATTATTGGTGAGGCTTTATGATAAGATTGCATTTAGAATTGGTTAGATCTGAAAAATGGTAATGTGAATTATTCCAAAATAAGCATAATTTCCAATCTGAGGATATCTGCCAAACGCATACAAAGCATTTTTATTGATGTGGATGACACATAATAATGAGGGGTTAATCTCTCCAAAAATGCCTCTTTCTCTAATCTTCATAGTTCAGTCACAATAACCTGCCATTTCAAATCCTCCTCTGATTCACCCTGTGTGCCATCCAGATCAGCAGTGTTCTTCACTAATAGAAAAGGCTTTGGCCCATCTGGATAACAGAGAACAGGATGCATGACTGACAGAAGAATGTAAACACAGCTAGCTGTATTTTATGGTTGGTCAGCAGAACCTGTGTGGGGGGGGTTTGACACAGTCTTCAGCCCACCTCAAAGCCACTGTTTCTTCCTTCCCAGGACAAAAGTATTTGCCATTAAATGTAAATCCTTAA
The DNA here is from genome assembly GCF_034236695.1 of Oncorhynchus nerka. NCBI lineage: Eukaryota > Metazoa > Chordata > Actinopteri > Salmoniformes > Salmonidae > Oncorhynchus > Oncorhynchus nerka. The sequence goes on from NC_088403.1 coordinate 34,961,959, forward strand.
TCTTCCCTCTTTTCTTCTCTTCCTCCTCTCCTGTCGGTCCCACATCCCTCCCATTTTCTTCCCCCTGTCCTTGCCCCATCCCTTCGTATTTTCGCCATGCAGGCACCCTTCTCATTCTCTTATTGCCAATCATTTGAATTCCAATGCCCAATGTCACCTACTTTGTAATTTGATTACTTCATGTGAGGAATTAGTATGTGTATTTAATGTCATTTCCCCCCTTTTTTTCGTTCTCAAATTTTTTTTTTTTGGGGGATAAATGTTGCAGAGGGAGGAACAGAGAGAAAGATAGAAGGGTTAGAGTTAGCATGTCTAGCGGATATGCCAGCATTGTGCTAATAAATGACAGCTGATTTATGCATCTGTATTCTTTTATTTATAAAAAATTGCAAGCAGGCCGATTTCTGATATGAATAATACAAGTGGATCCACTTTGATTAGGGCTTCAGTGGAGAGCTGTGCATATTCAGCATTACAATTAAATCTTCTGATGTGAAATGGGAATGACACGCTAATGAAGCGAGCCAGCGAGCCTGAACCGAGACTGTCCAACATCGTTATGGGATATCTTAGATGAAGAGTAATTATACGAGGAACACTGAAATGTCATTAAAAATCTTCAGTAAGTGATTTAACCCACTTTTCCCCACTAATGCTAGATTTGTCTTTTTTTACTCCTCTCCTCAGGTTTTTTTCATCCCCCTTTTCATCCATTTTTTTGGGGGGGCCAAGACCGATCAGAAAGTTCTTCCTCAGAAGTTCCAGCAGAAAAATGCCAGACTTAAATAGGCTTGGTTTTAAAGACGGAGATACAATCGAGTGTCCTAATTTAATTTGGTGCATCAGAACTCAATGGTGGTGGTATGTAATTGAAATCGTTCCTTAATAAATTCATATGAATTGGCAATTAGGTCTTGATCTGATTTCCACCAAATGGATTGAAATTGATAGTGGAGGTCCTTGAGCCATATCACTCCAGCCACTTTCACATTATCAAGCTCAAATGTTGATATATTATAAGTAATAACGTGCAGTAAAATACTTATGTGGAAGGGATTGGATGTTGTTGATAAGCGGATTTAGTTCATCTGATTCTCATTCATTCATGTTTGATGTCTCTCATTTTACAGTCTGAGATTTACCCACTGCCTCAATGTGTTGTTGTTGTCTGAATAACCAGCTTGTAAAACAATTACTGAACGATATCATGTTACCATATAATATGCATTACTGTCATTATGGAGTCTCACTATTTGTGCTTTGAGCATGTGTGTGTGTGTGTGTGTGTGTGTGTGTGTGTGTGTGTGTGTGTGTGTGTGTGTGTGTGTGTGTGTGTGTGTGTGTGTGTGCGTGTGTGTGCGTGTTCGTGTGTGTGTGTGTGTGTGTGCGTGTGTGTGTGTGGTAGGTGCTGGATATGCCACAGGCAAGAATTCATGAATATCAGCAGTTTCTCACCACTTTGTTCGGTTAATCCCTTGTTTCAGTGGGAGAAATATGCATTTTTCCAGCATGCATTACTTCATTTACAGCCCATTATATCCACAGGAAGTAAAATGTACCTTTACCCCAGGACCCACTGATGTCATGATTTGTGAATGTCTATGGGCCACATAGTTTTTGGCCCCACAGAGGCAACATATATAACTGTATAACATTACGAGCAAATAGGATCAAATTGAAAACAGTTAATTGAATTGTCATAAACAGTGAAACAAGAAGGGGTGAAAACTGTTATTTTTAAAGTGTATCTTATCAGTCTCAACTAAACTGATACCATTTTATATTGTTATCACATAATACTGCATCATGGCAAGACATTGTATCATTTGTATAGACTTCATTAAGAAAAGCATTTGTCAGCCTAATATAACTGAAACAGTGCAGAGCTCCGTCTGGCTCTGTGCTGCTGATAGGACAAACATGTGAGTGGCGTGACCGCGTCCGTTACGGAACATGGAGTCATGGCATAAAACTGGCACCGCTAGAAAAACGAGTGCCGAACCCAAACGTGCCTCGGAGCTATGCAATTATTTTTGCACTGAGTCCAATATCAACTCGAGAGCAATGCAAATTATTTAAGACGCGCTTTTCAGGGCCCGCAATTATAATAATGATGATCTCAATTAGCGTCGCCATTGCCTCTGACTATTTAGCAGGCAATTTTGCAGCCTGGGGGTGAGGGTATTCTGGAGAGCTGACACACACTGTCAGACCAGGAGGAGGAGAGGAGGAGAGGAGGAGAGGGAGACGAGTCCTCGGACGGACGCTCAATCAATAAACGTGTGACTGGAGATATTTACTGCAACGTCCCAGGAGGAGACGGCCTAAATTGACCTAATTGGTCAGTGTTAGAAATTAAATTAAATGTAGCTGGATGGAGTTCATTTGCTAGGCCTAATACCGAAGCTCAAATGACACACAATCACTTGAAGGATGAAGTCAGTATCCTACAAGCACTAAAAGGATCAAGTAACTTTTGAATTCAATAACAATGTTAACCGTTCTAATCTATTTTTTAAAAGACGATCAATATTAACCAATAAAAGCACTGAGAATAAAACAATCTCCATATAGGCTACATCAGCTTTTATGTGCATTTCTGAGTCAAAAATGTACTGTAGTTCTATAACAGGTACACCTCCAGTGTGTGACTATAAAGGTGTTGCTACATTCACCCAGTGCACCGCTCCTTCTAAAGGAGTTTAGAAATGAACTCTGACCTATTTAAGAGAGAATTCTCTCCTTTTCCTCTGGATATAAAAAGGGACTTCTCTTCCCAGCGTTCATGTGGAAAAGGTTTGCACCACTACCCCTTTCTTTTATTCATCGCACTGTAAATAACTCCACTTTATGAAAAGCAGCCAGTGTGACTCACAGATACCTCTCTAACCACAACACATTATTATTTCATGGCCTTTGAAAGAGGGGCCTGTAACGTTGCCTTACACTTTAATGCGGGAGCTCTCTCTGATGTTGTGTAGTACACAGGCCCCGTCCTTGTTGCAACTCCTCACTTGAATTCACAGACACTTCCAAGTGCATAAATAGCACGGGAGACGAGTGTGCCTCGCGAGGTAATGCTCTGGAACGCCGTTGAGGGAGATAACAGCAGGCATGGTTGCGGCTCAGGCTGTCATGGGGGGGGGGGGGGGGGACTGTGTGTGTGTTCTCCAATTGACTTCTCATGGGACATCACATAGAGAAAATAACATACGGGGTTGGAGTTGTCATTAAATGACCAGCGGACATGATTCAAAGCATCCCAGATAGAATGTCCCTGGCCACTCTTTGGAACGCGAACGAGCCCTTAGAATACAGAGGAGCTAATGGGGACATATTGGTCATGGTGGACTCAGTGTGAATCTCAATGAGCGTGTCAGTAAGAGCGCTCCATGACCGACAAGGTGTAACCTAGCTGGGATGAGTTGAGCCATTCACTGTTTGTCATCCATACTGTTCTTTATTCTATAGCATCAGTCAACACATCTCCATCGAGAATTGGTTTGAAAAATGAGATGGAACAGCAACATTGGAATATAACCATAAACAGCCATTTATAAAAAGCATGTTATATGCTCTTTCTCTTCTGAGTCTCTGTTGATCCCTACCGTATGCTATTCCCTGGATCAACTACCCCCAGTCAAGGCTTATGATAAACTCTCCAGTAACTACAGGCCTAATAGTGTACTGGGCCATGGTTGTACTTGATCAAAGGGTGGCTTGAACACGTGGCCCCTGAGCCATTACTGGTCCAGGGGGTTGGCTCCAGAGGGCTCTGTCTATGGATCCACATGTCCCAGTCCTCTAAACAAGACTCTCGGTGCTAGAATCTGGAACAAAGCCTTGTAACACACACATTAAAATGGAATTGTTTTTTTTTCTCCCCTTTGTCATTCTCAGAAGTAGCACAGTCCTGAAACGTTAAAAGCGTAATGCCAGCTCGATCTTTCATGGTTGCGCCTTTGTAGAATATAAAATGTATATGTGTACAAAAAAAGTAGGAACTCCCTGAAGTTGGAGGTAGACAGTTGCTTTTCAAATCCTAGTTTTGGTCCTTTATTTTAGTCAGCAGTGAAAAGCCATGAATACAGAAAATAATAACGACTGTTACAATTCTCAACCTTGACCTTCTAGTGTCAGAGAATCTTTAACGCATGGACACAGTACACGGTAATGAAGGTATCAAAAATGAGTTCACCTCGATCATAAAGGAATACAACAAAAAAAACATAAAAGGTATTCACTAATTACATAAACATATGTGTTTGCTACAGTCCCAATTTACTGTATACATAGGGGGATCATATTCCCAATTATTAGAGAATGATAGTAGTAGAAAGTATACATGACTCAACTGCCAGACATAATGCTTCATAAAGTATGCACAGAGGTACAAGCAATAAATACACACATTTAGGTTAAGCCTTACAGCTACGCAAAGCAGATGCAGAAGAAGCAGGTTTGCTATTCTTAGCGAGCAATGAGAGAACAGTAAAAAAAAAAAAAATCATGAAATTCAGAAAAGAAACACCGATTTTTTTTTTTTTTCTTCGCTTAGAAAAAAAGTCTGGTAAATTTTATGGGTCCACCAACATTTTTACATAGTATGCACAGTTATCAAAATACAGACAAAATCATCCCAGAAAATCCAGACAATCCTAAAATCTAGTGGAGGAGCAGATTGCAGTTCTGGGATCTTTCTGGTATTATGTGCAAGCAACTATTTCAGACATTTTTATTTTTACAAAACCCATGCAAAATCTACAGGTAATATGCATTCTGTGGCTGACAGTTTTTTCCTTCCCAAACAGTATAGTTGAGGTACGCATTCTTATGCATTGTACTTACATTTAGGTCATCCTCCTGATCATTTGTATGTCTTACAGTATTTTCGATTTGTTAATGATTGTTTTCCAGTCCACCAAATTATTTTAGACATGCATTTTAAAACACAATATTCCTTTTAAAGGTATTTTTTACATTATCATTCTACAAATGTTTGAGGACAACCTATGACAATACTAATCTTCTTCCGTGTCTGACGTCGGGAATGTAAACTGTCCGTCGAGCCGTGTCCATTGAGTAAAGTGTAACAGCTCTTGTGGCTCTCTAATAACTCGACGTGCAATCTGCCATTTAATTGTTCAGAATTGGTTGTGCAGAGGTAGAACCTTTTTTTTTTTATAGAAAGCCTTCGTTTTTGGGGTTAAGTGGGAGAATCCTTTTTGTGTTGTTGAAAGACGCCGTGTCCTTTATATTTGGTGTGATAAGATTATTATGAACGTCGTCTTCAAGTCATTTTTTGCTGACTCCGTCAAAGTACATAAGGGAGAAGCTTTGTTCCTGGGCCCAGCACCCTCTTGAAGTGGAACTGGCATGACTGTGTGTGTAACGTGTGTTTGGGTTATGCATGTGTGTTTGGTTATGTACGTAGTAGTGCGCTAAGCTCTAGAAGCCAACTTTTTGGGCTTGGCACAACACTTGAAAACAACATATATGCACAGTATGTTTCCATACATACGCACAAAGCAGACACACACTGATAGTTAAAATACAATACAACTCAGTCAGTTATTTGACAGTATCTGTTTTTCTGCATCTGAAGGTTACCATAACAAGGACCAGGAAAGCTGGCAGACCAATCACACAGGACTGTGCGTGTGTGTGTGTGTGTTTGTGTGTGCGTGTGTGTGTGCCTTTGAAAGGGTTTGTGTGTGTCATTTCTAGAGTGTCTATCCCATAACCAGAGGCAGAATTTTGTGTAACTTTGGTTTGACTGAAAACGGAAATGACCATTAAAGCAACAGCATCCACTTTTCTAGATGACATTTAGCTGAGAGAAATGAAATATATTTTTTGACAATCACTAACTTCTGTTCTTGCCACTAGAATCCCAAATGTGATATACAAGTTGCCTACCCTATACAGAATGCAGTGCAGTTAAATATAGCTTCTCCTGTGCTACCACACTGACTGTATCTATATAGTTAAGAAGCTATGGATTAGACAATGAAGTATTTAAACTATAGAATAAAGCAAATATCACCTAGAAAAGGTTTCTTTTCACCTTTGATATCCCTCTTCTACAATGGCTGTATTATTTGCTTTTATGTGATAACCAAGCCACATCATTTCATATCAACTTGAAATTATGACTTATTTGGCTTTACTAGATATTTTAAATGTTTGGTTACTATGTTTTCAGTTTCGGTTTTAAACGCGGCTCTAAACAAACCGCGTGGAAATAAGACATGACATATTTGACAGTCCCACTAAACATGACATATTCACTAGATTAGAGAAAACTATGACATGATGGGTGACGGAAAGACAAAAACAAAGAAATCAAAAATCAAAAACAATCTTTCACAACAACACAATTTTCTGCACTTCCATTGAACACACAAATGTTCATTTTGGTCATGATCCACTTTTACAGTAGAGCTGCTTTCTACCAGTCCCTATCACATCGCCTGTAGTTACATGTCACATCTCCTCTCCTCTCTCGCCCTAAACTCCAAGTGGACACTACAAGTTATCAAATTACACATCAAAATCTTGTATTTTTTTTTCTTGAATCATCTTTGTACAGGGCTAAATGAAACGATCCCAGAGGTTATTTAGAAGGTAGTTTGCGGAAAGCTTCTCTTTATACTAGTTAAAGTCACAGAAGGCTGACCAAAGAGTCTGGTGGCTTCTGTCTAAGCTATTGGCCATTGATAGTGTTGGCTTTGGTTTCTAGCTGTTGCCTGTGACTGTTTGCAGGTAGACAAAGCTTTAGAACAAGGAGGTAAAAGAGAACAGCAGAAGAATATGCAGAAATGCATTTTTTTCCCCCGTATTGGTTGGTGCTTACACAAACAGGTACGTTTTTCAAACTTAATGTCACGTTAATTACTTTTCATCACAAACAGGTTCAGACTGGAAGCCTACTTTTTTGACAGCTGCAACAGTCTTGATACCGTGCTTCTGTTACTGTTGGGAAATAGGAAATGGCATTTACAGTTGGTGGTGCCAGAAATCAGAATACAAAGAGTAGAACGCAAAAAAGAAGAAAAACAACAACCGTTTTTTTGAATTTTTGCAACATACAGGCAGTGACACTAATTTCTGATACTACTCCTGTGCAAATGATGGACAGAGCAACAACGTTTGAATTGAACCAGCAATTGTTTCTAACATCAACAACTACTGTGAGGGTTTTTTGATATTCACAAAATTAAACATCTTTTTTTTTGGCAGTATATGAGGCCGTTAGCTTTCTACAGAACGGGTTCCCAGACTCGTGTTTTTGTCGTTTTCCGTCCATGAGCCTCTGTGTGTGTCTGTGTGTATGTAGTGGCCAAGCCATCTTAATGAAACAGGTCTGAATGTCGTTTTAAAAACCAGACATCTCATGCCTGTCATGTTCAGTCAGGGATCCCATAGGGCTGCAACAAAGAGTTCCTTTGGGCCTCGTCTTCCGGATGCATGCTCAATAAATACTCCAGTCCGCGGGTCGGGAGGGAGGAGAGTCAGCTGTGGTCTGTTCTGTTGGTTCTGTTTGGTTCTGGGTGAGGAGTGGTTCTGGTTCTAGCAGGTTCTAGGAGGACAGCCTGTGAGGAAACAGGTAGGAGGACAGTGTGACGGAGGTGGAGGGAGGGGCCTGTAGTAGTGGGAGGGACTCCAGTAGTCACTCCAGGTCATCTGATAGGTTGCCCTCCTCCAGCTCCCGGTCGTCGTCTAGCTCTGGGCTGTGGTTGGCTGTCGTCACCAGTGACATCGGACAGTCATCGTCGTCCATGTTCAACGGCTCCTCCTTGACGTGGATCGCTGGCCTGGAAAGGAATTTATGAAATATGTTGGAAATAATTTTATACATAAAGACATATGATAACCGAGTAGGAAATTGATACAGTTCCACCAACGTGCCTTAGTCCCATAGTCCACCCAGGTAGAAGCCACTGCTATACAGTGGTGAATGTGTGAACTCCCGTACAATTAAACACAAAAACTATGATTGAAGTGAGAAGTTAGGCTGGGTTCAAATGAAAATGAGTGCCACAAGCCTGGATTTCACCCATGCACTACCAAGGTGTTTTGAGCACACAGCTATGAACTAAACCTGTCTCTCTGCCTGTCCGGTGGTTGGTCATCAGTGAGCTGCAGACAGGGGTCTACAGTGGCAGTGAAGTCAAAGAGATCCTCTTATGAATATCTGAGTTGTTTGCGTACAAGGCTCTAGGGTATCAACTCTTCACCCTGGTCACATATTTTATCATGCTGCTATTTGTTAAAGGTAATTAGAAAGATTGTGAGGGAGAAGCCCTTCAGCACAATTAACAGGGGAAGGAACCAGAAAAAAACGACTAATAAATCACTCAAATAAGCCTCCCTCTTCTACAGAATGTATCTTCAATATTTATTTGTATTTTATTTAACCTTTATTTAACTAGGCAAGACAGGTAAGAACAAATTCTTATTTACAATGACGGCCTAACCCTCCCCTAACCCGGACGACGCTGGGTTAATTGCGCCCGGACCTATGGGACTCTCGATCGCGGCCGGTTGTGATACAGCCCGGGATCGTACCCGGGTCCCCCAAAGATATTCCACATAATAAACCTACAGTATGTCTTTTTCAGAGAAAACATAAAACATTTTGAATGCAATAATTGAAATCAGCCTGAATTATCATAAACATATCAAAGCTGGCATTACGTTGCTGAACAGCGTGTAACTACAACCATAGTATTTGTGAAACGATAGTTCAACATGAAACATCACTTCCACTTTAAGCAATTGCATCAACATTTTTATGACAACAATTTGAAAATGGCTTATACCCAGACATGGTTGGCCATCAAGAGTTTACTGATGACACCTGGTTGACTTAAAATATATATATATAAAACACACTGCATACTAAATAATGGAGAATGTATCATCCCCTCTAGTCCCCTGGAGCAAGGGGAGTCAAGCTTTTTTAAAATCTGGTTAATAGAAAGTGCAATGCGTCGTTAATATGCAGGGGCGTGCGTGTCGCTCCTCCAGAGGGAAAAACCTGCAGCTAGTCTCCGCCATTAATCAGCTTCAGCCCGGCAATTCAGTCGGACATACATGATACATGTTTTTAACTCTAAATGAATGAATATCTTTAGCCACTGTCAATAAAGGCAGTGTGAAAACACTGAAACGCCGGACCGAGTGGGGAAGTGGGGACGTTTCATCCTCCAGTACAACAGAGAGAGGATGGGCGGAAGTGCTGGGCTACTAACAAGAATAATAACGCTGTCACACACAAACAAGGCTTAACATGATCCGGGGCCCTACTCAGGGAAAGGGTTTGTGGCGCGATGATAAATCTGACAAAACCTAATTATTTTTGACACGTCAGATGCATCAGGGAATCCCTGTGGACTAAGAGGGGGGAGAGAGTGAGTGAGAGTGAGTGAGAGAGAGAGCGAGAGAGAGAGAGAGAGAGAGAGAGGAGACAGAGAGAGAGAGAGAGAGAGAGAGAGAGAGAGAGCAAGAAAAATCCTTATCAAGTATTAGAATGTGTCTGGCAGCCATCTCCTGGGTTGCCTTCATCAATGGCAGGAGGAACTTTGAATTTGAAAATAATTTTAAAAGGTACAGATTACTTTAATATTTATAGCAAAATAAATTCATATTCAGATGTGGTAGCTAGAAGGAGATGCTTTGCCTTTCCAGGATGCTAGGCGGTGTGATGAATATTTCTGTTTCCTTCTCAACCCACACACTCAAGAGGAGAAACCAGAATAAACAGAACTCTCCCCTCCAGGTGAGAAGAGGGGGATGAAACGATTATCTAGGATTCATTTCTATACACTCTTTCTAGTTATCTGGTAACACATTTATTGAATTTAATTTGTTGTCGTAAATAAAAAACAATGAACAATATTCATATTCAGAGCTACCACTCTAATCAATAGACGTATGTTTTGATATGAAGTATTTGATATCTCTCCCAATTCATGTTTTTACAAAAACAAAAAAAAACAAATACAGTGCCATCAGAAAGTATTCACACCCCTTAACTTTTTCCACATTTTGTTGTGTTACAGCCTGAATTTAAAATTGGCCTACATACAACACCCCATCATTTCAAAGTGGAATAATGTTTTTAGAATTTAAAAAATAATAATATAATAAATAAAAAGCTGAAATGTCTTGAGTCAACACCTTTCTTATGGTAAAAGCCAAAATAAGTTCAGGAGTAAAAATGTGTTTAACAAGTCACACAATAAGTTGCATGGACTCACTCTGTGTGCAATAATAGTGTTTAACATGCTTTTTGAATGACTAGTTCATCTTTGTACCCCACATATACAATTGTCTGCAAGGTCCCTCAGTCGAGCAGTGAATTTCAAACACAGATTCAACCACAAAGACCAGGGAGGTTTTCCAATGCCTCGTAAAGAAGGCCACCTATTGGTAGATGGGTATAAAAAAAAGCAGACATTGAATGTCCCTTTGAACATGGTGAATTTATTAATTAAACTTTGGATGGTGTAACAATACACCCAGTCATTACAAAGATACAGGCGTCCTTCCTAACTTAGTTGAACGAAACCGCTCAGGGATTTCACCATGAGGCCAATGGTGACTTTAAAACAGTTACAGAGTTTAATGCCTGTGGCATGAGAAAACTGAGGATGGATCAACAACGTTTTAATTACTCCATAATACTAACCTAAATGACTGAGAGAAAAGTAAGAAAGCCTGTACAGAATAACAATATTCCAAAACATGCATCCTGTTTGCAATAAGGCACTAAAGTAAAACTGAAAAAAAATGTGGCAAAGGAATTAACTTTATGTCCTGAATACAAAGCGTTATGTTTGGGGTAAATCCAACACAACACATCACTGAGTACCGCTCTTCATATTCAAGCATGGTGGTGGCTGCATCATGTTATGGGTATGTTTGTCATCTGCAAGGACTAGGGAGTGTTTTAGGATAAAAAGAAACGGAATAGAACTAAGCACAGGCAAAATCTTCTTCCACTTTGACATTACAGAGTATTTTGTGTAGATCGTTGACAAGAAATGACAATGAAATCCATTTTAATCCCTCCTGGTAACACAACAAAATGTGGAAAAAGTCAAGGGGTGTGAATACTTTCTGAAGTATATTGAAATCCTTGGTGATCTCCCTCAAGCTTTGTAATAAATCATTTGTATTTAACATGTTACAACAAACATGCTACATTGACGATATTAATCTTAACGGGAGACAAATGAGGCAGGACCAGATGGTGTTCAGTAGCACAGCCATTTTTTAAATATATATATATATTTTTAAATGTAAACTTTATTTAACTAGGCAAGTCAATTAAGAACAAATTCTTATTTACAATGACGGCCTACCCTGGCCAAGCCCGGACGACGCTGGGCCAATTGTGCGCCGCGCTATGGGACTCCCAATCACGGCCGGATGTGATACAGCCATTAGACACCCAGCAGCACAATCCTTTCTCCTCATCATCACAGGCATAGCTCATAGCTTTCATTTGTATTCATTATAAACCACTAACATGCTTGTGTGGTTGGAGAATGAAAAAAAAGAAAGGAGAAAAATGATTAGTCCTCGTTGTGGCTTTACACTGTATTAGAGAACCATTGGATGAGTCATTTATTCGTTAATGGCTAGCTGGCATTATGAAGTCTGGACTAAATGCCTAGGCTCTGTGTCTGATAAATACCAGCTATGTGTGTGTGCGTGAAGTTCATGTGTGTGTGTTGTGTGTGTGTGTGGTTCATAAGTGCATCTTGGACAGAGACTCATCACCATCACTGGCAGATTATGATCACTGGTAATCACGCTCTGCATGAGGCATGGCAGGGATGCAAATAACATCATTAGCTATGTGTCGTATGTTAACGAGGGGCGGGGGACGATCAGAGGACAGAGTGACACACATGATAGCATCTGAACATGGATCATTTACGGTTATCAAGGAGTGTGGAGTGATATAAAGTACATACAACAACTTAATGGCCTTACATAACAATGCAGCATAAAAAAAACAAAGGATTGTGGGTAAATGTTTTCACTAATTTTACAATGTGATACTGTGGTCAATATGCGTACATTTTTGAAAATCTAAATCTCTTTTATTCTAAGTGAAACTGTTTTTACTGAAGTCCTTAAGCAGCATCCAACTGTACTGTAATTCTAGCTAGCACATCTAGTTCCTGTCTTTTTTAGTCCTTTCTTCCTCTTAAGCATACCCTTGAGGGGACACACACACACATAAATGGTAACATGCCTGGAGCTATCTGAGTCGCTGTTTGGCTGATAGCATTAACCTCCAGAAGTGGGGAAAAAGGTTTGTCTAATTGTTCGATTCACTTGGTTTCTGAAGTTTCCCTGCTCTCTCCTGAGGACCGGCTGGTACGCCGTGTACTCTTTAGTTAGTGTTACTCTCCCTTCATTATTAAGTGCATCCCAGAGAACCCACTCATAAAAACACATTTCTTCCATTTTGAGGATGTTGCGGCCGTGTAAAGGCGGAGAGCGGTCGTGGAGGCAGCCTCCACAGCACCCCCTCACACTGAGGCGAGGCCGTCGGAGAGAGAGAGTCTCCTGTTCTGTCCGTTATTAAAAGTTAAACAGCCTGGGGGAGTGGATACACAGGGATTCTGTCTGGCACTGCAGATATGCCCCACTTAACCCCCCCCCCCCCCCAATCTGGCCCATTTCCGAAAGGAATAAACACATCCAAACAAATTAATGTATGGGTTAGGCCAGTTCCTCTCAGAACAGTCAGTCCCCTTCTTCGATACGGAACTGGCTTAATTCCCGGTGCTACTCCAGAGATGGCTAGCAAGTTAGCTACTGTGGCTGGGCTTGCATCATCGATTTCAAATAGGGGGGGGGGGCTGGAAGTGTGTGGGAGATCGAGGAAGTAGTAGCTTCACATACAACGCCCTTGGTGTTCCATTTCCTATCTTTGGCTAGGTAAACATGGACTACAGTGACACGTGTGACATCACTGGTTAGAGGGAGAGCACATTTGTAACATACACATTCCTGAAATCCACATGACATACATTTTTAATGGCCCTCTTTCTCTCTCTGGGCTCCATTAAAAAAGATAGAGAAGGCAAAGATTTTTAAGTAATTAATGATACAGTTAGCTGCTAAATATTAATATGGACGGTCTTGAATAAAATATGACTTCTAAACCCCTACAATGCAGACATTGGAGTAATTCAAACCGAATGTGTGATCATCGTCTTTTTATAGGTTATAACTGTTACAACTGACAGCCATGTATGTAAAGCTCACCTCAGGTGTGGCATAATGTGTCGTTGAAATGAAGACTTCTTTGAGCCGCCAAAATACTCCGTTAATTTAGTACTAAAATCAAATGAGTCCCCAAAAACCTCCCACTATGTTATAATCTAGTAAAGACTTTTAACAAACTACGATGCTAACAAAAGACAGCTATGGGGAGTGTGGGGATCCACTGTTGCCACTGTATCATCTGATACATGGAACAGAGGGGGAGGTCTGTCACCAACTCTCTCTCTCTGTGTTACAGTGAACACACTGAGGTAGGTGTGTGTGTGTGTGTGTGTGTGTGTGTGTGTGTACGCTTGCATCCCCACCAACGAGAAGCCACTGAGTGCTACGTACATGTGTGCCTGTGGGGAGTATCCTCCAGGGCTGCTGTGGCCGTTGGTGTCCAGGTGATCCAGCGATCCGTTCAAGTCGGACTGGAGCAGGCTGGGGGGGCTGCTACCCATCATTCCTGGGGGGCTGCCACCCATCAACCCATGGGGGCTCCCGCCCATGAATCCATGTGGGCTACCACCCATCAATCCATGGGGGCTACCGCCCAGCATACCAGGGGGGCTCCCGCCCATTAGGCCATGAGGACTGCCTCCCATCAAGCCAGACGAACTGCTGTTCATCAGACCAGGGTTCCCCAGCAGAGGCAGGGAGGTCTCAGCCAGCGCCGCCTGGGAGAGAGGGAGGGAGGAAGAAGGGGGAGAGAGGGAAACGAAGGGGAGAGGAAAGAAAAGAGTGGGAGAGAAAAGGGGGGTGGTTGATAGAGAGAGGGGGAGGGAGTGAGCGAAGGGAGAAAAGGGAAGAGAGAGAGAGAGAGAGCGAGAGAGAGAGAGAGAGAGAGAGAGAGAGAGAGAGAGAGAAAGTGATGGAAGTTAAGAGACAAAAGGGTATTCAGATCATAGGCCATCATTGAGATAAACCTCACACTTAGAGGAAAATTCCACACAAAAACTATCTTTTCGTATTTGTTTCAATAGTCCATTGTTGATATTGTCCCAAAATGTTTTGCATGTCAGCAATCAAATTTCAAGATATATCACTTTCAAAATACAGATAATACTGGTAAAGACTGTTAACAAGCTATCATGCTAACAGGGGAGCTCTATGGGGAGCTGTATTTTGAAAGTTGTATATCTTGAAAACTTGACTGCCGACATGCAAAACATTTTTGGGACAATATCAACAATGAACTAATGAAACAAATACCAAAAGAGATTTTTGGGGCGGAGTTTTCCTTTAAGACAATTACTGGATGCTTTCTATAGGCTGTAAACGACTAATGATTGGATCGTTTGCAACCATCACTGAACAGTTTTCACTGATGGTTTATTCGACTCAATATAACTCCACATAATGAAATATTTTGGATTTCACTGATATCACCATGTTGGCTTTCGATGACTATTCAACTTTACCTCCATAATAAGATAGAACTCCTGATACTTTTGCCTCCTGCGCATTAAAGTTACATTTGGGATTAAAATGGTACGTTTTGGCTATGAGCACCTTGCTGGCTGGCCCGACAGTATGAAGCCAAATCATTTATGACAGCTTGGATAAATATTCATGCAAATGCCTTTGCATTTGCTGCGGCTGCTATCAATCTGAGCCTGTATTCAAGCTGGAGAGAGAGAAAGAGCTGGTGCCTGCTCTAACCACAGGGTGGCCTCCATTCTCACTCATCTCAACCAGACAGATGGAGAGAGAAGGAAAGAGATGGAGGGAGTTGAGGAGGGAGGAGAGAGGAGGGAGGAGAGTGAGACCCTCCACTCAACTTTAGCCACTTTCTCCTGCATCTTCCTTGCTGACTATGAACATACAATGCAGGAGGCTGAGGTCTTAAGAACTACTTCCATTTAACCACACAGAAACCACACACATAGACAGCTGTAGGCTATAGTACCCACAATGCAATGGAGGGGAATCAGTCACGTGTTGTCTAGTGCACAGGATCTGACAGAGCAATCGCAGGTTAATACTGTGTGTTTACCTGTAAGCTGGCGTTTAAAGCAGCTCCATAGCCCAGGCTGGAGGGAAGGTTCTTCACAAGCGTCGGGCTTCTACACCAGGAAACACAAATACACAAAACAGTTTGAAATAAACATTCTTATTTTTACAAAATGGCATATTCCACAACATAAACAAATAAGTATCTAACATCATTGTAAAATACCTATTTCTCCTAATAGCTGTGACATTAAATCACTTTAGAATGAACGGCAGCCCTTGGATCAGACACCGTGTACTGTACTACAGTGCTGTTTAAAAATGGCAGATTATTAGTGGTAATACGGTACAGGCCCTAGGACTAGGTGGGGAGTTAGAGTGACAACTCTGCTCTAACGTACCCTGTTATCTTCTGAGACCTGCGTTTCTGGTACTCCATCTCATCCACCGTCCACACGGCCCCCTTCACGTTCTCCACGCGCACAAAGCACTTGTGCAGACTGAGGTTGTGGCGAACGGCGTTCTACAGATGGAAACAAGGAGAGAAAGGTTATGGAAAGAGTCCATTTGATTTCTTTTTTTATTATCCACCTAAGAAAGGAAGGAAAGAAGCGAAGGGAAATAGATTTTTTTTTGTTGAAATTCTTAACGTTCACGCACCATTGATTTAATTAGTAAAAGCGAGTACGAGTACGAATGCACTTACAAGTCACACACAGTACATATCAATCAGAGTAAGTAGGCTGAGAGGAGGTAATCAGCATAGCGAATGGCTTTTGGTGACAGAAGTGGTAATGCTGTGGTGATAATGGTGATGTCAGTAGCAGCAGCAGCAGCAGCAGCAGCCCTCAACCCTCTGCTCTGGTCTTAATGGCAGTATCTCAAGATGATGACAGTATCACAGATTTGAGGCCCTTCCCATCCGGTGGCTAACCACTAACTCCGGTGACAATACGAGGTGTGGGGGATAAGAGGAGGAGGGGGGTTGGTGTGAGAAGGTACGACCTGTGGGTGTGAGGTGGTTTTGGGGTAGGCTGACGAGGATGTCTACTATATTGAAATAGTCTGTGCATGCTGTTAAGATAGGAGTCAAACGAATGATCAGGTCTGGACACCTTTTTGTTGTAATATTGTCACATACCCTTAAAGCAAAGTGTTGCTATCAAAATGACCTGAGATGTGCATGCATTAACACATGTATGCATTAACACATGTATGCATTAACACATGTATGCATTAACACATGTATACATTGCTGCATGCATATGCAAACATGAAATATATACAAAAATGAAAATCAACAAAAGAAATACAATATTCTTCCCCGACATTCCAGATAAATCAATATTAAAACATGCGTCAGAAAGCCTACAAATAATAACCTTTGCTTTAATATCGTCCGCTGTCACAAGCATTACTCTCCCAACGAGGTATACAGTGTTTTCCCTTTAAGAAAAGAGGTTCTCTAAAGAAAAGGAGAAAAAAAAACAGCCCAGAAGCAGATCTTCGCATCTGACCTGAAAATCCCAGGATTTGATTGATCTTAATGCCTATGGCTTTGAATATGATCATTTTAATATTAATGAGAAAATGAGCAGTTTTATTATGCATGCTTTACAGTTAGATCTAATAAGCTGCTGGGGAGTGAGGAGCAGAGTGGAGGCTGGATCCTCCAGTCTCAGAGCTGATGAGACCAAGCTCAGATATTAAATCACCTTTCATTTCTTTTTTTCTTTTTTAAAGTTCTCTCAGTTAATCAAATGACAAGCCCGTCACAGATCATCCCTCTAATGCCTTACAAAAGAAGTGTGGGAGCTCAAAATGTAAATATATCACCTAGGTTATTGTGAAAGAGAGAGGGACTGAGATATTTCTAATGCCCATTGTGCCCACTTCTCTATATCATGACCGGGCCACCAAAAAAAATTAAATGTGTGTGTGTGTGTGTGTCAGAGAGAGAGAGACCAGTTAGTGATAAAACAATTGACTAAACCATTTTTTTTTAAACACACAGGACTGTGTGACAATCCGGAAGAGTCCGGAGTCTTTTGCAGCACACCCTTGTGGATCAGTAATCACACGCCGACATCATTTGCATCCCAAATCCAAATTAATTCACTTTGCTAAACCTAGTTCTCTGATATGCTTTGCATGCTGATGAGAGGTGGATGTATCCTGATCCCCCCCCCCCATCCTCTCCTCCTCCTGAGTATCCACAATGGCCACTGGCTCTTACTGGCTAACGAATTATGCTTAAGGTGGGTGAGAATAAAACACAGATACGTGTAGTGTTGGGGTAGAGGGAGGGAATATACTTATCAGCAACACACACACACTTCCCCCAAAAACAGATGCATCAAGAAGACATTTTTAACTGTGTTAGAGAGGCAGGCAATGATAGTTGTATAGGACAGAGATACAAATGAGTCCTTTTGTCCTGGTAAATGAAGTGTGTTCTCTCCCTGACAGGCTAATTCTCACTTTGGGTCTCCTTTAGTTCCGGCTGAACGGCCATAACCCCTCAGTCGGACACGCGGCCACCAGCCCGCCACTATGAGCTATGGTGTGTGTATAGGAGCACACGGGCCAGACACTAAACACAAAACCCCCTGCCACAGCCCAAGCTTCCCTAGGCAAACAGCCATCTTTCAGACTAATTAACCAATGATATGCAAGAGAGGCTGGGTGTGTGTGGGAGGAGGGATGGAGAGGGAGAGAGAGGAAGAGAGAGAGCGAGCTAGATATAGAGTGAGGGGAGGGACAGGAGGAGAAGTAATACGGTGCATGGTAACAAAAGGTGCTGATGATTGAGTGGCTGTATTGTAATTAGCGTGCCAGGCCCCACTCCTCCCCACTGCACCAAATTAGAAAACGATATCAGAGGCAGAATTATTCTTTCACTTGTCATCCGAGAGAAAGAGGTTGGAAAAATTCACTCTATTCAAGAGGTCAGGTTAAAGAGAGGGGAGTGGGATACTAATCTGTTGGTGTCAAGTAAATAAATGTTCCTCCAAGCTTTTCTTACTGCAGGTATGGCACAAAGAGGTGTCTCTGAATGAGGAAGTAGTGTACTCTAAGGCTGTAAGAGTAGGTTTAGGGTAGGTACCTTCCAAGTAGCTGCGTTGCGTCTGAAGTAAGCGAATGTGCGCGTGAACCAGCTGTAGATTTCATTAAGCGTTAACTGCATGTCGCCTGACTCCATGATACCCTGAAATGAGACGACATCAAATAATGGTTTACTAACTAGGCGGCATGACACACACTCTCAGAGCTGCCTGCGATTCAAGCAGCAATTAATTTACATCTAATCAGGCAAAGTTAATTTATTTTTTCTCCCACTCACCTGCCTTATGAGGGTTGCATAAGTAAATGGCGGTCTGACATCGGCATTCTTATAAAACTCATAGTTTGGGGCAATCTCTGGAAAAATAAATACTGTGTCACCACCTGAAATAATTGGTAAATTTTATTCTTCAAGGTATTGGAATTAGTTCAGGGTTTCATCAAATGAAAAGCGGGAGAGAAAGAGAAGAGAAGAGGGAGGGGAAGGCAGCACATATCAAATCAGCATTTTCCATGTCTAACTAAATATCATTTTTATTAATCTCTCTCATGAGAAATCTTAAACACTAATTCATCCATATGAAATTAGATCAATGTAGATATTTTGTATGAACATGAATAATTCATGCATATTTGATACTAAATACCAGAGAGTAAATATAAACATCAAAGACAGATGCAAAGAGCTTAATACATAGAACATCTTACGTTCGAACTTAATTAACATTCATGTAATAATTACGCTCAGAAAAAGTTCTGGTGTATTTAACATATAGATTGATTATACAGAGGCTTTTTTTGCTATTAAATATAACGTTCCATATTGGAATAAACACTGTGCCGTTGTACAACAACAACCAATAGTGACAATGCATTGAATGTCCAACACAGTATTCAATTAAACTCAATGAACCCAACTTTATTAATGATCATAACTCTAGGTGACTGGGCTTAGTGTAGAGGTTCTTACCTGAAGACAGTTGCATGGAGTACTTGTCGGAGTGACGTCTGCGCATGGCGCCCATGCTGGGGACGTTGGCGGCGCTGAGCAGGGAGGGCACCTGGGGCACCTGGGACATGGGTGTCACGGGGGCGCTGGGCGTGGTGGGGGTCTGAGGTACGTTCGGAGGGGACACCGACAGCAAGTTCTTCGACATGGTGACGCTCGATACCAAGTTCAGCTGAGTAAGGAGGAAAGGGGTGAGGGAGCGAGGAAAGGAAGGAGAGGGAGTGAAGGAAGGTGAGACAGGGTGGAGTGAAAGAGGGAGAGAGAGAAAGGAGAAAGAGAGCATGGGAAATAGAGCGAGGGAGAGAAAGACAAGAGAGAAACATGATTGAGGGCGAGAAGAAGGAAGTAGAGGCAGGAGAGCGGGAGGGAGAAAGAAAGACGGTTTTACATCAGAAGGGGCTCTCTGACAAATGAGAGTGGATTCGCTCTACAGTTCTACAGCTGTGGTTCCACTAATAAGCTGTGTTAGAGGAAGCAGCCAATCTCCACAAATTAAAGGATACAATTGTATCATAAGAATTCTTATTCGAACACGCTATTAAAAGATGATCTCATGATCAGTCCTCCGAGTTATACCAACCACCATCTCTAGCCCACATAGAGACAACTCACTATGTAGTGTGTACTAAACTGTGGTAGGGAGAGAGCCAGAGACAGCCACCTCCACCACCTGGCTACAGATGGCTACAGCTGGCCGGGCCACAGCACAGGCAACCCTGACCTTTCCTGGATACAAAACAAAAGCGATGCGCCTGGTGGCCGCGGCTTCTTTCCTCTTTGAAAGCCGACCAGAGAGTGTCACTTTACCTCGCCGCTAACGCTAACTGAAACCCATCACTAATCCACATAGCTTTTCTCCCTCTTTTTGTATTTCCTTTTTTTTACTTGGGCTCATGTGATGTGATTGTAGGGGTTCCAACCAGCCGAGTGGAAATTTCCACCCTGACCTTTGCGTCTCTGTGCTAATTTAGGTGGAATGGAAATGACATCATTACATATTCAAACCAAATTGGCTTAATTGCGAATGGGGCGAGTGGAATGCTTGTGAGCGTTGTGAATTAACGTGTATGGAGATCACTTTGAAAGGGGAGCAGGGTTGTAAGAGAGAGAGAGAGAGAGAGAGAGAGAGAGAGAGAGGCCTCAACAATAATTTGCGACAGTGTGTGTTGATAAATGCAATGAGATCAGATTGGAAAGACTATGGTGCATCTATGGTTTTCAGCTGATCATTATAGCACCACTTAAAGCTAATGAGCTGATACTGGGAGGGACTGTCTGGGCTGAGATGACTGGCAGCTAGTTAACAGTATGGCCTGTACTGACATCAGTACTTCTGTATCTCAGTTGGTAGAGCATGGTGCTTACAACGGCAGGATGGTAGGTTTGATTCCCGGGACCACCCATAAAAAAAATATATGGCTGCAAGTCACTTTGGATAGAAGCCTCTGCTAAGTGACATTTATTGTTATGTATTAGATCAACTCAAACTAGTCTTAAGAGAGAAGAACTTTCCATAGGACTGCAGAGTTACTGCATAGGCTAGCTGTGGCCTTAGTACAAGTTTACTCTACCGCATAGTGGAAGGAGGAATGAATCTAAGACTGACGAGTGTAAGTTTCAAAAACATGCTGATTTTTTTAAAGGTGAAAAATATCAATTGCTAATGAATTCAAATGTTCACGTGCTAATTATGTAATTGAATTACGGAATAATAATGATGATTGACAAGTCATAACCAACTTTACTACTTTTGGGAGGAAAGTAGACTAGACTACAGCAACTGTCACTGTGGAACACAGTACAGCCAGTAAACTAGCATGACAATTGAAAAGGAAAATGTATATTGCCATTTTTTCCCCCCTACAACAGCTTACAAAAGAGTGTGTTGGATGTGTATAATACAGAAATCTCCATATAATTCACAACAGGTCAAGGCACCAAACCAACCAGGTCTTTAAAGTGTGTTCCTACTTAATCCCCCATTCATTCACAGCATCAGACACACACACACACATACACACACACACGCACACACACACCACACCGCCCCAGCAACACTGTGAACAGTCATTATGTGTTACATGTTCAACACAGAGACCCACAAAGGGTTTGGATACGCTGTCAAACATAGCAAAAATGCACTCCATAATAAATCCTATCAAGTGTGTGTGTGTGTGTAATCACATGTATATTTATAGTGTTAAGATTCCCTCCCCCCCCCCCCCCCCTCTGCTCCCCCCACCAGGTACGGCAACAAGCGTAACATGTTTGCAGGCATACAATCCTAGTATTTGCAAAATGGAATTTATTAAAGCCCTAACTGAGAGGAAGAGTGAATGAGAGGCAGGGATGAGCACTTTGCCACCTCTCTGCTCATCTGAATATATATATTCAAGGTTGGGTCTGGGAGAGAGAGAGAGAGAGAAAAAAAACTCATTATTCAGGGACCTGCAGCCTTGGTAACTTTGATTTTCATCCATCCATGGCATGGCCAAAAGGTAACATTTAATGAAGTGCCATTCAGAGAGTAAATGGGGTCATATAATAGACAGTGCGCCCAGCGCGAGGAACACCTTGTGTTGGGCTACTGATAGCTGTTAAGGGTTGCAGTGATGAACCAACAAGACTCATTTCAGCAGCCGGCAATACATTCACACTATTAATATTTATCAAATATGTGGGCTGTTTCAACCCCAGCCATGTTCGGGCTGTAAACCCATGCTATGATGATATCTATTACCCATCTCCTATTGCGGTGGAACTATGCCTTTTTTCACATATAACACGTATTATACACATGTAGTCATTTTCACATGCCAAAATCTACAGTATAACTACGCTCCTCTCTAGTTCTCCAAAGGGGGGGAGCCTTAAAACTGAAGCTGGAGAGAGTTTGTTCATTTAAGGATCTCTGTATGAATTACGCATCATCAAATGCAATTAGCAGTTCTTTCATGTGCGGTTTATGTAATGCAGTACTTCATTAACATTATTCATTCATATGCAGTCTTGGATTACAGTCCTGAACATTCTTTATTAGACTAGATGTAACCAAGCTGCTGGAGTTTTGGAGATAAAAAAAATGGGGGAAAAAAGTGATTGAATAATAAATTGGAGGAAAGCAGACGATTCCTGACGGGTTTGCAGGATAATTATTCTATCTTGTGATTCTACTTTATATGATGAGAGGTGATGAGCAGGAATATTATCCCATTGAAATTAGGAACTTGCTAAGCAGCAGCAACATACTAACAATGTTTCTACTGTCAATTTTTTTTAACTGCTTTAAAAATTAGGTCAACAATACTAACACAAATTATGCATTTGTTTTTGCAAATGCAATATTTAAAATTGTGTGTATAATTTAAATATATATGCATTGTGAGTGTATCCATATTCAAAGCAAATATATATTAAAGTGAAATAGTGTCAAATAGATTTTAGGCTATTTTTGCCCATATTTGTAGGATTTTATATCCATTATAAGCCCATTTTATTGCATACTTATTACTGGGCTATTTCATTGCTCATCATCTTTACCAGTACAGCTATCAGTTGAGATGTTTGTTGTCCAAATGAAACATCTTCTCATTTCTCTCACTCGACTTTAAGTGCTGCTTTGGACTGTGGTGCTAACAGGTTGTTTTGACCATTATATCTATCACAATGAAATGGCCCAGCGTTTTGGCAAAGGACTCAAGCCTGTGATTTAATACACGCCCGGCTCTATTGTCCTCTCTGTCATAGACTGAGATGTATCTGATGGGAGATGTGTAACCTGGTATTGCCTTTCCATCCCACTATCATCCCTCTATCCCTCCATCCATTTGAACTGCTGACGGTTAAACTGTTTCATTTCATCTGCTGGGGCTCATTCAGCCAAACCCTGTTTACTGTATATAGAGCAATATGCACTCACAGGTTTTGGAGATGGCTTGGGCTCCGAGGGCCGCATGTGCAAGTGGGCCATCATCGCCTGAAGACGCTCACGTTCTTTAGAAAGCTGTTAGCGGAGAGAGGGAGAGAAAATAAAACAGTTTTAGAAATGAGCGATTTTCCCCAGACTGCAACAGTAATACATCTTGTTATCGAGCTTGTCTCTCTTGTAATGAATCCTGCATATGCCCAGTCTGGGGCTCCTAGCTAAGTCTGCCTTGAAGACACAGACTTAAACCAAACCAGCGGAGGAGAGGAAGAGGAGAAGAGAAGAGAGAGACAAAACATTTCTGCTGCTGGTGGTGGTGGTGTCGGGCAAGGGGAAGTTAGTGCGAAGAGGTCAGGGAAAACAAATAGCGCTTCATCTTTTTGTCAATAGCAGAATTTAGGTCACGGATGCTTTGACAGCAAAAAGCTACTCAGGCTCTAAATTAGAGGGTCTTGAGTGCCTCCTCAAAGTCCTGTGGACACGGTTAGAGAGATGGACCCTAGCCAACAGCTGCCAAGAGGTGAAGGGGTCCTTCAAACAGAGTGCCAGCCAGGCCCGCCTCCATGCTCCCCCCTGTTCCCTTGGAGGTCCAGTTAGTGGCCCTGCAATCTGCTCTCATCAATCTAACTCACTGGGAGTGACAGGGACCAGGCAGTGTGAACAGACTGAACTCCACTCCTCCTGCGCTAGCTACAACACGAAGACAGCGGCAGCAGCATCCAGCAACACTGGACTAGACTGAACTGGTCCTCATTACCAGTGACGGCTCTCAGGGATGGAGTGAAGGGAAAAAAGGAGGCGAGGAAGGACATAAAAGAGCACACGCCGACTGGTAATTGGTCACACTGTAAACACGAGGTTCGGCGGCTTTGGGTGTCAGCAACAAAAAAAAAAAGACAAAAAAAAATACTTTTTAGTTTTCTTTTACATATAAATAAGAATTCTTGTTTTTTGTTGTTGTTCTAAGACCCTCCAAAACCCCAACAACATAAAAACTAGATGTTTTTGTCGGAATGGAAAACAACTTTATAGTGGAACGCTTGGGCAGCATTCAGATCAGCATCAAGCCAGCTTAGTGTGTGAGAGAGAGAGAGAGAGAGGGAGAGGGCGAGAGTGTGTGGGAACTTAGAACTCGAAGAGCATGTCTGTTTGTCCATGCTACCCCGGGCCTAAAGCAGGCCTGACTGTCAGTACCACAGTGTAAATCCAGTACAGAAAATAGACAGCCGTGGTGTAAATCCAGTGCAATGTGGGAATGCCGTGGATGCTGAGTAATAATGTCGTTCAATCACCGGACTCATTATCTCGACAGAGTGACACGCTAATAAGGTCACGCTCCACCTACTAAAAATAGTTCCCTTCTTCAGGAGATTTCGTCAGGTGCAAAGTGCATTTAATTAACATGCAGGGAAAGGGGAGAGATGCACTCCGTTATTAATTGGAAAGGAGAGAAAATAAGCACATCCTTAATTCAATTAAAAGAGTCACAATGGGTTTGGTGCGAGCCCAAGGATTCCTTTGTTTAGGTCTCGCTATATAAGCTTCTGGTAGGTGTGCTTGTGTCCACCTCTTAGTGTGCTGCATTTTGTCCTAGCCGGCCACACAAACAGGCACGTAGAAATGAATTAGAAATCAATGGCAACGTAATAATGCTAAAAGAGCCGTGCCTGTATCTCTAGCTGCTGTACCACCTGCATCTGGACTCGACACTGGGCCGTGCTCCTGTCGTCTAGAGCGTGCTCATTGTTAAGGTGCCTGGAGACAGGGAGAGAGAGAGAGAGACAGGGAGGGAGGGAGAGAGAGAGAGAGAGAGAGAGAGAGAGAGAGAGAGAGAGAGAGAGGGAGGGAAGTCGTTAATGATGTTATATGCATACAAATTCATAAAATCAGGCATTATAATTTAAATGATTAAAATGCAAAAATGTGATTATTTATTATGATTATTTATTAAATGATGTATTATCATAAATTCTTATTCTTATTCTTATTATTATGTTGTTGTTGTTGTTGTCAACATCATTCTGATATAAAACAGTGAAAGCATCTCCAATATGACAATAGGCCCTCTGTAGTGTGGATGGGATTCAGTGACTACCCAGAGCACTACTCTATGGAGGATAAAAGATGCTGGTCTGGCACAATGGATTTGTATCCAATTCATTTACAGAAAACAATAAAGGCAATTTAACGTTGAGAACATTTAAAAAATGCTCCCCTTCCAAAGTGGGCATTTATTCAGCATTTATTCAGCGGCAGACTGTATCTCCCTTCATTAGATTTTTTTTTTAAAGCAGACAGCCATAACAGTTGATGACGGTTCGTCTTGATTGGATTTTGTCTGCAGGACACAAAAGAACCTCGCCATTAAAATAGACCTTTATTCCCTGCACCACGCTACAAAGGCGAAAAAGGTTTTTTAAAGTGTTGTGATGTTCGGTAATGAGCCTCTATCTGAATTATCATTGGTGACAAACTCACAAAGCGGGCTTTGAGAAGACATGGTTATGAAATGCCAGAGCTGCCACATTCTTTCCTGTAATTATAGGTTAGCTTGCAGACCCTTCAATGATCATTTACAGCACTGCCTCCAGTGCATTAGTGGGAGCTTAAATCGCTCTCTCTGACACACACACGCACACCACACACACACATACATGCACACACACACACGTTTCACCATATATTATATTTATAGTCTTTTCCTATTTACTGTTTAACAGCAAAATGCTAAACAATACAAACGTAGTCGCCAGCCTGCCTTAGTATGCCAATCAAAGCATGGAATGGGACATTTGAAATCACAATAGCCCAGTACCTTTCAATTATGGCCGGGCACATTTAAAACCATTCCAATTTCATTCCTGTTTTATGCTTTTGTAACCATTTCAGGTCTAATGCTCAGATATGTTCCATTATGAATCAGGAATGAGATAGCATTAAAAGGAGGGGGAGAGGCTGGACTGGTGGGTTTCTCCAGCCCGTGTCTAATTGCTGTTTCAGAATGCGCATGCAAAGGGGCATTTCATTAATCATTTAATCACGTCCCTCGCAGGAAGAGGGAACTAATGCTGCAAATACCCTTTTCATTTCAATGCTCATAATGCTATCTTATGCACTTGATGTATAGCGTGTGTCATAAATTACAGCTACTTCAAAAGCACCAAGTGGGCTAGCCCACTATCCCTGAAGATCCTTCATTACCAAATACAAAAAAATACAAAAAAATCTTTATTAAGTTTCCGTCTCATCGACAGACAAGCAGCCTGTGTTTTTTCTCTCTCTCCTGTTGGGAGGGGAGAGGTTGTGAATTAGCTGCAGAAGGCCTCTCGATATTCCTCCGACCATTTTTGTTCCTCAAATGATCCCTTTTTTTGTCTTCCTCTTCTTCTCCTGCTGGCCAGTTAGCAAGGCGATTACAAACAGATTACGGCCTGCATATGAAATATTCAAATGGCAAGCTCTGCTATTATGCATTAATAAGAAAGAGGGAAATAGAGAAAGAGTGTGAGAGAGAGAGAGAGAGAGTGAGATGGTGTGAGGGAGAGAGATTGACAGCGAGAGAGATGCAGAAAGAGTGAGAGAGAGAGTGAGAGACAACAAGCAATAAAAAGAGAAGGAGGGAGAGAGAGAGAGAGAGAGAGAGAGAGAGAGAGAGAGCGAGAGAGAGAGCGAGAGAGAGAGCGAGACAGGTTATCCGTCATCGTCACCAGAATATCCCCTAATGAGCCGGGCCCAGTCAGACTCAGAGCAGTACAAACAGAGAGGTGAGCGAGGGAAGAGAGGCCGGACGCCTTCACAAAGACAGCTCTGAACAAACATTTCTGGAGCCACCACATAATTTATGGGTCACTTTACAGGCATATTGATTTTTGTTTTGAGAGGGGAATAACCAATGTGATGGGTCCAATAGCACAGGAAGGCAGAAAGAAAGAGGGAGAGCTGGGGAGATTGACAGATGCAGGGATTCAGGGACAGAGAGGCCACACTAATACAGTATAGCAGTATAGCAGGGTTTTCTAGACAAAAACAAAGCAAAGGTTCCTAGTTTATGAGAAGTGGCTGTTATACACTTTGGGATAGTTATTCCTATGGAGTATCATATTATGTTGTCCATTTTGTATCCTCACTGACCACTAAGACAAATATACACACAATATACTGAAGTTATACACTGAGAGTTCTAAGAGCCTGCTAATATACCTTCAAGCACACAGTATGGTGTGCCTAATTGTCCATGTGTCCTATCACAGCTTCGTTGACCCAGACCCTTCATGCTAGCTAGGCCGGGGCCTCCATCCTCCCTGACTGTCTAGCATGGCGGAGAATAACACAAACACACATTGCAGACCCACACCAGACCAGACAGCAGCATATGCATAACTAATGTAATGCCCTCAGTTTTAAAGGTCTTGTCACACCCAGCCAGACGTCTGGCAGAGTAGCGCTAAGGGGGCCTATCCGGGGGCTTCTTACTGCCTTGTGGGTTTAATTAAGCAACGGTTAGAGACACTCGCGGTCAGGTTAACGTCTCTCTCTCTCTCTCTCTCTCTCCCTCTCTCTCTCCGCTTGCCATTTCTCTCTGACGCTACTGCCTGCTGGGTAAGGGGGAAGAGGGGGACATGGCGTCGGAGGGGGAGAGGGGAAGAGTTAAGTGAGGAGGCAGATAAATTGTCTGTGTAGACGGCGAGGTGCATCGATTTAGGGAGACCCTGCTCTGAGGGGTTGGCGGTCGGGGCATGCTGGTGGTTTGGATGGTGGGTATGAATATATATGGGCTGACGGGTTGAAGGATGTTTAATTGGAGATGATAATCAAAGGTAACTAACTCTTCTCAGATGTGTGTGTGTGTGTGTGTGTGTGTGTGTGTGTGTGTGTGTGTGTGTGTGTGTGTGTGTGTGAGATCACAGATGGGAGAGCAAATCAATACAGAACTAGGGAACAGAGCAGGAAGCATTATATAATAATACTAAACAGAATGGAGTATTAAAAGGTATGTGATGTGAATGAATCAAATATTTCTGCATTGATTGCACTGTAGAGTACTGTACCATGCCCGCAAATGTATACATATCACTGTAACACTATTCTAAAAGAACAAATCTGTGTGTGAAGTTAGTTATTCTCATTCCTGCCAAACCTTGAAAATACACGTGCCTGAAAACTATTTAGAAGCACATACATTTACATGCATCAACATGCACGCACAGGCCCACACACACGCCCCCGACACCCCCTCGAACACTCCCACGCTAATATTACATTTGAACTACAGAGCTAACACAACGTGCCAGCCAACCTCTAGGCTCGCTCTCCAGGTGAACACACATAAAAGAGACACTGAAGAGCTATTAAATGCTGATCTTGACAAGTTTCCTACCCGCAACACAACAAAAGATGACTAAACGCGCCCGCTGCATGATATTTTGTTTCATACCTCCAGCAACCAACCATCAGGTTACCTAGGTTTCCCCCCTTCCTCACGTTCTCCTCTTAAAGTGCCATTTGATTCTGACACCTATTTTATGTAAACCTTTTTAAAGTGTGTGTGTACCTGGCTGTTGCCGAGGAGATGAGTGGCATCTCCGAAAACATTAAAAGGCTCTCCCTGACACAGACGATAGCTCCTCCAAGGAAAGGCAGACAAGCAGCCATCTTTGTTCTGCCAGGATCACGCTGTCTTTTTGTTGCTGTCTGTTTCCATGTGCCGGTTACAGTACATGAACCTGACTCCTCGCAGGCTGGATGCAACGACGTGGAGTCTCACCCAGAATCTTTAAGGCTGTTTTGTAAAGACAGTTGTTTTAAGCAGGGTCCCTTCCATACTATACCAGTTGTCAGTGAATTGCCTGCAACGCCTCTTTCTAGTCTACTAGTGTAAAGTATATGCCTACTGTAAAGTATATCTGTGCAATCCTTTTTTCTACACTGTTCTTAAAGAATATATACAGTCACATGTTTTATAGCCTCCTGTGTACCTATGCCCTAACCTAAATGAGAAACTAAGCTATAAAGATGTCCATACTGTAACGATCTTCGTCTTCATCGGATGAAAAGTAGGAAGGATCGGACCAAAACGCAGCGTGGTAAGTGTCCATCATAATTATTTAACACAGAACACGAAAATACAAAATAACAAAGTGAATGTAAGAAATGAAAATCGAAACAGTCCTGAAAGGTGAAAACACAAAACAGGAAACAACTACCCACAAACACCAGGTGGGAAAAGGCTAACTAAGTATGGTTCTCAACCCCCCCCCAAATCCTAAACCCATAGGGGAGGGTCTGGGTGGGCATCTATCCGCGGTGGCGGTTCTGGTGCGGGACATGGACCCCACTCCACCTTAGTCTTGGCCCACTTAGGAGGCGCCTCTGGAGCGGCGACCCTCGCCACCGACCACGGACTGGGGAACCTTGCAGCGGGCCCCGAATAGGAGGGCGACTCCGGCAGTGCCGGACAGGCGGGAGACTCTGGCGGCGCCGGACAGGCGGGAGACTCTGGCGGCGCCGGACAGATGGCTCTGACGACTCTGGACTGTCGGGCAGCTCTGGCGGCTCCGGACAGGAGGGAGACTCTGGAAGGAGAAGACGCAGAGACAGCCTGGTGCGTGGGGCTGCCACAGGGCCCTCCTGTGGAGACGTACAGGAGGCCTGGTGCGTAGAGGAGGCACCGGATAAACCGGGCTGTGGGGGAGCACTGGAGCTCTGGTGCGCAGCCTTGGCACCACTCCTCCAGGTTGAATGCCCACTTTAGCCCGGCCCCTCCAGAGTGCTGGCACAGGTCGAACCGGGCTTAGGGGGAGCACTGGAGATCTGGTGCTTACCACTCGCACCTCTCCATTAGGCTCAATGCCCACATTCGCCCGGCACGGGCGGAGCGCAGGCATAGGACGAACAGCATCCTCCCAGCGCCCCGGAGACATGGTACACAGAGCCGGCGCACCGGAGACCAAACACGCTGGGCTGGCACAATCCGCCCTGGCTGGATGCTTACTCTCGCATGGCACTTGCAGGGGGCTGGCCTATAGCGCTCCGGGCTATGAGCGCGCACTGGAGACACTGTGCGCTTCACCGCATAACACGGTGCCTGACCAGTACTACGCTGCTTCCGGTAAGCACAGGGAGTTGACTCAGGTCTATCACCTGGCTCCGCCAATCTCCTCGCGTGGGACTGCCTCTCGTGCCTGCTGCGCTGCTTTACCTTATATCGCCGCCTCTCTGCTTTCGCCGCCTCCAGTTCAGCTTTCGGGCAGCGATATTCCCCAGCCTGACTCCAGGGTCCCTTACCGTCGAATATCTCCTTCCAAGTCCAGGAGTCCCGAACCCTCTGCTCCTCCTTACCACGCTGCTTGGTCCGTTGGTGGTGGGTGGTTCTGTAACGATCTTCGTCTTCATCGGATGAGGAGTAGGAAGGATCAGACCAAAACGCAGCGTGGTAAAGTGTCCATGATCATTTATTAACACAGAACACGAAAATACAAAATAACAAAGTGAATGTAAGAAATAAAAATCGAAACAGTCCTGAAAGGTGAAAACACAAAACAGGAAACAACTACCCACAAACACCAGGTGGGAAAAGGCTACCTAAGTATGGTTCTCAATCAGAGACAACGATAGACAGCTGCCTCTGGCCAAACGCATAGAAAAGTAAACATAGAAAAACAACCCGCGCCCGACCAAACCAAAATAGAGACATAAAAAAGGAACTAAGGTCAGAGCGTGACACATACAGTAAACATACTTAGCCGTGTTTACATGGAAGGCAATGTATAGTAACGGGTGGATTCAATAAGACAAACTGAGTGCATGACTATAGACCACTAATCTGCTATAGCCATGCAGTCTCACACACAGCCAACATCTTTCTCAAGCTGCAAGGTAAACTTCTCCTCTGCTCCAGGGCCTCCACCAGAATATACTTAAGCAATAAGGGAGGTGTGGTATATGGCCAGTATACCACGGCTAAAGGCTGTTCTAAGCACGACACAGCGCGGAGTGCCTGGACACAGCCCTTGTACCACAGCCGTGGTATATTGGCCATATATCACAAACCCCAGAGGTGCCTTACTGCGATCATAAACTGCTTACCAACATAATTACAGCACTAAAAAGAAATGTTTTGTCATACCCATGGTATACGGTCTGATGTACCACGGCTGTCAGCCAATCAGCATTGAGGGCTCAATCTACCCAGTTTATAATGTAACCTTATAGTATTGACTATACTGCCTTTCCCCGAGCAAATCTTTGCTCGCGACATCCACCATGGTGCTCCACACAGTGCATCTTCCCCTAGGGATAAGCACATCATATCCATATAAATACACCTGGAAATAATGAATTCAAAGGTGCGTCTATTGTTGGCCTGTCCGTTGAACAGAGGCGTTGATATAATGCACATGAAATGTCTTGTCTGTCTCACTTGTGGGGACTGTAGAGGTTTTGTATATTAAGCCAGTCTGGCTTTCAGTCATTTCTCTTTGCACAGACACACATTAGCCCTAATGCACATGCTGGTGCTACAGACGGCTGTATAATTAACCAAGCTACCGCCTTTTGTTTTGCCTGACCTAAATCTTACAACTCTGGTTTGGCCCTAGTGGGCTTCCATGTCATCACAGAACCACGGTTATGGAGTTACAGCACTGTAATGTAAAGGAAGAAGCCGCCTCCCCAAAATAGAACAATATCCCAATTTCAAAAGAGTTTGTGTGGGATTTACATGAACATTTACACCCGTGAAAACGCTCCACGCGATCATTATTTCTCAGTTAATTACAAATCTAATTAGAATATTCCAATGAACGCTTCGGCCCCCTTTTCTCTCTTTTCGAATGAAGAGAGAGAGAGAAAGAGCCTCGCTCCTCCAGAGTGGCAACGTGATAACCTGTAATCTACGGCACTGGCGAACACCTACCCCTTTTGATGTCCCCCACTAACATCCCAGACAACAAAGCAGACCAATTACAAATGAGCTAATTAACTAAATTGTTGATGGAGCATGAAGAGTTCATTCAGTCCGTCCGCAGGCGCCATGACAACACTGAATGCAGCCATTGTGGGGCCCCCTGCGCGTCCTTACAAGTTGCCATTCGTTTTTGAGGCCATCAGGCACACCAGCCATCAGGCAACTCTGCGCGCTGAAGAGGAGATTTGGGTGTAAATCGGAGATCAATTACATCTAGAGTTAATGTAGCCAGCCGCCTGACAGTCTATACAATCTACACGTTCAAATATCCCCACTGAGATGCAAGCGTGTTTATCTCTTTGTTGGGCCCACCTCGATTAAGCTCGCTAAGAGCAGCTCTGGTACTGTGGAAAATAACCCAGAATAGGCCTCTGCAGCTTCATTACTGAGAAACAAAATATGTACAGCAGCTAAGCTCATCTTAGTTGATGAATGGCAACTTTTATACCATGGAACATAAGACAACGTTTCTGCTGTGGGAAAGAGGCACGAGAGGCGCTTGGCTGGGTGACATGAAGCTTTATCGGATATCATGGGGGCCGTTGTCTTGGCCCGTGGTTGTTAAACGCAACTGTCATCGAGCTTGTAGTTTTTTTTTGTTTTGAATTAACACAGGAGACTGTAACGTAATGCACAGTCATGAAGTAAATTCACGGTGTAAGCTAAGACATGATGATATATGAGGTCGGTGAGTACAGGAAAGGGGAGGTGAGTAAGACACATTGTAGAGTACATTCTCAGAATAAGACCTACTTCAAAAACTGTCCGAAGTCCTCACAGACGCTCTCGCAGCCGGGCCACTTGCACACCCCGTGACCATAGAGGGAGTGGGAGGCTCCGCTTTCCTCATGTAATGAGCTGAGGAGAGAAGAGCGAGAGAGAGAGAGAGAGAGAGAGAGAGAGAGAGAGAGAGAGAGAGAGAGAGAGAGGAGAGAGACAGTAGGAGAAAAGGAGAGAGAACGAGGGAGCGATGGATAGAGAGAGTGAGATGAGAGAGAGAGAGAGAGAGAGAGAGAGAGAGAGAGAGAGAGAGAGAGAGAGAGAGAGAGAGAGAGAGAGAGAGAGAGAGAGAGAGAGGTGAGGAGAGGGAAAGAGAACAGGGAGAAAGAGAGAGGGGGGATGGATAGAGAGAGAGCGAGAGAGAGAGACAAAGGCAGAGAGGGAGAAAGAGACAGAGAGAGACAGAGAGAAAAAAAATGAAGGATCAGAGGTAGAGAGAAGGAGAGAGAGAAGGGTAGACTGGCGTCAGATTCATCAAAAAAGCCATAATGGCTTGAGGCTGCTGGTGGCTGTCAGGTTACAATCAGTGACAAGCAGGTCAATTCAGCCCTGTTCTATTGAATAGTTCAACTGCCAAGGATGCTAGGAGGAGGAGGAGGGAAGGAGCCTAATTAAGCCAAGGATGGAAGTTACTGTCTGCATCTGAAATAGCACCCTACTCCCTATATAGTGCACTACTTTTGGCCAGAGCCCATGAGGCTAAAGGTAGTGCACTATAAAGGGACTAAGGTGTTCCTAATAACAGAAGGGAGAAAAGATGACGGCGGGTGGCCTAGCAATATGGTTAACATCTGATTATTGATCCAGTGTTATTACAAACCCCTAAGCAACGCGTGAAAAACCATCCAACTAACCCATTCATAGAGGGACCAATTTCCTTTTCTTTTTTTCCCCGACCCCTATTTCTTCATCTTGTAAAGCGATCAACGGAGGGCTTTCAAGTAAACATGAAAAATCCAGACGGCCATATAATTTTCATCACGAGATGAATAATATTCTCCGTAATTTATGTTATTTTGAGGACAAGAGGGGGTTCTGCTTGGATAATGGCACCCAAATAAGTTATGACCCCGAGTAGACAGCACATCCTATTAAAAGTGACGGTTTAACCTTTCGGCTCCACTTGTTTCTGTATTTGGCGGGTTGGAGGGTGTGTGTGTGTGTTTGTGTGTCGGTGTGTGTGAGGGGGATTTTGTGTGTGTGTGTGAGAGCTCACACACGGTTTCTACAGCCAGGCTTTCCCTCCATCGATCCACTGTGTGTTAGTAAGCATCTCTCCTTGACAATACTCCGTGTTCGATCATTACGAGACGCCACACCCCCCCGGGGGGACACTAACAGATAAAAAAGTGTTTTCTCTCTCCCCTCCCTCCTCCTCCTGTTTTTGTTTCTCTTCTAGGGGAACGTCTGCCTTCTAAAGATCTCTTTTTCAAGCCCCCTTTTAGTGGCGGTAGCAGATAGCATCTACTTTAAACCAATTACGCAACACATCCAGCTCCACCGAAGTCTCTCCACACCGCTACACTGCGCCACATTCTTAATATATCGCAGGAAAGAGCCTTGAATAATGCATAGAACCAGATAGACATATGTGAACAGTTGTTTTCTTACAGTCGGAAGCACATACAAAGGCGGCATCACAAGGACAAACATTCTAAAGTACCACCTTGGCGTCACGTATTTTGTTTACATGACAAGCGGAGCAGCGAGGTAATTTCAAAAGATAGAGCCACTAAATACTTAATGTACGAGGTGGTTGCCTTCGCTTTCTGGCTCGCACAGCTGTGTATTGCTGCCGGTGTCTTCGTCTCCTTGCTTTTGATATGGTGTAAGTAACTGTGTTCAATAGCATCCTACGCTGTCCCTAGGGAGGCCGAGGCTGGTTTTTGAATATTACCAAGACACTAATAAACTATTGAACAAACAAACAAAACATCACGTTCAACCCGGCAGGAACAAATACGTATTTTTTTTGTTTTCATTTTCTAAACGGGGGGGCAAATACTTTGATCAGGAGTTTCTATAGACAGATATAAAATGTATTTGTACATTATTAAAAGCCATTGAAACAACAAACAACTACCAGCCGACAACAAGCTTTTTGTGTCGTCCTAACTTTTGTGTCTACAATGTGTTGTGTAGTCGTGTGGCGGACGAGTAGCTCACTTTCCGTACCTCTCCCGTTCCCGTTCCCTCTCTCGCTCCCTCTCCCTTCTGGAATTGAGTGCGGGAGACTGGCCGTTGGCGATGGAGTGGTGGGAGATGGGGGGTGACGCTTTGGAAGGGGTAGAGGAGGTAGTCGAGGAAGAGTTGGTAGTGGTCAGGTCCAGGCCGCCGCCGCCGTGTTTGATGCCGCTGTCCTCCATGTTGTGGCCGCCGCCGGTCACGTCCTTCCACAACTGCTGGAGCTCTGCTGGGCTCAGTCCAGCTGGCAGAGGGGAGAAACAGAGGACCAACACAGTTACAATCCATTTACACAATCACTACTAGGCTCGGAGATGATGTACTGCAGACTACGTAAACACAGAGTCATCGCAAACCAACACAAATAACTTCCTCCTGTTTACTGCCTACATACATCTCTAACTTACTTGTTGACACACCTCTCAGGCTTAGTCTTTTAACCAAATGGCACACGGCTACACTGAGAGATTAACTGGGATGATCTCTTGTCAGCGGTTCTGCTTAATAAGAATGCAGTGTTACAATGAAATCTACAGGGATCCACGGGCATCGATCCACACTGGCTGCCTCTGGATTACATTCATAGAGGAAGCAGAATTCAGTTAGCACAAATGCTATTATCTAGCTAGATAAACGAAGCATTGTTCTTTTGTTTCAGCCCCACACTGGTAATTAACCCCCCTTCGTTTTGTTTCTTGTTGTTGTTGTTGTTGTTGTTTTTATCCCCTGCCATTTTGGTAAACGTGTTTACTTCTTGGCGAGGCGAGAGAAAATGGAAGCGGCTCCTCTTGTCTCTTTTCTTCGCTGCCTACTCTGAGACAGGCAGTAAACAACAACAACAACAACAACAACAACCCAGAGAGGGAGGGGTGAGCAGGGAGCGAGGGAATAGAGGGAGAGAAGAAAAAACCACTCACAGACAACGGGAAGAGACAGAGAGACAGGCAGAGCTGAGGGAGAGCGAAAGAGGTAGAAACAAAAAGGGAAGAGAGCGAGAGAGATAGATAGAGTGGTGTGGCCGCCGGCAGTCACGTGCGCTACAGCCCCCCAGCCCCAGAAGCCCCAGGCCCTCTCCTTTTCCCCCTCCTCTCCCCCTCCTCTCCCTTCAGCCACCCCTTTACCTGGTGGCATGGTCTGCCCGGGGAGGGCTGCCTGTCCTGGGGCCGGGGGCAGGGAGAGCAGGCCTTGGCGCTGCATGTTGAGCAGGTGCTGCTGCTGCTGGAGCTGTTGCATCTGGAGGAGTTGCTGCTGGAAGACGAGCTGCTGGGCGGCGAGCTGCTGCTGATGCTGCTGCTGCTGCTGTTGCTATAGTGAATAGGAGCAGGAGGAGGAGGAGGAGTGGAGGAGGAAAGGAGCACAAATTACACAAATTAACAAGAAAGTGGGCGCCCAACACCGACGACGAGGATACTTGCATTGCCGATGCTGCCGGTGCTCCTTCCATGATCTTAACTACTGCCTGTCTCTCTTCCTCTCTCCTTTCTCTCTTTTTCCTCGCCTCCTTTTTATGCCTAGTTCCTGTTCTGTTCTGTCTCCTCCTCTTGCTGAACGAGGCATAGCTAGGCACACTGGGCTGATAGACTGCACTCTCCCCTCCAGACTGCGATGAGATGAGTTTTCTGTATGATATTAAGCCCTGGGCAATCCCCCCCCCCCCCCCCCCCTATTACAGCTTATGGGGCCGCCCAACCCTGTTTACCACTGGGCCAGCCAGACAGCCCGAGCTAAACAATAACAACAACAACAACAAGAAACAACTGCCAAAGCAACCACAGAAAAACAGGGGGGGGGGGAAACGCCCAGACTTTTGTGGCTTAATCATGACAGTACTATCCCACAGACACAAATACAACAGTAAATCAGAACTAGAAGCTGATGTTATTGCAGATGTCGATCAAGACAGGTAACTGTGTATCACCATGGTATAATCCGTTTCTATAACAGCAAACATGCCAAGAACTGAGCATGACTTCATTACCAGTTTAATGGCATCTCTTTTCCACAGCTAAACATGTTTAGTCCTCAGTGGGCTGTTGATGAGATCTCTGGTGGTCTATTAGGAAACATGGGAGGTACTGGAGCTATCATACAACTGGCTCTGTTAGCTCCACATCGCTCTCTCCCTCCTCTCGTATTCTCTTTCTGTCTCTCTCTCTCTCACTCTCTCTCTCTGTCCGCCTCTCTTTTTCCTCCACTATCTTTCTGCTATCAGATTCCATTGCAATTGGTTTTAATTCGCTCAAGGAAAGGCTTGTTATCATAGGAGAGTCTAGGATGAATGTTTTGCTTTTCTTGACAAGAATCACAAGACCAAGGTGGCCATCGAGTTGTGGAGAGACACTCCTGAGGATATATGTGGAGGACGTCACACTTCACAGAGAGACAAGCTGCAGCGGAAGACCCTTTCCTTTCTAGCCTGGGGGGTGGGATGGGGGGGGGTGGGGCAGGCAAAACTTGTGATGCGCTCACTGGAAAACAGACTGCATAATGGAGCAAGTCATGTGGATTGGACCCGCCGTCTCTGGAGAAATAAGGGAGCGATTTCTATTCCATATTTGATGGCGACGGAGGGCTGAAAATTCTATTCACAAATCCAAACAGAAACAAAGCCTCCGGGAGGTCAGCAGCAGCTTCCTGTACGGTCCACATAATGGGCCGCTTGAAGGGACAGAGAGAGAGAGCGAGATGGAGGGAGGGAGGAGGGGATAGAGTGAGAGGGAGAGAGGGAGGAGGGGATAGAGTGAGAGGGAGAGAGGTAGAGAGATGTGTCTGGGAAAAGGTGCCTGCGATACCGTTTCCTGCGATACCTTTTCCTGATCAATTTAACTGCTTCCCCAAGTGTTGTTTAGATTTGGCCCCGGCGCGGCGCGCGGCGTGCTACGATGTTCGGCTCCTGTGACAGACTGCGAGCCTCGCCCGGTAGACTGGCGGGCTGTCAGTGTGATTTATGAGCGCGTCACACTCTAACTTTTCTGCTCCTCGCACTCGGCCCAAACCCACAGAAGCAGTTCATTAATCAGCAGACCCTGTGACTCGGTCCTCTCTCTCGGCTCAAACCGGGCTTTTGAGCTATTTAACGTCACGTCCATCCATTTACATGTTTTAGAAGGAGGGAGAGAACCCCCCCCCCCCCGTCATTTCTCCCCAAGTCTCCCCCAGCGGCAGGTAACAAGTGTCAGTGCTTTGTCCATCAAAGGCACACACCGTAACACTGGGTGAACCATTAGCTAACATTAGAGAACACTGGCTTTGGATTAGCTAGCTTGGTCTGTGGAATCCCAGGAACACGGGAAGGTTTCCCCCCAAACCACGGCTGCTAACCTGAAGACCGAACTGAGTGAGACAGCCAGAACAGACATCATCTAGACGCACATTCCCTCCCACTTCCACTGTCAGGCCATTCCGGGTCTGAAACAGATACCCACCTCTTTTGCTTGCTTTCCAGGGTGCTGCTGTTGTAAAAGCTGTAGGTGTAGCTGCTCCTGTTGTTTCTTATAAAACTCCTGCAGATGTTGCTATGAGGGGAAGAAAGAGAGATGGATGATTAAAAAAAAATATTCCAGGTAACCTAGGAGAATGTCCATATTATCTTCTGGCTATGTAAATAGACATTGGCAAATGCTTTTTTAAAAAAAATTTTGCTGTTGGTTTCATTGGTACGGTGTGTGTCGTTTTGGGCAGTGGAAAGCCTCGATTTACCGAGACAGAGTATATTGATCACATGGCATAACACTGTAGCAATGTGTTTGTAAAGCTAACGAGGAATCTGGTTCCATACTAGAGCGGCAAAAAGAGCACTCGCCAAGGTTCTGACACGTTGTAATTTTGTTTGTGGTTGTTTTTTTGTGTGGTTTTTGTTGTTGCCGCTGTTGTTGAAAATGAGGTGCCACGACAACACCGACACATGTTGGTTACGTACAACACATATTTGAAGTGCCATACATAATCTGATTCATTTTCTAGCATGGGGAGGGGGGGGGAGGGGGGGGGGACACATACTGTAGTCTCGCTCTCCCGCCATGTCTTCTCCATATGGACTTTAAATGGCCTCGCACAGTACTGGAGGGGGCACAATTAATCATATTAACTAGTATACAGTTTTTGGTCTGATGTCTTGACAGGCACTGAAATGCTTTAAAGTGAATGCAGCACACTCAAAGGAACGGATTCATCACTCTAAACGAAAGGCGTTTAACACACATCACACATAACATCCACTCTCTGCTGTCTATGCGACTCTCAGTGACTCCTGAAGATAGAGGAGGTACAGTAGGGTCAATAAAAGTCTTATAAGGAATATAAAATCAGTTTCTAGCCTGCATGGGACATCTTCCTGAAACTTCATTCATTCATAAATTCCACTAAAGAGGGTAGTTAATGAAACAATAATTCCCTACTTAAAGCTTTCCTCACTGTAGTCTATCTAGGAAGTAATGATGAAATTACAAGTCAGCTCCTTCCACATATAACCCAGCCTGTCTCACTTCCTGTACTGGCTCCACCCCTCTTTCATTGACTTCCTCATAACTACAGTAACTATGTCTCTATCCTGACACCTTTTACCTTTCCCGAGGGCTCCCAGGAAATAGACCCTCGGAGGGATACAGGTAATTGGTTGTGACGTGGTCAAGTGCGTCACTTCTAGTCTCTCTTTTATAACTGTGTCAAGGGCGCAGCGGGCGTAGATGTACTGTACATTAAGTGTATTGTGAATACAGTGCTACACAGGCAGTGTGTGTGTGTGTGTGTGTGTGTGTGTGTGTGGTTCAATGGGTGCAGGCATTATGTGACCATATGCATGTAACTGTGCGCGTATGACTATGTAACTATGTGTGTGTGTACTGTGGGTGGGTGTGTTACTGTGCGTGTCTCTCTGTGTGTATCTACTAGGTGTGTGTGTATATGTTAGGTACCTGCTGCAGCATCACAGCCTGCTGCTGTTGGAGCAGGGCCTGGAGCTGCTGAGGGGATAGGACCTGCTGCTGGAGGATCTGCTGCATCTGCTGGGGGGTGATCACCTGGGGACTCATCATGGCCACCGACACCGGCACCTGGAGGGTGGGTGAGAGAGAGAGAGAGAGAGAGAGAGAGAGAGAGAGAGAGAGAGGGAGAGAGAGAGAGAGAGAGAGAGAGAGAGAGAGAGAGAGAATTCATCAGGTCTGGCCTCAGAGCCCACTGGGAGCATGGTAATTGGGGACCAAAAGGTAGAGAAAGCATGTCTCCCGTCACCCTTGTGCTGTGGCACTCTGTGCTGAAGGATGGATGGGTGCTGTGCCTTTGTGTTTCCTTGCCTTATTTTTGACAGTCCGCCCGCTGGGAGAAGAGAGGGATTTAAATAGACGTATACCCTAATTAGCTGAACCCTTGAACCGCCTTAGGCATGCCTATCAGTGGTGGCCATTGTGAAACAGCAGGAAAATGCACAACTCCAAAGTTGATTAAAATAACACAGTTGAAGTGGACACTTGGTATGCACAATCAGCATGCAAGCACCCAGACAGACCCTGGGGTTGGAGATCACTCAGAAAGAGCCTTGGAGAGACAGAGAGGGAGATGATTCTTAGAGAAGCTTTCTCCGAGAGGAAAAGAGCGATTGGTGCTAGTAGACAATTCTGTTTATAGAGTGGAATTACCAGCTGCCTTTCTGCGGAGCACAGAACTTCTGCTACTTCTTCATTCTCACGAAAAGCAGCCAGAGGTTCAATTCTTTCTCCTGACTGACGTGTCCTTTTGAAAAACGTATGACATTTTTTTCAGGTGATAAGAATCATTCAACTACTAGCTGCTGTCAAGACTGCTAGAGAGAACTTCCCCAAAACAAAACAAAGACCGATTGTTCTCAGCCAAAGTCTTGTAAGACAGTAGAGAGTGACTTTCTAACACCACAGATCAATAACAAAGCAAGACAGATCCAACTTTTCATTGCTTCTCACTTTGATTGCCTGCATGAGCACATAGCAACAGGGGAATGTAGCTCTAATGTTTATTTCCCTTTTTTTTTCAATTCTTCATGCCTGGTATTTAATTTATTTGTATTTTTTACAATGGAATGGAATGAAAACAAACGCTGGAACGAGTTTGTTTACTCTTCTATGCCGCAGTGAAGTTTGGAACAAAAACTCAAAGCGGCTGAACGGAGGAATTTGAAACTCTCCCCAGAGTCTTTCACTTTCACCTGTTGGGGCCACGGTTTAATCTGAAAGTGTTATTTGACTGTAAGGGCTTTGAGCATTTTAATATTCTATTATACAGGCTATGATATGACACATCCAACCATTGCAGATGCAGAATAGTCTACCAAACAGTATCTTATGCTAACATAAGACTGATTAAACCTCTTGCGGGCATCTTTAAAGAATGGGACTATACTGAATCTTTTAGGAAGTAGGCCATTCCATAGCCCTCGCTAATTGCGACATCGTTTAGCACATAGTCGCTATGAAAGTATACTACGACGGCATGACAAAAAGGGCCAATAAGACCCTCCTGTCCCCCTAACGTGAAACGCT
Organism: Oncorhynchus nerka; assembly: GCF_034236695.1. Classification (NCBI taxonomy): domain Eukaryota; kingdom Metazoa; phylum Chordata; class Actinopteri; order Salmoniformes; family Salmonidae; genus Oncorhynchus; species Oncorhynchus nerka. Next base: position 35,003,643 of record NC_088403.1, read on the forward strand.
GCTGTCTAATCAAGCTGCTTGATTACTTTCCATACATCTCTCCTTGTAACCCCCCCCCCCCCCCCCCCCATCTCTCAGGCCTTGACACGTCCTTGTTTTGCTCTTCCCTCCTCTCCTCGGCCCAGGTTCCCCTCTTTGATTAGCTGAGACATTTGCATGGTCACTACACATTTTTCATTTTAGAAGTCATTATGCATTAGCGCTCCTGATCGCCCAGCTTGACTAATCCTGATGAACTGAAAATCACAGCTGAAGGTCAAACTCCATCCCCAGCCCCATCCTCCTCCTCCTCCTCCCCGCCGCACCGCCACATTCGTATTCAAACAAATCCTAGACTGGACACCATTGTTCATTAGGGTCTTAGAGAGAGAGTGTGTGTGTGTGTGTGTGTGTGTGTGTGTGCGCGCGCGCGCGTGTGCGTGTTTGTGCGTGCGTGCGCACGCGCGTGTGTGTGTGTGTGCGAGCGTGTGTGTGTGTGTGTTTCTGTGTGTGTGTTTCTGTGTGTGTGTGTGTGTGCGTGCATGCGTGCGTGTGTGTGTGTGAAGGCTGTTGTGGTATAGCAGTAGCCTCACTCTCTTCCGCACTTCGTTAAGCAGACACAAAAGAAAGGGGCCGAACAAAGCAACACAAGTCACAAATGAAACATCTGCACGTAACTAAACGCGCTGTGCTTCCACCTTCAGTGTTATTAAACCTTAAGATACATCGGAGACTTGCAATTACCCTGGGGGCCACCCCGTTGAATTGTGGTGGACAGGATGACAATGCTTTCATTAAAACCCATTAATTGGCTGCTTGAATGAGGATCCTGCGGTTAATGGGGTTGACGAAAGGGGAACCTGGTGTGAGTCTGTTTAAAAAAAAATGTAAACATGTAAATAGTGAAAAGACATAACCATACAATATCATATAATGAATCACTACACCACTAAACACCATGTGTTCTGTAAGGGGTGCGTATACATGCATTAGTAGTCCAGTTGTACAGGATGGGGATAATACTGTATCTGAACAACAAGCCAGGGAAAAAGCCTACACATCCTGACAAGGAAAACGAGGGGATTCAAAACCGAAAATTGAAAAACAGGCAACAAATGAAGTCACGGAAGTGGCTTTCCCGCTTTCATTAGCTTTTTAGCTAGCGAGTGATGGATGATAATCATCTTCATTTCATCGCTCTTCCCCAAACAAAAAGAGAGGCAGGCGAGGCGGAGGAGAGGAAGGCCCCGGCCCTCGGTTCATTGTTGAAGCCCCAGCACAATGCTAATTCCAGGCATTTAACTGCACGCTTTTCTGCTTGACGTATCAGAGCCTCCAAGATGAAAGACGATAAGTAATTGCTCTCCTGGTTCTTATTCTTCACTGACAACCCATAAATTTAATTTTACACACGTTCATTTACATTTTCGAGTATATGACATGATAATTGCCGGAATATAACACCTCCATTCCGCAGGATACCGCAGCCCGGGCCGGTTGATTGACAAGAGCAGTGAATTGAAAGGAACAGAGGCTGAATTGCTTCTCCTCGAAATGATTTTGCCACGAAGGGACAAAATTAATGAGCATTTACAGGGACCGTCGCCGTCATAAACACGGGCAGACAATGAACGGTCCTCTCACACACAGGATCAGACAACCACCATGATATCCAACAACGCTAGGCTAGCTAGCTACAGTAGCTCCTCTGTCTGCCAAAGGAACTACATTACCAATCTATTCTTAAATGATTTGAAAATTGGCTACATTTGAGGTTGGTAACTGGGGAGGACGGAAAAGAACAGAAATGGATGTTTCAAAATATATATATTTGGAGTTTTGAGTTTATTTTTACAGGGCCAGTGCACATTAATCAACGCTTCAGTAAAAGTGACGGTTTTAGCCAGCCGGCTAATTTTCAACCGCAGTCCCTGGGCAGGTTATTGAAAACAATTACAATAACAATACAGACAAACAATGAGCAACACGTAGCATGCAGACAGAGCAACATATAACAAGCAACACGTAGCATCCAGACAGAGAACATAGAGCAAGCAACACGCAGCATGCAGACAGAGAAACATAGAACAAGCAACACGTAGCACGCAGACAGAGCAACATATAACAAGCAACACGTAGCATCCAGACAGAGAACATAGAGCAAGCAACACGCAGCATGCAGACAGAGAAACATAGAACAAGCAACACGTAGCATGCAGACAGAGAAACATAGAACAAGCAACACGTAGCACGCAGACAGAGAAACATAGAACAAGCAACACGTAGCATGCAGACAGAGAAACATAGAACAAGCAACACGTAGCATGCAGACAGAGAAACATAGAACAAGCAACACGTAGCACGCAGACAGAGAAACATAGAACAAGCAACACGTAGCACGTAGACAGAGCAATAGCGCAAAAAGCAACAAAACAAAATACATAAAAACAACAGTGTTTCCGCACCTCACGAGCTACAGAAAACATGGAAAGCGGCAATACACACCTAGGGATTTTTGTTCACGAGTCTGATTGGCCTTTGTGATGATGGCTATTGGGCTTTCCATCAAGCACTTTGAGAGCCAGTTTGTAGACAGACTGAATGGGTTTTAATGTTGTACAGCAAGCTTGGGCCCAACTAGTCAAGCAGTATGTTAAGTGGGAGAGTATCATAGATTTGAAGTACAGTTTTGCTACCTCTGTGTATGTGCAAATTGTTCCCAAATGGGCGTGTTCCAAAATGATCCTACTCCAAATCCTCAAAAAGTAACACATCATGTCATTGGTATGTGGGTTAACATGATTCTAAACAAAACAATACACATCATGGCAATCAAAGCGGTCTCGGGCGCTCTCTGTTTGCTCCCTATTTGTTTATTTCCTTTCCTTTAAGAAAGCTGAGGAAGGCACACAGGAAAGACGATGACTATCAACTTGAACTTTGGAGGACATGTGGTTTGCTGCTTAGGTCCAAAGTCTGAGTGCAGAACAAAGGACCTTTAAATTGGATCCTGATGAGAAAACATTGGCTGCCCCTCACAAGAACAAGCACATCATTAAGGTGCTCTCTCTCGCTCGTCACACTCCGTGCCAGAGAACGAAACAAACCTCTTCACGGCTGCAAAAGGTCAACTTCTTCTCCGGAGAGGAGTGATCAGGTACCTCTAGACTCCGCCAAGGCAGCAGTTGCGTTTTATTTCCGGTGAGAGGCCTCGTATTTTGTTTGATTTGACTGAGAATTGTGCGATTAAAAACTCACCGCCGCTCGGTGGCTCTCTGCATCGAACCGGACCAATGGGCAGATGAATGCACCTTCGGCGATTATACGCAATTGGGCTTATCGTTAGGACAATGGATTTATGACCAAATCAAATTACACTAAAGGCCGGAGTAGGAGATATCCCACAGTGTCAGAGTTCAAACTTAAACAATTAAGGGGTGAAAAAAAGACGTGAATTTCTCTCAATTTCGGTAGAATTCACTTAGCGGTAATAAGTGGGGGAAGTTCCCGATTAGATGTGGGACTGAGGCATAAACAGGGCCGGAGATGGGAGAGTGAATGGAGTGAATAACGTTAGGGTCTTTTCAGCACGAGCTAAACGGTCTCAGTGCTGCTACAGATACTGTTAAGATAAATAAAATGAGAAATGGAGGGGCGTAAGGTGGTAATTACTTGAGCTGCTTGGCAGAGACAAGCTTCAGTGTTAATTAAGGTGTTAGACCCATTTCAGCCCAGAGAAGAGAGAGAGAGATAGAGAGACGATTGAGAGAGAGAGAGAGAGAGAGAGGATGAAATTCCTCCAGTGTCCCCCACTAATTCATCTCAATCCCGGACTCCCCAGGGGCCATGGGCCCCAAACTACAGACTCCCTCTGAGCTGCTGAACTTCTGACCCCTCCAGTCCCTTTCAGCTGACACTGCTCATTTACTAACCAATTACTGCCAATGGTGGCACGGCTCTTATTGATAGGGGGCTACTTCACAGCCAGACCACCAAGGCTTCCTCCCAGGCCCCTTCCCTACCTGCAAGCGTTGCTAACTTTTCAGAACTTCTCAGAGAAGTGGGCATAGTGTTACACATAATGTAATGGCTCTTGCTCTTTTTCACACACACACACACACACACACACACACACACACACACACACACACACACACACACACACACACACACACACACTTCGGATTAGGAGATCACTACTCCAGATTGTCAGGACTAGAGAAAATGTTTTCCCAAATCAACACAGTATGGGACATGCAATCTATCAAAACATAAAGACACCAATGGCATGAAGTCATCTAATAAAACAGTTGGGGGGGGGGGGGGTTATGGTAGGCTCAGGGGTCCTTCAAAACATATCTATCTCTGTGTAGATAACCCTGATTCCCTTTTCATTGATAAAGCGGAGGACATGTACTGTGCTGTACTGTACTGTAGTATGTCACTACAACAGTGTCTATAATAGTGTTTACAGCCTCCAGTGGCTAGTGGAGAGGAGCAGACACACTGTATTATCACACTAGCACACTGTACTGTCTTTCCCAGTTGGTATTTCCGAACGGGTCTCCTACCAGTTGTCTTGGTGTGTGCCGTAGTAGCTGGTACTCTTGGAGGGAACAGCAAGTCTGCCTTGTGATGTCCCAGGTACTACAGAGACCACTGGATCAGCCGCTTCATCAAATGACACGCTCTAAATTACAAGTGCTTCAAGCAGCTCAGTGAATTATAGTTCATCACTTGGAAAGGCTTCCCACCACCAGGGCTGCTACTCGTATCAGATCTGCCAGGTAGTATCCAATTAACACCCGGGCCAGAATAATCAGATTGCGTGTGTAAGGGTCTGGTATAACTCGCTTATTGCTTCCATGCATCTTCTGTCAGAAGGTACATTTGTTGCTGCTACATCAAAGGTCTGGGGATGTAGCACTTTCTTCATGTTTTTTCTCCTCTGCCGCCGCTTGCCTTGGGGTTATATTTCAACTTCTTTTGCATCACAATGATGAACCTCCTCTGTCCTCGCAATTTAGCAATCTTGTCCTGTAGGTGTGTGTAACTAACACAGATGGGGGGGGGGGGAATAAAATCTTGTTTTCTTTTTACAAAAGCATGCAGTCACCGAGGGTGTTTGAGTAAAAATGTGCTGACACTTTTTTTTCTCTCCTCCTTCTTCCAAGAGTCAACAGAAGGTTTCTTCATGAATAATAACAAAATGTTTTTCCGCTGTGATAATTTTTTCTCTCTCCTATTTTGAGATCCTACCACTACCAGGGGGAATGCAGAGCAGATAGATATTAATACATGTAAATGTAAAATAACATCCTCAGCCTGCGTTTCCTACCTTATCCACCAATGTCTCTGTAGCCTTTTCTCAGTGTTCCGTGTTCCAGATGGGGGACTATAGTCAGATGAATGTTAAGGAAAGTGGCGTAGGGATATTTCACTGTGATGAGATGTATGGCGGCGACCTTTAAAGCAGTGACACCCTCAAGATGGCCCAGTGCCCACAGTCTGATTGGGAGGCAGATCTGGAGTCACTAAACCACGTAGAAAGGCAAGAGCCAACATCATATTTATAATACAGCTCCTCTCATCCATAAAACCAACGGACAGCCAACCTGGAACAGTCAGTCATTTTACACAGTTCAGAGTTCAACCACTGTACTGTATGTTCGTACCAGGTGGATTTGGTGGCATGATACTTGGTGCCATTACCGTTAAACTGCCTTAAAAACACAACATAGTGTTGTTTGGCGCACTCCTTGGCAACATTGCATTAAAGAGAAACTGCTTTCGAAAACACCTGTCACGGCTCGGGTTTTGCATGGCTGATGGTTAACCGTCAACTACTAGAGATTCAGGGAAAGTCAACGAGGGAGGGGCTAGAGAGTCTTCCTATGTCTTTTATGCTAATAGAGCTGAGGGGCAAATCCAATTTTAACCTCGGGCACTGATCTATTGTCTGGGTTGCATAATCTGAAGAGGCATGGAGGGCCTAGCTAGCTACTCCACCACGGGGTGTCTTTGACACACAGAGTGAAGACCTCCTTTGTTAATCTACAGTGTGGTGCGATCACCTCGTTAATGCGCCTCTCACACCGTGTGTGTGTGTGTGTGTGTGTGTGTTGGGCTTGGTCAACCCTTTCCAACGGTCTTCAGAGGAGGTCAGCTGATCACCCCCCACCTTCTTTATGCTGTGTTCATCAATGTGACATGTCCTACCGCCATGGCAGCCCTTCACTCCCTGACATGTACACGCTGATCCAGCCCATATACAGCTGTTTACTCAACCCTCTCCCCCCCGAAAACACCTAACGTGCCTACCAGACGGCGCGGCGCCATCGTTGTTCAGCGCACACGTTAATACACGTGTCACCGTGCCAGGCTTTGTGGTGTACCCAGCGTGTTAAAGGCACATACGTCCCAGGTGGATCGCTAAGCCGGCCAGGGCCCAGCCCACATCAAGGGAGGAGGGAATCAGACAATAGAAAACAAACAAACTAACAAGGGCCTTATCGACGGCGTCTGACAACTTGAGATGGTGATTTGGTTCGGGAGAACAATTGTCAGACTGCAAAGGCCTCGGTAATCCTCTCTTCCCTATTCGTCATCTCGCCCGTCTCTTTATTTGTATCCTAAATGTCAGTGTATAAATGAGTTCGGGGAGACAGATATTGCCACAGTGAGAGGGAGGGTATAACAGTAGAACAGAGACGAGAGGGTGTTGTGTGCCTTGGGAAATCCTTGTAAGCAGCATGGTGAAGGCGAGGGGATTTACTGGGAGAAATAGGTGTTTATTGAGCGCTCCCATGGGCTTACCGGGTAATGATAGACCTGTCACATTACGCAAATGTGGAAAAGCAGCTTGTGTCGCCGCGTCAACACCGCGATGAACCACCGGATAGAATTAGTCAGGCGCGAGCCTTTAGCCGTTAATACAAGTAATTAAAATTGCGAGCTGATGCGTTTATATGCTTGTGTACTAAATAATCGACAGTGTATTTGTCTTCCCTGCTCTTAAATACCGGAAAAGGCTGGGATTTATCAGTGACTTAGAAGTGTATAAGCAGTAAGCAGGCCTGTCACACTCATATTAATCCATTCCATGTTTCTAGCCGCTTTAATAAGACAAGGGGATCAATTTCTCTGATTCCTGCAGAGGAACACATGCAGTTAGTTTTGCTGGTGACTCAATCACGACAGGTGCTATTGAAGCGTGGAAGACATGGAGCTTTTTGGCCTTGTAATCCAGGTAAATAAAAGCTAGATTGTTGGGTAAACTCAATTGGAAGATCGTCGAAACAGTCCCATAAAAGTGTTCCATATGAACATTTGACAGTGTTATTACGAATCTCTTGGGTGACGTGGGCCCTGAAAAGTTACATTATCGCGTACAGCATACATACTGTACTACTTATCGTGCGATCCAAATATTCATTATTAACAATAGAAAGACAAGTCAAAATGGCGGACTCTGGAAATAAAACCGCACAGCTGAAGCAACAATCAAAGCAACGTGGTGTCGAGTTGATATACACCTGATCACAACGGGCTAGCCTACTACCGCTCTACAAAGACTTTCTGTCCGGACAACTTAAAACAAAGAGGTGAAGACGTCAATAAAGGCCGGATCAACAGACGGATTAACTAGAGTCACTACACGCTGCTCACACGGCCCCCGATTCATATTGATTCATATCGCTAACACGAGGAGAGGATGGGAGTAAGCAAATGTAAATATTCAATATTTACCATTCTCTGCTGTTATTAGAGCCCGTGGATCGGTCATGGACCTGCTGCTGGCGCTATCACAGAGACTTACCCCCCCATCCAATACTATTCCCCACTCCTCACAGGTATTGCACAAGTACAGCAATTTACAGATCACTCACTGGGTTGTGAAACCCATCATTTTCTGTATGCAGTGTTCGCCCAACTGGTGAAACGCTATGGACCTAACAATACTGTATAGAAGTAGAGAATAGAGTGCTTTTGTTTGATAAACAATTCAAATCGTCAAACTGCCAGCAATGCTAATTTCTTTGCGTGAAACACGAAAGAAAAATGATCCTTGAATGAACGAGCCTGGTAATATTAACACTTCTACGACACGGGCACATGTCCTCGACTTGAATGATCTCAATGAAAAAGAAAGTGTGAGGACGTCGCTTGCACCTTTATCTTTTCGCCACCATGTAATGAGGTACACAGGAGTGTGACTCCAATCGAAGGTGTCGCCATTGTTAAGACTCTGCGAAAAATGTTAACGATGAGGTTAAAGCCAATTTTCCCCATCTCTCATTAAATGCACAGGGCTAGTAATGAGGTAAACCAGTGCTCCTTGATAGCACTTATTAGCCGAGTGGAGGGCACACACTCTCGCACTTCAATTTGAACCCTCCCCGCAAAAAAAACAAAAAAAGAAAACGAAAACTTGAGAAGCAGTCGCAGATGTCAAGGGGCTTACGTAACCGTGAAGCTAGCAGAGCAAATAACCGTCTCATTGTTGACTAAATGAGCAGAGTGATAGATCCCCCCCCCCGTGTGACTGTGGATGGAGAGAAGGAATAAACCGGGATAAAGGAGAGAATAAAGGGAGGAGTGAAGGAAGACAGGAGCAGATGATGCCGTGTGACTCTGCCCTTCATGCAAACCGCTGACAACCAAAATAGACGGTGGCTATGAATCGATAAGGCAAAATGAGCGTTGAGGAGTTGAAATGACAGCTAGTTAAAATGAGTTGCCTTGAACAACCCCTGGATTCAATCGGACGCGTTGTGCATGCAAGTCACCTCTGGACCTGGTGGCGTTGCGATAGTATGGATCAATTGTGGAAAAGTGTTGCGCTTCATATCGTTGCGTTTCATTCCATACAACAACTTTTATCTTCACACAAAGAAAAAAAATGCTTCAGAATACTTTATCGTCTTTAACCCCCACCCTAATTCTATTACATCTGGTGAAAGATATAAAAATAAGACAATGTGTGGAGATTTGACCACCGAACGTTGGAAAAACAGAGGCTGACAAATCGATTTGTTTCCTTGTGTATAAAACAGCTCGCTTTGCTTTGAGGACAGGCTGTCCCAGGTTTGCGAATTCCAATGACAGGTTCCAGAATTGCATTGCCAAATCAAACACACTTGTGGAGCAGAGGAAATCTTCTTTCCGAGACAGCATGTATTATGGATGGATTTAAGAGATTAGTGACCATGCTGCTCACCTGCAGTGGACGCTGTTTGTCGTTGTTCTTTGGAGATTTCAGGCCACTGCCTGGCTGTTGTAAGAGTAATTGCCTCGCTGCTTGTAGGGCCTGGAGAGGAAGAGAGAGAAGAGAACATGGATAGGGAGAGAGAGACAAGGGGGAGAGAGCAGGGAGAGATAGGGACGGGGGAGAGACAGAGGGGGAGACAAAGAGAGGGGGAGACAACGAGAGGGGGAGAAAAACAGAAGAGAGAGACAAAGAGACAAAAGCTAAACATTAGATTTCTTTGGGATAACAACCAACCATAACATCTGAAAATATTAATAAAAGCTATTAAATTAGCCAAAATCTGTCAAGAAATATTGTCCAATATTTTCAGCGACACCCTCTGACATGGCTTACAGTACGCCAGAGATCCATTTTTGTGATAATTCATACAGAGCCATGATCAAGGATAAATACAGTTTGTCTAAAGCACCCTTGAAGAGGCGGTTGAAAAAAAGAAAAGCAAGGCGTCAGTAGAATTGACCTGTCTAGTGTGTGCTCAACTGAAATACCCACTTCTCGGCAAATTACTAGGCCATTTGCATATTCATAATATCAATCTGAAGTAGAGGCAGGCGATGTGGAGTGTTCCTAGAAGCCGTAATTAAAGTTGACAAAATCAACATCAGATTACCTTTGGAGTGAATTAACTAGGAGGCCAGGTTTAACACTATGCATTAACGCTGCTTATGCGCATGAAGGGAGAGAGAGAGAGAGAGAGAGAGAGAGAGAGAGAGAGAGAGAGAGAGAGAGAGAGGGGAGGGAGGGAGAGACAGGGAGTGAGGGAGGAAGGGAGGGAGAGAGAGAGAGAGAGAGAGAGAGAGAGCGAGAGCGAGAGAAGCCCTTTCTCTGCCAGATGAAATTGGCTCACATGCTGTTTACATATGGCAGAAAGAATTATAAAATCACACTCCGGAAATGTTAAACATCTATCATCAACACCTAGACATGACTGATAGATTTATAGACAGGCTTGATTTCCCAGACACTTTCAGGGTGCGATGAGAAGATACAGTACACTACATGGGCCTCGGTTGTATGTCTGACAAGTACAAAACTCATATGGTATGATGGCTACCTACTCCTCCACTGCTTCAAGGCTACATCTGACGAAAGTCAATATGCCAGAAAGGCCATTGAGAGCAGATGGCAGCAGCATACTGTAGAATAAATATCCTTCCAAAAGTAAAACAGAAGCATACCGTTAAAAACACAAAAACAACACAACACCTTCACAGGTGTTTATTTTTGAGTGAAGGAGAAGAAGAAGAAGAAGAAGAAGGGAAAAAACAAATCTCCTTCAGATGGAGAGTGACACTTCTTCCTCCCTGAGAATCATGGGGACTTGTTTTATTTTCCTGGTGCTTGCCAGTATCCATGACAACAGCTGCTTTGACAGGATGTGCATATGGCACTGCACTGCCAGCTGGTGTGAACAATGTTTGAACTAGTACATTGAGATGCTGAGCAAACAGGGGAGAGAAGAGAGAGGGAGAGAGACAGACGAGAGAGAGAGAGAGGGACAAGAGTGAGATGGAGAGAGAGAGAGACAGACGAGAGAGAGAGAGGGAGAGAGAGAGAGAGAGACAGAGAGAGAGAGAGAGAGAGAGAGAGAGAGAGACGAGAGAGAGAGAGGGACAAGAGTGAGATGGAGAGAGAGAGAGAGAGAGAGAGACAGAGAGAGAGAGAGAGAGAGAGAGAGAGAGAGAGAGAGAGAGAGAGAGAGAGAGAGAAAGAGAGAGGGAAGAGCCAGAGAGACAGAAAGAGAGAGGGAGCAAGGGTTGCCACGTCTTAACCCTCTGGGACGGCAGCCATCCCCCTGATCAATTATGAAAAGACAGAGCAAGGGGGCTGGGACTGGGAGGGCTGGGGCTGCCAGTCTGTCTGCTGGAGGCTCACAGGAGCCAGACGCGCTGAACCAAGGTAAACAAACACAATGCAGTGGCGCTGGGTTCTAACTTGCATTGATCCGTCTACCTCAGAAGGACGAGCCTCAGATTCAGCCTCAGCCTCAGCTGAAACCCACCAGTGTGATGAGCCATGGCCTTTTACTTCACAAGAAACTCAGAGACAGAAAAAAAATCACCAACATCTACCAGGGTTGGCAGTACTACCTCTGTCACTGTTTGTCGGTCTTTCTACGCTTTGCTTGGGCTTTTAGAATGAAGGAGAAATTCAGATTTGGTTTCCGATTTTAAATGATGTTCGCATTTGTGTGACGGAGCAAATGTGAACAATAAACAACTTTCCCCGGCTTCGAGACTTCCAAGAAATCAGTGTAGTACTAAAATGTGGCTCCAACGAATCTACATTTGACAGTGACATTGGGCTCCTTTCTGAGACCCAAGTCCAGCACTGATGCCTGATTCACAATACAGTACCAAACAGAACCACTACCGAGTGGCTGGGGTTGGTTTGCCCTCTGCAGTGTGAATCAACAGGAGGAAATGCTTCTCTGTCCTTGGAATCAACACGGACTGTTTTCTGCTGAACTGTAGAAAAACAGAGACAAGAAAGTCACTCAATACAAGACAAGGGTCAGAGGTGAAGAGGAGGAGAACAGGACAGGGAATGAGCCATTTTAATGGTGCTTCCGATATCGGCCCTGACGGCGTTGCGACTGGGAGTGTACCAGCTCAACTCGATTCAAGCTTATTAGAGGAGAACTCTGGTCACAATCTAGAATTGTACTTTTCTCACGCACTCCGCGTCAACACAGCCCCGCTTTCGGGAAGCAGCGCGGGAGTTTGCGAGGCCTTAAAACTGACAGGAAAGTAATCGGCGTAGCCGAGGTTACGTTTCTCCTACTGTCAGTATTTCTGAATATTCAGTCGTTACTGGGGGAAAGCAGCCATCCGTTTTCACCATCCATATAGACTTGGCCTAACTCCACACACACAGAGCTCTCTCCCCCCTCTCCTCTCTTCTCTTCTCTTCTCCGCCTGACTATACAAAGCAGGCATGCCAAGAAAAGTCATCAAAAGTTTTTGCTGAAGACTCGCGACGGCGCACAGACAAAACATACAGAGCTGTCCTCCTATTTAACCTGGGTTGCTATGCACGGACAATGACATCTCCTGTCCGTTAATGCACACACTGTATAAACAGAACAATGTCGCGCATTCTTGAGACGGCTGTAAGGGGCCTGCGAAAGAGCTCTGGCTCTAACATAAATAACAAGGCACTCAGAACGGCATATTTGATGTTGATATCCATCGCTGGGGATAGAAGACAAAAAAAATAAACACACACACATACAGAGACACACACACACACATACTGAGACACACACACACACACACACACACATACTGAGACACACACACACACATACTGAGACACACACACACACACACACACACACACACACACACACACACACAGAGACAGACAGACAGACAGACACACACACACACACACACACACACACACACAGACACACACAGAAAAGGCTACGGCTCCACCGACTGATCCTTAGGAAAATAAGATTCAGCCCAAATGGATGTGGTGTAATTGGTTTCAGATAGCCAGGTCAGGAGAAATGAATTCAGGCAACTATTATGCGAAACGGAGGGAGAAACTAGAATGTTTACACAGGCACTCCCCCCTGCTACATGAATAGGCGTGCAGAGATCACTGCAAAGAGGAGAGAGACAGCCTAAAGAAACACATGTCAGCCATATCCCCCCCCCTCAGTCCACAGCCTGTGTTTAGACTTAATGCAGAGAGGTAATAAGGAACACATCACAATGCACCTTTGTGGGGGGGGGGGCATTCCAACATCTTAAACAAGCATGAAATACATTAGCGGCTCGTCATGACTGGCCACACCATTACAAATCTACAGATTGCTTATGGTGACTGTGTTTTGTCTTAGGCCAGGGAGAAATAAGTCATCTGAAGGAATGCCACTCGTTCCAATACGTATACTAGTGACTGTATGAAATGCACCCTGAAATCAGAATTACGGTATATCAAAAGGAACCGTGACATTGTATTTGGATTGGGGATGTCACTTCCTGAACTGCACAGGTGGTGGACGTTCTAGTCATTAAAGAATGTAGAGTACCTGTATGATGCTACTTCCTTACTGTGTGTGTGTGTGTGTGTGTGTGTGTGTGTGTGTGTGTGTGTGTGTGCGTAACAGTAGTCCCCATCCTCTGTGCAGAGCAGAGGGCTGCTGTTCAACAAGACTCTGTCATCCAGAACATCTCCAAGCAGACATGTCCTACTAGACACCAGACCCTGGGCTTATCTCCACTTACCCTCCCTTCACTGCTACCGGGAAACACAGCTAGACAACAGACAGAGGGGGAGGCCAAAAAGAGACGAGTGCAACACTTTTTCAAGCCAGGGGAGAGAGGGGAGTCGCATGCCGTGGAAAACAAGGCACAAACAGTTTAAGCTGAACAAACAAACAGGGGCTGATTGGATTGTGGCCTTGCTGGCGGTACGGCTGCAGTAGATAGCATAGGAGGGCCTGACACTACGCAGCAAAATATTGACACCACATTGCGTTATGTAAGTGGATTCAGGATAGAACAGAGGCTAAGGCTTCCTGGGAGGGGCTGGCGGGATGAAGAGGGGGATAAAAACATTCTACACAGTTCATGAATGCAGAAGTGGATGGACTTTCATGAAAACAAGCAAAGTGTGACCTGGTGCCGTCGAAACGATGGAATTGGAATCCTGTTGAAGTCTTTCACTGGATCAAACAGGAAAACAGACGCATGAATGACATCTGCATACAAAGTGTGTTGTATATTCTGTACACAAAATCGTCCAATTAGTCTGACACAGGACCGAAGCCTCTGTCTGGTTGTCTAGTGTATCCTCGTATTGATTGCCCTAACTGAAGTGACTTACTAGCAGGAGTAGAAAGATTTGTATCCCTTTCATAAAAGGTCACCCAGAACAGTAATGCACCAGTGGCTTCAACAATACCTGGCAGTGGTTCCCTTATCACCCCCAGCTCCACAAAGCCCATTCCAACACAATACAGGGGGATTCGCCTGCACTCTGCTTGACTGGCTCCTCAGAATAGAAACCATTACGGGAAAATAACGACACCTTTCAGACTGGAGTTACAGGAACAAACTGTAGCAGAGTCGGAAGACACAGATGCGTGGAGCGGGAGAGCTTGACTAAGGCCCAACAAACAAGAGGTAAACAAAAGTCAGTGAGTTGGTGGATCAGCATCGGAGGGAGGGGAGAGAGAGTTCACACAAATAAATCATGCCATTGTCTCATACTTGGAGGGGAAAAAACTGCTTGTTGTGGAATCAGAGGATAGTGTTTTTCTACGGTTGTTGTGGAGAGAGGGACACACGCACGCGCGTGCACACACACGCGCGCACACACACACGCAAGCACGCGCACACACACACACACACACACACACACACAAACACCTGAGCAGTAGAGGTGGGGGAGAGGATGTGGGAGTAATGAGCGTTTTTATGTATGAGTCAATAAATCAACAGAGTCTGCAAAGGTGGAAGGAGCAAGAGAGCGAGGGAGCAGTCCGTCGAGAATCTGCTTCAGCCACAGGACGGAGAGGCGAGCTAACCAGCAGAACAATGGGCTTCTGTGTGCTGCTCTGCTCTGCTTCCTCCGTCTGGTGCCACGACTCACTACTAACAGAGCAAAAGTCTCTCTCTTTCTACGTCCGTTTCTCTCTCTCGTTCTGTCTGTTTCTTCCTCCCCCTCCCTCTCTATCTTTATCCCCCCTCTATTTCTCACTCAGTAATTCTCTCTATAAGAATTCCTTCAATTTCTTTCTTCTTTCTTTCTTCCCTTCTTTCTCTCTCCTCCTCCCTCTCTCTCCTCCTCCCTCTCTCTCCTCCTCCCTCTCTCTCCTTGTTTATTGATCCTCTAGATTAAGAATCCCAGGGCGAGGGATTGTAACACACAAACAATGGAAATGATTTTGGGGTGTGCTTATTTGCCTTCCCCTTGCATCTATTTGGCCTGTGTCTGTAGACAATTATGCTTCCCCAGCCCCAGACTCAGGTGCTAATAACGAAGGACAAATAGAATCATATGTGTAAACTTCCCCCTCTGATGAAAATTTATATTAACTTTCTGCCACTGTAAACAGAGCCGGCATAGCTCAGCCCTCCCCAGTGAATTGGAAGATGAATTCAGTCATTGCTACCCCAGGAAGCTGTGCACTTATAGGGGAAGGGAGGGGGGGGGGGTAGAAAATATGGAATCCTGCTCCATTGTGCAACCTCACACTTATTTTTCCAGCTCGGGAGAGAGACAAAACATGGGTCTACTCAGCCCATCAGTGGAGAGAGAGAGAGAGAGAGAGAGAGAGAGAGAGAGAGAGAGAGTATTCTATTCTATCCATCCGCCCTGGCGGAGAGAGAAACGGTGCCAGCAATAACACACCAAACAAAGCGAGCCTGCCATCGTTCACTGCAACCACAAACATTCATACACTTCCCACCTCCTGTCATGGATATTCTGTGCAAATACAAGGAAATCGTGTCTATGGAGCGCGCATAATAGTTTACAGTTTGCCAGCAACCTGTGAGGTGAACTTATACACCACATAAAACACACTGCTGGGAGCGAGTCAGAGAACCACCTGACATCGTCTCGATGCATCTCTTCCCTGTTTCTTCCCTTATGAAATTATATTTATCCCGCTTCTCTTCTGGTGGTTCTAGTAAAGCCTTCACTTTCTTCTGCAGTATATATCACTGGGTTTAGATAAGGTGACTCACGGGCCATTGACAGCTCTTTTATCTGCTCGTCTTAGGGAAGTCCTTTACAGCTGAACAACTGAAAGCTACCGCAATCTACTATGAAAAAGAGAAGAGACTGCCTTTCACTTACAACTGAGGGAGGTGTGTGGAGAGAGAGTGTATGTGTGAGTGTACGTGTACGTGCGTACGTGCATGCCTAGTGTGTGTGTACACAGCAGGGGTGGGCAAACTTTTTGGCTTGAGGGTCACATCGGGATTTTGACATTTTGAAATTCAACGGAGGGCTGCATTTTTGGGGGGACAAATTGTTTGTTAAAATCAATTAAAATCACAGCGGTCTAAGACACTCCATCCCATTGCTTGAAGCTTCACTACAGACCCGGGTTCAATCCCAGGCTGTGTCACAGCTGGCCGTGACCCATGAGGTGGCGCACAATTGGCCCAGCGTCGTCCGGGTTAGGAGAGGGTTTGGCAGGCCGAGATTTCCTTGTCCCATCGAGCTCTACATTTACATTTAAGTCATTTAGCAGACGCTCTTATCCAGAGCGACTTACAAATTGGTGCGTTCACCTTAAGACATCCAGTGGAACAGCCACTTTACAATAGTGCATCTAAATCTTTTAAGGGGGGTGAGAAGGATTACTTTATCCTATCCTAGGTATTCCTGAAAGAGGTGGGGTTTCAGGTGTCTCCGGAAGGTGGTGATTGACTCCGCTGTCCTGGCGTCGTGAGGGAGTTTGTTCCACCATTGGGGGGCCAGAGCAGCGAACAGTTTTGACTGGGCTGCGCAGGAACTGTACTTCCTCAGTGGTAGGGAGGCGAGCAGGCCAGAGGTGGATGAACGCAGTGCCCTTGTTTGGGTGTAGGGCCTGATCAGAGCCTGGAGGTACTGAGGTGCCGTTCCCCTCACAGCTCCGTAGGCAAGCACCATGGTCTTGTAGCGGATGCGAGCTTCAACTGGAAGCCAGTGGAGAGAGCGGAGGAGCGGGGTGACGTGAGAGAACTTGGGAAGGTTGAACACCAGACGGGCTGCGGCGTTCTGGATGAGTTGTAGGGTTTAATGGCACAGGCAGGGAGCCCAGCCAACAGCGAGTTGCAGTAATCCAGACGGGAGATGACAAGTGCCTGGATTAGGACCTGCGCCGCTTCCTGTGTGAGGCAGGGTCGTACTCTGCGGATGTTGTAGAGCATGAACCTACAAGAACGGGCCACTGCCTTGATGTTAGTTGAGAACGACAGGGTGTTGTCCAGGATCACGCCAAGGTTCTTAGCGCTCTGGGAGGAGGACACAATGGAGTTGTCAACCGTGATGGCGAGATCATGGAATGGGCAGTCCTTCCCGGGAGGAAGAGCAGCTCCGTCTTGCCGAGGTTCAGCTTGAGGTGGTGATCCGTCATCCACACTGATATGTCTGCCAGACATGCAGAGATGCGATTCGCCACCTGGTCATCAGAAGGGGGAAAGGAGAAGATTAATTGTGTGTCGTCTGCATAGCAATGATAGGAGAGACCATGTGAGGTTATGACAGAGCCAAGTAACTTGGTGTATAGCGAGAATAGGAGAGGGCCTAGAACAGAGCCCTGGGGGACGCCAGTGGTGAGAGCGCGTGGTGAGGAGACAGATTCTCGCCACGCCACCTGGTAGGAGCGACCTGTCAGGTAGGACGCAATCCAAGCGTGGGCCGCGCCGGAGATGCCCAACTCGGAGAGGGTGGAGAGGAGGATCTGATGGTTCACAGTATCGAAGGCAGCCGATAGGTCTAGCGCACGCAGACACGGTCACCAGGTGTATGGTGTTTCCTCTGACACATTGGTGCGTATGGCTTCCGGGTTAAGCGAGCATTGTCTCAAGATGCAGTGCGGCTTGGCTGGGTCGTGTTTCAGAGGACGCACGGCTCTCGACCTTTGCCTCTCGACCACGGCTCTCGACCTTTGCGATGGGACAAGACTGTAACTACCAATTGGATACCTAGAAATTGGGGGAAATTTTTAATATATATATATTTTTTTATGTCTTGCAAACTGTACTTTGCCCCCCCCTTGGTATACAGTATATGTGTTGGGGTGTGTGTGTATGTGCATGCCTGTGTTTGTCTGCACCCTACCACTTCTTAATGGTTCAGCCACACACTTGATTCACTTGATTCCCCCTTCAAGTGATTATGATCCATCTCCTTTCCACAGTTCCAGATGGCTGAACATCACACAGTTGGAAGAATACCTACTATGAAACGTTGCATTAAAAGCATCTACAGTTCATTTAGAGCAGGGCCGGCCAGTGGAAACAGCAATGCTTGGAAAGCATGTGGATTGTAGCTAAAACGTGTGTTTCTGAGCGCTAGGGGAAGACAGAATGAAGTTGTTTTCCTCCATCAGTGTTCTGTTTGTGTCTGTCTTTAATGACGGGGAGTTACTAAGTGGCTCCCACACCAAAGTGGACGGCCGGAGGCTACGAGCGTTCTGACTACGGCACAGGAGTGCAGGGAACCTTTCGACGGCATCGACGGAAGATGATGTGTTTGTGCAGGATGTCAATAAGAATACACATGCCTAAAATGATAAACACACACACACACACACACAGACATGCATGCACACACAGACACAGACACACACATGCGGACACGCATACGCGCACGCACACACACACACAACCACACACACAACCACACACACACACACACACACTACACTGCCAAAAACCTTGAGTCATAATAAGACTGTAAACAAAATCTAACTGAAATGAAAATATGAGAGTAAAGCTTCACCACATCCAACTCATTATTACCAGTGCCAAAAACAAGCCTGGGCCCATATCTGAATGTTTTATTAACTAACTATCCTTGAGCTTGTTTGCAGGTTTAATCCCCCCCATTAACACCCATCATTACCAAATCACATTGACGCACCCCTATTGCTTATCATTAAGTATCAACCAAAGTGGACTTAACCAGGAATCATATACTGTCCATGAATGACAAGAGCATCTTTCGTTGGCATTAAGTAGATTGAAACCTTGCCTCTTCCCTTCCACAGAAATTGAGCTTTGAGACAACGGGGATAATCAGCTCCAGTGTGCTTTGCTGTAGCCAGTTGATCACACCCCCTCGGAGGCTCTTATGCTGCAGGTCAATAGAGTGAGTCTGGACCTGGCTGGGGCTCAGGTTGTGTGGTAAGTGTTACCTCCAGGGTCGATTAAATGCAACTCTGACCTTAGCTGTAAATGACTTAACCTTAATGACTGCATGACTAACCCAATAGCCATTGGGCTGAGTGTGGAGCTAGGCTAGTACTGTGTATGGGCTGGAATATAGAGCGCACACAGCAGTTGTATTGGGCTAGGCTGTTTCTCATGTTTGTAGCCAATTCACCAACAATGGCTGCACAAACAACAAGGAAAGAATTAGTAAGACAACACTGTGCACTGATTGGCTCAGCACACCTTCACCTACTGTAGATGGCCAGAAAGTGGTTGTTTTCTGTTCGATTACCTGGGTCCTGTGTTGTCATTAGCCTCTATGGGAAGAGCCTCCGGCCCATCCGAGATGCCAGAGTGATGGATCTCCGGGGCCCAATCTCAATGAACGCCCGGTTCCACCAAAGATCACTGAAGTTAATGGCCACTACATCTAGCCGTGGAGGGCCAATGCATCTCCGTCAACTGTTTCCCTGCTTATGGAGTTACGCTTTCAACACCACCCTCTCTTCACGTACCATCCCCACCACTCTATCTCATCCAGTTGTCTTGTGCATATTCCAATTACTCCGTGTGTCTGACCTTTAAGTGAGCTGCGATAGATACAGTTATCTTCTCCTCTCTGACACGCCGCGTCTATCAATCAGTGTCTTGCCTGCCTGCCTGCCCGCGGTGGATGGAGGCTGAGAAGTGGAGGAAGGCTGGGAGGGAGAGAGGAGGAGAGGAGCTATGGCTCTGGAAGCACTAGCATCACACTGCTCCGTCTAGAGAGTTGTGCCTGGTTAAGGTGGGAGATGAGAGGAGCACAAGCCCCATTGATAAAGACGTACACACACACCAGTGAACACATCTACAGGCCTAGACACAAGCAGTCACAAACACACACATGCGCGTACGCAAACACACACACACACACTGGTGGAAAAAAACTGTGAAATATATTTGTTTCAGACCACTACCTGGCTGACGATACCCCTGCTCCCATAAACAAAACCCCTTTTTCACCGGCATCCCATAACACGCTTATAAGAATAACCTCCTAGCGTGAAAAAAGTCATACTTCTTTAGTTTCATTCTTTTCCTCCCCTTTCCAAAGGGTCTAATCTACATCTTTCATTGAATCAAGAATGGAAATTCAGGAGAAATGCTTCTTTTTCAATTTCATGCTGAAGTAACTCAAGTCAGTGGATGTAATTTCTCCTAACAAGAAAATGTATCACTGTGTCGCTCACTTAGTGTGTCCATGTGAGAAGCGGGGGCTTTTTGCATTTTGTATTTTTTTTTTTTTTAAGGCTTTGATAAATGTGCCAAAAGCATGATCACTCCCTCCACAGCACTCCACACAAGGCCGGCACAATTACACTGGTTATTAAAAAAACCTCTGACTTGAATCTACATCAAAAAGAAATGACAGATAATTTATCGCGAAGGAAGGAGCTACTGCATAGAAATATAGAAAAGGGGGAAGGGGGATGATTTCATACTGTAAGAGTCTCAATCCTCAACATTGTTCAGATGATCATGCATTGTATATCTTTGATGCTGTTGAACCTATAATGTAGTTAAAGTTCGTACAGAAAGTGATAAACACACTGCGATGTTGAAGTCTGAAATATAGGAAATCAACTGTGAAATTATGCGGATGATAAAAACTTGTACCAAAGAAGCAATATTTCTGCACTCTAACAACATTGACAAAAGCCCATGGCTGACAAACGACAGAAACTCGTTTGGGGTACAAAAATGTGACATTTGTGCAAATTACGATTATCATTTTCATAGGGAATTGGATGATGAAGTCCAAACAGGTGAAAGTGAACGCATAAAGCAGCAATATCACTGAAACAATCCCACGCATGGCCAAGTCACTCAGCTAATGTATATTTATCATGTAAACTTCTGATAAATGCATATGCAGAAACAATCAAATCGTCCCATTTTCATTGGTGCCTCGTGCACAAAGACTCAAGCGTGAAACCCAATATCAGCTTAGTGTCTACTCGAGCTTGAAACGCTGCTACGCATACCACAAAGCATGTTCTGCATATGCTCATAGCCTTCCCTTATCAGGCTGAAACAACGAAGCAGCTTCCCACTGCTCTCACTGATCAATTCAACCCCAGTTAAGTTGTCCCAGTGCGGGTAAATAACCAGTGGTTAGGGCCTTGATGAGGACTGGCAGGCTGCTGGGGATGGGGAACAGAGAACAGCTTCATTTAGAGGGTCTGGCTGGTCTGCAAGGCTGGGGTCCTTTGCTGTGGGTCTTCTACTCTTACCTCCATATGGCCTCCCTTAAACTGGGGCGAGACCAGACGAGAGGAGACGAGAGAGACACCCAGAATGGCTGACGAAGTGATGAAGACGTCTGGGCCAGAATGACAAGAGAGGAAATGGAAGGGGAACGTCAGCGGCTAAGGCCTCTGGACCAACAAGGGGCGCTTCAAACGAAAGCCCGCTAGTGAGAAAGGCAGACCGTAAAGCCAGAGCTAAGTGACATGTATGTCTGTTTGAAAAGCCTCTTGGGTATTTGGTCGAGGTGAGGCAGGGGCTTATTTACTGGTTTTGTTCGAAAAGCCCTGAAGAGGAGAAGAGCAGCCGGCTGAGAGAGGAAAAAGGCCCCTACTACATATGTATACAGCGTTGGTTGGGAGGCTGTGGGTGGATGATGAGCATCCCTTCCCTTAGCAGGCTTCCAGCCACAGCTTTCAGGGGGGAACAGACCATTCACATATTCAGGAGGAAGATTCTGTTTGGAGTCACCTGATAGTGTTCGTACATAAGAAGCAGAGACTGCTAGCTGACATCTGGTGTTTGGTCAACGGATTGTGGAAACTGTTGGGGTTAAGAAAAGGGCTAAGGACCGCGGACACTGGAGCTGCCTACTTCTAGCCATCCCCTTTAACAAGATTTGGATAATTTTAATATTTGTTCCAGGAGGGAAGGAAAAACAACAACTGCAAGGAAGGCGTTTCGGAGGCTGATTTGTGACTATTCATGGCCAAAGCGGAGAGAAACTGTAATACCAGACATGCTTGTTAAATTCACAACGCTCCAAAGCTGCCTTCTAGCAAATCCTGCCTCTTGGTTGTCAGCTTAAGACGTAGGGCATATGCATATGTGTTATTTTTAAGCTCTGTTAAATGGATAGCGGTGTCGCAGGCTATCAAACGTCTAAGCCACTTGCTTTGGGGAATCGCTTGTGTGAGGCAAGCGGCAATGCATTACTCTCTACAACTGCATCTTTAAGGACGTTTTTTTTTTTTTTTTTAAACTTCCTTCCCCCCAGCATACTCTACATCACGAACCCAGGCATTATGTATGCACCTTCAGTGACTGGCCACTCCACCTCGCCGTATTAACGACCTGCTAGTCTATTGTTAGTCAATGACAGGGGAGTGGGCAACAAACAATGACAGAATGCCTGTTTCAATACAATTATTGTTAAGGGGTGAAAAATCTGCCATGCATTCTTAGAGAGACGAAAAAAAGCCATCTGCAAATAAATTATTGTTGGGCATTGAGCTGTAGCAATAGCCGGGGGCTTTACGGATCCAGGACTATGGATCGAGCACTATTTATTTCCCGGTCGTAGGGAGCGGAGCAAGGCGGTTTAGGAGGCATAAAAGGAAATGAGTTGTGAAGTGGCCATTGATCCTGACCTGCACTGGCTGGCTGGGTCTTATTTATAAAGAGAGGTTAACCCTGGCTCTAATCACTGGCTCTAACCTACAGCAGTCCTAGCAGTATTCTAGCACTATGGAGTAAGATGAATGCTGCACTACTACTGTTTTGGATGTGGCCTACACTTACTCTCATCTTGCTAATGCTAAGTACCATAACATCACGTAATAATATGGCACCTTCAGAAATATAATGCTAACTACTTTTCTGGACCTTATCAACACATGTTCTCTGAGAGAGTGGCAGCTTGTCATGAGTGTGTGTGTGGGCAGTGACACTGTCGGTGACACGGTGAACACACTCTCCTGTCACCAGGTCCCCCCGTCCTCCCCCCTGCCCTTGATCTGCTGTATTCCACCCATGATGCACCTCAACCCACACGCGCAGCGCTCACACGCGCAACGCGCACCGCTCACACGCGCACCGCTCACACGCGCACCGCTCACACGCGCACCGCTCACACGCGCACCGCTCACACGCACACCGCTCACACGCGCAGCGCTCACAATTGCACCCAGCTGCTCAAGCATAAAATGCTCATAAGTGTTTGTTTCCAGCAGATTTCACTCCTCTCCCTTTATGTCTCTCTCCTCTCCCCCGCTCCTCCATCCCCATTCCTCTCTCCTCCTCGTCTCTCTTTCAAAGCCTTGCAGCTTGACATTTCCGTGGGTCTCAGGAGACCAGGACGTGAAATGGAGTTACTGCGGGAGCCACACTGTAAATTCCACGAAGCCACATGTAACGTGTCTTAAACACAGATGGACACTCCAGGTTTAAAGCAGGAAAAAGAGAAGAAGAAGAAGCGAGGGGTGACGAGAAAGATAAAAGAATAATACACCTGTTTTGTCTGGGGAGGGGAGCAAACAGCAGCAACGTCGCCCTGTCTGTCATTCACATCCTATATCTTGAGTGTCATCGACATAGAGGGGAGAAGGACGAGTCTATATGTCAGGCTGTATGTGCGGTACTTAAGGGACCGTCTGGGAGATAGTAGTGAAATATTCTAAATGAAATGTATAGCTCTACCCACTATAAATAAGTGGGGCATGGAGCAGGGAGGCAGGGGCCCTCCTTCGACTGTGGAAACAGTGATGGAGAGAAAAAAAAGAAATACGTAAGACACAAACTGTGGGTTCCTGTCACTTTCTGCCTTTCAAACCAACACTCTTATCTCCATTTAGAACGATGACTACATACAACAGCCTTCTCTTTCCAACTGTCCATTTTCAAGAAGAAACCCTTTATCATAACCTGGCGGAAAACACAGTGTAGTCTGTGGTAGACTGGCGGTGAGGTGTGTTATTTACACACTCTGAGTCGGGCCAGTCTGTAAAGATAAACCTAATGAGGTTCTTTGTGTAAGAGTGCAAATGAGAGTCACCTCCCTCACCGGGCTCCAGAGGGGAGAAAACCAGGGTGATTAGGCCTTTCAATTATGCTCAAGGGCAAAGCCCAGATTTGCATCTGAGGGGGGGGGATCCTTCTTTTTGTTTGTCCTGATGAGCTGGGATGGAGCAGATATATACAGCATCCAGCATCACATCACAGTGACTTTTTAATGTATCACTGCCACCTCCACCTCCACCATTTTCCCTATAGGCAAAGACCCAGAATATGGATTGTGAAGAAAACAGAAGCCCTGGCAAGCTGTTGTGTACAAGCGTCTCGAGCCTGCATCCTCCTGACTGACAGTAATTAAAACTCCCAGTGGCCCCCTGCACACCTGATACGCACGCACGCACGCACGCACGCACGCACGCACGCACGCACGCACGCACACACACACACACACACACACACACACACACACACACAGAGAGGTCTGTTTGTTAGGTGCTGATGGGGGAGCTCTCTGTCATTAGTATTGCAGCAGTAGATGGAGAGTGTTTACTTGTGAAAACCAACAAGCCGAGGCCAGACACACTAAGTGACTGTTTAAACTCTGTTCTCAGTAAGGAACGTGCTGATGTTCCCATAATGTATATAACACACATACACATGTTCACAAACACAGTGGCACTGGAACCACAGATGTGAAAAGACACCTTGTGTTATGGGATAAACATTTTTTTTTTTTTTTACAATTGGCCAAATAAACATTTTGCAAACATGGAAATGCACAATTTTAAATAGCTCAGACAAGAGTGATTTATTTCAAATAAGTCCGTGTGGAATCCTTAAATTGGCAGAGCATCAGGTACTGGTGACAGATAAACTGGTATGGGACAGCCAGGGGACTAGAGCTGAGGTGAATGGTCCTGGCCTCCGTACATTACAGGACAGTTCATCTGAATATAATAAATATTCCTTTCCTTCCTCTACAGTCATCCATTTTCCTGATAAGGTCCATATAGATTATAGGCCACTGCAATCAACTAACAGCTCCATTAAAGTGCATTATGGTATGGATCCAGCAGATCAATGCAGAGCACCATGTACACTCATTTTTATCGCATATTAATACATTTGTACGACCACAGCCTCATAGGTTGATTTAATTAATTTAAAAAAACACGCAAGCAACATTTCTGAGTGCTTTTATCATCATGGTTTTGCATAGTAATTAGGCTGAATGTAACATGTATCAGTGTGTGGCTACCTGGGCCTAACTGGCAAATTGCAATCAGATACACAGAACATCTAATCTACAATCTGAAATCAAATTAGGCCTATTTAGGGGAGACCTTGGGAATATGGTGATGAGAGGATGACATAATGTGTGATTGAAATTCAGCTGTGACACGGACGTATTTATTATTCCGAAAGGCTTATTACTTGGACAATGACATTGACCTTAGCGATCCACCTGTTTAGTGAAATGTTTTTAATCCCTTCCTATTAATGCAAACGCAAGCATGGAAACCATCTCAAGGCTACCTTGTTTTTGATTTGGGGAAGAAAAGTTCCAAACTAAAAATTAAAAACACATATAAATACAATTTGTTTTCTTCTCCCCCCTACTTTTGGCCAAAAAGTCAAAAAGCTCTCATGTACATGCTGATTTGCGTCCCTCAACACAAATTTTAAAAAAGAGACAATGCTAAAATACTGTCTTTCTAATTATAGCTGTCGGTGGTGTGTTTGCGATGACCGTGGAACAGCTGAACCCGAAGGGACAGTGGAGAATTCATCAGTGCTTATTAATCCTCCTCTCTAGCACCATGATGAGAGACTGGAGATTCTATCAGCTCCCTTTATGCCCACTGGAACACTCAATGTCATTCCCAATACAGTATGTCAGAGAATTAAACTCAGGCTCTCTTCAAAAGTGCTGGAATACACTTAGATAAGCATTTTCATGCACACACGGTATAGTACAATCCGTGCTGTATGTACGGATAAAAATCAGCACATACCTAAATCGCGTTAAAAGACACACACACACACGCACGCACGCACACACACACACACACACACACACACACACACACACACACACACACACACACACACACGCACACACACACACACACACACACACACACACACGCAAAACAACCCTTGATACCAATCCACTAACCACTCATAAACAACTGTAAGCTTATGCTAACCAATACTAACCTAGGTAGAGGTATCCTCTCCATACAGACAGACCAGACCAGAGGGAGAGCGATGTGAGCCCAGCGCCCAGAACAGGAAGTGTGTGAAGTTAACAGCACAAGGGACTCTGTTTAAAAAAGGCCTCGGGAGACCTGTTAGCTGGACCACTCATTTCAATGTGTCTGTCTCTCCACAGAAATAAAGCTGCTCTTTACAGGAGAAGATTGTCACATCGCTCCACATTTCCCCTTCACAATGTGTCCGTCTCGACGACTTAACTGGATACTTTATGCTTGCGTTGCTCTTTCCCTCCGTGGCTCTCTTTTATGGCTTCCCACTTCCTCTGTCAGTAAATGACTTTCTGACTAAAGTTAGAAGATCTGTTCTCACCTTTTTAGATTGAAGCGCTAGAAGAGAATCATCATAGTGAAATAATAACATGAAACATCATTATGATATGATATTATATTTTAGAAAATAATAACAGTACGTCTGTAAAACGGCAGTGAAATAAAAACATTTTTACAAATAGATGACTATTGTTTCTACTCTTTTGACTTATTTTTTAAAAATATATAAATGTGTCCCAGCGCCTCTATTCTACTCCACACACCCGCCACTAGTGAATGAGCGCAGATAGATTTCTAGCCCTTGGCACACAGGGCCCTATAGCACGATATAGGCCTATGGTGAGATATACTGTCAGTGTGTATCTGCAGTCCTCCACAGTAGGACAGGTTAAAACATAAAAGAATAATGAGAGAAGGAGAGAACTGACCCCAATCAGCCGTCTGCAGGGAGAGAGACAGGCAGTGTGATGATGAATAGGGGGTGAGGCGATGGTGTCGTGATGCTGTTGTAATCACCAGCTGGGGCAGGGGGGTTAGGCGTGGTGTAGGGGGAGGGGGGCTGCAGGACATGCCTCATTCTGCTACACTGGCTGCACCCCCCCCCCACCACACACACACACACACCATCAGACACACACACACCGGCACAACTTAACCACAGGGCTTCAGCTGCCTCCACCAGCATGCGCGTACACACACACACTAACACGGACACACACACTAACACGGACACACACAGACACAAACTCACACATGTAAAAATATAGAAACATTCTCACAGCAAAAAAAACTAACAGCGTTACAAGTAGACAACGCACACAAACACACACAAACACACACAAACACACACTCGCAGGGTTCCAAACACAAAAGCAAACACGCATTGTTCCAAACCCGCGGCGTTGGCCTCCTTAAGCACACCCCGACCTCTACCGCTGCTCTTTTGGCAAACTGTCAAAGCCATCATTCACCATGAAAAGACACGAGCACTTGACTCCTCTCCCCAACAGCGCCTGACTCTCCCAGCTCCCACACAACAGCCCCAGTCAACATCTAAATACCACACAGCAATCAATAAAGTCAACCCCATCAACAGAAAATAAAATAAAAACGCACCTACATTTACACAACAAAAATGTATGAATTCTTTGTTAATTCCACAGGCCAGATGAGAGACAGCAGTCAGAACAGAGATCATACAGATTGGTTCTTTTAAAGAAGTGTGTCCTGGTCAAAGGCCTCCCGGGGATGTGGCAGAGTAGAGTGGGCGGCTATAGGACCGAGTTAGGAGGCCCTCTGGTGGCTACAGCTGAGCCACGGTTCTCACAACCACACACAGGGCTCCCACACACAACGGCAGCGGCTCTGTACGTCGCTCGCTCTCTCTCTCGATCACACACACACACACACACACACACACACACACACACACACACACACACACACACACACACACGGCCTCAGCTGAAGTGAGCTCTCAACACACACACACACACACAAATATCAATAAAAACAGCAGAAAACACAATAAAACACCAGCAACAACTACACTACACGACCTCCAGACAAGTAATCCTCAACAGCAACATGACAAAAATCAAACGCAATAAATGCCCAACCACACAATCAACAACTATCAATAAAAACAGTCGTAAACACGCCAAAAAAAATGCATAAAAATAAAAACACAACCTCATTTCTATACTAAACACACAGTGTCATCTCCATAGAAAGAGTGCCTGTCCCCTGTGCTAGCAGTAGGGCATGGTGACGTGCAGGAGAAACACAACTTACCTGCTGTTGTTGGAGATGCAGCAGCTCGACTGTGCTTACTTCGCTGCTCGTGTCACCGCTTGATCTTCCATCTCTACTGCCAGCATCTAATTGGCTGCATAGGCTGCTCAGGCTGCTCATTCCATTTTGACTCATTGAACTGTTGCTTATTGTCTCTGTGGCCGACTCCTGCATCATGACTTAAAACCTAGAAGTGATTAAGAGGCACCAGTTAAGGCTCTTGTTACAACCCTTTTTTCTTCTCTTTTCATCACCCCCCCCCCTTTTTTTTGAAGCTCCCATTATTATCAACGCCGGTCCCTCTGCAAATGAAAGCATTTAAGAGGGGGAGGGGGGTGATGCAGGAGGAATTATGCATTCATTGTGTAAATGAAGCGATACAAAGAGATGCACGTCCTCTTGGTCTCTTTGTAAAGGAGGTGTAGAGTCTAAACGTGATAAGTGTTTTAATCACTAGAATTTAGGCACAAATAGGGCCTCTGCTGCATTATGCACATGTTGGGAATTTATGTGTATGGGACACTTCATGTATGACTGTATTATATATTTTAAAAAATACAGAAATACTTTTTCTAAGGGAAGCATAAAATATACAAATACACACGCAGTCAGACACACACACACATGCCCGCACACTTCTTTCTTTTTTACATGCTCACTCACTTGATATATCCTCACCCTGTCTAGGCACACACAGACACAGACCCTCCTAAACTATTCCCCGTCTTGATTCTGTCAGGATTTTAGTGCGAGTCTCGTCTGAACGAAGTTGCTTAATGACGCACAGCTAATCATGCAAAATTAAAATGTGGTAGAGGAGGAGGAGGAGGAGGAGGTGGGATCCAAATCACATGGTATCACCCGGTGATAAATGATATAATAGGCTTCCTCTCCCTTAGCTGTGTCTAAATAAAATGTGCCTCCGAGGCTTCCATAGAGAAAAAGCTCATATGTCACATATTGGCTAGATTTTTTTTCCTTTCTTTTTTAATCAAACCTCAAATATTAATTTATTTTGGTGACATTTAAAACATTTACTGCTGTTCTCCACGGGACACAATTAAACTGGTCCGTGCACTGCAATCAACCCATACAGTGGGAGATGACGAGACGAAGACTTAAGCCTGCAATTTGAACATGGGCAAATAAATGTAAGATATTGAACTCATTTCACCGGCAATCTATTAGATATGAAAAGCTGAGATGAAGGAGAGAAAAAAAAATATATATCACGAATATCACTAATGATTGTGCTAAAAACAGCATCAATTATGCATATTACCTCCTCTCCTGTAATAATTTTTATTTTTTTTATATAATTTAAAATAATTTTCCCTGCATAATTGCTTGGTTGGAGCAATGTGGAGTCTTGCCCAGGATCAGTGGAAATCCTCACAATAAATAAAATAAGTCAGATCACACTGACTGACCCAACACAAACACACTGTTCGAGGTGTGTTCTGCATCTCTAATGCCACTCTGACGGGGCCCCGCTACTTGACAGCCTCTCCCTAATTAGCATATTCATTAAGGTAGTACCTAATCATTCAAATGTATCATTTTTGCGGATTAATATTTCAGTTTCGCTTCAATAAAATATCATGTCTATACCATTAATGTAGTCCATATGCAATAATTATATTTCAAATCGTTATGTATGGTTATTCATATTCAAATAATATCAATTTTTATATCTGAGGTGGTACAGTACTGCCCTCCTCCCTTTCTGAAATTAAATACACCAATTGTGTCACATGCTTAGGCTGAGCAATTAATATTACGTTTTGAATCAGAACATCCTGTACCATGACTGATTTTAGATTGAGAGATAATGCTGATAAAGAAATGCTATACATACTCACTCACTCAATCACTCACTCACAAGCACATACATGTACATACTCACACAAGCACATACTCACACAAGCACATACTCACACATGCCTGCACATGCACAAACGTACGTGCTTGTGCACAGTGCACACACATACACAGACACACATACGCACGCACGCACACACACACACACACACACACACACACACACACACACACACACACACACTACACATTGACCTTAGAAGGGATACTCTAACAGCCCCTAATGTTTCCTCATTAACTAACATGTCTCCCTCTTCATCATGCAGCAAACATACAACACTGGCCATCTCTATCTGGTGGGGATACAGACTGTCAATAACGGGACACATACAGGTTCAAATGCCCACAAACGGACTACTGAGGAGGCACGGTGGGGTGTCATTTGAGATTTGCCCATAGACTGTACGCCACTCTGCAGTGTGTCTTTCTTGAGTCGAAACACAGATCCCATCTCCATGTATGATACAGTGAGTTCCAAAAGTATTGGGACAGTGTATTTTTGGTGTGGTTTTGGCTCTGTACTCCAGCACTTGGGATTTGAAATGATTCAATGACATTGAGGTTATAGTGCAGACTGTCAACTTTAATTTGAGGGTATTTTTATCCATATTGGGTGAACCATTTCAAAGTTTAAGGAAACCAAAAGTATTGGGACAAATTCACTTATATGTGTATTAAAGTAGTTAAAAGTGTAGTAGTTGGTCAAATATTCCTAGCACGCAATGATTACATCAAGCTTGCTGGATGCATTTGCTGTTTGTTTTGGTTGTGTTTCAGATTGTTTTGTGCCCAATAGAAATTAATGTTAAAAAATGTATTGTGTCATTTTGGAGTCACTTTTATTGTAAATAAGAATAGAATATGTTTCTAAACACTTCTACATTAATGTGGATACTACCATGACTAAGGATAATCCTGAATGAATCGTGAATAATGACGAGAGGTTAGCATGTCTTGGGGAATGATATTTGTGTGTCACTGTATCATTTCAAATCCAAAGTACTGGAGAACAAAAAAATGTGTCACTGTCCCAATACTTTTGGAGCTCGCTGTATATACAACAGCAGCACACTAGTCTTCAAAAGCCTGATAACTATTTCAGAAACCAAACATTATCAATTCACAGTTCAGGTAACGAAACAGATTCTGCCTCTAACATAACCGCCTTCTCACATCAGTAAATGCCATTCGAATGACAGGGCCAGGCTGTGTAACTGTGTGATGAGGGGCAGACCCAGCCACAAAGCCAGCTAACAGCAGACAGTCTTTAAAGGATGTCCAGGGCGCAGGATAAACAGGATACGGGCAGAACAAACAGGAGCAGGAGTTACACAGAGCAGGGTGACAGCTGCTCCGGCCACAGTAAATAAGCAGTGAACAAGACGTGCTTATGAACAAACACTCCCTGTTAAAACAGGGCACAGCCACATTAGTGGTGTGAGAGAGAGAGAGAGAGAGACAGAAGGAGGGAGAGAGGGAGAGATGGGGGGACAGAGAGAGACAGGGGGGAGGGAGAGAGGGAGAGATGGGGGGACAGAGAGAGACATAAAAGGAGAGACCATGAAATGGGGGCAGATAGAGGGGGAGAGAGAGAAAGAGTGTTAGAGAGAGCGCGTCGCGAGAGAGAGAAGGACATAGCGGAGAGGGTAAGACTGGCACAATGTGTGACACCCAAACCAGTGATGAATCTCAGCCCAGAAACACAAAGCAGCAGCCGAGATCATGCGGCTAATAAGTATTCAAATTAGGCATACATTTTACATGCCCAATGTTTCAAATATTCAGAGAAAGACTGCCTGATTGCCTTTACTAGGATTTTATGAAAATTCGAATGGAGATTTTTTGGGGGGAAGGGCGATGGATGCGAGGAAAACTTGAAGATATATGAGGGAAAAATAAGGATATTTTAATGACATGTTAATACAATGAGAAGCATTACCTAACTCAACTCAAAATTGGGGATTTTGAAATTAAACCAATTAGATTTTTATTAACCCACAAGACAGGTTCAATTTACTATATGTAATTTACTTGAAAGTGATTCATAAATCATAAGAAAAACTGAACTGGAATGAGAAATATGGTTAAAAGCAGGTGAATCCGCCTATCAAATGTTGCTTAAACGAGAAACAAGGGAGAATCATATTATCATTTCAATCAAGGAAATGCAAAACATTAATACAATAACCATCTTAATCATGAAAATGGTAGAATATCCCCCTCCTCCACAAAAAATCTGTGCATGTGTCTAACCGATGATAATGATAATAATGACAATGCAGATATATGCTAATCATATTCTGAGAGATCAGATGGTGCTTTAACCTTAATGACAGCGGTGAGACAAATTAATTAGCCATCTAAAGGCAGCATTCAAATCTGCCAATTAGAATGTCAATTAGATCCACCCTGGCTGCCGACCACAGAGAGAGGATCGGACTGTGGTGGTGACTGCCGGAGTGTCAGGTCTCACTGTACACACTGAGAGAGATGGATAGTGACAACGTACGGCACCAGAGGGTAAGTGTGTATCAGTGTGTGCGTGTCTGTGCGTGTGTGTGTGTGTGTGTGCATTAGGCGTACATGTGTGTATGTGAGTGTATGTCTATCGCAGGTCTTCACCCATGTTCTATACCCCTCGGGGGTACCAACCAGTCTGCCCTGGGATCAGCCTGTCCTAGAATCAACTAGACCGGAAGCATCTAGTCCTCCACCCAGAGTAACAATATTTACTGGACTAGCGCTATC
Organism: Oncorhynchus nerka; assembly: GCF_034236695.1. Lineage (NCBI taxonomy): Eukaryota > Metazoa > Chordata > Actinopteri > Salmoniformes > Salmonidae > Oncorhynchus > Oncorhynchus nerka. The sequence continues at coordinate 35,036,774 of NC_088403.1, forward strand.
CAGAGTCTATGGGCTATGGAGGAGTTGAACAGTGCATGAGTGAGTGAATAAGGCTCGGGGATGTCTGCCTTGCCTGTGTGTTTGACATCCCTTAAATTGGTAGTGTCCTGCATTTTAACACACCCGCTATTTGACGCCATTTCCTCAAGCCATAATCTTCCAATGAGAAGTACCAGACCACATATTATATGAATCAGTTACACAGACACAGACTGTTATTGCCAGCGTAATTCACTGGTAATACTATAGGTGTACAGCTGGGGAGGGAAAATAATAGTCATACAAAGTGTTTAAGGGGAGATGGTGAGAGAAAACGGAACTCTTTATTTTATCCGTCTGCAGGTCAAAGATCACGGATGACTTCAACGTTCCTATTACGGGGTCTGATAGAAAGAGAATCATTTGAGATACAGTGAGAGAGACACACTATTTGCGAATCTTTAAAGTCACTTCTCTTTTCTTGTCTATTTCCCCCTGTAACGGTGACTTGCTTGCTACTCCTCTCCGGCTGAGTAAATGTTTGCTCTTGAATTTTACGCCGTGCAAATCTGTCTTTTCCATCAGGTGAAGAATCACAGACAGAATCCTGACAACGCATTCCGGGCTGAGATTGTGAATTTGTAGTGAGACTACTGATGTGGGAGGACAGAGACAATTCACACACCCACATGCAAGCATACGCGCACGCGCACGCACACGCACACGCACACACACACACACACACACACACACACACACACACACACACACACACACCATGCTTTAACCTCTAATGTTTCCTCATGAACTAACATGTCTCCCTCTTCATCAGGTACCAAACACACAACACTGCCCATCTATCTAGCTGTGCTGTGTTATACTGTCCCCTATTTGACACATAAAGGTCTCCATCTGCCCCAAAACTGAACTGAGGTGGCAGGGTGTCACATAGGCCTCATCTCTTATGAAATCCTGTTCCTTATATAGTGCACTACTTTGTAGTGGACTTTTGTCGTGCACTATAGGGAATAGGGTGTCCTTTGAGATTTTCCCAGGATTCAAATAGCCTGAGTGTTCAGGATTCCACTCGGCAGTGTCTTTCTGCAGTCAGGAACACTGATCCATTCTCATTGTGCCTGCATGATACTGTATATGAAGCAGCACTCCAGTCTAAATAAGCCTGATGACCATTTCAAAAACCAAATTGACCACTAACTCCGTGATCCAAGAAGTCTATTCATTATCAGTCCACAGTTCAGGTAGTAGGAATTCCTAACGTTACATTCACTGGAAAAAATAATACAAAAATGACATTTCACCGTCTGTTGGCTCCTTCAGTTCAGATCAAGTCAAGACATGGATACCGTTTTAAATAATCACATATCCTGTGCTCCAGTGAAATGAATGAATCATTTCCATAAGTTACAACGCATTGAAAATAAAGAAGTGCCGGGCCCTGGCTATGCTCAAATATGTAACACTTAAGATTGCTTAATAAATCAAAATGACAGATATCAACCACTTAAAACACTGGCTTTGAGCTGGCACTTAGAAAATGATAACACCAACCCCGAGTTGAAATAACAATCTAAAGAAATAAGTTAAAAAAAAAAACATTTTTATTCCATTTGAATGTTACCACTCAGCTCATTGCTTACATAAACCCTTTTACACCTGACCAAGATGCTTGTTTGTGCTTGAGGTGTAATTCGCTAGCGAAGCTCCTCGTCCCTCGCAGCCCAAGGAAGTCACTGTGGTTTATTGCTACCTCTGCCGGAGCCCTAAGCATTGAGCCAGGATCAGGGAGAGAACAGCCACTGCTGAAGTTCTGTTCAACACAGCTACACTAGTGGAGATTAAGTATAGGCAAGTCAGAGCAGACCTAGCCGCTTCAGAAAATAAAAGCTTCCTTTTTGGCACTGAAGGGACACCATAAAGAGCATGAATGACTATTTCTAAAAACCTGTGTATAATGGTAAGGGTTTCTCTTTCAGATAAAGGGATTTCAAAGTGACTCACAACGGAACGAGAAGATGAGATTGCTTTAGGGGGAGAAATCGTATTTACAAAATCAGGGGTTGGGAAAAAAAATGGGAAAAGGGATGAATATGAATGAATAATAGACTAAGCTTTTTTAGGATTAACATTATTCTCCCGAAACGGTATCACACGTCATTATCGGCAGCACAATGAGACCATGCTCAGAAAACCTCAGTCATATTTCAATTCATCATTTTAGCTGACGATAAATAGTCGTTCCCAGTCATTCTGTGGAGAGAATGTTCCGAACTTAATTCTATTCTGTTTACATTAAGAAGACTAGACAGAAAGAATGAGATAAAGGGGAGAGTACGCAAGTGTGTGTAAGTGTCTGGGAGCATGTGTGTGTGTTTTGTGTGTGTGTGTGTGTGTGTGTGTGTGTGTGTGTGTGTGTGTGTGTGTGTGTGTGTGTGCGCATGTATGTATTGTGCCAACGTAACCAAGGAAGTCTGCACTGTACTAAATATCCTAAAGTACATTTAAATAATTCAGTCTTACGCCATTAAGACAGTGTTTTTTAATATACAAAACAATGGCTAACTATTCCAGTTAATTATCCAAGTGGTTACAAATCACCTTAAATATGAAAACACTCAATATAAATCGATGATAATACATAAAAACGTTCCCGGGGAAATAAATATTCAACTTGGTCTTTAATCATATCTGAGATGAAAATCCACGACGTTCTTTAGGTTTCCGGATGTCAATGGAGATTTACACCTGTCTGTGTATGGAGAGTGTTTTCTCTCTCTATCTCCCTCTGGGTCTGTAATGCACAGTAGCAGAGCACTGACGGGAGGAGGAGATTCTAAGTCCTCATGTGTGGTTAGTGCGTAAGTTCTCCTCTTAAGCTTTTCCCATATCTTTTACATTTTACCCATCAAGCACCTCCTTCTGTGAGGAGGAGGAGGAGGAGGAGGAGGAGGAGATGGCACAAAAGTGGGCGACCACAAGCAGACAGTGACGAAAGCTCATCAAGCTAGGCCCTCGTTTGCATTTTGGGAAATTCCCATTAATTAACATAGCCCGCTTAATCACGAGTAATTGACCTATAAAATAGAAGGCCCCATTGTCTGCTCCAATCATATCTACAGAGAGGACGCAGCAGCGTTGTGAAGCAGGGAAGAAAGAACTTTCACCGGTGACTGGAAACCTGTACGTCCATCTTTCTTCCAGGGACTATTTACCCAACTCCTCCGACGCATATTTCATCTCTCATTGCATTTTTCTGATGTAATTATCTGTCGTGACATGGTCTGCTTTTGTTGCTGGGGCCTGAGACAAAACAAGCTGTGAGGTGAGATGGGACTTCCTGACTGATGCAAGCAACAGAGAGGTGCTTACGGCTTCTTCTGAGGGAAGGTGAGGGGGGGGGGGGGGAACAGAGGAGCGAATGGCGGCAAAGCGGACGGAGGGACAGCGGGCAGAGCTGCAGCGAGGAGAGAGGGATCCAGCCAGAGTGATACAGAGACATAGCTCATTGTGACGTTTCCAGTTATTTCTGGCTGATTAGGGTCATTATGTCCACGGCCTGATTTATGTTGTCATTTCCCCTCACCAGTCCTGCATCGATAGATCTTAATGAATTGGTAAATAAGGGTGAAGATTACACTTGACAAGACCCCAACATTTCTCATTCATACTGAGACAAGATTTATGTAACCAATTAGGTCCATAACAGGGGAGATTGGTCAGGAGAAAAATCATCTTTTCAGAAGAAAATGACCAGAGTCGAACCCTGGACAAAACCAGATAAAAGGGAGTCTTTAACAGTGGCTTAGTCACACACCAAACAGCTAGCTGGAGGTTTTCAAACGGAGATCACTCCTGCCTCTCTCAGGATTTTTAGGAATTGATTTAAAAATACTACCAGCTATAGCTACCCGCCCCACTACAGTACCAGCTACAACAGCTACTTTCCATTTTAAACACAGCCAGCTAATCACTCTAGACCCCATCTGCATAATGTCCAAACCATGGATGATGGAATCAATAGATACAAAATTAAGCTCTCGCCCAACAAAGGATCCACTTTGATGTGCAAATGTGAATTCAAGGAGGTACTCCCCCCCATCCCTCCCTCCCTCTGCCCCCCCCCCCCAAAAAAAAAAGAAGAGGAAGAAAAATATATACAAATCAATCGTTTCTACGGAGACTTCACTTAACGTTTGATACGTCGATTTAGGAATAATTGGCATTTTCTCAATGATTTAATTTCCACATCCTACAATTCTAGGAATCAGTTGGCACCCTCTTTTGCCATAAAAAAATTAATTGAAATCTGATAATGGTGCTGATCATCAATAGCCAACGACAGCCCGGGACGATCCAAAGGGCAGGAGTGAACAGAGGTGGAAAATTACAGCAAAGTGATACCGGAGCCGCCTCGTTTCAGCTCTCCCCTTCAAGCACATGCAAATGAGCGTGGTGCTGCTTAACTGCATCATTTATGTGGATAATAGCGGCATCATCATTACGGGACTCAAATTAAATTACATCACAATTAGCATAACAAAGTGATTGGTTAAACTTTCAAAACAAATACTCAGTTCTGCTAATGAACGGTGTTAATTGGCCACGGTGCATTCTAAATAAAACATGTAGGTAAACACGTGTTTTATTTAAACAATTTCAAAATGCATTGTTTCTGAGAGACACAAAGAGAGAGAGAGAGAGATAGACAGATAGAAAGAAAGAATAAGGAGGGGGGGGGGGAAATCTCCAAAACAGAATATCGCCATGGGGATTTGTAAGCTGAAATATAAAATGTGTAGCATTTAATTTTATTGCACTAAATAACCTATTATATTCAGGACTCTGGAGAACAATGTAAATTATCTGCCTTCAAAATGGAGTTGGGCCAATTCTCCACGTGAACTAATCACATAGCTCATTATGCATCTGGGTATTAAATTATGAAGAGGAAGCCTATCCGCATTCCAGCACAAAGACCTATGAAATGTTAATAATATACTCACAATAGCCCAATACCATGCTTTACTCCATGTCATGAATATTTAAGTAAACAAATTATTCACACGCCTTTGATAAAGATAATTATATTTCGCCCGCTTATAATTTCAGTGACCCTCCCTCTCTCTCCTGTCTTATAGGATTTGCTCTATATGGATATGCTGTTCTGAGATATACCCTATAAAGTTTAGGAACCTTCCTTGCACATTTTTTTTTTATCTAGCTAAATAACTCCAAATAAAAGACTCCCTCCAGTAAAACAAATATCTGCAACTGGTTCACATTTGATCTTTATTAGCTTATAAAGAATCCCGGTGGCGGGGAAACCCTTTCTATTTAATCACCACTAGACCAGTAAAATCTCATCCGAAAAAAAAACATTACTTTCACCTCTTGATTTTAATTGTCAATAATTTGCCCATTAGTAACGCAGTAAACTCCACATCAACACAACATCCTAAACAGCAGCCCAAACTGCGCACGTCAAATAAAGAAGCCGACACAAAACTAAGACGGCTAAGAGCTCTGAAAAAGCAGCACGTTCAGGTCCGCAGTCAAACACTAATCACCAGCCCGACCATTCACTCATCAAGAGCAATTAACCACCAGCACATGAGCGCACAACCCACAGAAACACACAGAGCACAACCCGAGCCACGGTACAGCAGCTAAATACTGGACGAGCAGCCCGCCTTCCTACCGATAAAACATAGCATAGAGAGAGAGAGAGAGAGAGGTGCGTGGAGAGGAGGATGAGAAAGGATGGATGAAGTTGGAGTTGCTTGGTTTTATTACCTGGAGGTGAGGAGTAGTGTCAGAGACAGTGTCTGGTGGCCAGAGAAGGAAAGCTGTTGGTGTTGTTTGCAGTGGTGAGGAGCAGACTGGGGTGTCACAGGGGGAGAGGGGCTTCTATCTGTGTCATCACTCCAACTGTGTTTATAGAGGCTCGCATCATAAACAAGACAACGCCGCCACTGCTCTTCCCTGCCTCTCTCGAAGCCCTGTTCATGCATACTTAAATCGCCCCCGTCGCCCATTAAAAAACGGCCCTCCTGACAATTATTCTATCATTTCCAGTTGTCACCGGGCAATTACCAACAGGCAGCCCCTCTCAGACAGGCCCAATAGGAGCTGATCAGAAGGAGAGCGAGAGAGAGGAGAGAGGGGGGCTGCTGCCTGCCTTCTCAGGCAGAGAGAGAGAGGAGAGAGAGGGAGTTAAAAAAGTGCACAACATGGAAATGTATAGCCTAGACACAGCGCCTTCTCTCTCCTGACACACAGGACATAATTAGACCATCATACACCTGGCCTGCCGACCGCTGATGAAATATAGCACAATTACTTGAAAACACTACTTATCATTTCGCTCTCCTTTTTTATTGCCTTTGAAGACATTACAATTATTACGGCTTGGTCTCTGATCTGAGAGTGACCTTCAAAAACAATTAAAAAATATATTATAATAATTTTTACTACTGCTTTTGGCTAGTGAGTGAGAGGGTAAGCGAGTGTGTGTGTGTGTGTGTGTGTGTGAGTGCAGCATGTGTGTGTGTGTGTGTGTGTGTAGCGTGTGTGTGTGTGTGTGTGTGTGTGTGTGTGTGTGTGTGTGTGTGTGTGGGGGGACCTTTACACGCGTACATGTAGAGCGTCTGACTCCTCACAGGATGCGAGCCGGGTCTCCCCTCGTGCCTCGTCTGCACGCTTGCCAGGCGACTCTCTCTCACACCGCTCGCTCTCAACGCACATCTGCTACTTGCAGGAGCTCTCCTTCTCCTTCTCTCTCTCTCTCTCTCTCTCTCTCTCTCACACACACACAAGCATGCACGCGCACGCACGCACGCACACACACACACACACACACACACACACACACACACACACACACACACACACACACACACACACACACACACACACACACACACACACACACACACGAGCGAGCTGCCTCAGCTCTCGCCGGCACAGTCTGCATCCCTACCTGGCGGCGCGTCGAGGGGAACTAACTAACCGGCTAAGGGAGAACCGCAGCTGAAATGGAGCGTTTTCGGACACCCTGGGAGAGAGGTATGTGTGCCTGGCTTTATTTCTAGCACAGCTCAGTGCCTTTCTCAGCGTCTCTGTCTCTGTGTCGCTGTCTAAACAGGCAGAATAGGATTAGTGGGAGAGAGCGAGTGTAGCAGAGCAGCCTGTAGCCTCGGCTCTGTGCACTGTGCTCCGGGAGAGAGAGAGAGTAGGAGAGCTCTTAAAAACAATTAGACACGTCGCTCTATCTATTACTGGATAACTGCCCTCAGACCACACCACACAGAACTACGAATACACACAGATATGTTCACAAACACAAATCATCGAGACAAACTGCTAATAATGTGAAGTAGAGAGAGAGAAAGTAACCAACCTTTGAAACAATGACAAGAGAGAACTCCACTCCCCCGCGTAAGAGTCATTTGAAGATATTCTTAGACGCCTCGGAGCATTATCAACGGCGCATCAAGGGGGGAAAAATGCCACTGGTAGAAAACAGCTTCAGGGAGAGACGGGAAAGAGAGAGAAAAAAAAGGAGGAAAGAAAAACTAGCTGACGCTAACTGTCAAAGACATCATCAAAAAGGTATTTCCAGCAGTATTGACACTACTGTGAGAGAGCACCTTTGCCTGCTCACGTTCAAGACCCATTGCACTTCAACATCTGGTAATTAAAACCCGTCAAGCATCCCCTCTGATTGTTTTGGCACCCGAGGACCAATCGTACACAAAAATCAGCGGTTTGATTGCAAGGGTAGGGGGAAGTAGGGGTGGTAGGAGTTGGCAGGGGGGGGGGGGGGGTGTTTTTCTTTCTGCGTAGCATGCGTGAGGAGTGACAAAGGTTCAGCAGCGGACCAGGCGTGATCTCCAAACAGTGAGTGCCTCTCTCACTTATTTCCTCAGGAAAACACCAGTTACAGAAGAGTGTCGGCCTCTTCTGCCATGCAGCTCTCACGACTCCGATTAATATGCCTCTGCCTTCCCTTTTCAGGGCAAGCCTGCAACAATGTGCTGCAAGCCTGGCGAAACTCAAAAAAATGCCTCTTTTCAGACGAAGTATTGGAGCGGAGGGGAGAGAGACAAGGGGGGAAAAGAACAGCAGACAAGCTTTTCACAGCTTTTCCTCCGTCCGCATCAGATAAAGCTTCGCAACCACTCCACAAAAGACACATTTGTCTTTACAGATGCTCATCAAGCCTCGAGTCTTTTGCACAGTGCATTTCATCATTTAGCGATGGTTAATCGGAGCCAAAGAACAACCGTCCTCTCTGTCTGCCAGCTACAGCGTTGCCACATATTTGTTGTACTATAAACAACACACACCGGCAGTTACGAGACGGAATATTTGGAACTAATGCTGTTTGCTAATTTTCTATTTCTCTCTCTCTCTCTCTCTCTCCCCTCTCTCCCTCTCTCCCTCCTGCATGCCACAGATGTTTTCCTTAGCTACTCCAGCAGACAGGAATCTACTAGCAGAGAAGAAAGCCTCGGTATCCCCCAAGAGAGCAGTACAAAGCCCAGTTTGCACACAGCAGATGCAAAAGCAAGTCCATCTGCTACCAGCTCACAACACCACATGGACTTGGGAGATTTAATCCTAGGCTTCGTCTGGCTGGCTGTGTTTGTGTAGACACCACTGAAACAAGAGGAGGGGAGGCTGATGTGGAGGAAAGGGTTGGTACAACTCACACAGGCTTCCCCAGACCAGAAACACACGTGTCGCCACAAGTGTGTGTGCTAGTGTGTGTGTGTGTGTGTGTGTGTGTGCGCGCACAGGCGTAAGTGCGTGTGTGTTTAAGTCTGGTGAAACTCTCCTTACAGCATAAACAAAGATAAACAGACACAAATTCACACGCACACGTGCAAACATGCACGCCTAGACAGTGAGAGTATGCAGAGCAAGAACTTTCATGTTCCGAGAGATGCACCCAAGGCAGGCATGACAGATTTATTTTGTTAAAGATACAGCCTCTAACTCAGGGTATAAGACCACTTGAACTCACAGCTCGAAGCAGTGCAGTTGGCATGATTTAACAGGCTCTGAGTAGCACATTATATACCAACCGGCAGATTTGAGCTGTATGATATCATTATTAAAACAGAAACAGTGGCCAAAAAGATTTAACATTTTCATTTGCCTTCACTGTCTGAAGCAGCGTGGTAAACACTTAACAAGATCAAGAGGGAGTTGTGCCTGAGAAACAGCTAGCGACACACAACTGTCTCAATGCTCTAAATTGCTTTAAGCGCAAACATTAGGCCGAGCAATTACACCCATTTTACTTTCAACACGCTGAGCCACGTGGCTACGATGCTCCTTCAACACCCCATAAACCACTTGGAGGGCCATCCTTAAAAAGACAAAACACAAACCAGTGCTCTGGGCGTTGAAAAGACACCCAGCCACCCTCCTTGACATTGTCAGCCAGAGAACAACAAGACACTGTGCATCACTAACACTTCACTGTGTGTTTTCTGCCTGTATTTCTTCCAGGCCTTCACACCACCAAGGTCAATAAGGACAAACAACGCCACCAGCATCCCTTCACCGTGGCAGAAGAAGAGACGTGGGTAGCAGGGGGGTAGAGAGGAGGGTAGTGCCGGGGTGGGGGATGGTAATAACTATGGCAGTTGCAGTGGTGGTATAGGTTTCTATCTCGGAGCGATGGCATAATTTCCATAGCAACCCTTAATTTTCAATTAAAGCAGACACAAAGCTCGTTGCCCGGGGCCATCAGACAGTGTCAAGAGCCTCACGTTCCACACTTCCACACTGGAGACTGAGACCATGGCCGCTGCCACCACCACCACCATCACCACTAGCGCCATTGGGCTAGTCAATCTCACAGGCAGCTGCCTGGGCTCAGGGCTGACACAGAGATACCCAAAGCCTATTTCACCTTACCCACCATTAGAATGATTTATTATGGCCAAAACACTTCAACGCTGAAACAAATGGAAATTAAAAGGGAGGGGAAAACACTGGTGTGGAACTGCCACTTAGAGGTGCTGCGTTTGAAAAATGCATTAAAAAGGGGCCCAGCGATGGAATGAGTCTGGAGTAGAGAGAAAGTGAGAGAGAGAGAGAGAGAATGTGAGAGAGAGAGAGAGAGAGAGAGAGAGAGAGAGAGAGAGAGAGAGAGAGAGAGAGAGAGAGAGAGAGAAAGGAAGATGGAGAGAGTGAGAAAGGGAAAGATAGAAAAAAATGACCCTATGGCAAGGTTCCCCAACTGGCGGCCCATGGGCCGAATTTGGCCCGTGGGTGGTTTTATTTGGCCCTCCAAGTTTTCTGAGTAAAAAAATATTTATATAAAAAGAAAATTGTTGTTAGAATTTTCATTGTTGGAGTGTAAAAACAACAGGAACACAGCTTGATTTGTGATTTTAATTTTGGAAATCCGTTCCCAAGTATTCCCACGCATAATAGAGAGACCCGTGATCATATACAAATGTAAGCAAGGTTTGAAATGATTATGTTGTAGTCAAATATTATATCTGTTTGGGCTTCTTGCAGTCTACAAATGATTTGTAATTATATTCCGCCTCCCCCGACCATCCACTCAAGAATAAAATCAGCCGGCGGTTGAATCTATTTTATGATCCCTGCCCTACGGCTTGTGTGTGCAGTGACTGAGAGAGTGTGTATTTGTTTCAGCCCTTTGCCCAAACGCCATGATGTTCACTTTGCATGGAGGGTTATCCACATGAATTCACTCCTCCTCTCCCCTCCCCTTTAAACCAGACCAGACCAGACCAGAGCTACAATATGCAGTGATCAGCTGAATGTACGGTGCCTCTCCTGAACACCAAACACACTGCACTGGTACTGACAGTTGGACTTCATACATACTTCATACAGACGGACACCTGCAGTATTTTTTATTTTGCAGTATAGAATGAGCATCCCTATTAGTATATCTACCAACAGACCACCTTCATGTCACTATGATACGTTTCCAAAAGCAAAACTGAATAACACAGTTATACTGCATGTATACACAAACACATTAACAAGACATAATGATCTTAAGCCTTTTATCCCCCCCCCCCCCCCCCACAACAAGTTGAATGCGGCCAAAATGGACCATTAGAGCTCAGTGATTATATTAGAGGAGGCTGAATATTTTTAATATACTGTACTTAAGCACTGGAGTATCCATGGCAACTTCCCTGTGCCTTGCTAAGAACGATCCCTAATGAAATCCATATTAAGTAGCCTATAATGATAGTGTCCAAACATATTTGCATAGATATTTCAGATGAAGGGAGACGTGGGAGAAAGGGAGAGACAGAGAGCAGCTGCCACAGTCACAACAGCAAGAATATGTTTTTAATCAGTCATTCATCTAAAAAGAGAAGCAGGAGCCGGCCCCGACTGAGCCAAGCAGCTGTATTGAGGAAAAAAAAAGAAGTGCAATTCAGATTCACAGAGACGTAGCCTAACAGATCGAGACAGCAACTCAGTGTATTAATCAAGATTTACAGTATGCCACTTCCATCCAGTGGTTAAAAATGAGCTGTTAAGTGAATAGTTTAAACTGGTGGTCACTGGGCAGCTCACCAACCCTAACCTTCTAGGCTGGCCGCTTGCCTCTCTTTAGGCTCCCTCCCTCCCCTACATAGGAGTCTCACATTTGACTTCCATTTGCGACTTTGGCCCGGTGCCCAACAGGACATCCCAGAGTGAGTGTTTGCTTGACTCAATATCAACAGGCCGAATACGCAGCTTGAGGTGGAACTGCCCAGCCTTCAGTTCCTATTGAAAATAAACCCGGCTGCACATTCATAAGGACAGAAATATCAACATGCTCCGCGAGGAGCCATGTACAGCACTCACTCAGCGCCGTTCCACTGGCTTCAGCTCTCTCTCTCTCTCTCTCCTCTAGCTGCTTAATGATACCTGCCTGCCTAGCTGCACCCCTTCCCTCCTCTTCTCTTCCACCAGCCCCCAGCTTGCAGGCAGGGGAACCTGAAGTCTATATGTTACTGCTGCAGCGGAGAAAAATAAAAGAGATAGAAATGACAGAAGTCAGACAGTTCAAGCTGACCGGGGCACTTCAAACAGAAAAACTGGTGGAGAATGCGACAGACACTCCAGGTTAAATTGGCTCTTCTGCGCTCCGCTCTCCTCTCTCCCTTTAAAATGTAGGTTTTCTTCAAAAGGACGTATTTGAATTAGACGCGTTGATGAAATCAAAGGCTCGGCTGTGTGGGTAAATTTAAACAAGCAAGTGCACCTCACAGCAGTGTACCTATTATACAGCAGATTGGAGGCAGATGAAAGTCTAGGAGCCTAGCAGACAACTTCCCCTTTTCTCACCGTAGATATTATCACATTGTAAAGGCTGCAATTTAAATTCGATTCGTACACACATTGAAAAATACATGGATATTGGGTTTTAAATGTTCCTGGCCTGGCAAGGTGTCATCAGATGAAAGAGAACGGTTAAGGATTCACACAATAGCCCGCTTCCACCGATGTATTTCCCGTTAGAGATAAATAGGAGAGCCATTTCTGACCTTCACACACCGTGTGCTGAGGATCCCACGGCTTCCCATAGTCTTCACATAACCGTAGGCACGCCTGTTAAAACGAGAGTTAAGACCAAGTCCAGTGAAAATCAAAAGGCCGCAGCACCTGCATTTTAACACACCGCAAACTGCCTCTACTATGTCAACTTAGTAGAAGCAGTTTGTAGATTCCATATAGTGGAGTTAGTTTGGTAACATAGATACACACTGAGTGCTCTTTCCATGACATAGACTGACCAGGTGAATCCAGGTGAAAGCTATGATCCCTTATTGATGCCACTTGTTAAATCCACTTCAATCAGTGTAGATGAAGTGGAGGAGACGGGTTAAAGAAGGATTTTTAAGCCTTGAGACAATGAAGACATGGATTGTGTATGTGTGCCATTCAGAGTGTATGTGTGCCATTCAGAGTGTATGTGTGCCATTCAGAGTGTATGTGTGCCATTCAGAGTGTATGTGTGCCATTCAGAGTGTATGTGTGCCATTCAGAGTGTATGTGTGCCATTCAGAGGGTGGATGGGCATGAGTAAAGATTTAAGTGCCTTTGAACGGGGTATGGTAGTGGGTGCCAGGCGCACCGGTTTGAGTGTGTCAAGAACTGCAACGCTGCTGGGTTTTTCACACTCAACAGTTTCACGTGTGTATCAAGAATGGTCCAACACCCAAAGGACATCCAGCTAACTTGACACAACTTTGGGAAACATTTGACTCAACATGGGCCAGCATCCCTGTGGAACACTTTCTACACCTTGTAGAGTCCATGTCCCAATGAATTGAAGCTGTTCTGAGGGCAAAACAGAGTGCAAATCAAAATGAAGAAGGTGTTCCTATTGTTTTGTTCACTCAGTGTATATAGACAGTAGATTAGATGGTGTTTAACAGGTCAGTGCTATCAGCAGCAGTTCAGTGGTACATAGATCTGTCCTGTCTGGTACTGGAGCTCCACTCACCTCACTGTTCTGAACTACCACTGACACACAGAGGCCATCCATTCATGACAGTAATACCATTCAACCAGACACCAATTACATAAAAGAAAACTTAAATTAATTCAGGAAAAATGGCATCTCACCAAAGAATAATAAACTCATTATATGGACATTTCTAACTTAACCGTTCTCCACACCGCCGCTAATTTAAACCTAATTTTTACTAGCCACTAATTCGGCGAGGGCGGGATAGGAATTACATCTGGAGGTAATTCTCAGAATGGAACGGAGCCCAGTGGAGGCTACCCAAATAAAAAAGGGGAACTATTCAGGAGAGTGGGAGTTCCGGGCTCTGAAACTGCACTTCTCGCAAAAAAATGTTTTCATCGTGCTGTCATCAGTCTAGGCTTAAAGAAGACGTAGGTGTTGCAGGTGGAGAAAGATGATTTCTGGAGATGGAGGTGTGGAAGGGAAGGAGGGAATGAGAGAGAGGGAGGGAGGGACAGAGAGTGAGTAAGAGAGAGAAAGAGAGAGAGAGATAGAGAGAGAAGGAGAGAGAGGCAGGAAAGGGAGAGAGCTACTCCAGCTGGACATCTGTAGAGACCCATGCGGGGGGGGGGGGGGGGGTTTGTGTAAAAGGCCAGGGGTCAGAGAGGACCTGCAAGCTGGTGGGATGCCAGCTCTGTTAAGTCTTGGTTTATAATAAGCTCTACACTCAGGCTGGTGGCAAACACACACCTGAGGTTCTGGAACTGAGATGCTGGATCAGCTCTCTCTATTTTACCGCACCTGGCGGTCAACTTTTGGTCAACAGTCTCAAAGAATTTACTCAGTGAAGGTACAGTAGTTGCTTGTCTGGAAACTTTTGCGGAATGTCATTTTTTGAATCATGAAGTTCAGCTCCGTGGAGGTGGACTCCTAAAACTCTGCATTCACAAGGGAGGAAGTGAGGGAGGGGAAGAAGGAGGAGATAGGGATTAAATTGTGAGCGTGGCAAAACACACCAATCAAGCTTCTTTCTCCGTCTGGTTTGGTTTCCAACAATCCAATAGCGTGAAAAGTCGCTCTGTAAACGGGACGTTTACATTCAATACAGAAACTTGCAGTTCCCAGATATACGCCACAACCACCCCCTCCACCTTCTCTTCAGCAGAAAATTTGTTTTCCAAATGAAAATAAACTGAGGCTGGCTGGTTTGAGGCAGTTAAACTCAGGAATATGAGATCAAATAAAGGCTCCCGTGGAGGCTGAAAGGAGAAATGAAATCACTTCTGAGAGGGAGATGTACCTCGTAATAAAATTACTTCTTTATATCTTTCTAAACGGCACATTTTCCTCAGGAGTGGTTAAGGCTTTCCTCGGTCAAAGACAGTATGCAAGTGGCAATTTTTACTTCTGGTAGATGATTCTGTGGCACACTTCTCGAGACTCGGTGTGATGCTCTGCAATTTGCCTCGGAAAACGGAAAAAGTATTTCAAGCAACAAGTTTTTGGCTGAACTTTGGTGGAGTTTAGAAGTCACTTTGATGGTTTTCCCGGAAACATGTCAATGTCAATGAAAACTCCAATGTTCCATCCAATTGAAAATACCGGGAATGGCAATAAGCTCCACATTGCTTTTCAATGACTACCTGTTCGTTCCAGTGCACTCTTGTATGGTGGGCTCAAGTATGTAGTAGATTGCCAACCATCCATGGGCATACACCACAAACAAATAGAGACTCATCTTGCAGAGTGGGACAGTGAATGAAGAAGAACGTCACTTTGAAAATAGTCACCTACTGCAATTATTACACGGGCCATTTCATTTGGCATTGGGACAATTGCCTGAACACAGAGTGACCGAGCGGGCGCAACTACCTAAACAAACATGTCATTGATTTTGTGTTTAAAAAAAAAAAAGACTTTCAGACCACATTTTAGCCATAGCCAGGCAGCCAACGTATGAAGAGGACATTTGGAGGAATACATGATAGTTTATTATAAAGAGGCTATTAAAGTTGCAATAAAAAGACATTAGCTGGAGAAATGAGCCACTTACCAGTTTTCTTCCTCACTACCTTAAAAGCTGTCCACATTCAGGGCTTTGAGTGGAGGGAAAAGCAGACGGCGATGGCATTAAAAGTGGGACTAGGCGCACAATTTATCAAGACAGAAATTGATGGTGGGCTTGAGAGCGGCGTGCATGTTGTAATATGGTTGATTTCAAAATGACAAGGAGAAAGGTCATATTTTCGAAATTTGTCGGAGAAAACTTGAGTGGCTTAAACTCAAGGAGTTTTTTTTTTTTAAAGTGCAGTGTACACTACAATGGACATCACTCAGTGAACACCCTCATTTTGTAGAAATTGCCCACAAACGAAAGAAACCCTCTCTTGTAGTCAACTCTTGACTCATGTAGAGAACACGTGTTTTTCTATCACTTTTGATGTATTTTTAAATGGGGGGCTGTGAAGGTTAATCCAAGAAAAACCAACACTTAATCAAAGCAATTAACTTAAGTCGTTCCCAAGTCCCCAACAGTTACAACAAACGTGTGATGTGTTCTGTGTTTCTCCTACAGGCTTGTTTTTACTCTCTTGGCATGCAATTAAATGGTTTACGACAAGTTGATGATATTTTGCTGAGACAGAATTCATCTCTGCGTAATAGGGAACATCGTTTTTCGGTGACAATCCGCGAGTGTGTTTACAAACATTAGATTAATGAGTTAGTTTACATGCATTTTAGAGACCATTCTCACTACAGATCCTTTCACATCAGATCCCAAAATAGTTATTGGATTGTGCATCTCACGCAGTTTACAGTCATATACTGGGACGATGTTGTGAAGTTATTATCTGGGTGGGTTTTAATTTACAACACAGACACCCAATGATACTGTATTTAGAGGTTGTACTAATTTGGGAGAACATTCTGACATCATTAAACTTTCCATTTTGCCCTGCCCCGTCGAAGCCTGTTCCTATCTATTGAGAAAGACGGATGGCAGATGGGGCTGTTTCTGACAGCTTAAAAGTGCCCATCAGCTGCTGCAGAGATGTTTCACAGCACATCCCACCATCCCATCCACCCTGCACCTCCCCAAACAAACAGCAGACTCAGACTTCAAATACATAGCAGGACTATTAGGTAATCCCTCCTTTGTTCAGACCCACTGAGCCTCACTGACTAACCAACCTCCCTCCATCTTCTGGGTTGCCTCTCAAATGGCACCCTATTGCCTTTATAGTGCACTACTTTTGGCCAGAGTCAATGCGGTCTCTGGGAGTAGTGTGCTATAAAAAAAGGAATAGGGTGCCATTTGGTACGCAGCCTTCTTTGCTGTTCCAAACTCCTTTCCCTGTTCCAAACTGACAACGGAACACTTCACGCTGACACACACACACATAGGGGGAGTGTTTGATGATGAATGATAGAAGGAATTATCTGGGAAAATATGCACATGGTATCTAATGGCAGTGAGGTAAAGCATTTGTTGTGTCACGATGATGATGACAGTTCTCTGGTTTAAAGAGAGGATGGGGGGTGACACAAGGGCTCTTTGTTTGGACTGGACAAATCTGGGGTTTCTTTTTGGATATTCAATATCCTGCAAGGTACCCGACAGAATTACAGTAGTCTAGTGTCTGGAAGTTTGGCTAGGACGAGAGAGCACAGAGGGCAGAGGTTCACTAAGTGAGTCTGTTGTATTGTCGAATGGCTTTTTAGAGCAATTGCTGAGTGGTTTGCGTGAGTCGCTTCCAACAAAGTCTGGCAAATCAATCTGTGAAGAAATGCTACACAGGCCAGATGTGGCACTACTGCACAAAAAGAAACAAAACAACCCACTTGTACAAGAAGACCATGCAGAGCCTAAAGTACTTAAAGTACACAAAATAATACGGTTCAATGCCAAAATGTTGACAGCCTAGTTTCTGTTGAAAACCTGCTTGTTATTTTAGGTGGCTTCTCTGAAGTACAATACGTCAAAGTGTGCGTGGAAACATCTACCTTTGAAATGCATCTTCTTCCCTATTGACTTGACAAGATGCCGGGAAGAATGAAAGACAAATGTGTCATTAATAGACGCCTTTTTATTTACAGTAGTTCTGTTTCTGAAAGCACACCGCACACTTATAAATGCAAGGCTTGCTTTAGGGAGGTGAACTTTTCACACCTTTCAAAGCCACAAAATGTGATGTTTTTGGGGGGTTTCTGCAGCTGCTGCTCAGCACTAATGCAAGACGGTGTCATATGAAAGATTTTCCTCTCCTCCCAAACCACAGGCCTGGTCATTAATGAAATACAGGCCGTGCAGTGAGGTCATACAAAGTCTAGATTTCAGCAGCCACACTTAAAAACCGCTCAGAAAGAATAGAGAAACATGAACACAAATCAGATTTCCAAGCTCCAAGGACAGGGAAAAATAAATAACTAGAAGAGAAAGCGCAGCGCAGCCCCTGCCCTCCTCTCACATTTTCCTAGCACTTTGCAAACAACCGTCAACTGCTGCTCAGAAACAGTTCACAATGAGAGCAGACTAAACAATCAGATCCCAGCCAAGGAAAATGCTAAGCAACTCTGCACACAGGATGTCTCACCCTAATTGCCAACTATCAAATCTCACAATGGAATCTGTCCATTTGGCAAAAGCCTTATAGTAAAACCTGGTGAAATGTCGTTTTAAAAAGTGTCAACTTTTTACCGGAAAAAAAGGGAGACGAACAGTTTTGAAAGGAATTTGATTTTTTACATTTGGCTTTGTATGATTTATTTTTCAGGAGGTTTATAAGGCTTACAGGAAGCTACGCAGACTGTGTGAGTGTTACAAAGAAAGCATTATTAGACAAAGGGTGTTTGGGGTCTTGTAAACTAATGATTAAAATCCCAAGCAGTTAGATAAACACATTAAATGGGTCCCTGAAGACACTAAGACTCAGAGAGAAAGAGAGAAGAGAGAGAGTGGTAGAGAGAGAAAAGGGAGGAGAAAGGGGGAGAGAGATGGGGGGGGGTTACTGGGGAGGAGAGACAGTGTAACTGGGATCAGGGGACAGACAGGTAGGAGGGAGACTGGGAGGAGGCACTGGGACTTGAGAAAGAGGGCTAATCGGACTGTCACTCCATGTGGCGCTCTGTTTTTTGACCCGTTTTTTTCTTCCTCTTCAGTCAGAGTCGTGCTCTGAGATCCCCAAACTTCAAACAACCAGAATACCAGCACATTCATAAAACAGAACAGAACTACTGGGAATTAAAGAAGGCAGGGGGGGGGGGGGGGGGGACACACCAAACAGGTAGCAGGCCTCAACAGCAGATGGTAAAATTAACATTTCAACAGTTCCTTCCTTTCATGTAGGTCTCGGCAGTGCTGCCGCTGTTTTTTTCTGGGGAAAATGTAAGGGCTCGGTTTGGAAAGATGCAGGGTTGGAAAAAGCATCTGGAAAAAAGGGGGGAAGAGGAATATTGGCTTATTGCTCCTGATGGTCCTCTTCTATGAAAAATTAAATAGGTCTGTTTTGCAGGTTTCCCTCTCCGGAGTGCTCTAAGCTGTGCTATGGAAACATCATCTCGGTAATTTATACGCGAAAGAACACCTGGCGATGAAAGAAAATCCACTCAAACCCAATACGTTGACTCTTTCACCTCTCTTTTAATCGCATTCAATTCACGGTTCCCAATGAGTGGCGATCATCGAGAAGGAGACACATACAACACAGCTTCGTGGAGTTCACGTTTGATTTCGCGCAAATAAATATTGAGACGTACTTGTCAAAAGATGCCCCTGAGACACTTATATTACAGCGAAGCATCTCTAAATAAAATGAAGATGCAGAACAGCCGGTCTCATTTCAGCCCATTCCAACGGAACGGCTCTGTAGTGCCCATTCATTTGGACACAGTTATGGCTAAATTACATGTGTTCCACCTCTGTGACATTTGAAATGCAATTAAAAGCTGGTTATGAAAGTGTGCGGACTTCCTCGCGATGAAGGGAAAGGGAATCACTCCCGTGATTAACATGCAAACGAGCTCACGCTGGCAGAGTAGATTGGGGTTTGAAAACCTCAATTACTTTTGTGTGATTATCTATTTACCAGTACACAGATCCCCATTTTTCATCTCCACCATGGGGAGACCCCCCCCCCCCTCCCCCCCACCACGCAATGATTTGGG
This sequence comes from Oncorhynchus nerka, assembly GCF_034236695.1. Lineage (NCBI taxonomy): Eukaryota > Metazoa > Chordata > Actinopteri > Salmoniformes > Salmonidae > Oncorhynchus > Oncorhynchus nerka. The sequence goes on from NC_088403.1 coordinate 35,056,410, forward strand.
CTCAATTATACTCCCGCCTTTATTTATGATGCAGATATTACCGACATACCTGGTTATTTTTCACTATGGTATATCGCCTTTATGCGGGGGATTCATACACATGGAGGAGCATTAGAGGACCAACACCTATGAATGTTATGCTTAACCATTTAGTTTGGAGCACATGATATCTTCTCCCACCCCGGTCCCAAACCACCACCCCATATTTAAACTCAGTTTGGTTCATACTGGAAAACGAGGTGCCCTCACTTTATTTCTGACAGGACCAGGAGTAAAAGGGGGGAAAAAAAGGTCAATAGCTCTCTTCTTGAACACTTACTCTTTCTCAGCCATTGTACGTTTAGCATTTTATACTTTTAAGTTAGAGAAAGAACAAAGAATTAGAGGCTTTTAAAAATGCGTGGAGGCCATTACTGAAACACTACCGACAGATAGTTGCCAGTATATCAAGTGTGGCGGCGAAGGTAGGTAAGATGTGGATTTAAATGAACTGCTGCAGCCATAGAAACACTCTCAGCCTGGCTGATGCAATTATCAACGGAACGCCTGGCAGCATCAGAGGAATCTAATTTAATTCATTTAAACGGGTGAATAACTACGGAATTCCTGTTGTAAGAGATTTATATTGAAAATGAACATTCCTGGAATTCAGGAATTGGCAATGCTTGGGAAATACCAAACGACAGGGAAGTGTAACAGGCTATGCTTCATCTTTGAAGAGGTGCAGACGGATAAGAGGTCCGCTAAGGAAACAATGTTCGTATCAGCGTTTAAGATATATCATTAAGACTTTTTAGGAACATTATGTCGAAAATATCATCCAATAAATAAACAAATTGTTCCTTTACACTCAGTGAGGCACCTGAAATAAGACAAGCCTTAGGCCATAACTATACTGTATATGTCACACTAATACTCAACTATCAGGTTTGTAGTAAATATAATAACCTACCTTTTAACAAGTTCAATTATTGTTTTGCTTGGGAGAGTTCCCCCTTAACTTGTTTCCCTGAGCCATAGATAAAGACAGGGAAAGCCACTCTGTCTCAGGAGTAGAAGAGGGATCCAGGCTTTTGGAGCGTGCGGAACATACATTAAAAAAAATCCCCTGTTGCTTTGGCCAGGGGCGCAGAGGAGGAAAAAGGAAACAGTGCCATCAAGTGAAATTTCTGAGGATTCCTCAAGTGCTAAGACAGACAGATCCCCCCCTTCTGATTAGGGCTCTGACAGTAACAGTGATAGATACTTAAGCCTTCACTGTAGTGATCAGTGTTTGTGTTAACAACAATAGATATTTACCACTGACTGACTTGCACATATTTACAGGTATTCAAAGGTTTTTGAAATAGACATCTTCATAAATCTGACGAAAGATAGAAGACAGATATAGCCGGTACAGTGTGTAGGCGATGGGTTGTTCAGTAGACCGTGAAGGTGTTAATACAGTCCAGTGGAAAGTTGAAGGCACAAGATATTTCTACTCAATGGATTGTCAATGAGCGCTGTTGAAGATTTCATCAGAAGTGCATAACAGTGGCTGGGAAATACAATGACATTTCAAACGGAGGAAAATCATTTTTGGGAAAACCTTTTGTCTCACGTTTATGTCGCCAGATTGACTTTAGATGCAGTATAATGTGAGGCCATCGGATTTTAGTTAGCTAACGTTAGCATTGCTAGCAATTTTTTTACAAACTTTGCTAGCTAATGACAAGTGTCAAGTCAAGGTCCAAAAAGCTTTTTAACCAGCTACTACCCCCAAGCCATAAGACTCCTGAACAGCTAATCAAATGGACACCCAGACTATTTGCATTGTCCCCACCCCCCATTTTTACACTGCTTCTACTCTCTGTTTATTATCCATGCAGAGTCACTTGACCTCTACCTACATATTACCTCAATTACCTCAACTAACCGGTGCCCCCGCACATTGACTCTGTACCGGTACACCCTGTCTATAGCCTCCCTACTGTTCTTTTATTGTTGCTCCTTAATTATTTGTTATTTAAAAAAATATATGTTTACTTCAGTTTATTTTAGTAAATACTTTCGTAACACTTGTTTTTTTTCTTAAAACTGCATTGTTGGTTAAGGGCTTGTAAGTAAGCATTTCACTGTAAGGTACCTGTTGTATTCGGCGCACGTGATTAAATAACATTTTGATTTGATTGACATCTGTCTAAAGTAAATTTGACGACATGATAATGACGGCGAAGTTGTTTCCTACTAAATATTTTGCCTACTTCAGCAATGTCATCGTATTTCCAAGCACTATAGATGAAACCGTCCTCGGCCTCTGTTCAGAAAGCCTGGGCTTATTACGATTCTTGAGCACCACTATGGTGGAGGGCGGCTTAAGAACGTTCATAACAACGGCATGGCGCAACCAAGTCCCGGAGGTGTCCCAGTCTACCAAGGTCCCCAATCTACCAGATTCACACTGGTTTATGCTCACTATCTAACTGTAAGCGTTTCTTAGCACCTCTTGGGGACACAGATCATTAAGAACCATGAAATGCCTTCTAAGCAATGCTCATATCAATTGCATTGTGTGTACAGTGCAACGTAAGAATTCCAACTAACAAGAGAATCAAATGTTTTATATGAAAATCCATAACCTTGCCCATTGTTACACGTCCTTACAACCCTGGAAAAATATGCACTCGAGGATGTATAGACCATGGAAAACGAGGTGTAGACACTGCCGCCATCCCCGAGTGTGGAATGACAATTTGCATAATTAAACCTATATAAAAGCTAATTACATAAATAAATGAGTGAGGGTATCACAGAGAGAAAGAGTGTCTGTTCGTATCCAGTGTTTAAACCTCCCCCTTCCTTCCAGCCCTGTCTAAATCTATTGATCTGTGAAACACAGTACTCAGGGGAGGCGATTCACTTAATATCATACATCTAATGATGAGATGAATAACGATTATACCATTTGGTAATTAAACGTCTTACAAACCATTTAACTGACTGTGCGTCACAAAGGGGTCGCCAGAGGTCAGAATGATTGTTTTTCATTTTTCCCTGCTTCGGCGTGAAGGAAGGGGTGGGGGGGAATGGAGAGAAACACTGAGAAACACTGTGTGACACAATGGTGAAAATACTTAATGGTTGTTAGCAGCTATACTGTAGTGCTAATCTTTAATGCTGTCAAGACTCTTGAAGGGAAAACAATTTATGAAAAAAAAGAGAGAAAAAAGAACACGCCAAGACAAACATCTGGCCTTCATCACACTGTAGGAGTCTGAGCAAATCTTTATATTTAGAAACCTCATTAGCTCACTTATAATGCACAATCTCACAAACAGAAAGAGACACGACAATGTGGCGGGTGAGAAAAATAATGACATATTTCGCTGTGATCTGTAAAAATGGAGGAAGGGGCGGCGGGGGAGGGACACTGGTGGTGAGGCTTACTCTAGTATGTGCCTGCAGACACTTTGGCCTGTGTGCATTAGTGTGTCTGATCCATACAAAGGTGCATTAAACACACATGCGGAGGGCCAATTAACTGTCAACATCTACAATCTAATCCCTACTTACAGGCAATAATCACCTGATGTTGTGATGTCCGTTTGTTGTTCCGTAGACAGACAACTTTCCAAAGGGCATGTACAGGTTAATCTCTAGCTAATGCCAGAAACATATGCTGCTGTCTAGCCTACGTGGAACTACACACTCTTAGAAAAAAAAGGTGCTATCAAGAACCAAAAAGGGTTCTTTCGCTGTCCCCATAGGAGAACCCTTTGAAGAACGCTTTTTTGGTTCCAGGTAGAACGTTTTCAACAGAGAGCTCTACCTTCAACCAAAAAGGGTTCTCCTATGAGGACAGCTGCAGAACCCTTGTGGAGCCCTCTTCTCGAAGAGTTCTAGGCCTTTTAACGGTCTAAAGGTTTAAGGGTTAACACATGTGAGGGGTTAACACACACACACGCACGCACACACACACACACACACACACACACACACACACACACACCAAACTAACCTTTCCTTTCAACCTTATCCTCATACCGCTAACAATCCCTTTCTTCTGTGTCTGGCTCGGGTGCATTCATGTAGCATTTACTTACAAAGGCAATTGTGCGCTTCTCGGTCTCTTATTGAATGATAGGTGGTAAACATTGTCATTGGAAAGGCAGGTTGGATTAAAGCCTGGTACAGCCATTGAGAGGAACAGTAAGAGGGGTGAAGTGCGAACAATGGTAAAAATGGAGGGCAGTATCACAGGGTCCAATGTCTGCTATGCTGAATACATGTGAGATTATGAGACCCATTCCATCATTTACATAATGTAAAAACTATTTCTCTCTCTCTCTCCATCCACCCCCAACTATTCACTAAATAAATGAGAAAACTATCACAGCACAGAAATATTTGACAAAAGCAAGAGAGACTGAATTCCCAATGACCTCGGCGCCTTGCGACAATGCACACACAGTCCAAACGCTCTTTCGTGAGCAGCCAACTGAGTAAGACCTGGAAGAATATTTTTTATTGAGCACAATGGCAAAAGTATTACCTTGTCACCTATACCACTTTACAGTGCAGAAAGGAATCGTATCAAACACAAGGGGAATTTGACATAATTCTGGTTGAGAATATGAAAGGTAGCTAGTTTCTTTAAACGAGGGGTCCATAGTGGTCTACAAGAAGTTTAAGAAATGAACACAATGATCATTTTGATGTGATTTGGTTAAGCCTGAAGTAACAATGACTGGGTCAGGGATTCAACCGACACACTTAGTCCATCTATTCAGAAAATATATTGAAATATTAATGGGAAAGAAAAGGCAAAGGAGGTTTAAAGTTCAACAGAAAAAAAATGATATGAACTTCTTTGGCTGACGTGCAGCCTTCGGGCTGTTTGTGTAGGCACAAGTTGAAGAGTAATGGAAAAACTCTGTGTTTACAGTCAATAAGAGTTTTACGACACAGTTGAGACTGTCGTCAGGGGCTATTTGGTTTGGGACAGTTTCCTACCACTAACCAACAAAATACAAATAGATGAGAGCCCTGAGGACATTTTCCTTTTTCATGCAAATACTTCTGCATGCTAGCAATACACGTGTCATCCACCCTAAGCATACAATGATTTAGGATAGTCATTCATCCACATACCATACATTCATACGTATGTACACTACCTCATCACAAAAGTATGGGCTAGACAAGGACGCTGTACCGTACAATCTATAGTTTGTGAATGTATAGGTGGCATTCCCTGGAACAGGCTTTAAATCAAACTGTTAGCTTTCTGCAAAGCTTCTTAAAAAACATTGGACTTGTGAAATTCCTGAGCCATAGAAAATACCTCTCTCTCCCTCATACCTCCTGATCACCACCCCACCTCCACCACCCAGTCTATCAACAAAACTCCATGAGCCAATAGGAATTGTACCTCTTCACACTCCGTGCGTGTGAGTGTTTGTGTGCGCGTACGTGTATGCGGTCGTGTGTGCATCCGTGCGTGTGAGCCTGTCGGCCGGCATGCCTGTGAGTGAGTGTGTTTTACCTGCCAGATCATTCCAGTCTATTCCAGAGAATTCTCATATGGCAACCTATTTTATTTACTTTATCTTCAATAAAATGGTTCAGTGAGCATTAGCAACTTTGAGACACGAATTTCAATCAGTCCTATGGCAGCGGCGTCAGTCTGCGTTAAAGCCAGCGCAGCAGTGTGTGTGTGTGCTCTGCGAGGTGCAGCGGAGGGAGCAGCGCTGCAGACAGGCTGAGCTGCAAGCAACCGAGTGCAGTGAGAGGGCTCTAATAACACAAAGGGAGGGAGAGCGGGAGGGAGGGAGGGAGAAGGGGACAGAGGGAGGAGAGTGAAGGGAAGAAGGGAGACTAGAGATCGTTAGAGGGAGGGAGAGGGAGGGAGGGAAGAGAGAAAGAGTGGGTAAAATGGAGAGAGAGGATGAGATAAGGAGTGGGAGAGAGAGCGAAATATAGAGAGAGAGAGAAGAAAGGACCAAACAAGTAAGGTCGAGAAAGTGTACAATAAACACAGGCGAGCAGCTCTACACCCCAGGACCTCTTCAGGATGACTGACAAGTGAAAGCTCTCACTGACCGGGACCTTCATTTTACATGACATGAGAAGGAGTGGAACTCAACTGCTGCGGCAGAGTATAACTGAGAGGCTCTCTAGGGGGGAAAGTTGGAAAAACCACACACGCACGTACGCACACACACACACACACACACACACACACACACACACACACACACACACACACACACACACACACACACACACACACACACACACACACACACACACACACACACACACACACACACACACCATTTCCCTTCACAGGTGAGCAGGACCAACAGACAGCCTGGTGCTTCATTCACTTAACTGGAGAGGTGCTGCGGACAGGATGTATGTATGCAGACTGAATCTTTTCCACATGATGTGCCTCAGGCTGTTTTTGTCAACTGCACTCTGAGCAGCACAGAGTCAGGTAGTATGACCACATGATTGCCCGAGAGGCACCTCTCGGAGAAGGCTGGGGACACGCTGAAATTCCCACGCATGATGAGGTGTAATCAGAAACCCCATTCAGAGGGGTAGCCAAGTTTGTCAACATATATAGTTTCCACATTCCAACTCCTGTCGGGGTTCTGACCCAAATCAAGCGAGTTGTCGGCTTGTCGTCTCGCCACAGAGACAGACGCTTTCTTCCCATTCTGGGAAAAGCAGGTAGCAAGTGACATTTTGTCTTGCATTGTGGTTTGTGGACAGGGAAGTGGGATTCGAGGCGCTTGTAGTACTTCCTCTCCTCTGCATCTCTTTTCAAGCTCCGATCAAATGATCATAATGAACAAAGCAGTTGGCTTGTTGCCTCTGAGGTAAAAGCTTTTGCAACAGCTGTGACTGGGGCTCGATTTGAAGCAAGGAGAAACAGCTTGTGAAATAGAGTTATCTACAGGATCTTAACTTGAAGAGCCAACACAACGCTACATTTTGATGCCAAATTTGTAATCTTAATCATCTTAGTTAAGCTTTCTTTAATGTTTCAAAACAAAAACGTGTTACACTTTGGACTGCTACTGACGTATAAGATCAGAAGGAAAGATGTAAACCTGGTGGTGTTGGTGAATAATTACTCAATTTGGTTTAGTATTAAAAAAAGTTTGCATAATATACAAAATGTGAAACTGAACACATGTATTATCATTTACATTTAGATTAACATTCTTTGTGGCCAATTATTCCAATAATCTGAGAGTCTTATAACACCACAGGAGGCAGGAATCCTTCAGACTCCATTGCTTCAAAGCTTTAAAAATGTATGACTCTTAGAAACCAATTGCTGTTAATAGTGTATTTATTTTATGACATCATTTACACAATGTTTTCACTTTGGTTCAACTTCCACATAGGATTCAGCCACAGTTCATTCAAAATGGGTCATGGGTATTCCTTTCTGCGCTGCACATATATTGATTTATGACTATATTTAAGGAGCTAGGAGGAGCACATGTATTCATAAAACACATACATTCTATCAACATGATTGGTCAACATTGTGTTGACAAATCCCCACCTATCTTAATTCAAAGGAAGCAGATAGCAAAAGATAACAACAGAGGCTTTGTATACGTTTGGAAAAATGACCGTGTTTCCTGAATGATGCGGCGATAACGCACAGGTTCAAACTGTCGAGATAATCAACATTAGACCTGCCACAAAGAACGTGCAACTATGTGAAACCAATTCACTGGACACGATCACCTGCAACTGAAGCGACTCGTAATTCTTCCCACCTGAAATAACGAGTTCAAACCGATGTCAAGCCGCTCTGATGTCATGCCTTTTGAGGCTTTTGTTTCACAATAATCTCAGGCACTTGGAAACATGCCATCAGTCTGGGCTTCCGCACCAAGGCTCTTTCCAAATGAAGTCAGAGGGAAAGAATGACATGTGAAACACTAGATGTGTCTCGTTTATAAAAAATTAAGATTGTCCGTACAATATCAGTCATCAGTCATGTCCAAAGTACTTAGCAAGCAGGGACCCAATGCATGCTGAATGGGGAGGTGGACTTAAGTCCTATAGTTTATCCTATGAGTAGTCTATAAGGGGCCACAACCCCCAGTGTGATCTGCTCAGCCTTTGAGACATTTAGAGAGACACAGACTGGCTGACTGACCAGCCGCCCGCCAGGACTGCATCCATGGCCATTCACACTGTTGATTAGCATACCCCCTTCCTTTCCTCCCTGGATCAATAATCTCATTGAGTCAGTGTGTCTTCTCCATCAGGAGTGATGGCAGCTAGGTAGAGGCACCCCCTTTTGTAACTCTATTCTCATGGCAACTGTCCACTCCAGACAAACACTCCTCTACACTCTATCTATTCTGGACTCCTCTTCTCCTTTTCATTCTGGGTCCTCATTACTCCTCTTCTGAACAGGCAGGAGGAGAGGCAAATAAACCTTGAAACAACCAAAATGGATCGAAAAGGTAAGGAGATAACATATCAGCGCCAAGGTCTTTCTTGATAAAGTAGATTTGAATGTTTTAACATTTTTAAGTCTATCTTGTTAGGCTTTTGAAACTGAAGGAACATACTGTGGAGAAGCAATAGGTTACACATGGTATGCTTGCACCAAGTGAAGGACAAAGGGAAGGTTGAAAATAGATGTATCAGGTGTGAATATATATTTCCTGTGAGGCAAAGTACAATTCCAGAATCTTATTTTAAAAAACTCCCAACTCCTAATCCAACCAAAGAGTTGGAAAGAGTAGGACGTGGGTCCACTCTTAGTCCAATTTGCTCACGGCATGACACTATCAGACCCCAAACTAAACCTCATTAAACTGGAATATGGAAACTTGGGGAAGTTCCAAAACTTTTTCCCCCTCCAAGTGGGAAGACAAAACAGTGAACCATAAAGAGAGGAATATAAGAAGGAAGGGAAGAACGAGAGGCAGGCAGATCCTTGGGAGGACTGGAGAGTGAGAAAGTGAACGTTTGATGAGTAATACTTTTTTTTGTTGTAGACGGGGCTTAACTTTGAAATATTCCGGGGTGTTTCTGAATGGGGGATTGACCAATGACCTGATCCCAGCCGCACACTGGGCGCCGGGGTTAATGGTGGATAAAGATTAAAAAAACGGGCGCTAGCCTGATCTCCATCCCCATCCCCTCCAATCCCAAATCAGACCCACAATGGAGCCTGCCAACAGGGACGACTCAAGTCCCTTTGATTCTTCTCCCTCCCCAGTAGCCAGGGTGTCCAGGGTAAAGACCCGTGGAGGTTCTACTCAGGGGGAAGCCAGCCGGGCTCCTTGGCTCAGAAAACCCTTTAGGGTTTTGGAAATGAAATGACAGAAGCTCTGATCTATAACAAGAAATCAATTCCAAATTGGAAGTCTGAGGAAAAGCCATCCATTTGTGGCCTGCTTCTTGAAACTAGCCAGAGATATGCTTTAATTGCTGTAGATTGTATATATGTGTACATTTACAGTCATGTGAAAGTTAGGTCAATTATACTTCTTTGGGATGATTAGAGTACTTCTGTTCCAGAACAGATATACTTCAAAGTTTTTCATCTTTGAAGATTTAAATGGGATACTCAACAAATTAAAAACTAATATTCAAATCTCTTTTAGGCAGAAGAGGGAATGGAATCTCGGGTTCTACTTAGTCTTGTGAAGATGACTCTTGGGATGTGGGCTAAGGCCTACAGCTGAGCTGAGCCACCCTAACCCAGCCTCTCGCCCCGCTTGGCTCCTAGCTGCCTCGCTTGAATCATACTTGGAGATAAATAGACTTTCTTCCTCAGACTGGGTCAAAATATCAAAATAAACCAGTGGCCTGGATTCAGGAATTAACCTGACAAAGAGTAGTTCTCCTCCGCAACATTGAAAAACAGATCAACCCAAGTCCTGACTTTTTTTCACAGAATTAGTCAAAAGTTTATGGGGTGACTTCTATGGAAATACTTGAGAAATATATGCAACATACAGTGCCTTGCGAAAGTATTCGGCCCCCTTGAACTTTGCAACCTTTTGCCACATTTCAGGCTTCAAACATAAATATATAAAACTGTATTTTTTTGTGAAGAATCAACAACAAGTGGGACACAATCATGAAGTGGAACGACATTTATTGGATATTTCAAACTTTTTTAACAAATCAAAAACTGAAAAATTGGGTGTGCAAAATTATTCAGCCCCCTTAAATTAATACTTTGTAGCGCCACCTTTTGCTGCGATTACAGCTGTAAGTCGCTTGGGGTATGTCTCTATCAGTTTTGCACATCGAGAGACTGAATTTTTTTCCCATTCCTCCTTGCAAAACAGCTCGAGCTCAGTGAGGTTGGATGGAGAGCATTTGTGAACAGCAGTTTTCAGTTCTTTCCACAGATTCTCGATTGGATTCAGGTCTGGACTTTGACTTGGCCATTCTAACACCTGGATATGTTTATTTTTGAACCATTCCATTGTAGATTTTGCTTTATGTTTTGGATCATTGTCTTGTTGGAAGACAAATCTCCGTCCCAGTCTCAGGTCTTTTGCAGACTCCATCAGGTTTTCTTCCAGAATGGTCCTGTATTTGGCTCCATCCATCTCCCCATCAATTTTAACCATCTTCCCTGTCCCTGCTGAAGAAAAGCAGGTCCAAACCATGATGCTGCCACCACCATGTTTGACAGTGGGGATGGTGTGTTCAGGGTGATGAGCTGTGTTGCTTTTACGCCAAACATAACGTTTTGCATTGTTGCCAAAAAATTCAATTTTGGTTTCATCTGACCAGAGCACCTTCTCGCACATGTTTGGTGTGTCTCCCAGGTGGCTTGTGGCAAACTTTAAACAACACTTTTTATGGATATCTTTAAGAAATGGCTTTCTTCTTGCCACTCTTCCATAAAGGCCAGATTTGTGCAATATACGACTGATTGTTGTCCTATGGACAGAGTCTCCCACCTCAGCTGTAGATCTCTGCAGTTCATCCAGAGTGATCATGGGCCTCTTGGCTGCATCTCTGATCAGTCTTCTCCTTGTATGAGCTGAAAGTTTAGAGGGACGGCCAGGTCTTGGTAGATTTGCAGTGGTCTGATACTCCTTCCATTTCAATATTATCGCTTGCACAGTGCTCCTTGGGATGTTTAAAGCTTGGGAAATCTTTTTGTATCCAAATCCGGCTTTAAACTTCTTCACAACAGTATCTCGGACCTGCCTGGTGTGTTCCTTGTTCTTCATGATGCTCTCTGCGCTTTTAACGGACCTCTGAGACTATCACAGTGCAGGTGCATTTATACGGAGACTTGATTACACACAGGTGGATTGTATTTATCATCATTAGTCATTTAGGTCAACATTGGATCATTCAGAGATCCTCACTGAACTTCTGGAGAGAGTTTGCTGCACTGAAAGTAAAGGGGCTGAATAATTTTGCACGCCCAATTTTTCAGTTTTTGATTTGTTAAAAAAGTTTGAAATATCCAATAAATGTCGTTCCACTTCATGATTGTGTCCCACTTGTTGTTGATTCCTCACAAAAAAATACAGTTTTATATCTTTATGTTTGAAGCCTGAAATGTGGCAAAAGGTCGCAAAGTTCAAGGGGGGCGAATACTTTCGCAAGGCACTGTACATTTAATTACACTAATAATTGATAGTGGAGAAGTTATGGAGGACTACAAACACAGAAGCCAGTACCTTTACACTTGATTTTACCTGCAAAGCAATTCACTTCAACTGTTCTGTGCTCACTGAACAATCACCCATTGTCAAGTTAGCATTCGATATCTATCTCCCATCCAATTACAGCTAAAATTCCATTCCCTCATTCCCCTCACGATGATGAGGCTTCTCCTCCCCATCGCTACTGCAGTTTACCGTCTGGCAATGTTCTGTTCAGTCTGAGACACCACCTGTGTGTCTGTCTCAGTCTGGCTGCTGTGGGGACACATTAGTAATGACGGCAGGCCTCCGCCGTAGTAGCAGTCACATAATCAGTGTGTGTCACACTTACTGTGCTGGCTGGGATTCTTTAGGCTCGTTTTGTACTGACTTGGTGACGACAAACTGCCTCAGTCATCACCGTTGGATGTCTCGTAGAGAATCTCATTGGGAATCTAAAGGGGCTTCAGATACAGAAGCTGAGCGTCTCATAGAGGGGAATCGAAGGGGACTACAGAAGCTCTGAGTTGTGCAAACTGTGTGTGTGTGTTGCCACTGGGTGACGTTACAGTACTGTAGCATGCACACGCACCTCTCACTTACTACTGTATGTCAAATTGTGCACGGAGGATTGACTTATAAACAGTGTCTCCCGGTGATTCATGCATCGACACTTCTCAGTTTGAAGTTCTGAGTGAGCTTCATCACTTCACAGGAGTTGTCTCGTCTTGTACCTCAAGCCTCAAAAGACCAGTGTATGTGAATCCCTCGAGCTGACCTCAACATGAATTGGCAGTGGATGTGACTGTTCTGATTGGATAATAACCAGAGCAAACACACAACGCAGGGGCATGCAGAAGACTTGAGGAAAAGACTGTGACTCACCACTTTGGACTTCAGAATGTGGGTGCTCTTCTCACAGCCGTTGCATATTTCATCCTAAACAAATGAACACGTGTCATGAGCTAACATACCTTCACCACCTTCATGCATGTACACATAATACATTCCAACACTTCAAGCTTCTTGGTGTTAATGATCTCTGTTTATTGTGATGTGTTAGGACAGGCCATTCTCAATTAAACATGGGTGTCTAGAAAACTTTCCCAACATTCACGAAGAAGACTTTCCGATATCCTTCCTCCCAGTCCACATTGGTTGAATCTAATAAATGTCATAACTTCAAAGCTACAGTAGATTGGAAGGCTATGAAGTGTGAAGACCAAACAGGCACAACCTGAAAGGTTTCATTGCAGAGGTGGAATTCTATCATGGTGGACAGATGAAGATTTGTTATATTCTACGGTGGTAACTGTGCCTCAGCTGGGCTATTGCAGTAACACTCCTACCCAGGTACAAGTTTTTTTTAAACCACAGCAAAATTAAACACCTTTGTCCTTAAGATTATGGATGTCATGCCCATTGAAAATGAGGAGGCAGAGGCAAGTTTCATCCATTTGTACACTGAAAACTGAGAAATGATAGTTTATTTTATGTTTATTTTTTATTTTTATTTTTAATTTTAAATCAGTGCCCCCTCGCAAAAAAAGTAATGCATGACGCCTCTGAGATGAATGGAAATATTAAGTATAGTTACTAGGGATGCACGATATATATATCGATGAACATATCGGAATCGGCCAATATTAGCTAAATATGCCAACATCGGTATCGGCCCGATGTCTAGTTTAATGCCGATGTCAAAAACCGATGTCAAAGGTGACGTGCATACCTATATAACGTAGGTACATGACGTACAATTTTGCTCTACAACTGCAATACAGCATTCCTAACCTAGCCCACAACGTCTGCTGTGTAGATCGAGCAGTCAACAAGTCGAGCAGTCATTTGAAAGAGTAAAAAAGCCAAGATAATGGAATTCATTGCCCTTGACAATCAACCGTTATCTGTCGTGGGTGATGTTGGCTTTCGCGACTGGTCGAGCACCGGTACACACTAACGTTACCACGTGCGCTATTGTTCAGATGTTGCCCTACCGGAGTTACACAGTAATAGCGTCACTGCTATTAGCTTCACAACATACTATGGAACGCCGTTTGGGTCTTTGCGAGTCAAAAAAGATACACGTCAAATAACACTATTTGACAATAACACTATTTGACCCATTAAATAAGCTTTTAATTTGACAAGTCAAATAACACAGTTCCATTATAGAATGTTGTGTGTTCTGAATTTGCACGTGCAAACCAAGCGCCACCACTACTATCAGTAGCACTGTCAAAGCTGTACAAAAAAGTCTGCAAACAAGCAAACACCAGCCACGAATGATGTGTTTTCAATACTGCGTTGGTAATAAAGCATTTTTGTTTGACCGTAACTTCTGGGGTAGCTAGCTTTAGCTTGGTACCTAGCTAGCCCCAATACAACCAACCTGAAAACAATGACCAGTAGAAACTGCAGTCAATTTCACTACTCTTAGCAATGATTTAGGAATCCTTGTGAGTAAGTATTAGCTAGGTAGCCACTTGATTTTTGCCTATTGAAATTGAACTTCAGTTCATGTAAATAAATAGCTAGCCAGCTACTTAACACTGTTGCCCAAAGCTAACGTTATAAGCAGCCAGCTAGCTTCATCTGTCTAGGTAGGCTCGACCTGACCGGGTTATGTGTTGCAAAGCTAGCCACAATAAGGATTAGGCACAATAGTGGAATTTGCGGTTTGCCTTCAAAATAAAAGTACATTTTTGAAAGTGATGCAGAAGGTTACAATTGTTGGAATCATGCCATATTTAGACTAGATAATGTTAAACAAGGTTGGAATGTGAAGCAATGAAACAGGGTATCAGTCTACTTGGTGACACCCACAGAACACAACTGTGAAGAGTTTATGCAAATATTAGCGTTGTAGCTCTTATCGCGGGACTGTGACTGTGTGAAATCACCTCCCCAGTCAGCCTATTGTGTGTATTGACATTCATATTGCACTGTACAGCTTTACCTAAGGTTTAGGGATCAATGAAATGGGGTAACAGTCTACTCAATACTCAAGATATTTTACCCCAACGTCCTCCTCAGAGTTATCAGACTCCAAAACATCCACACAGTATTGTTTTTCCTTGAGAATAGTGTTCAATACACATAGGTTGACAATAAATGTGGCTTAATTCACAGTTGTTTCAGAGACTCGCAATAAGAGCTACGATGCTAATGTTCTCTTGGTGTCACTGAGTAGACTGAGACCCCATGTCATTGATCCACAATCCATAGGTAAGGCTGTACAGTGACATAAGAATGCCCCCAATGCAATTCTAAAGTATAATACATCCAGTGTGATTTCAACAGATTTTTGTCAAGTTAACAAATTATTGTCTTTTGTTAATTTTATATAACAACATTCCAACCTCTATTCAATTATGGCATAATTCTACTATTTGTATGCATTTGCATCAATGACATACTTTTATTTTGAAGGGTAACCGCAAAGTCCACTATTGTGGCTAATCCTTATTGTGGCTAGCTTCACATAGATGGGTCCGACCACCATTAATCAAATAAGAACTGTCTTATAAATTAGGGTTATTTTAGATGATGACACCTAGCTACAGTATATAGTTAGCTAGCTATCTATGTTTGTGGGGAAGAACATTGTTTGCATCCATGAGCTAGCTAGCTTTTTTTATGACCAGCACTATAGGTGCGCGAGACAACTTTACCAGCATCATAGCATACGTATAGATGAATCGTTGTGACATATGAAATACGAGTGATAGTGTAATCAATGTGTAATAACTACGTAAAAAATGAATGAACTCGTTAAATTATTATGTGACGTGCAGTCATATTCAGGTCCTGATTGGTCAACAAGCTTATAAGACTCGTCAAATAGTGTTTTTTGACACGCAAAGACCCAAACTGTGTTCCATAGAAACCCTGGTTGAGAATGAAACAACTGAACAAATGAACAACGAAACAGCACAGCAAGTAAGTGAAATAAATAGGTTTTGATGATGTTTTACTGGTAATGGGGACGTACGTAAATGCCAACTAAATAATAACTTTTTGGTCAGTGTGGTGTGTGTGTAACCTTTATTTAACTAGACAAGTCAGTTAAGAACAAATTCTTATTTACAATGACACTGGGCCAATTGTGCGCAACCCTATGGGACTCCCAATCAAGGCCGGATGTGATACAGCCTGGATTCGAACCAGGGACCGTAGTGATGCCTCTTGCACTGAGATGCAGTGCCTTAGACCGCTGCGTCCATGTGTGTGTGTTAACTATTTAACTGTACTAGAATGCTTAAAAGGCCGCAAAACTTTTGAATATCGGGTATCAGGTTTTATCAGCAATGAAAATATCAGATATCGGTATCGGCCAAAAATGTAAAATCGGTGCATCACTAATAGTTACACAGTTACCCACAGCACGTTACAATTGACCAATTCTGCCTTATCAGTCCAAAGGCAGAAAACCTGACAGGACATGAAAGGTTGTGCTATAGTACTTACCCTGAGGGTGAAAACGTGTGGTTGTTGTCCGTCTGTCTCAGGATGGGAAGGACTCCAGTCCAGAGATGTCTGTAGAGGATCTGCAGAGGGAGAGCAGATTAGAGAGAAATCATTACTCCAAAGCATGTTCCCATACAGTAAAACATTATCAACCAAGTTTCCAATTCACATAGTAAATTGTAAATGCCCCCCGCTGGTGTTGCCGCAAACATGTACAGGATAAATGTGGGTAGGTTTTCTTTCACATGAGTTTTATTAGCATGGCTTTTAGGGGAAAGCAATAAACTTGGGAACAACAAAGTACAACTGGATTTGCCTGTTAGATGACTATATGCATGTGAGTGAATATGTACCTGTGTGTACATGTTAGAGCTGGGACGATAAACCGAAAATTATCAACACCGACCATACCCATCACTTATCGCAGGCCTTTTGCAGATATCGTTCATTATGATAAGTAGCCAATATTAGGGAAATGTGAAGTTTGCAAAAAAAGGAGGGGTGTACTTGTGGGTGCATGTGAGTGTGTGTGTGTGTGTGTGTGTGTGTGTGTGTGTGTGTGTGTGCGTGCGTGCGTGTGTGCATGTGTATGTGGCTGTGCAAGAAAGATGAGGGGTGATCTTCTGAATTTAGGTCATGTACAGTACACATTAAAGAAATATATGTGAAGTGTTTCTTTCCCAAACGAAAGGTTGCAGTGCCTTGAAGGCTCAAATGATCAACCAGTAAATTACAGGTTTTAATGACAATAATGACATGTTCCATGTCCCTATAATACACCTAACTGCAATTCTGTATCAAACAATCCTCAATCATCAATCTGTTATTTTCACATGCATCTTTCGAAAGTTTGCTATATTTTATTACATTACCGTATAAATGACAAACTGCAGCCACATAACCTCCCAGAAGCTTTTAATGCCTATATATCGTGCTTAAGCGCTTGACCACTCGCAACATTTAAATTCCCCTCGTCATTGAGCGAGCGTTTTACAAGCAGCCTCTCTCTCTCTGATACTTAAGACACATGGACCAATGGCCTAGCCTGGACGTTCCTGTAGATTTGTCTTTCTTTTTTTCTTCTTCCCAAATTCCAATTGACCCTTGTAGGCAACCAGCAACTGCTGAATCCAGTAGAATGTGCTCTCTGAACTGTACAAAAAAAAGCCCTCAGCCCGAAGAGCACCGTGGAAAACAAAACCTGCCAAGTGTCATTATTTTTACTGTTTGAGTTTGGGGAAAGAAGTGTCGCACAGTGCACACACAGATTGCCGTGTAACATTTATGCAGTGGGAAGAGGATACAAATCTCCCCTTCCATCTACTGTACTGTCTATTGCGAAAATAGGCATGGTGATGTTTCTGTTACCGTACACAATCATCTATTCTAGTACTGATGTACTTCAAAAGAAAATACTACACTGTTTAGTACTAGCATGAAGGCGAAGGAAACATGTAATAAAGGACTAATAACACACCACCAAATCTGCATCAAACTACTTAATACTTAGCTATATTTGTGTGAATAAACGTTCAAGTAAAATGCAACAGCCTTATAAGTTGGATAAAAACATAATTTTGAGTTAATGTTCCATTCATCCAAAATGACTTGCTGAGTTTACTTCAATACAGCGGTGGTCTGTGAAGATGTAATACTCTATTCAGAGCAAAAGCAACAAGAATGCTATTAGTCTGTGTGACCTCCAATTCAAGAGATTTACAAATATCACACATATCTTTATGCTTAGCCTAAATACAAAAAAATGATCTTTAAATTCTATCAACGTATAAATACAGGCTGCATTCAAGCATTCAAAGGGCCTAATAATACCATTGGCTACTTACATAAAGCGCTGCACTTAGTCAAGATAAACTATTTAAAATGGAGGGCAGAAATACCTCCACAGCAGCTATAGAAGGGTCTGGGGATGAAAGAGGGACATTATGCTAACAAGTCAGATTACTGTACACAATAATTTTATCTTTAACGTAAATACCATCCTTGTGTTACGGCGGTGGTGGTGGGGGGGGGGAGTGGGGGGGCATTATGGAAAAGTCACCGGCAATAATATTTTCTACAGGGAACCAAATGGTCCTTATCGGTGTTAGGCGAGCAATTCAGGCCCCGAACAAAGATGAGTCCTCAAACTCATTCCATTCATCACCGGACGTGTAATTACCCTGGGCTCGCAGTCTAGACGTTACCGCTTTCACAGAATTTAAGACCCCATCTCTCTGCAACGCCACCGCCACAGCGCACGCCGCTCTCTCTCCTCTCCTCCCCGAGCACCGGCGAGCGTTAAATCTGCCAGCAGATAAATTAACGAAGAACGCAATAAAATGGACACAATGAGAAGAACTTTATCCTCTCCGCTGCTAAATGAGATTTCTTTGAAATGCAGATCAGTGGAGCTAGATTAGTGAGTTTTAGCTGCTGTCAACATCATAACAAAATACAAATGTGATTGTTCGGCCGGGGCCTTATCTCCTTGCTTCCATCTGCTGCCTCGTTATTTACTCTCCTTGATTTACTATGCAGATCTAAATAAGTCGCATCAAAAGGAGGGCTTACTGCACAATGGATTCTTAAGCTTCTACATCAAGGTATTTGAAACCGTAGTCACATAAAAAGGCTGCCCATCAAAGGCCCATCTCTAATGAACTCCTGTATCAGAGGGGGTTTGTGCCTGTTTTTAATGCTGCCTGTCTGGCTGCTTGTGTGAAGGGAAAGAGGAAGTGCTACAAATCAGAACAACCCACAGCTATTGGAGGAGTGGCTCTGTAGGGCCACATTAGACCAGCTCACTGCATGGGGCCCAATACAACCCCAGGTCTGTCAAGAATACTGAAGACAGTGGAATAGAGTGGGATGGAATAGAATATATTCTATTACACATTGGCTTCACAGCATCAACATCAGCAACACTTCAACATTAAGTGCCTCAAATACCTCATTATCACCAGAGAATGGAGGACAGATGGAAAGACAAGGCAATAAACATTGTTTCTGGACGCATGTCAGTCCATTTCGCTCAAGGAGCATAACATCCAAATGCAAGAATGAGCCATATCAAGTTCCCTGCTCTAATTCTGCACAGAGAAACACTAATCTTCCAAGCTTTCGAACAACGTTCAGGCAATAACCTTTAATTTCATGGTGCATTTGTTACATTCAGCTACACAGACCAGATTATAAACGAAACCTTCAAGACTTCATGACAAATAACTGCATTAAAAAGATCACGATCTTCATTCCCGTCTCGGTTTTAATGTCGGGATCCAACAAGCATGCCGTTAGGTTTACCAAAGAACAATTAGTCCCCCTGAGTCCAAGCAGACCCTGGCACATGTGGTTGAGAGGCAAGAGCCACAGGGGCACACCAGATGATGGGTGGGACGGGAGGGAAGCGTGTGGCGCGTGGCAGCCACGCGTGTGCCAGTCATTGGCTCCTAGGCATGTCCTGCCTCATCGCTACTCTCACAGGGAGAGAGAGCGACAGAGACAGAGAAAGAGAGAATGCCTTCTCTTCCCTGTCCAGTAGTCCCTGGGACCCACTCCATTCTCTTCAGAATTGCAGGCAACCTTCCAGATAGAGAGCTTACAACAGAGGAGGCATCCTATGGCTTCCCTACAGAAACCCTCCATCCCTCGTTCTCTCTCTTGGTATGTTCCCTTTTGTCTTTGTACCGTGCCAAGTGGGCCCAGTGCCAGTCGCGTTTGCAACCACGAGGGACCTCTACCTTTTTTTCTCGTCTAATGAAATGACAAAACAACAGATTTACATATGCAGAAACAGGTGTTGTAACAGGGTTGACTCCTCTTGACCTAAACCATGTTAGAAGGAATAAAATGCACACAAAAAAAGGTTTATTAGCAACAGCTGCCCGAAGGTATTTAGGCTCTGATGGGCACCCAAGTCTACACCATCTGCCTTGCTGGTTGCCAGAAGTGACAATCTAAATCAAAAACCACCCATCAAATATCATAAAAATAAACCATTGTGTTGCCCATATGTTGTGGCCATTTCTTTTATAAAAGTGGCTGAATGAAGGCCGATGGCCCTGTCATCAAGGGGAAACCCTACAAGCAACACAGTAGCCTGTAATTACTCTCAACCAATCCCCTCTGTTCTAATCAGAGCACCGCGTCAGCATCTCACTTCATCATGACCAAGTACATCCCTCTGAAATGACAGGAAATAAAACTATGTCCCTATGAAAAAAAGGACTAGGCCTACTGTCCAAGTAGACGTTTGAGGAAACTCTATAGCGGGCAAAATGGTGGTACGAAGTGTTACTAATAGCTAGCTAGTAAATAGCTTATAAGCTTGTAATGTCACCTCTGTGTCATACATTGGCAAATCATTAAAGTATTCAAAGTATTAGAATGTGCTAATAGGACTCTTAGAGACATTTATGATCTAATCAACTAGCCAACATGCAGTAGATATTATAATGTGGCCATGATATCAAAAACACAACAACAAATAGCTAGGCATATTTCAGAAATTTGCCTCCCTTTTATATCACTGTAAAATATCATAGCCAAGAATGTCATGTTTGTCCTTTAAAGTGTGTCCACGTATTTCTGAAAGACAAAAGCTGTAAAGGCCTTATTGTTTTGTCCCTGGCTGTTTTTATTTTGACGAGCCAGCGAGACAGAAGGAACAAACCTGAGACAGTCGTGACCCTGCCAGAGTGTTGTAACTTGTTCTAGAGCAACGCCGGCAGAAGGCAGCACCATATGCCCCCAGCCCCGAGCTCGATGCTCTTTCTGCAGCCTAATGTGCCTGTCAAAAAGCATTACCCTCACAAATCCTGTGTTTTTACAACGTGTTTGAAATGAACCGTTTTTTGGTTGTTGCCATCTCTCTCTCGTCCCCAACAGAATTGTCCACAGAGACACACAGCACCAGTGAGAGGAAGGTCCATGTTTGTTTGTGTTCCTGCTGTTTAAGCAGCACATGCCTGCTTCAAATCAATACTAGCCATTCCCTCCCTTTTCCCTCGAACTTCAATGAGCCCCAGATGTTTAAAAAGCCATGTTCATTTTTACCAACAATATAATCAGATTGTAAGGTGAAGCTAGCACTCAGATCTAGACATGACTTATTCCACCATTTTGTGAGCGTGACCTGTTTCTTAATTAACCGTTTAACAATGGTAGAGTTAGTGGAGTCAATCTGTCTGATGTGAGTAGTTGTTTACAGTGACACAGACAGGCTTGTGGCAGATTTCGCCTGAGTGATGGCGACCTTGCCGTTCACTATGAGTGACCATCCATCTTTGATTCAGGGCAAGACCCTGCAACCAACACATTCTTTCACACCAGCCCAGTACACTGTCCCTTCTTTCTCCATCCAACCGTGACTTAAAGAAACGCAAAAGCTGTCATTCTTTTACACTGCTGTGTCCATAAAATAGAGCAGGGGTGGGCAACTCCAGTCCTCGGGAGCCTGATTGGTGTCACACTTTTGCCCCAGCCCCCGCTAACACACCTGACTCCGGTAATCAATTTATCATGATCTTCCATTTTAAATGCAATTCCTTTAATCAGTTGTGTTTGCTAGGGATGGGGAAAAGGTGTGACACCACTCCAGGCCACTGAGGACTGTCATCCCTGTCATGTAGAGTAAACAAGTGTTGGCTGCACAAAACAGGGGAAAATGTGAACAAGAAGTGATCCAAAACGATCAAATGTATTCTCGTTTGGCAATCAAACCACTAAAAGAGAGATCGCACAATTTCATAGATAATGCAGGTTGAAACGCAGCAAGTGCACGTAACAGGTAGAACTAATGGCCTTTTAAAGGGTCAACTGGTGGTTCAATTGTCAAGGTCATGATCAAACATCTACTGCTAGACCTTTGCCGATACAGCAGGACTGCGTTGGTAGACTGCAATGGTAACAATGCTTTGTTGGTTAGTGGTAAAGCAAGTTTGTTTACATCAGTCACAAGTCTGGCTGCAGTTTGCAGGTTCTATTCTTTGTCAAAGTACAGGAGTCATAATGAGGTTTTGGGAACCCGCTGAACCTGCTGTTCACATGTTTTGGGTCATTTGTTTGTAGTGCAACAACCCTGAGATCGTGGCATGGTGACGTACAAGGTGATATTTAGAAGCCTATCTTAGAAACACGGCATTTAGGACTGTGATACATAAATATAAATATTGGCAAGTGTTTCAAACTGACAAGTGAGAACGGTTATCAGCATCCCATCGTTCTAAAATGAGTCATAACGCAACGAGCAATGAGACACTCCTCCAAACTTGTCCGGAAAGTCAAATAAACGCTCAGTGGAAAATAAACACGTCGGGGTTGAGACTTGTTTCAAAGACAACACTTAACACAGCCTTAAGTCTTGAGTCAGACTGCAATCTCAGTTGAATCCGTAACCTCTGACCCCACCCAATACAGCTTTTCTTGGCCAAAAGTCACAGAGTTTCTTACCCACAACAGCAGAAAGTCAGCTTATAGAAGTGACCCAGAGTAAGTAACTAAAAAAGCCTGAGCTCTCGGCCTCTTAGTTACTGGGGCACACAAAACACCATTACAATTATGGGGATTATTACAGTGCCTGGGGGCCTCTTAAGCATGTTATATACTCTTTTATCTTAAGAAGTCAATCTCTTCTAGGCTGACAGCTAGCAGCACATGATCCAGGTAAACAAATACTTTCACGCAGCACAAAAGTGCCATTAAAGGCCAAAACTGTCAAAACAAATTCCATTCTTACTGAAGGGAGGGAGGGAGGGAGAGAAAAAAAGACTTGATCACCTCTGGTTGCTTTAACTTGCATGGAGGTTGTCATGGAAACATTTCTATGGAGTTAACAGGATAAAAACAGAGAGCTTTCCAGTTTAATTGCCATTAGACTTAGAGAGCAGAGTTGACTTGCCCATACATTAAAACACAGACAGGGTACAGGGCTCATATTTAGACAAATGAAACTATGGTGCTCCACCCTTTTGTTGTAACATTTTACCCCAAAACAGAGCAACACCTCTAAGGTTGAGCAAGCTGACAGTTTTATAACAAATAAGATGTTGGGGGATGGGTGGTGGTATGATACAAAAGCTAAGAGAGAGGCTAGAGTTCAGTTAAAGGAAAAAGTAGGTATTTGTTTCAAAGTTGCTATGTAATAAATGAAAAGAAGACAATGTGTACTTTATTCAAAATACAGATTGCACTACATGACATGTCCTTTGAATTATTTAAATTAAGACTCAATATATATGCAAAACAGTACAAGTCATCTACTATTTCTCAGTTACTAGCATACATCTTGCATTAACCTGTGACTGGTTGGCTGAAATCTTAAACTTAAAGGTGCAATATGCAGAAATCGCTCCACAATTTCCTGTTTGCTAAAATTCTAATAGTTTGCCTAAATAGAGCTTATGTGACAAAACAACAATGTATACTTTAGATTGTAGAGAATCCTTGTACCAACTAAACAGCTGTGGAAAATATTTTCAATAACCAAAAGTATTGTATTTTCAGCTGTTTGAAGTTGGTGTACAAAACCGAAACTAAAAGATGCAAACACGAAATTTAAGAACGGAAGCATAGAACTAGTGCACATAGAACAGATCTACCGCTTTTTAGACTTGCTTTCAATGAGAATGACAGATCTATAACTCAAATTTCTATGTGATTTTTTGTCAGGTTACCCAAAAAGTTATATATGGCAGCTTCAATTTTGATAAATGATTAAAAGGTATGATAAACGTATACTTATCAATCCTTGGGAGGACATTCATTTTCATATTACCATAATGTAGCAGCAAACCGCGAAATGATAAATGCAGCAATCAGAAAATGGATGCAGAGTGGCACAATAATAAGTGGCCCGCGCTACTAATGCTGGCCAGATACCATTTGTCCACATTCAACCATATAGCCTTGACGCAGACAGCAGAGTGAAATATTAGGTTACTTTCTCAAAAGTGAACGTCAACAACAAACTAAAAAGCACTGAAACAGGGCCTCTATAGCTACAGACGTATATAGTTCCCACCAGGCAATGATCGCAGAGGTTCCAAACAAGGGGCTGATAGGGTAGGGTCCTAAAACATTTCACAACATGCGTTGAAGGGCAAAAGTGTTGAGTGGTGAAACAGTGGAGCACACCTGCATTCCAGGCTGGGGAACACCTGTGCACCCACGGCTTGAACAAAAGGGTCCAGTCCTGTTAAGCCACCAGGGGTGAAAACTGATCCAAGGGCATGCGTAGGGGTGCAGCACCGAGGGCACCTTGTTAGCGTTTCTAGAAGAAGAAAAAGCTACACCTAGGCTATCGATTTAGGTGCAGGGCTAACTAAAGTAGTGAGGTACTTTCGAGTGTTTTTAGGGAGGCCCATAACCGATGTGTAGAAACCCATCGTCCAAACTACAAGTCCATCATGCTCATTAAGAACTATGAGGATAATGCTGAAACTGGTCTCTCATTTTATACCTGGGCTATGAAGATATGGAATATGCTGTAGCTAGGAATGGAGCAAGAATGTAAACGGTAAGGTGTTAACCATTGATCTTCATCATCATCCCCATCAACAACTAGTTATACTATTATACGTTTGCTTTCATTTAAAGCTTTGGTAGTCTGAGCAGCAACAGTAGTAATGTAGTAGCTGTAGTGTAAAAGGACCATCGGTTCATAGTAATGTAGTACAGTAAGTTACTGTAGTAGTACTATAGTAGTATTAGGCATAGGTGATGATAATAGTAAGAATTGTGGCACAACTGATAACGACACTACAAAATAATTCTCATTACCACAGATAGTAAACTAGATTGCAATACATTATTATCAATGAATCAGTTATAATAGAATAACGTTCAGTTTTAGAGAAAATACTTTTCCAATAATTGCATATTAATATGATAGTGGTGAATGCTGTACTTTCCAAATTATAATTGGAACATTGGCCAAAAATAAATGTATCTGCATTTCAAACTTTCATTGTTACATTTAAATGAGAATACTTTGAGATTCAATTCCAGTGAATGAATGTGACAATGAATATTACAATATTAACCAATATGATATTTTATGAGTAGATCAAAAAACAACAGAATAAGTTAATGCATCTCTGAATTTGGTAGGCTACTTTCAACTGGTTGCCTACAACTATTCTATCTGACTTTTCAACCTACGCTATGTTTTTCATAACGTTTTATTGTATTTAGTGCTAATGGCAATACGTAGTTCCATCTTTGATATACTGAAATGAAAGACGCATAGGATACATTGCTGCATGTCGGCTTCAGCGAGTCAGTGGTCATCTATAGAAGAGTTCTATCCTCCCTATTGGCTGCACACGCCGGACAGTGTTGCATGAGGGTCCTTGGCAACGAAAAAAGCACAGCAGACTATTGTGTGACGTACACGGCAAGAAACAAACATGAAATATGTAATATATGTAATATATATATAAATATATATACATATGCAATATATAGTTGTTGGGAGGATTTGAAGTTGTTCACAATCATCCGCACAAACTATGGCTTCATATTTTCAGTTAGTAGACAGCAATAATCGATAAAGAGAATCAGTGACACTCAAGAGGGTGGAAAGAAATAAACACTTTGGTTCAAACTTACCAAAACGCAGCGTTATTTCCAATAGGAAAACAAGAGCCTCCAGGTGAGAAGAAGTCGGTGTACGTTCAGCTTCAAGAAATCGTCACACGTGACTGTACAAGTAACCACAAAGCAGAAAAAAATGAACAACAAGCCGTAGAGTAAATAAAAGCTCAAATATTCCTCCGTTGGCGCTGCACTCAGAGATACAAGGGTTGTCTTTGCGCTCCTGCTGTCTTCAGTCAATGCTGCTGTTATTACTAATGTAACAGAAAAAGCTGTACACTGAGTCCTGTTTGAATGCGCTCGCATGACGCGTAATGCGAAGAAGTAGCTTGTTTTTGCAACGCGATTCAATACATCAAGATGTATTCCACGAACTATTTTGGACTAGCTTATTAGAATGCAGCCCCAGGGGTAGGCACTTACCCGGAGTTGAATCTTGTTATTTTTCGGAGTGCTACGACCCCCATGTGACGTCATGTCCACCTGCTATGTAAACAAAAAACTATTTGCAAGTTATGTGTATGTTCCTTTTTGGGAAGTCAAAGATAAGCAAACAGTCACATTTCCATGTAAATCGTGTTTCCAGATGAAGCCAGCTCCGAGATCTATACAGTTGGCCACTGGAGAAAGACAATAGTGTGAAAAAGGAAGTATTTAAATATCCTAATAAGGTGTAATCTATTCTATAATAAACATATGCATTGTTACTTGTAGACTAACCTACTGATCTTAAACAGATATTAATCAATGTGAGCATCAACACGGATGTTTATTTGGAAGGTATGTGCACACCATGGAAATAAATTATGTAGACAACAAAACAGCAATTACTAAAACGTTTAGTGCACATTTACAAACTAATCAGTCCCAAATAAGGGTGCATATTGGTAATGTCAGCGCAAAGAAAATGCATTAGCAAAAATATATAGCCTAACGGTTTGTTAATATATTTTTGTTCATTTATCTCTTTTGAAAGGAGAATTTATATAGGCCCACTGTTTACTATATTTTCATGTGCAGAATAAATATGTTAAAATAGGCTATGAATCATGATGAGATTAGATAAACACACAAACTCATCAGAATAAACTATACATATGGCTAATGTTGGAATGTAAATGGTGATGACGTGTGATCGTTTGATCTATTGATGTGTGATCAATCCACTTAATAGTCATCATTGTGCCATTGCAGTTTGATCAGTCTTGTTTGTAAACATTTAAAATTGGACCAATGCTAGACATCAATATATTAAGAAATATCTTATTGTTTTAAACCTTTATAAATGTTAAAGCTATTTGCTTTAACGCATTGTCTGCTCCTCACTGCAATGAACCTACATTGACCGGTGTTGACCGAAGAGATTGACGTTCAAGGTCTGACCTGCTGTATGTTACGTTTATTTACTCTTCCTATAGATAAAATATTGGGTGAAAATGGTTTGTTTTACCTACACAGGAAAAACACGTTTTTCCTAATGCACGTATATATATTTTAAATTATAAAGTCGGCGTAATGAAACTGAAACAAATCTGTATTGATTAAAAGCTTGATTTAAATTATTTTCATCCGTTTTTATGTGTAAAAGAAGGTACATTATTTTCAATGTGACGTTCAAACCTCTGCTTTGTTTAAATGTTAAATGTTAGGGATATGCTTTTAGTATTTTATTGTTCCGTTTTGTTATGCACAACAAATGAACAATACTCTTCATTTAAAAACAAATTACATATCATTGTCAAACTTGTAAACAATTTCAAACTTGCAATTCACACCAGTTAATCTGTATGTGCAGATATGATACATATATAAAAGGGAATAGTGTACATTCAAAATTAAATAAATTCATATAGATTTTATAAACGGTATCAACGAGTACGATTTAAATCTTTAAAGTGTTTAAAATACAATATATTTTTCGTAAAAGATCCAATTCCATGACATTTTTGAAGATTCTAAGTGAGATTGAGCATTCCATCATCATTTCTATAAATAGGAGGAAAGATCCTTTTGGATGTCATGAAGTATATATAAAAAAACGTATACATTTATGTGTGGAAAATGGTGCTTTGCTGCCACTTACTGGTAGTTTAGTGTATTCTATTCACACGGGTCACAGGTATGTACGGCATGGCATGTCTTATAATAGGTTAATTGATGTGTGTTGTTTATCTAGCTATTATTGACTTTACCTAACCTAATGCATTTGATGATGTTGAAATGCATACAAGCGATAAAAAGTCATATATGTTGAGGTCAAACATGGTGTGCTGAATAGATGACCTCATGCCGTATCAAAGTACTTGGGCATGGATGAAATCCGCTTTAGTCATACACTGCCATCTACTGATCTGATTATTCAGTACAGTAAATATCATACTCACGCCAGTTTCATGACATTTTATGTAGAAATACCAATTCACTGTTTTGTTGTAATGTTGAAAACAAAACCTGCAAATTCAAGACAAAAAAAATCCATCTAGCCCCAGTAGCAACCTTGCACAAAGAATCCATTGAGAGTGAAACTGGTCTACATACCTGGGCTGTATTGTATATCTAGGCCTACAGCCTATTGAAAGGGGTATGTTAGATTTACAGGTATACTTACATCTCCTATCTGACCAGATTCAAGGAATGAAAATGTTGTTTTACAAAGTGTCACGTTCTGACCTTAGTTATTTTGTTATGTCTTTGTTTTAGTATGGTCAGGGCGTGAGTTGGGTGGGTTGTCTATGTTAGTTTTTCTATGATTTGGTATTTCTGTGTTTGGCCTGGTGTGGTTCTCAATCAGAGGCAGCTGTCAATCGTTGTCCCTGATTGAGAACCATACTTAGGTAGCCTGTTTTTCACCCTTGAGTTGTGGGTGATTGTTTTCTGTTTTGTGTCTATGCCAGACAGGACTGTTTCATTCAGTCGCCGTTGTTATTTTGTTTAGTGTTCTCGTGATAATAAATTATCAATATGGACACTTACCACACTGCGCATTGGTCCTCACCTTCTTCCACCAACAACGGCCGTTACACAAAGTAGATGTTACTCTTACATCAAAATCAGAGAGGTGATTGCTTGAGAGCCAGGGAGAGCTTGGCTACTATACAATAATTTACCGTGAATTTGCTTTATTTTCCAAGTCCTATCTCCTTGTCCTCACTAACCTGAGACTTGGGGAATTATAGTAATACGATGGCAAGAGGGTATTGGACAGATGAGGAATCCATTGTTGAGGATTGAGACTTGGCCCTGGCTCCACTTTTGATCCATGACTGAAGGACTTTATCGACACTTGCAAGTGACCTGCACACAACATTTGCGGTCTGAGGAACCATAAACACCGTCCACCATCGGTAATTGAAAGCAAATTTATTTTATTCTGTTATTTAACATATCTGCACAGATGAGTTCAATATACAGTCGTATGAAAAAGTTTGAGCACCCCTGACAATTTCCATGATTTCCAATTTATAAATAATTGGGTGTTTGGATCAGCAATTTCATTTTGATCTATCAAATAACTGATGGGCACAGTAATATTTCAGTAGTGAAATTAGGTTTATTGGATTAACAGAAAATGTACAATATGCATCAAATCAAAATTAGACAGGTGCATAAATTTGGGTACCCCAATAGAAAAATACATCAATATTTAGTAGAGCCTCCTTTTGCTAAAATAACAGCCTCTAGACGCTTCCCATAGCCTCTAATGAGATTCTGGATGAAGGTATTTTGGACCATTCCTCCTTACAAAACATCTCCAGTTCAGTTAGGTTTGATGGTTGCCGAGCATAGACAGCCCGCTTCAAATCATCCCACAGATTCTCAATGATATTCAGGTCTGGGGACTGGGATGGCCATTCCAGAACATTGTACTTGTTCCTATGCATAAATGCCAGGGTAGATTTTGAGCAGTGTTTTGGGTCGTTGTCTTGTTGAAATATCCAGACCCGGCATAACTTCAACTTTGTGACGGATTCTTCAACATTATACCCAAGAATCTGCTGATATTGAGTGGAATCCCATGCGACCCTCAACTTTAACAAGATTCCCAGTACCGGCACTGGCCACACAGCCCCACAGCATGATGGAACCCCCACCAAATTTTACTGTGGGTAGCAAGTGTTTTACTTGGAACGCTGTGTTCTTTTGCCGCCATGCATAACGTCCTTTGTTATGACCAAATAACTCTATCTTTGTTTCATCAGTCCACAGCACCTTATTCCAAAATGAAGCAGGCTTGTCCAAATGTGCGTTTGCATACCTCAATCAACTCTGTTTGTGGCGTGTGTGCAGAAAAGGCTTCTTCCGCATCACTCTCCCATACAGCTTCTCCTTGTGCAAAGTGCGCTGAATTGTTGAACGATGCACAGTGACACCATCTGCAGCAAGATGATGTTGTAGGTCTTTGGAGGTGGTCTGTGGGCTGTTTTTGACCGTTCTCACCATCCCTTCGCCTTTGCCTCTCCGATTATTTTACTTGGCCTGTCACTTCTGGCCTTAACAAGAACTGTGCCTGTGGTCTTCCATTTCCTCACTATGTTCCTCACAGTGGACACTGACAGCTTAAATCTCTGCGATTGCTTTTTGTAGCCTTCCTCTAAACCCTAATGTTGAACAGTCTTTGTTTTCAGGTCATTTGAGAGTTGTTTTGAGGCCCCCATGTTGCAACTCTTCAGAGGAGAGTAAAATAGAACAATACCTTGCAATTGGCCACCTTAAATACCTTTTCTCATGATTGGATGCACTTCTCTATGAAGTTCAAGGCTTAATGAGCTCACCAAACCAATTGTGTGTTCCAATTAATCAGTGCTAAGTAGTTATAGGTATTCAAATCAACAGAATGACAAGGGTGCCCACATTTTTGCATAGCCTATTTTTCACATCTGATTTAATTTCATACAACTTAATATTGCTACACTAAACATCTTTGTCTGGACAATGCCCCAGTACTCAGCTTTTATTAGAAAATGAATGGCATGCCACTGTGGTCATTGTCTGTGATGACAGAGTAAATTATTATGCAGCCTCAGAGGGGTGCCCAAACTTTTTCATACGACTACATGTTTGCCTCTGTCTTAAATTTGTTATATTTTATAATATACTGGTATATTTCTTTATTGCAACAGATATGAGAGACGTTATGTTGTGACAGATGACTGCAGGGGCCAGACTAGCATATTATATGAGACCTATTAATAGGCCTGGCTTACACCACAATATTCAGCTGTAATTGGACCCCATATGTCAAGTCACGTCCTCTCGAGTGTCGTCACAGCGCTCTGGTTCTGTCCTCCCTTCCCAATGTAGACAGACAGTCAGCCCACTGTTGTCTGCAGACGATCCAAGGCCTCTCGGGCCCTCAAACTTCATGGAGGCTCCAGACACCAGAACCGGGGGCAGCAGGGATATTAAAGAGGGGGGAGTGAGGGAGGAAGAGGAGCGAGGAAGCCTCCCACCACAGAAAAACGCCATGAACGAGTCGGACGAGTCAGATGGTTCGGAGCCCGAGCCCCCGGCTGTCATCTGTAGGAAGGTGTCCTTTGCTGACGCCTTCGGTCTAGATCTGGTGTACGTCAAGGAGTTTGACAGTACAGACCTGACGGGGGCAGAGGTCGCTGACCCCCCAGAGCCCGAGGTCAAAGTTAAAGAACCGGAAGAGTATTTCCTGTCATCTTTGTTTACCGTGCCCTCGTCTCCGGAGGAACTCGAACAGAGACTCCAGGATCAGAAGCTGGAGCTGGAGAGTATTGAGTTACTTCCTGGCACCACCGCGCTCAGGGGAATTATCAGGGTGGTGAACCTGTGCTACAATAAATCCCTTTATATCCGGATCACTCTGGATAGCTGGAAGACCAGCTTTGATCTGCTGGCTGAGTACGTCCCGGGCTCCAGCGATGGAACGACGGACAGGTTTGCGTTCAGGCTTACCCTCGTGCCTCCCTTTGCGATGGAGGGCACCAAAGTGGAGTTCTGCCTCAGATACGAGACATCGTTGGGAACTTTTTGGGCAAACAACAGGGACATGAACTACGTGCTGTTCTGCCACAAAAAGGGAGGCAGAGGCCTGACAGCGATGGAGGCTCAGCTAGAGGAAGTAAATAACTGGAGAGAGAAGAGAAGCTGTCTGAAAGTCAACAGGTGAGGAGTCATCCCGGTCCTATTCTTGTTCCCGCTGCTGACAGTAAACGGTAGAAACACACTATCACTGAAGTATTAAAGAACTAAGTATTAATCACTATACCATAGATTACAAACAAGTAGTAGTTCTGCCAGCAAATTGAGTAATAGCCTTAAAGCATATGATTATCTCTTGGTGAAATAGGAAAATATTTGATTATTAGTGTGACATTTATTTATATATAAGTATTCTCTATCATTCTAGATGGATCACCTGTGCATGATTGTTGGATTGTTGGAGTTAGCTATATCAGAGATTTCCATTGTGCTAGAATACCGTATCAAATAGCTCCCCATGTGATCTAGTGTCGGGGATCTACTGTCCATCTTTCCATTACGTCTGATATTGACTGGGGATGTAAAAAAAACACGTTTCCTTTTTTACATTTTTACTTTAAGACCAAAAGCTTAACAACCTGTGTTTTGATTCTTGAGGAACACTATTCCTTTTTTTTTGTTGCCCCATAACAGTATTGTTTTGCCCTATAAATTACACATGTAATTTGATCTCTCCTCTGTTGACAGTAAGATGAACAGCGCTGAGGAGAACCCCTTGGAGACCACTACAGACACACCAGGTGTGCATCGCTCATATTATGTCTGTGAAATCTGAACACCATGCTTGTGGATCTGAGTCTTTGAGCCATTTATTTTCCAGATTCAGCTACACATAGAGCAGAGGGGGCTGGCAGGAAAACGGTGGACCACGCAGAGCATCTGCTCTCTAATTTGCATCGTGAGGATTACCATCACAAACATTTGGTGAGGTCAATCATTTGTACTAAAGGGCTGACAAAACATTTTGATATGTCCTGGGTGGGGTGCTATGCTACTTTCTCATACACATTTTTACAGAAAACAGTATTTAACACATTTCTCACCATAAAATACATATAGTTAATACGTGTTTGAGTATTATTACCAGCCATGCTCTTTCTGCAGTAAGGTATGTCTGTACTTCAGCTAGTTACGCGTGAGTCGGTGTAACCTACTGTACGTGAGGAGGCTGTGAGGCATTTTACATGATACTTGAGAGCATACCATACGTTATTTTATTGCAGTCATGTGTACCACTGGTAAATGCTGAGGGCAAGTATGTCATTTTTTTTTTTTAAATGGTATTGCACCCTAAGTTCCAATCTCATTGCAATATTCTATAAAAGTTACATATTTGATTTATTGCAATAAGTTAAAATATTTGTATATTAGTCCTTGTTAGATCTGATGTTAAAACACACTTTAGTGTAGGCAACTAAGTAAGTCCAAACCTAAATGTGCCCTTTACCTTCTCTTGTTGACTGACAGGGGGATAGTCAGAGGAGCAGGCGAAGGGCGGCCCGTTCAGCACGAGTGCAGGAATGCTTTTCTCAGCGAGAGCAGGCAGCAAGACGGGAACACATTTCCAATGGGCTTCCACATAACGGACTGGAGAAGCCACCTTCACTGCCTGACATCACAATCAAACCCCTAGGGGACAGCGCCTCCAGTCTCCTACGATTACGCCAGAAGAAACGAACCAATGATACCCCTCAAATAATGACATACCACCAGATACCCCTACTTTCCCTGGACTGGGGCAAAGATAACGTGCGTGTGGGGACTCCAGATGAGGATGACATCTGGATTAGAACGAGGACCACACCTCAGCTCACATCAAACAAGTCAGAGGACAATCTGGGAGAACAAACCTCTGTTTGTGATCTGTGGGAAGCCTTTCTCAATGGCACAGATCCCAAAGATACCACCAGTGTGCCAGAGTCTGAATGGCTACAGTCTGCAACTTCAGTTTGCCCGTCAATTGAAACGGAGGATTTTGAGACATCCTCAAAAGCCGAGGACCAGCTGGAGGATGACTTGGACTCAAATACACGAAGGTACACACACTGCACAGTAGATGAACTGCCGTTGGGGGCTCACGATCATGTGATGCCTGTGGTCATTGCCAAGGAGCCACTGTCAAGCTCGGGTGTCACCGTCCCCAGAGACGACAAAGCGCTGGTTTATGATCCTTCCCAAAGGTCAGAGGCTATCCCTGTAACAGACACTCTACAGGAATCCATTCCCTCGGGTGCTGCAAGGGTGGTCGGGGGCTCTGTTGAC
Organism: Oncorhynchus nerka; assembly: GCF_034236695.1. NCBI lineage: Eukaryota > Metazoa > Chordata > Actinopteri > Salmoniformes > Salmonidae > Oncorhynchus > Oncorhynchus nerka. The sequence continues at coordinate 35,090,396 of NC_088403.1, forward strand.
AGCACGGCTCAGTGCTACAAGCATGTGGAGGGGGGGAGAAGAAGAGAAGAGGAGCCTTTCACACCATATAAAGCAGAGCTGGTAACAAGCTCTGGGGAGACCGAGACAACAGATATGACGGCAATGGCAGAATCTCAGAATGCCAATGCAGTAGATAGAATCTGTCAGGGAGAAAGGCGAGACAAGACGCTTTCTTCCGACGTGGAAGCAGAGGTTAAAGGCAATGTGCACAAAGCAGCTGATGATACTGTGACATTTAGGGAGACAGTCGGAGAGAGGACAGAGGATAAAACAAACACACAGAGCTATGGAGTGGAGGAGGGATTTACACAGGCCTACAAAGAGGATGAGCTATTCAGGCCGAGCCAACCAGAGGAAAAAGAATTCACACAAGACCTCACAGGAGACGTTTTGCATAAACAGAGTCAACCAGTGGAAGATGAATTCAGAATTAACCGAAGAGAGAAAATGTATTTAGAACTGAACCTAACACAGTTTGAAGAATTCCGGCCGAGTCGAACGTATGAAGATGAATTCAGGCTCAATCAAACAGAAAAAGAAGAATCAAGCCTGAAACAAACACACAAAGTGGAACTCAGTCCAAACAAATCAGACAAAGTTGGAATCAGACCATTTAATACAGTGGAAGATGAATTTAAACCAAAACAATCAGAGGCAGAGAAATTCAGATCAAATCAAAAAGATGAAGAGGAATCTAGACTGAACCAAACATTCAATGATGAATTCAGCTGGAACCAAACTGAGGTAGAGGAATTAAGACCGAACAAAATTGAGATGGAAGAGGAATTCTCCCCAAGCCATCAGGGCGAAGAAGATGACAGACGGAGCGATACAGACAAAGAATTGCGCCTGAATCATAAGGATGAAGAGATAGACAGAGAGAACCGGACATTTGCTGAAAAATTCAGACCGAACCAAACACTCAATGAAGAATTCCGATCAAATGAATTGGAGGAATTCAGACGGAGTCAGTTTGATGAAGAACAGAGAGACAGAGACAACCTAGAAGAGGTTGAAGAATTCAGATCCAACCAAACACACGAAGAGGGATTCTGGTCAAATAAAATGCAAGAAGAAGATATCTATCAGAGCCTAAATGAAGAGGAGCTATACAGAGACATTGATATGGATGAAGAATCTTCAACAAACAACCTAACACAGCCTGAAGTATATAGGGAAAAGACCACAGGAGAAGTGGAAGAGACAGACAATGTCATGCCCGAAATGTCCAGACAGAGAGACACCGAACAGATACATGAAGAAATAAGTTTCAAAACTCCAGCGACGGAGGAAGAGGAGGACTTAATGGACGATACAGCAAACACTGGAAATGAGAGTGAGGACGTGTCAACGGAAAAGGAAGGAGAGCATGAGGTGACAATGGGAAACGTCGAATGCCCAAGACGAGATGAAAATGGAAAGTTGTCAGAAGGGTCAAAAGAACTTATTGTGAAGGATGATAAAGAATGGTTGGGAAAAGAGGTAGAGTTGGGCGAAGATGAATATTTCAGAGAACCGAAAGGTTTGAATGAGGAAACGTTAGAAGAGGTGCTATATTTGCAGTCGGTTGATAATTGTCCTTTAGCCGAACAAGACACTGAGAAGGAGGAGAAACTGTCAGACGTGCCTGAAGTCGTTCAAAATGTGCCGATTCATCAGCCAAAACGCCTCACTCAGAAAGTGGTGACAGACATAGACTCCGAGGTAGATTCTCTCATGAAGGCACGTACAGCTCCCAATTTGACCTTTACACCGAGACAAGGCCGTAGCCAAACTACACCCAGTAGCAATGCAGAGCCCTCTATGGGAGATGTACCTCTTTCAAACAGAGGTACAACTGTCTTCTCTCGTTCATCATCTCTGAGCACAAGATTTAACAGAGTGGTCAGTGAAGGGAGTGAGTCAGGATTCAGTAAGGGGTCAACCCAAAACCCATCGTCATTTGGGGAGGATCAGGAGACCCTCAGTAGCCGTACGAGCCCTGCTCCCTCAGAGAAAGTGGAGGATGCTGCCAGCAGCGTCTTGGCATGGCTGAGGGTGTTCTTCTCTCTCAGTAGCGTAACCAGAGCATTGGTTTATGCCCTTTTGGTAGCAGTGTTTGTCTTTACCACTCTTGTGTATAATTTCCCAGTGTGCTTTGGCCTCTACTTGTTTTCACTGTATTGGTGGTGCTGTGTGGCAGATAGGCAACGCGTGACAGGGACTGACAGAATAGATGGAGAGAGGTGAAGTGCTTGTGTGTATAAAATAATAATATTGTGCACGTGCGCATGTGTGTGTGTGTGTGTGTGTGTGTGTATGATTTGGGTAACCGTTTACATGAAGTTACTCTTATACCTGTGTAGTAACACTGTCATTTCTACTGTGGCAACATTGTTGTTACTGTACATAGTACTTCAGCATTAGCTATTGTATTTATAATGCAGTTTATACAATGTTGTTACCAGCATAATGACAGTGTTACAACAGAGGTATGAGAGCAACTGAATATAAAGGGTTACCATGATTTGTTTAAGTTTGTTGCAGTGTTTTATGGGCCCAATATCAAAAGTGAAAATGTACCAAAGTATTAAAGGGGAATGAAATCCATTATTCCAATAGAGGACAAAAAGGGTTAGCTAAACCGAGTGGGGCATTGGAGATTTGAAAGTGAAGTTTCTTTATTTATTTTCGTTTTTTTTTCTTTCTCAGCAACGATAACATACGAGCTTCAAGAAAAAGCTGTCCAGATTTTCCTCAGCTCTAGAAGCTGACTAAAGAGTGCCTTGCATAGTCATTGCTGCACAGTAGTTCAAATGTTTTCATTTAGACTAGCTGATATGTATGGTCATCATATCGCTCCTCTGTAGTGAACTTGAAATGTATAAGTCACACATCCGTGTTGGCAACAGTTGACTGGGTGGGAGTATACTTTAGGCAGATATATATTACAATATCTCTCTGATCCTGGGAGATCACTTACTGGCCCCTATCTGACCTATCTTTCTCAGACTTGTAGTCTGGTCAAATGGACTGCACTTTTTCATCATTTAATCATTGTAAGGATTGGAGATGATGATGATGATGATGATATATAGTTGTGTGATTTCTGTGGCTTTGTCTTTCCATTAAAAGTTCTGTATTTGACTTTGACAGACTACATTTTTCCTGCAAATGTTTTCAGAAATTCCACTAAAGTTTCACAAAAAACGTTTTCCTGAGTATTATTAATCATGATATGATGAAAGGGAAAGTACACTGCAATAGCTTCTTGTAAAGTGGTGGACGTGATATGTCTTCCGTTACCCAAGTCCCCAAGTGCTTGCTGTCCTCAGACGAACCATAGAGGGCCGGTAGTGCTAAACCACAGGAGAGTTGGCAGGTGATGTACTGTGAGTGGGTTCATCATGACTTACTTGAGGGTTGGGTTTTGATTTCGAAATAATGCTAACTTGCCCACTAACACGGGATACACAGCTGCGCTTTAACCAATCGTTACTGCAGACAATGGCCACAATCCCCTGCTCAGACATTGCATGCACCAACCAATGGTTGCGTGCCACGTCATCAACTGTGTCATCAACTGACAGATTGCTATAAAATACATTATGATGTGGTTATCTGATACGTAAATATACCTATCAAGGCGTTGAAAGATCTGGCAGGCGTCAGCAACACCTGGGCAAAGAAACATGCCCAGGTTGTTTACATAAGACAATACGTCACACATTGTTTTACTTGACAAATACTGCACCAAACACCTTAGCTAGATGTAAGATAGCGTGAATAAATCCTCCTCTTCAAAAACCTACAAATGTATTACAGATTTTTTTTTATTATCTTAGATTCTTTGACTATTTTGAGGAAGTAATTCTGGCTTTGTTCCTATGGTGTCTCATGGGGGACAAACATCAGTAACTGCCATATAGAACCACATCCCAAAGACTGGAATCTTGTCACATGCAAGATTCTAATTCCGAATTCTGAAGTGTCAGATTCCGTCACATGCGGAATCGGTGTGTTCAGTCGCTTTTAAAATGCATGCAGGTCATGCACATACAATTAGGTATTCCTATTGTTGACTCAGCATTCCCATCATCCACCTTCGTGACCTCATTTAATAAACTGATAAAGCACACGGACATCCTTCAGAGTTCAGAAGGAAGTATTCTATGTGCAACTATGTGAATGTAGGTGTGTGTGTGTGTGTGTGTGTGTGTGTGAGAGAGAGAAATAGAAATAAAGAGAGAGAGAGTGTGTGTGTGTGTGTGTGTGTGTGTATTTGTGCGTGTGCACGTACTCACCTTTGAGTGTTAAATAAAGCAGTGGTTTGACTGATACTGCAGTAAGGAGAGTCACTTGATCCAGTCTGCTGCATTGTGACTGCTGACCTTTGGTGGGCTGGCGTCGATCCGAGTCCAGGGCTGGCATAGTTGGAGCTGCTCGTCAGGAAACTGCTTGGAGGAATCACAGAGTTGCCCGAGTCCGGCTAGTCCAACGCAGCCTGGTTCTGCCTACAGGAGAACAAGGAGGACAGATTCAGAATCTGGAAAGCACAGTGGCACTGGCTGCAACGGGTTCACACAGCACAGCTGACCAGAGCACATGTGACTACAGCACAGCTGACTACACTCTACACACACAGCTAACTACACTCTACACACATAGCTGACTACACTCTACACACACAGCTGACTACACTCTAACTCGGAAGCCAGCCGCACCAAAGTGTCGGAGGAAACACAATCAAACTGATGACCGAAGTCGGCCTGCAGGCTCCCGGCCCGCCACAAGGAGTAGCATGAGACTCCCGGCCGGCCCCGGCCTCCCCTAACCCAGACGATGCTTGGCCATCGGTGCGCCGTCCCATAAGTTTCCTGGTCACAGCCGGCTGTGACACAGCCTGGGATCGAGCCCGAGGCTGCAGTCGCTCCTGAGCACTCATTGTTGGATTTACGATTTACAACTTGTTGTGTAATGTTTATGTCCAATGGCCGATGAGTACCGATATGTTTTATCTATAATTTATCTTCACATGACAAGGATTGAAAAGGATTTGCCAGTAGATTGTCGACTTGATGACAACTGCTTTTGTCTAGCTTGCTAGCTAAGATTTCGAAAGTATGATGTTAACATGATCAGTCCAATCAAAGCTACGGTAGATATAGCGTGTGTAACGCTCAATGAGTGAATGGGTGTGGAGTCAGGCGCAGAGAGGAAAGGATGCGGGTAAAAACACGCTTTAATGTCCAAAATTCAAAGGAACAAAATAGTATACCCAACACAGGCGTAACTATAAAAACAAAATAGTACCCTTATGTAAAATACCAGGACAGCGAGAAAACCCAACAAAACACAAACACCTCTCACAAATACAGAAGAACAAGCCCGCACAAACAGAAGCGGGCTAAACGAACTTAAATAACCCCACCCTAACAACCAAACAATGAACAGGTGAAACCAATTAGACAAAACCAAACGAACACGGAACAAAGGATCGGTGGCAGCTAGTAGACCGGCGACGACGACCGCCGAGCGCCACTCGAACAAGAAGGGGAGCCACCTTCGGTAATATTCGTGATTTGACATTTTTTTAAATCTGTGGCCAATGACCTCGAGCCTTCTTGGATGGGCACTTCTAATGTAAGTCTATGGCAGCACCCAAGGAGCTTGAATTTCTGAGCTCTACTCGTAGATTTTGAGGTGACGTAGTGTCCCCATGAGTGACAGAACACTGAGCCTATCACAGCGCAACTTGAGAACATTACCAACCCCTACGCTCAGTATTTTCCGCTGGCTGCCCCTCCACCATGGAAAGCACTGAGCTAGGCTGAAATACCTGCATTTTGGAGCTGCCTTACTCAAGAAATCAAAAAAAGAGACCATGTTTCCTTTATTAACTCAATTATTTAAAAAATGACATTGTTTGCAAACTGATATGTGACACGTATTGCTTGCGCATCTAGTTTAGGCTACAAATGTTTGAATTCTCTTTCAAAAACAATTTGTTCCTCAGTATGACCTGTCCATTTCTTATTTATCTGTCTGTGTTACTGATAGGGCCTACTGTGCAGCATCACTAGGCCTACTTGTATTTACAAGTTTGTCTATACATCTGCGTGGTTTATGTTTTAGCGTCTATCAGCATTCGTTACAGTTTATACGCTGCTCAAAAAAATAAAGGGAACACTAAAATAACACATCCTAGATCTGAATGAATGAAATATTCTTATTAAATGCTTTTTTCTTGACATAGTTGAATGTGCTGACAACAAATCACACAAAAATGATCAATGGAAATCAAATTTATCAACCCATGGAGGTCTGGATTTGGAGTCACACTCAAAATTAAAGTAGAAAACCACACTACAGGATGATCCAACTTTGATGTAATGTCCTTAAAACAAGTCCAAATTAGGCTCAGTAGTGTGTGTGGCCTCCACGTGCCTGTATGACCTCCCTACAACACCTGGGCATGCTCCTGATGAGGTGGCGGATGGTCTCCTGAGGGATCTCCTCCCAGACCTGGACTAAAGCATCCGCCAACTCCTGGACAGTCTGTGGTGCAACGTGGCGTTGGTGGATGGAGCGAGACATGATGTCCCAGATGTGCTCAATTGGATTCAGGTCTGGGGAACGGGCGGGCCAGTCCATAGCATCAATGCCTTCCTTTTGCAGGAACTGCTGACATACTCCAGCCACATGAGGTCTAGCATTGTCTTGCATTAGGAGGAACCCAGGGCCAACCGCACCATCATATGGTCTCACAAGGGGTCTGAAGATCTCATCTCGGCACCTAATGGCAGTCAGGCTACCTCTGCCGAGCACATGGAGGGCTGTGTGGCCCCCCAAAGAAGTGCCACCCCACACCATGACTGACCCACCGCCAAACCGGTCATGCTGGAGGATGTTGCAGGCAGCAGAACATTCTCCACGGCGTCTCCAGACTCTGTCACGTCTGTCACATGTGCTCAGTATGAACCTGCTTTCATCTGTGAAGAGCACAGGGTGCCAGTGGTGAATTTGCCAATCTTGGTGTTCTCTGGCAAATGCCAAACGTCCTGCACGGTGTTGGGCTGTAAGCACAACCCCCACCGGTGGACGTCGGGTCCTCATACCACCCTCATAGAGTCTGTTTCTGACCGTTTGAGCAGACACATGCACATTTGTGGCCTGCTGGAGGTCATTTTGCAGGGCTCTGGCAGTGCTCCTCCTGCTCCTCCTTGCACAAAGGCGGAGGTAGCGGTCCTGCTACTGGGTTGTTGCCCTCCCACGGCCTCCTCCACGTCTCCTGATGTACTGGCCTGTCTCCTGGTAGCGTCTCCATGCTCTGGACACTACGCTGACAGACACAGAGAACCTTCTTGCCACAGCTCGCATTAATGTGCCATCCTGGATGAGCTGCACTACCTGAGCCACTTGTGTGGGTTGTAGACTCCGTCTCATGCTACCACTAGTGAAATCACCGCCAGCATTCAAAAGTGACCAAAACATCAGCCAGGAAGCATAGGAACTGAGAAGTGGTCTGTGGTCACCACCTGCAGAACCACTCCTTTATTGGGGGATGTCTTGCTAATTGCCTATAATTTCCACCTGTCTATTCCATTTTCACAACAGCATGTGGAAATTGTTGTCAATCAGTGTTGCTTCCTAAGTGGACAGTTTGATTTCACAGAAGTGTGATTGACTTGGAGTTACAATGTGTTGTTTAAGTGTTCCCTTTATTTTTTTGAGCAGTGTACATTTTTAGCTCACTAGGCTACAACCATAGCCATGGGAAGTAGTTTGAGGTTGGGGGTGCCGGAATTATTTTGGAGAGTTAAAAAAGTTACTGAAATTGAGGGAGAGGTTGTTGTCCTGGCACCAAATAGTAGTTCACTGACCTCCTTCCTGTAGGCTGTCTCATGGTCACCGGTGATCAGGCCTACCACCGTCATGTTGTGAGAAAACTTGATGATGGTTTTGGAGTCGTGTGTGGCCATGCAGTTGTGGGTGAACAGGGAGTACAGGAGGGGACGAAGCACACACCTCTGTGGGGTGGAGCTGTAGTCAATGAACAGCGTTTGCACATAGGTATTCCTCTTATCTAGGTGAGTGAGGGCAGTGTGGAGTGCAATTGAGATTGCGTCGTCTACGGATCTGTTGAGCGGTGTGCAAATTGTGGGTCTAGGGTGTCTGGAATGATGGAGTTGATGTGTGCCATAACCAGCCTCTCATAGCACTTAACGATTACAGATGTGAGTGCTACAGGGTGGTAGTCATTGTGGCAGGTAGCCTAAGAGTTCTTGGGAACAGGAATGATGGTGGTCAGCTTGAGACATGTGGGGATTACAGACTGGGTCAAGGAGAGGTTGAAAATGACCATGAATATGCCTGCCAGCTGTTATGCATATGCTCTGAGAACGTGCTCAAGAATACCCGCCCGACCCCGTGGCCTTACGGGTGTTGACCTGATTAAGGTTCACGTCGGCCTCGGAGAGCGAGATCACCCAGTCCCATTGGTCAATGGAGGCTCCCGTGCACGGCTCTGTGTTCTTATTATTGAAGCGTGCATAAAATGCATTCAGTTCGTCTGGTAGAGAGGCATCATTGAGTAGATCATGGCTGGGTCTTCCTTTGTAATCCGGAATGGACTTATAGCCCCTGCCACATGCGACGGGCGTCCGAGCCTGTGCAATACGATTCCACCTTGTTCCTATATTGTCCTTTTGATTGTTTGATGGCTCTGCAGAGGTCACAGTCCAAATGCATGTTTGATTACCTTGACCCAACACCCTTTTGTGCATTGAATAGTGGTGGGGGCAATGTAGTGACAGCAGCCTATCAGAAGTGTTGGAGACGTGACTTAATGGGGCGTGGCTTTCAGTTTGTTATTTTTACCTACCCCTGAGAGTGATTGTGGTCTATTGTCTTCCTTATTCAAATTTTAAACTATATTGACCATTTCATAAGTGCATGTGATACTAATTAGCCTTGTACATTTTCTATGTTAAGCTAGCCAGTGCTTGGTTTCAATATTGTGGCTACTAAACGTCTTATGTTTGGAAACATTATTTCAAGTTATTGAACCAACTTCATTTCTTGATCTGCAGGGAATGTATTTAATTGTTTGTTACCAAATTTAAAAAACGTGGATAGGTAATTACAAATTAAAAGTGAACTTGGAACAATATTAAAAAATGGGTTGTATTTACATTAAATATTACTTTATATTTGTTGTTTATTAGGTTTAAAGGAGAAAAGTAAGTTGAGTGTTGAAAGAAATAGGTTGCGTCTTCAAATATAGGTTTGGTAATAATCAAATAAAACTGTTAAATTTAATAATATATTTGTTTTCAAAATATTCCGATTTTTGTCAATTGAATATAGCTAATACTTGTAACCAGTTGAATATTTACATTTTTAGGTTGATCCAAAGAGTCATTTTTTACAGAACCATCCCACCTCACACGCTGTCACGGTCGTCATAAAGAAGAGACCAAGGCGCAGCGTTGTAAGCGTACATACTTCTTTTAATGGAAGAACGAACACTGAACAAAACGAACCGTGACGCTATTTATGGCTTGTGCCGACAGGCAACTAAACATAGACTAACAACCCACAAAATACCCAAGGAATATGGCTACTTAAATATGGTCCCCAATCAGAGACAATGATAAACAGCTGCCTCTGATTGAGAACCAATCTAGGCAACCATAGACATATATACCCGTAGACATACAAAAACCCCTAGACATACAAAACCCCCTAGACAATACAAAAACTAAACAAACCACCCTTGTCACACCCTGATCTAACCAAAATAATAAAGAAAACAAAGATAACTAAGGTCAGGGCGTGACACACGCCCCTCAGCAGCAGCTATAAAAAGGACATGTGTGAGTGAAAGAGAGTGGCCTATAATTGGATAGTAGTAGCCATCATGTGAGAGATATATTCAGGGATACGTTTCTGTACAGATTTGGCGAGGCTTCTCGTCTTGACCCCAAATGCTCTCTCATTCTCTCTTGCTCTGATGTCTGTGTCACGAGGAATTTTCCCAAAAGGATCCTAGAGTAAATTCATGGTTTTGGGTCGTCCATTCCTGCTAAGTTGTTCCCCTAGTCAAGGTTTTGTATGATATTTTTAGATCGATCATGTCCGGTTTTGCCATTTATAGGACTAGGCCTACTTCACACAGCTTTAAGTGGATTTATTGAGTTTATAGTACACAAGCATAATTACAATTATATATATATATATATATATATATATTTACTCTAGGATCCTTTCTTGTAAAAAAAACTATAGTTTTGGCAAGTCGGTTAGGACATCTACTTTGTGCATGACACAGATATTTTTTCCAACAATTGTTTACAGACAGATTAATTAACTTATAATTTCACTGTATCACAATTCCAGTGGGTCAGAAGTTAACATACACTAAGTTGACTGTGCCTTTAAACAGCTTGGAAAATTCCAGAAAATGATGTCATGGCTTTAGAAGCTTCTGATAGGCTAATTGACATAATTTGAGTCAATTGGAGGTGTACCTGTTGATGTATTTCAAGGCCTACCTTCAAACTCAGTGCCTCTTTGCTTGACATCATGGGAAAATCAAAAGAAATCAGTCAAGACCTCAGAAAAAAAATTGCGGACCTTAACAAGTCTGGTTCATCCTTGGGAGCAATTTCCAAATGCCTGAAGGTATCATCTGTACAAACAATAGTACACAAGTATAAACACCATGGGACCACGCAGCTGTCATACCGCTCAGGAAAAAAGCGTTCTGTCTCCTAGAGATTAACGTACTTTGGTGCCTAAAGTGCAAATCAATCCTAGAACAACAGCAAAGGACTGTGTGAAGATGCTGGAGGAAACAGGTACAAAAGGATCTATATCCACAGTAAAACGAGTCCTATATCGACATAACCTGAAAGGCCGCTCAGCAAGAAAGAAGCCACTGCTCGAAAACCCCCATAAAAAAGCAAGACTACGGTTTGCAACTGCACCTTGGGGACAAAGATCGTACTTTTTGGTCGCAAATGGGTCTTCCAAATGGACAATGACCCCAAGCATACTTCCAAAGTTGTGGCAAAATGGCTTAAGGACAACAAAGTGGCCATTACAAAGCCCTGACCTCAATCCTATAGAACATTTGCAGGCAGAACAAAAAAGCGTGTGCGAGCAAGGAGGCCTACAAACCTGACTCGGTTACACCAGCTCTGTCAGGAGGAATGGGCCAAAATTCACCCAACTTATCGTGGGAAGCCTGTGGAAGGCTACCCGAAACATTTGACCCAAGATAAACAATTTAAAGGCAATGCTACCAAATACTATACATACTATTGAGTGAATGTAAACTTCTGACCCTCTGGGAATGTGATGAAAGAAACAAAAGCTGAAATAATTCATTCTCTCTACTATTGTTCTGACATTTCATATTCTTAAAATTAAGTGGTGATCCTAACTGACTTAAGACAGGGCATTTTTACTGGGATTAAATGTTAGGAATTGTGAAAAACTGAGTGTAAATGTATTTGGCTAAGGTGTATGTAAACTTCTTACTTCAACTGTATAAACTCAGCAAAAAAAGAAACAGACCCTTTTCAGGACCCTGTTTTTCAAAGATCATTAAAAAAAATCCAAATAACTTAACAGATCTTCAATGTAAAGGGTTTATACACTGTTGTCCATGCTTGTTCAATGAACCATAAACAATTCATGAACATGCACCTGTGGAACGGTCGTTAAGACACTAACAGCTTACAGATGGTAGGCAATTAAGGACACAGTTATGAAAACTTAGGACACCAAAGAGGCTTTTCTACTGACTCTGAAAAACACAAAAAGAAAGATGCCTAGCGTCCCTGCTCATCTGCGTGCAAGGAGGCATGACGACTGCAGATGTGGCCTAAGACAGCGCTACAGGGAGACGGGACGGACAGCTGATTGTCCTCGCAGTGGCAGACCACGTGTAACAACACCTGCACAGGATCGATACATCCGAACATCACACCTTCGGGACAGGTACAGGATGGCAACAACAACTGCCCGAGTTACACCAGGAACGCACAATCCCTCCATCAGTGCTCAGACTGTCCGCAATAGGCTGAGAGAGAGGCTGGGCTGAGGGCTTGTAGGCCTGTTGTAAGGCAGGTCCTCACCAGACATCACCGGCAACAACGTTGCCTATGGGTGCAAACACACCGTCGCTGGACCAGACAGGACTGGCAAAAAGTGCTCTTCACTGATGAATCACGGTTTTGTCTCACAAGGGGTGATGGTTGGATTCGCGTTTATCTTTGATGGAATGAGCATTACACTGAGGCCTGTACTCTGGAGCGGGATTAATTTGGAGATAGATGGTCCGTCATGGTCTGGGGCGGTGTGTCACAGCATCATCGGACTGAGCTTGTTGTCATTGCAGGCAATCTCAACACTGTGCATTACAGGGAAGACATCCTCCTCCCTCATGTGGTAACCTTCCTGCAGGCTCATCCTGACATGACCCTCCAGCATGACAATGCCACCAGCCATACTGCTCGTTCTGTGCATTATTTCCTGCAAGACAGGAATGTCAGTGTTCTGCCATGTCCAGCGAAGAGCCCGGATCTCAGTCCCATTGAGCACGTCTGGAACCTGTTGGATCACAGGGTGAAGGCGAGGGCCATTCCCCCCAGAAATTTCGGGAAACTTGCAGGTGCCTTGGTGGAAGAGCGGGGGTAACATCTCACAGTAAGAACTGGCAAATCTGGTGCACTGCAGTACTTAATGTAGCTAGTGTCCACACCAGATAAATTACTTTTGATTTTGACCCCCCCCCCCCCTTTGTTCAGGGACACATTATTCAATTTCTGTTAGTCACATGTCTGTGGAACTTGTTCAGTCAAAAATTTACACACGTTAAGTTTGCTGGAAATAAACGCAGTTGACAGTGACAGTGAGAGTTTCTTTTTTTGCTGAGTTTAAATATATATATATTAATATATATATATGTAGAAATACCTCAATTAGTGAGGTAGTTATAGTTATTTATTTTATTACCTGATTTATGCCTAGTTAAATATAGGTTACATTTTTAACAAATATGCCTAAATTACCACGATGCAAGCAAAAGCCATAATCCTCCAAATAAAAGTGCAATTCACCCTTACCACCAGCAGATGGAACTGAAGCACAAGTTTTTAATCAGCGGTGAACTAACAAAGCGTCAGAAACCTTCCCAATGCAAATATATATTATGTAATATGAGCATAACACACTAACCTCATGTGAACTGAAATCCTTGACACGAATAATCATGAGGCTTATTTAAAGACATAAAGACCTATTTGAACTATAATATAACCATCCGGCATGTTGTTAGGTATATGTGAGTAATCAAGTACTTTTGAGGACACGAGGCTGCATAAGAGACAGACAGAGGCTTGTTTGTCAAGCTCTCTGGGTAGACCGATGATCTCCTGACACACTGGGGACCAAGCTGGCCCACACACCTCTCTCTCTCTCTCTCTTTATCCCCCTCTCTCCCTCTACAGTATCTTTCTTTCTTCATCTCTCTTCATCTCTCTCTCTCTCTCTCTCGTCTCACTTTGTCCCCCTCTGAATCAACACTGCACAGGATTTGGCTGCACATCAGAGAAACAGCTAGGGCTTCTGCTTTTGCTTTTGCCACTTGGCATTTAATACTGTTTGCGTGGGACCACTTTCACTGATAATTAGCCTATGCCAACACCGTGTGAGATGATTTGTCTAAAAATATGCTTGTGGACAAAGCGCATGGGACCAATATGTTCTGAAAGCCCAGGGTATACCCCAGAAGACTGCATGTATGTATGTATGTATGTATGTATGTATGTATGTATGTATGTATGTGTGTGTGTGTGTTGTGTGTGTGTGTGTGTGTGTGTGTGTGTGTGTGTGTGTGTGTGTGTGTGTGTGTGTGTGTGTGTGTGTGTGTGTGTGTGTGTGTGTGTGTGTGTGTGTGTGTGTGTGTGTGTGTGTATGTGTATGCATGTATGTATGTATGTATGTATGTATGTATGTATGTATGTATGTATGTATGTATGTATTTATTTATGTATGTATGTATGTATGTATGTATGTATGTATGCCTGGACAGTGGGGTATTAGACTATAGCATTCATCATGATGCTTCAAGCTGCTTTGCATTTATCTTCAGCAGGCATCACAGTGATCCAATGTTGTTTATGTCATCATTAGTAGTGTCAAGTGTGTTTGTTTCATGTCACGACGATAAGGTATAAGGAGAGGAAACAGAGGGATGAGGGGAGGAGGTGGAGGATGTGTGAGGGGGAAATGAGGTGGGTTTGTTGGTGAGCAGCATTTTCGATGAGCTTCGAGGAAGCAGGGCGGTAGGGAGGGAGGCAGGAGAGGAAGGGTTTGAGCCGAGGTCCCCCGAGGTTCTCAATGGCAGCAACGGCTCTAGCAAGTGAGTGAATCATGATGAGTTGTTTTTGTGAGCCATGGCTTAGCCTGGGCTCCTAATGCAAGGAGACAAGCCATTCCTGAGGAAATGTCCCGCGGGGCACTTGCCCTGGCCTGGCCTGAACTCTTCATAAAACCCCTGTATGGCCCTGGCTATCCTGTCTGTCCCTTTGTCATCAAATCCACTGTGACAGCCACAGAGCCACCATAGATCACCCAGGCCCTAGATTAATCAGAGATCCACTAGGACCGCACGACTCCAACACCATCATCAAGTTTGCTGACGACACGACACCGGCGATGATGAGACAGCCTACATGAAGGTGGTCAGTGACGTTACAGTGTGGTGCTGGGACAACAACCTACCCCTTAACGTGAGTAAGACCAGGGAGAGGGAGGGGGGGGGGGATGGGGGGGCGAGCCCCCATCCACATAAACAGAGCTGCAGTGGAGTGGGTCGAGATCTTATAGTTCCTTGGGGTCCAAATCACTAAGGACTTAAAATGGTCTACACACACAGGCCCAGAAAATGGTTAAACACTCCAGCCACCCAAGCTATAGACTGTTCTCTATGCTTCCGCACCACGAGCGGTACCAGTCTGACACCAACAGGCTTCTGAACAGTTTCTATTCAAAAGCCATAAGACTGCTAAGTAGCTAACAAAATGGCTAAACGGACTGAGTTGATCCTTGTATTTACACTCTCTATGCACACTCACAGGACTCGACACACTCACACACACTGACACTACAACACACACATAACATGCACACACATTTATCTACACACACGAACACACTCACATACAATCTTAATTTACGCTGCTGTTTATCATACATCCTGATGTTTAGTTACCTTTCCCCTAGACATACAGTGCATTCGGAAAGTATTCAGACCCCTTGACTTTTTCCACATTTTGTCACGTTACAGCCTTATTCTAAAATGTATTAAATGTTTTTTTCCCCTCATCAGTCTACACACAATACCCCATAACGACAAAGCAAAAACGGGTTTTTAGAAATGTTAGCAAATTTATTCAAAGAAAAAAATGAAGATATTACATTTACTTAAGTATTCAGACCCTTTACTCAGTGATTACAGCCTCGAGTCTTGGGTATAACACTATAACCTTGACACACCTATATTTTGGGACTTTCCCCCATTCTTCTCTGCAATTCAGGTTGGATGGGGAGTGTCGCTGCACAGATATTTTCAGGTCTCTCCAGAGATGTTCGATCGGGTTCAAGTCCAGGCTCTGGCTGGGCCACTCAAGGACATTCAGAGACTTGTCCCGAAGCCACTCCTGCATTGTCTTGGTTGTGTGCTTAGGGTCGTTGTCCTGTTGGAAGTTGAACCTTCACCCCAGTCTGAGGTTTTCATCACGGATCTCTCTGTACTTTGCTCTGTTCATCTGTTCCCTGATACTGACTAGTCTCCCAGTCCCTGCCTCTGAAAAACATCCCCACAGCATGATGCCCCCACCACCATGCTTCACTGTAGGGATGGTGCCAGGTTTCCTGCAGACGTGACGCTTGGCATTCAGGCCAAAGAGTTCAATCTTGGTTTCATCAGACCAGAGAATCTTCTTTCTCATGGTCTGAGAGTCTTTAGGTGCCTTTTGGCAAAGTCCAAGCAATCTGTCTTGTGCCTTTTGTGTTCTACCTCGTGTTGTTTTTAGTACTACATTGATCACTGCAATGTAGGGTTTGAAACTTCAAAAACCAACCAACTCAGTCAACCACAATCTAAGGGAAAGGCAGAGGTAATGTTTACTGGTGGTAACTAATACATTTTTTCTTTTTTTAACCTTTATTTAACTAGGCAAGTCAGTTAAGAACAAATTCTTATTTTCAATGACGGCCTAGAAACAGTGGGTTAACTGCCTCGTTCAGGGGCAGAACGACAGATTTTTACCTTGTCAGCTCGGGGATTTTATCTTGCAACCTTTTGGTTACTAGTCCAACGCTCTAACCACTAGGCTACCTGCCGCCCCAATGGTTAACGTATGGTTACTGTAAGAACAGGGTGTTCTGTTGAGGATGACCCCAAAGCCCATAACAGTGTGTGGATAATCTTACAGCCTTTTGTAGAAATGTAACCCCTAGATCTGTCTAAAAACCAGAAGTTCCATAGAAGCCAGATTGACCTAAATGCCAGAGTAACATGTAACAGTGAGGGCACTGGGTTAGTAATGGCTGCTGTCCTACACTTCTTCATGGACAGCTGTGCACTGATGTTGGCATGGCGTTCAGGTGACAGAAGGGTTCAATCACAGAGACTTTGCTCCTAATGGCCTGAGGCAGATATTTGAGTCTGGCTTCAAAACAGTTTTGTTCTGTTTTCATGCTAAATATGTTAATAGCTTTCGTTAATCCCTTTGTGAATTGAAAAACAGTGTTATTACAATTATGTTTATTAATTCATTTTAATATTTGCTTTTTTAAGTTTAAAGTAGAATTGACACAACATTAACCACAATAACGTAAGGCCTTTTAATTTAAATGTTCAAAGGACACATTTAGTATGCAATATTGGGTACAATATACAGCACAGTAGGATTGCGAGATTGAGAATCTTGGACAGAAAGGGGTGATTTCTGGGTGATTCATCCAAAGTTCAGAGATGAGGTGAAACTGTGTAAGTGTGTGTGTGTGTGTGTGTGTGTGTGTGTGTGTGCGTGTGTGTGTGTGCTAGATCAATCCTCTGCACCTGCCTGCCTGTCTGTGTGTGAGTGAGTGTGTCCTGTGGAAGTTTACACAGAGCGAAGTCCCATATTGAGACACAACACAATACTGACCCCTTAACCTGAACGGATTTCATTTGGGATGCGACGCTGTGTCTCTCTCTCCTGAAGGGGAAGGTCATTAGCAGCAGCACTGCCCCTCTCTATCACCTACCTCCCTCCCTCCATCCCTCTCTCCCCTCACTCACTCCTTGGCATTAATACTTCTGGGTCAGAGATAGCTTTGGCTGTCGTGCCCCCCTCTTTCGTCCCAGTGAAACTGTGTGTGTGTGTGTGTGTGTGTGTGTGTGTGTGTGTGTGTGTGTGTGTGTGTGTGTGTGTGTGTGTTTGTGTGCTAGATCAATCCTCTGCACCTGCCTGTCTGTCTGTGTGTGAGTGAGTGTGTCCTGTGGAAGTTCACACAGAGCGAAGACCCATATTGAGACACAACACAATACTGACCGCTTCACCTGAACGGATTTCATTTGGGATGCGGAGCTGTGTCTCTCTCTCCTGAAGGGGAAGGTCATTAGCAGCAGGGCTGCCCCTCTCTATCACCTCCCTCCCTCCATCCCTCTCTCCCCTCACTGACTCCTTGGCATTAATCCTTCTGGGTCAGAGATAGCTTGGGCTGTCGTGCCCCCCTTTTTCTTCCCTCACCACTAGGCCCAGAGCAGGAGATGACAGAGGGAGGAAGAAGGGATGGTGAAAGTGGGGTAGTAAGGAGATGGGAATAGATGAGAAAGGAGGAAGGAGGAAGAGAAGAGATAGAAGGAAAGATCGAGTGAGGGATAGAGTGAGGGATAAGAGGAAAATACTGTTGTGTTCCCTGCCTGGCGACTAGGAGGTGACCCTGGATCTGATCGATTTTCTGTGGAACAGCTACACAACCATCCGCACAATGTTTCAGTGCTCAGTGCAGGTGCCACCGAGTAATGCTTTGTTATCGCTGCCTCACAAAACACGGCCCCCGTCATGAAATCCATCTTCCTTCTCCTTCTTTTCACCCCCACACACATTTCCCAGGACCTGAGTGACTGAAACGTGACCGTACATTACACCACAATATAAAACCTCTAAACATCTTGTATTGTAAAACACTGTAACTCGTAGGACAAGCACTAGGTAATGCAATCAATTTCCAATTCCAAGAGAGAGACGGGAGAGCGAGAGAGCGAGAGAGAGAGAGAGAGAGAGAGAGAGAGAGAGAGAGAGAGAGAGAGAGAGTCAGTGTGGCAGTATTGGGGCCCAGGCCCCCTGTGTAGTGGGCCCTGTCAATGAGAGGGGCCCTGGAGGGCCTGATTAATGCTCTCTCCACAGTGTTCCCAATGGGAGACCACTTCCAGCACACACTCCGTCTCCAACCAACACACACGCTGCACAGTTCTGGGTCTGCGTGCCATAGCTACTGCCATCACTCTGTCCCTGAACTGGGGATGGTGTGGTTATTGGCCAAGACAGGTAATGTCATGACAGTATGTATGTAAGGGTTTCATGTGTGTGTGTGTGTGTGTGTGTGTGTGTGTGTGCGCGCATGTGTGCGTGCGTGTCTGCCTGCGTGCGTGTGTGTGTGTGCGTGCGTGTGTGCGTGCGTGTGTGCCTGCGTGCGTGTGTGTGTGTGTGTGCGTGTGTGCGTGCGTGTTTCTATGTCTGGTGAGTAGAGCACGTAAATTATGTTTTTTAACTGTGTCTTTATTACGCAACACACACACAATTACACACAGACATCATAAACATGTACACACATAACATCATGGGCTCTGAGGGCTGGATGATAATGAGCCCAGACACACTGCGTGTTTAACGCCCCAAACATCTGTGTCGTCTCACAACAGCAGGGCCTGTTGGTCTGGTTGTTCTGTATGTGTGTGTGTGTGTGTTCTTGTCCTTTTTATGTGTGTGCACGCTCATCAGCTGATCCCAGACAGGCATCCCGAAAAAGAGAGAGACATTGGGAAGGCCCATGATTAACTCGGGAGGAGACGTGGGCTGAGTGGGAACATGTTACTGTCATGTTGCACTGTATCGTGAGAGAGAAAAGGGGGGGAATGGAGAAAAAGAGAATGTAGGGAAGGGAGGGAGAGAGAGAGAGTGAGAGAGGGGGAGGGAAGGAAGGAAGGAGAGAGAGAATGCTTGAGGGAAATAGTGCCACGGGAACAATTTAGATTTACCAGACTGAAATGAAGAAGTAGGATAAGGATCTGAAGGCAGAAAATATAGTTGTGAAGTGGAAATGCGTAGTCAGCAGATAAAGTAAGGATGGCTCTGGGTTACTAAAACGCGCGGTAGATTGGTGTACATTTAACAATGGTTTATATGATATGATTTGTGTGAATCTGTATCATGGAGCAGTAACAAATACAACTAAAATACAATAATGAACTATCAACCAGTCATGTAAGCCATGGTAGTCAAGCCAAGCTCTGAGCCATCTTTCAGCCTCACTTCTGCCGTCTGAGCTTCTGCTCATTGTGCTCTTCATGCTCTCTGAAACGATGCTAAAAGTCTGGCCTGTACCTGTATACTCTAGGCCAGGTATGCCCAAACTGGGGCTATACATTTGGGTGAGTTTTTTTCTCGCCTGAGTAGCCCTCGTTTCACTGCCAAAAATAAAATTAAACCCTCTAGTGTTCAGCGAAATAACAACACAATGCCAAATACAGGTAGCCTGTCACGAACCTTGCCGAAGATGGTGCCTCTTCCTGTTCAGGCGGTGCTCGGTGGTCGTCATCGCCGGCCTATTAGCTACCATCGATTCCCTTTCCGTTTGTTTTGGGTAATTGGGTACACCTGTTTTGCATTAGGGTTTGTTTGTAGGGTATTTAAGTGCACTAGGCCCGCTGGGTATTTGTGCGGGCTTGTTTGTGTTACTCTGTGTTTGATGGTGTGAGTTATTCGTATATTTATTCTCCGGACTATTTTGTCCTGTTGTTTGGACTGGCAACTTATATACGCCCTGTGTGTTGGCGTGACTGTTTTGTTGCGCTGGGGAATAAATTTGAAAGAAAGACTGAACCCTGCTCTCTGCGCCTGATTCCACCCACCACCACTCCTAGTTGATCATAACATAGCCTAGTCATTTTACATTTTTACATTTAAGTCATTTAGCAGACGCTCTTATCCAGAGCGACTTACAAATTGGTGCATTCACCTTATGACATCCAGTGGAACAGTAGTGCATCTAAATCTTTTAAGGGGGGGGTGAGAGGGATTACTTTATCCTATCCTAGGTATTCCTTAAAGAGGTGGGGTTTCAGGTGTCTCCGGAAGGTGGTGATTGACTCCGCTGTCCTGGCGTCGTGAGGGAGTTTGTTCCACCATTGGGGGGCCAGAGCAGGGAACAGTTTTGACTGGGCTGAGCGGGAACTGTACTTCCTCAGTGGTAGGGAGGCGAGCAGGCCAGAGGTGGATGAACGCAGTGCCCTTGTTTGGGTGTAGGGCCTGATCAGAGCCTGGAGGTACTGAGGTGCCGTTCCCCTCACAGCTCCGTAGGCAAGCACCATGGTCTTGTAGCGGAGATAATAGTCAAATAATGAACATCCAATCCCACTAACTGTTACTCTCTCGCGGGAAACCTTCACTCTTGTACAGACATTTAGAAACGAAACATGGCAATTTGAAAAATAAGCCACACAATTTTTTGGAGCGAGAATAAAGATGACTTTCGAGTAGTAAGACATGAATAAAAGCAACAGATACCATTCATAAGAAAGGGGCTAGAAGCGTCTTATATGGCGAGCTACTGAGTGGCTAGGACAGGCAAGCCCCATACTATTGTGGAGGAGTTCATTCTTCCTGCTACTGCGGATAAGGCTGGGACAATGCTGGGGGAAAAGGCCCCAAAAAACTATACAGACAATGCCTTCATTAAACAACACTGTTTCACGACACATCAGTGACATGCCAGGAGATGTTTTGAAACAATTACTGCTTCACATACAAGCCAGTGAATTATATGCGTTACAGTTGGATGAGTCAACAGATGTGGCGAGCCTGGCACAGCTCCTGGTAAATGTCCGTTACGTTTATGGAGGGTAAATTAAGGAATACATCCGAATTCTGCAAACCACTGGAAACAAGGACAACATCAGAGGATATTTTTTAAAGTACTGGATAACTTTGTGACATCAAATGGACTTTGGTGGTCAAGATGTGTTGGTATCTGTACTGATGGCGCAAAAGTCATGACAGGGAGACATAGTGGAGTGGTAACGCGATTGCAAGCAGTTGCTACTGACGCCACTTGTGTACACGGCAGCATCCACCGAGAGGCTCTTGCTGCCAAGGGAATGCCTGACAGCTTGAAAGACGTTTTGGACACTACAGTGAGAATGGTTAAATTTGTTCAAGCAAGGACCCTGAACTCTTATGTATTTTCTGCATTATACAATGATATGGGCAGTGACCATGTAACGTTTTTACAACATACAGAAGTGCGCTGGTTGTCAAGGGGAAAAGTATTGACCCGTTTTTTTGAGCTTAGAGACGAGCTTAAAATGTTCTTTACTGGCCATATTTTCACTTGTCTGACCGCTTCCATGATGATGAGTTTCTCACACGACTGGCCTATCTGGGGGATGTTTTTTCTCGCCTGAATCCAGGATTACAGGGACTCTCCGCAACTATATTCAATGTGCGGGACAAAATTGAGGCTATGATTAAGACGTTGGATCTCTTCTCTGTCTGCATTAACAAGGACAACACACAGGTCTTTCCATCATTGTATGATTGTTTTGTGTGCAAATGAACTCCATCTTATGGACAATGTCAAATGTGTTATAGAGAAGCACCTGAGGGAGTTTGGGTGCACAATTACGCAGGTACTTTCCCCGAAACGGATGACACAAACAACTGGATTCGTTATCCCTTTCATGCCCTGCCTCCAAATCCACTTACCAATATCTGAACAAGAGAGCCTCGTCGAAATTGCAACAAGCAGTTCTGTGAAATGTAATTTAATCAGAAGCGAGTGCCAGATTTCTGGATTGGGCTGCGCTCAGAGCAGCCTTTTGCAAACATGTACCTATGTGAGGGTGGATTCTCGGCCCTCACTAGCATGAAATCTAAGTACATGCACAGACTGTGTGTGGAAAATGACTAAGACTCTCTCCAATACACCCTTCTCATTAACCTGTGGTGAGTTATTAAACATTTTTGATGAACAAATAAGGCTTTATATGTTAGATGGCTAAGTAATGAGCAAAATGATTGATTATTATTATATAATTATTTGTGCCCTGGTCCTATAAGAGCTCTTTGTCATTTCCCACGAGCCGGTTGACACCTCACGCTCATTCTTATGTTTAATAAATGTATCGTATTGGTGTGTGTGTGTGTATGTGGCAGGCTTACAATGATGGCAAAAAGCAACATTTGAGAGTGCGCTGACCCTGGTTCTAGAGGGGTACGCAGTTGGAGGTTGACTGTTTGAAGGGGTACGGGACTATAAAAAGTTTGTGTTCCACTGATCTAGGCAGGGTGAAATTAGCCATAACTCTCAGAGATCTTTCTAACAAGGAGATAGTCAGAGAACGGGTTGGGCTTGGTTCTCTAGGCACTGGCTACTGTGTGATGGGGATGTGAGGAGTAGA
Source organism: Oncorhynchus nerka (assembly GCF_034236695.1). Taxonomy (NCBI): domain Eukaryota; kingdom Metazoa; phylum Chordata; class Actinopteri; order Salmoniformes; family Salmonidae; genus Oncorhynchus; species Oncorhynchus nerka. Next base: position 35,113,140 of record NC_088403.1, read on the forward strand.
TCAAGGTTTCTGGGTGTGCAGTTTTCCTCGTTGCTTTACACCATTTGATTTCAGACTTGAGTGACAGGCCAGGGGAAACAAGACCTCGGCCTGTTGCTGTCAGTTTCTGTGAATTGCTGCAAGTGGGCATATTTCGCGACCCACAACAACGCAGTCTTCTTATGGACCAGTTTATACCAATGTCTGTAAGCAAAACAAAGCCAAATTGGTATTGCATTGGCTAAAATGATTGCCACCGATTTCCAGCCATTTTCGATCGTGGAGGACAGAGGTTTTAGAAATTATAGCAACAGTCCTATGTAAATCCTATGTACACAATTCCAAGCAGGAAAACCCATTCAAAATCACTTATTCCACAGCTGTATGAGAGCACACAGGCTTCAGTGTGGGAAAGAGTCCAAAAAGCTACTGCAGTTTGCCTTACCACTGACTGCTGGACATCAAGGGTAACCACTTCTTACATGTCGGTTACATGTCACTTCATTGAAGATTTTCCAATATCTAGCTGTCTTCTGGACTGCTTTGAGTTCAGCGACAGACCCCTCAGAGAACTTGGCAGAGGAACTGTTGAGAGTGGCCAGAGAATGCCAAGTAGATGAAAAAGTTGTCTGTTGTGTTAGCGACAATGCAGCTAACATAACCAAAGCCATGAAAATGTTTAAATGTCTTGCCCACACAATCAACCTGATTGTAAGAGGTGCTCTGAAGGTGATGAATCCCACTGTGGACAAAGTGAAAGCAGCTGTGGAATACTTCCACAGGAGCACAGTAGATGCTGAAAAACTAAAGTCTACACAACGCCAGATGGGGATCCCTGAGCTGAGGCCTTAACAAGTCTGCACTACAAGGTGGAATTCAACATTTTATATGTTGCTGCGGTTTCTTAAGTCAACGGATGCCATCCTCTCTACCCTGGCCATTGTCAATGCACCTGTTGATGCTCTGACCCAAGAGGAATGGGAGGTGGTGGAGGAGGTGTGGAGAGTAGTTATTACTACATCATTCTTTAATCATTCTTTAAGTATTATATATGTATATGATAAGTAGATGAGAATGTAGTATCAGTAGACAAAACATGAACCTGAACTAATAAGTTACTGTTCTCTCTTTTCAGCTATGTGACAGCCTCAAAAATGATACTCCTGTATATGGGTCTGCGGCGAATCACAGCCAGCTGCCAGAGAGAAGCAAATGTAACCACAGGACATGTGACAGAGTTGATGGACACCCTATGTTCCTCAACGGACAGAAAGTTCCACAGAATGGAATATAATCACGTGCTATCAGAAACTGCTGGTTAAAGAAGTTAGCCTTCAGTGATGCCAGAGCAATTGATGAGGCTCTTCAAAGAATAACCTCAGCAGCAGGGAAGGACAGCCCCAGTAGTCAGCTGGCTCAGGCACCAGGGCAACAGGAAGAAGAGGGATCAGATGGAGCAGAAGCACCAGCAGTAGTGCCACAAATGTCTGCTGTTTAAATATTGTTTAACGAGAGAGTAACTGGGGATGCAGCACGAAGGAATCCCTCAGCAGATGCCATAATGGAGGACAGATCCTATTTGGAGGAGCCCCTCAGATCCTCTGAGCTGGTGGAAGAAGAAGTCCTCTGTGTACCCACGGCTTACTAAAGTCATGACAGGGAAACTCTGCATAGTGGGCACATCCGTTCCCTCTGAGAGGGTCTTCTCGAAAACGGGACAAATAATTACTGAGAGAAGAAACCGCATCAGCCCTCGAAAGTGAGGCAGCTTGCATTTCTGAATGCAAATCTCTCATAAAAGCTAAATATGGCCAGCATTGCTGTGTGCTGCTGGTTATAACATGGCAATAAAGAAGAGAGAGAAAAGAGGGACCAGTTTAATGTTATAAGAGGGATGCTGCAGTTTTGCACATTATAATATTATGTTGTTCAGATTGTATTCGTTTAGAATTGTTACATTCATATGCACTTTGTTTATATACATAAAACAAGTTATACTTTAAATGCACATGTGTAATAGCATCCTTCTTTTTTTTACATTTATTTCAATTTGTGGGAACTGCAGCATTCTTTTTAAGGGAGAGAGAGTGTGAGACTTAGGGGCGACAGATAGCCTAGTGGTTAGAGTGTTGGACTAGTTACCGAAAGGTTGCAAGATCACCACCTCAAGCTGAACCTCGGCAAGACGGAGCTGCTCTTCCTCCCGGGGAAGGACTGCCCGTTCCATGATCTCGCCATCACGGTTGACAACTCCATTGTGTCCTCCTCCCAGAGCGCTAAGAACCTTGGCGTGATCCTGGACAACACCCTGTCGTTCTCAACTAACATCAAGGCGGTGGCCCGTTCTTGTAGGTTCATGCTCTACAACATCCGCAGAGTACGACCCTGCCTCACACAGGAAGCAGCGCAGGTCCTAATCCAGGCACTTGTCATCTCCCGTCTGGATTACTGCAACTCGCTGTTGGCTGGGCTCCCTGCCTGTGCCATTAAACCCCTACAACTCATCCAGAACGCCGCAGCCCGTCTGGTGTTCAACCTTCCCAAGTTCTCTCACGTCACCCCGCTCCTCCGCTCTCTCCACTGGCTTCCAGTTGAAGCTCGCATCCGCTACAAGACCATGGTGCTTGCCTACGGAGCTGTGGGGGGGAACGGCACCTCAGTACCTCCAGGCTCTGATCAGGCCCTACATCCAAACAAGGGCACTGCGTTCATCCACCTCTGGCCTGCTCGCCTCCCTACCACTGAGGAAGTACAGTTCCCGCGCAGCCCAGTCAAAACTGTTCGCTGCTCTGGCCCCCCAATGGTGGAACAAACTCCCTCACGACGCCAGGACAGCGGAGTCAATCACCACCTTCCGGAGACACCTGAAACCCCACCTCTTTCAGGAATACCTAGGATAGGATAAAGTAATCCTTCTCACCCCCCCCCTTAAAAGATTTAGATGCACTATTGTAAAGTGGCTGTTCCACTGGATGTCTTAAGGTGAACGCACCAATTTGTAAGTCGCTCTGGATAAGAGCGTCTGCTAAATGACTTAAATGTAAATGTAAATGTAAGATCAAATCCCCGAGCTGCCCCTGAACACTGCTCCTAGGCTGTCATTGAAAATAAGAATTTGTTCTTAACTGATGTCATGTTCTGTTAATTACTAATGTCCCCTTTAAGGATGGAGCACCCTTGGTCATGCGCAGTGTTGCTCTATGTTATTCTGGTACTAACTCGTTTGAGTAAACGTGAAGCTCCAGTTCAATTGCTTGTATTCAGAGTCTTTCTCATTATATACATAAGTACTAAGTGTTAAGACAGTACAATGGCGACGAGGATGATTACCTGCAGTGTGCATCACGAATACAGATGGAGTTCGTAGGAAGAGAGGAGGATTTTGACCCTGTAGCACAACAGCTAGCAAGCAGTGAAGACGAGGGGAGAGCTGACGAGAACGAGGTCGACAGATCAAAGACCCGTGGAGCCGGAGGTAAAGAGAATGGCTAGCATTGGGGAAATAGATGTGTTTGATGACACGCAAGAAAACTGGGCAACTTACATTGAACGAATGGAACAGTACTTCATTGCAAACGACATTGCTGATAACAAGAGAGCACCGGCGTTGTTGAGTTAATGGGCCCAAAAACATACAGTTTGCTAAGAGATCTGACTGCCCCTCTGAATCCCTCAAATAAAACATTCACAGAGATTGTGGAGATATTGCAAAATCACCGATCACCTAAACCACTCCTCATCGCGGAACGTTTTCGTTTCCACAAGAGAGATCAGAATGAGGGGGAGGGTGTTAGTACATATGTAGCAGTGTTGAAGAAACTGTCTGAACATTGCCAGTTTGGAGAGAACCTAAATGACAAATTAAGGGATAGATTTGTTTGTGGACTGAAACATGAACACATTCAAAAAACGTTTGCTCACAGAATCAGAGCTCACGTTTGCAAAGGCGGTTGAAATTGCTGTGGCTATGGAAATCGCCACTAAAGATGCATTTGAGTTGCAAAGTAAAAGAAGTACTGACCTGTCACAAATTTCCACGCAGCCGAGAGCGCCCCTGTGTCGCCGAAAAATGCAACAGGTGTGACAGAGATGGTCACAGAGCAGGGGACTGCCATTTCAAGGACGAAATTTGTCACAATTGCAGTAGAAGGGGGGCACATTCAAAGAGCATGCAAAGCTAAATTCAGTCACAAAAGGAAAACTGAGAAAATTAAAGGGTCTGTGAACGCACTAGCAGAGAACAGTGGCAGTGATTCAGATGAACGATTAATTGGTACAATGGAGTTTAACACAGTGACTTCTCCCAGCAGTAGCATAATATGGGTGACACCAGATATCGAAGGCAAACCCCTCAAAATGGAGCTGGATACAGGATCTGCAGTGTCTTTAATTTCCACTACTGTCTACAATGAGCATTTTAAGGCTATCAAGCTGAAGAACACAAATGTGTTGCTGAAGACCTACTCAGGAGAGAGATTGAGCCCAATGGGGGCGTTGCATCTCACAGTGCGTTATGGGGGGCAAACACAGCAGTTACAGCTGTATGTGGTGCCTGGAACTGCCCCCCCCATTATTTGGCAGGGAATGGCTTTCAAAAATAAAGATGAACTGGTGTGACTTGAAAATGCTCCACACGTTCCAGTCCAAAGAGAAAGGCAAAGACCAAACACTTGCGGAAGAAATACAACACAGTTTTCAGTGATCAGATTGGAACAGTAAAAGGCTTCACAGCAAAACTTGTACTAAGAGATGACGCAACCCCAAAATTCTGCAAAGCCAGATCTGTTCCATACTCCCCGAGACCAAAGGTGGAAGCGGAAATCGATCGCTTGCAGGATACAGGGATCCTGACGAAAGTGGACAGAAGCGAATGGGCCACACCCATAGTTCCTATTGTGAAGAAAGACGGGTCTGATAGAATGTGTGGGGACTTCAAGGTAACTGTGAATTCAATGTTGCATGTGGACCAATACCCCCTATCACGCCTGGATGACATCTTTGCTGCACTAGCTGGTGGGAAACACTTCAGTAAAATGTGAAATTACCTGCAGCTACCGGTTGAAGAGAGCTCCAAACAGTACCTGACAATAAACACACATAAAGGTCTATACAGGTATAACAGCCTGGTTTTTGGCATTGCCTCAGCTCCAGCCATTTGGCAACAAACTATTGACCAGATTTTGCAAGGAATCCCAGGAACCCAGTGTATCCTGGATGACATGATCATAACAGGACGCACCGACAAAGAGCACCTGGCTAACCTGGAAGAGGTCCTGAAAAGACTGAAAGAGTATGGTCTACAGGCAAACTTAAAGAAGTGTGAGTTCTTCAAAGACAAGATTGTCTTCTGTGGACATGAGATTGACTGCAATGGATGGAACAAAACACAGGACAAAATCGAGGCAGTGGTACAGGCACCACGACGACAAAATATCACAGAAGTGAGATCTTTCACGGGACTGATCAATTACTACAGAAGATTCCTCCCAAACCTTTCAGCAGTACTCCAGCCTCTAAATCAGCTCCTGGAAAAGAATAGGACATGGCGGTGGACAGAGAAGTGTGAAAATGCATTTCTGGAGGCAAAACGGCTCATAACATCTGAACAGGTCCTGATGCATTACGACCCTGAAATGCCAGTGAAGTTGGCTTGTGATGCGTCCCCTTATGGATTAGGGGCAGTCCTTTCACACACACTGAAAGATGGGTCAGAGAGGCCAGTTGCATTCGCGTCACGAACATTGAATGATGCCGAGAAAAACTACTCACAAATCGACAAAGAAGCACTGGCACTAGTGTGGGGCGTCAAGAAATTCCACGCATACCTATATGGCAAGCGTTTCACACTGGTTACAGATCACCAGCCGTTGCTTTCCATTTTCAGTCCAAAGAAAGGCATTCCGGCAATGACAGCAGCCAGGTTACAGCGATATGCCCTGTTCCTTGCCAGTCATATGTATGACATTGAGTTTAAGCCGTCATCCCTCCACACAAATGCAGATGGATTATCCAGACTGCCGTGTACAAGAGAAAGACAAAGGAGGGTGGATGCAGTGGACATGTTCCATACCGCTCAGCTCGAGGCACTACTGGTCACAAGCATAGTTATCAAACAGGAGACAAGGAAAGATGTGACCTTTTCAAAAGTGTACACCTACACCATGTCAGGAGCTGACTCCGTATTTCCAGCGGAGAAACAAAATTACAACATACCAAGGATGTTTGATGTGGGGAATGAGAGTCATGATACCCCAGAAATGCCAACATCTAGTCTTGCAGCAACTACATGAAGGTCATGTTGGAATTGTCAAAATGAAGCTGCTCGCAAGGAGCCACTTCTGGTGGTCCGGTCTGGATCAACAGATAGAAAATATGGCGAAGAACTGTAGCGGATGTTTGGAAACCCTTCAAAGGCCTGCTCCTGTCCCAGTCCACCCAGGGGAATTGGCCCGCAGAGCCACGGCAGAGAATTCATGTGGACTACGCTGGTCCCTTTGAAAAGCACATGTTTCTGGTTATAGTGGATGTCCATTCCAAATGGCCAGAGGTGTTTTGCACTGACTCCTCCACCTCAGCTCAGACGATAGAGTGTCTCAGAACAACGTTTGCACGCTTCGGTTTGCCGCTGCAGCTGGTAAGTGACAACGCGCAAGCTTTATTAAGTGACGAGTTTACAAGATTCATGTCAGTATATGGAATCAAACACTCAACGTCAGCTCCGTACCACCCTGCCATCAATGGGCTGGCAGAACGCTTTGTGCAAACCCTAAAGCAAGGACTCCGTGCAGCAAAACGTGACGAAGGGACTTTGCAAACAAAACTGGCCAAGTTTCTGGCCTCCTACCACAACACCCCACATGCCATGACAAATGAAAGCCCAGACGCACTGATGTTCGGGAGGCCTCTCCTCTCCGCACACAGCTGAACATCATGAAGCCAAACAGGCGTAATGAAGTGCTGAACAAACAAGCCAAGATGCTCTCCGGTGGCCGGAGTACATACACAAATAGGACCCAGAACTTACCAGGTTCAAGTGAGCCCAGACATAATGTGGCGGCTTCACATTAACCAAATGCATTCCATGGAAAACAGCACAACAATCGAGAGAGAACAGGCACAGAGAGCTCCTGAGAGTGACACACAGGGAACTGTAGAGGACGGTGGGGCAGTAAAGAGACCCCAGGCTGAAAGAAGGGAACGTGTTGATGAAGGTGCTGCTATAGCAGAAGCTATAATGGAACAAGCACACACTGAGGATGTTCAGGAGCCTCCAGACAATCCGAGGCGCTACCCAGAACGAAGGCACCGTCCACCAGACAGACTAGACTTATAAACAAACAAACAAAAACGAACTGTTCTAGTTCAAATTAAAAGTTGCAAAATAACTACAACAAGTTCTGGGAAATGTTTCAGTTGTGGTTTGGTAAAAGTAACTCTGATTGTAAAAGAGAAGGAATGTTATGTTCTATTAATTACAGATGTCCCCTTTAAGGATGGAGCACCCTTGGTCATGCGCAGTGTTGTTCTATGTTATTCTGGTACTAACTCGTTTGAGTAAATGTGAATCTCCAGTTCAATTGCTTGTATTCAGAGTCTTTCTGATTATATAAATAAGTACTAAGTGTTAAGATACTACAACTGACTAGCCTAGTTCAATAAAGGTAAAACAAAAAAAATAAAAAGCATTTTTAAATACATTGTGGTTAAGGTAGAGTATGATTTTATGTAATAATTTAATTAGAATTGTTTTAACACCAATCATAGTCAAACTATCGCAAACTGTTTGACTTGAAAAAATACAAAACATATATTTTTTTAAAGAGCCGTTTGGGAGCCAAAAGAGCCGTCTCTTTTTGGTGAGGACATTGAAATGAGCCGGAATGCCCATCACTAATTCACTCACTCACTCACTCACTCACTCACTCACTCACTCACTCACTCACTCACTCACTCACTCACTCACTCACTCACTCACAATACAGAGGAAGCATCATGTCCCAAGTAAAGCCACAATTAGAACACATGGCTGTGCCTTTTAGGAGTATCTCTATACCAATCTTCAACTTCAACACACCTCGTTGAAACCCATTTAAAGCCTTGAATGGTTTCATAACTCCCGAATGAAGAAGCAATAGCATCGAGACAAGTCTAGGAAATGAGTTGCCTCTCTCCCAACTGCCACTAAGCTATGGAAAGGCAAACATATCACAAAGCTTACAGCGACCCTATACCTCGTCTAGGAGCAGCGCAAGGGTGCCCGGAAAGACTCTGCATGCAGGACTGATGTGTTACCATGGTGACTGTCTTTGCATTGAATCGGTGTAAAAGCTAGCGATTAGGTCGCTCCACGGGGCTGCATGCGATCTGCTTCGACGTAGATGGAACGTTTGAGCAGGCAAGACGTAGAGCTGTGTCTCATTCACTTCCGCCATTGTGATCTGATGAATTATGCACACAAGACATTAGACACATTAACAGAGCATTACACATCGGAAATGATTTGCATCAATGTCAATGGGTTCAGGTGTAGTCCCAGGTGTAGTCCCACTGAGATGAAAAGAGATGGAATAACCCCCATGTGGTGCTGCTAGGAGGAGGAGGAAAGGTGGGGAGGTCTTTCATCCTGGCCGGTAGCCATTTTTGAAGATTAGTTGAGAAAGTGGGGACCTACTGTATATAACTCACTCTAAAATCAATGAAGTCCTCAGGTCGCTTATAATGCATGTTGTTCTCCGGTCCGTTGCAGGTTTGAAGATGGTGTCAACACACACTAAAAGAACAGACAAAAATCCGTCTACTTTGCTTGCGCTCCGTAGAAGCCCCCCCCCCCCCCCCCCCGCCCACACACAGACACACATCCATGCATACACAAATAGATGCATAGCCACACAAATACACACATACAGACAATCTCTCTCTCTCTCTCTCTCTCTCTCTCTCTCTCTCGCTCTCTCCCCCTCTCTCTCTCTCCCTCTCTCTCTCTCCCTCTCTCTCTCACACACACACTTCACAAGACCTACTGCATTTCATGGCGTGATCTACAACCACAGAGGAGAGTGATAGAGATCACATTCATCTCAGTGTGAAGTAGACCTGCCAAATCCAGTGAGAATTGAGTGCCACACAAATGATGATAAAACTGAAAGACATTCCTTTACTATCCCAATGGCACAGAAAACATGGGGACGGCTGACAAGAAATATATTAAAAAACTGTCCCTTTTCAAAGCACATCTTCCGGCTCTCTCTCCATTCGTGAATCACCAGAAATGAACCTGCCCTCGTTTTGAAAGGGGGATGGGGATTCCTATTTGAACAGGCAGGCGCACTAAGGCTCAAGGGAGAGAGGGAGGGAGGGGAGACAGAGTGTGAGGGAGAGAGAGAGTGAGACCTAGAGACAGAGGAGAATGAAAGATAGCGAGGGGAGTAGAACAGAGGCATCCTCTCTCCATGTTTTTTTATTTTTATTTAACGAGGCAAGTCAGTTAAGAACATGTTCTTATATGACGGCCTACCCAGGGCAAAGCCAACTGTGCGCCGCCCTATGGGACTCCCAATCACAGCTGGATGTGATACAGCCTGGAATCAAACCAGGGACGGTAGTGACACCTCTTGCACTGAGATGCAGTGACTTAGATGCTGTGCCACTCGGGAGCCATCTGCAGACTATGAAATCTTTATCAGGAACACAGAGACCGTTCCGCCAATGGCAGCTAGCACATGCAGTGAGAGTCTGGGGGTTTCAAAGGCTACCCCTCTCTCCCCGGCCTCCCTTCATCCCTCCCTTCCTCCATCCCTCTCCCCTCTCCTCCGCCCCTGTCTGAATGTCAAATAGCTAATAAACACAACAGGACTGGTTGTGTGTGCACGGGGGCTCACTGCGAACGCTCGTTCCAAATGGCCGACACACTCACAATTTGTCTGGATTTAGCAACCAATCCATCTGGCTACTACACATACACTACATAACACCAGCCCCTCTCTGATCTCTGCTGTTTATTCTGCTAATGTTTTCAATGGAGGGAATATTCATCACCTCTTCTCTGACATTAGGCTAACGTATGTAGCTTAGATGTACTGTAAATAATGCACTGTAGGCTGATGGTGTATCTGATTGTTGCTTCAGGATGTGAATGTTATTTTTATGTGACTGATGTCCATCTCCAGTCAGCTAGAAGATAGAACATGTACACCGAGGATGATGTTTGTCAGTATATCATATTGAAACTAATTAGAGGAGTACTAGACCATAGCAAATAAAGACCTCAGAATAGCTTCTATGCTATTTGCAATGCCATTTCGGACAAAATAATGATTGGCATGTGTACACTTGGTAAGCTTTGAAATAGCATAGGCTCTTTGTTGTGTTACATCACTCATCAATTCAGTCTTCAGAACCAGAGTAAACTGAAAACTACAGCCGTTTGGTGTCTGGGAGAACCCTTGGATAACACCACAGCTGTTGAGTGAAGATGTCTTTAAGAAAGCTTATGATTACATGTGAAATAATGCAGCCCTGGGCATTGATGGAGCAGGTGCAGGAGCAAGAGTGGGAGGAGTGGGTGGATTGGTGTGTGTGTGTGTGTGTCTGTCTGTCTGTCTCTGTGTCTGTGTGTGTGTGTGTGTGTGTGTGTGTGTGTGTGTGTGTGTGTGTGTGTGTGTGTGTGTGTGTGTGTGTGTGTGTGTGTGTGTGTGTGTGTGTGACTGTGCTTTGAGCTAGCTGTGCTGAGAGGCTTAGAGAGGTGGTGGCACACATTGATCATTAATCAGGCTTGGCTGTGTGGCAGGGGTGGGCAGACCACGGTAGATCGCTAATGCATGCAAATGTATACCCGTTTTGGGGCAGGTTGAGCCAAGGACAAAGCCAAACCCACATTTTAGCTACTGTACATCTTTTGGGGTGTAGGCCAATTCCCCAATACTCCAATATACACCAGTGCACCGCTACCCTAGGTTGTTGTTGGAAATGTTGCATAAACTGGTTCACCAACTACTTCTCTGATAGAATTCAGTGTGTCAAATCGGAGGGTCTGCTGTCCGAACCTCTGGTAGTCCCTATGGGGGTGCCACAGGGTTAAATTCTTGGACCGACTCTCTTCTCTGTATACATCAATGATGTCGCTCTTGCTGCTGGTGAGTCTCTGATCCACCTCTACGCAGACGACACCATTCTGTATACTTCTGGCCCTTCTTTGGACACTGTGTTAACAACCCTCCAGGCAAGCTTCAATGCCATACAACTCTCCTTCCATGGCCTCCAATTGCTCTTAAATACAAGTAAAACTAAATGCATGCTCTTCAACCGATCGCTGCCTGCACCTGCCCGCCTGTCCAACATCACTACTCTGGACGGCTCTTACTTAGAATACGTGGACAACTACAAATACCTAGGTGTCTGGTTAGACTGTAAACTCTCCTTCCAGACCCACATCAAACATCTCCAATCCAAAGTTAAATCTAGAATTGGCTTCCTATTTCGCAACAAAGCATCCTTCACTCATGCTGCCAAACATACCCTTGTAAAACTGACCATCCTACCAATCCTCGACTTCGGCGATGTCATTTACAAAATAGCCTCGAATACCCTACTCGACAAATTGGATGCAGTCTATCACAGTGCCATCCGTTTTGTCACCAAAGCCCCATATACTACCCACCATTGCGACCTGTACGCTCTCGTTGGCTGGCCCTCACTTCATACTCGTCGCCAAACCCACTGGCTCCAGGTCATCTACAAGACCCTGCTAGGTAAAGTCCCCCCTTATCTCAGCTCACTGGTCACCATAGCATCACCCACCTGTAGCACGCGCTCCAGCAGATATATCTCTCTGGTCACCCCCAAAACCAATTCTTTCTTTGGCCGCCTCTCCTTCCAGTTCTCTGCTGCCAATGATTGGAACGAACTACAAAAATCTCTGAAAATGGAAACACTTATCTCCCTCACTAGCTTTAAGCACCAGCTGTCAGAGCAGCTCACAGATTACTGCACCTGTACATAGACCAGCTATAATTTAGCCCAAACAACTACCTCTTTCCCTACTGTATTTATTTATTTTATTTATTTATTTATTTTGCTCCTTTGTATCCCATTATTTTTATTTCTACTTTGCACATTCTTCCACTGCAAATCTACCATTCCAGTGTTTTAATTGCTATTTTGTATTTACTTTGCCACCATGGCCTTTTTTTGCCTTTACCTCCCTTATCTCACCTCGTATATAGACTTGTTTCTACTGTATTATTGACTGTATGTTTGTTTTACTCCATGTGTAACTCTGTGTCGTTGTATGTGTCGAACTGCTTTGTTTTATCTTGGCCAGGTCGCAATTGTAAATGAGAACTTGTTCTCAACTTGCCTACCTGGTTAAATAAAGGTGAAATAAATCAAATAAAATAAATACATCTAGGCTACTACTCGGATGGAATGAAGGTAAATGGAACATTAATATGGAACAGTAAGTTGGAGCTGATCATCAGGTTGAGAAAAGCATCGGCTTCTTGATTTCCTCAGCAAGATCTCATAGTTTCCCTTTTAAATTTGACGTATTGCGGATGAACATCTATTTTTTTTATCACTCAGCACTGTGGTTTGGGGAAGGCTGAAAACAAAATAATAAAAAACGACGCACTGTTTACATCAACTATCATCACGTGATCTCACAGCTTACTAGAGCATTGTGAACTGCGGTGGTGCAGTGGTCTAAGAAGCGTGCTACTGCTACAGTCAGTCACCAATTGTGCAAGTTCTCCCACTTAAAAAGATGAGAGAGGCCTGTAATTTTCATCATAGGTACACTTCAACTATGACAGACAAAATGAGAAAAGAAAATCCATAATTTGCAAATAAATTCATTCAAAATCCTACAATGTGATTTTCTGAAAATGTTTCTTCTAATTTTGTCTGTCATAGTTGAAGTGTACCTATGATGAAAATTATAGGCCTCTCTCTCTCTCTCTTTAAGTGGGAGAACTTGCACAATTGGCGGCTGACAAAATACTTTTTGCCCCACTGTATATCGACGTTCTGGGGACATTTTCAAACGTACGAAATCGAAGTCTCCTGCTTGTGACCAGGCTGGATTTCCTTTTTGACTGTAAGAGAAATAGGTGCAGGTCTATCGAGCAGGAGTGTCTTGTGTTTGAATAAGTTCTCCAAACATGGGTTGTCGTTGGTCTTGTCAAACATCAGAAAGTCAACACCATCCGTTGCCGTGTCATGTCATTCCTTCCGGGACATCATCTTTCTGTGGAGAAAATGGACTGTGAATGAGGGTGTCATTCCTCCCTTACATTGTAAAGAAGGAGCATTGAAGGGTTGAAGGATTGTTCACGCTTACTTAAGCAGGCAATTCAGGGAGTGAACTCCTTCAAGGTTGAGTCCTTCCCAACGTCCTATACCTCTGTGTGTGTGTGTGTGGGGGGGGGGGGTGTGTGTGTGTGTGTGTGTGTGTGTGTGTGTGTGTGTGTGTGTGTGTGTGTGTGTGTGTGTGTGTGTGTGTGTGTGTGTGTGTGTGCGTGTGCGTGTGCGTGTGTGTGTGCGTGCGTGTGTGTGTTTCAAGGGGTGCAGCCCTCCAGGTCAAGCCCAGAGCATGTAACTTGGGCCTTGACTTGGGCCAAAGCCAGGATTTCCCCCTGGAGACCCGAGGTCAAACACAAGGCTAAACAGCTGTTGTTGGCTCTTCGTAATGTTCTCAGTTTAGATTTGAGTATTTATTTAAAAGGCAATCTGAAGTTTCTTTTCTTTTCTTTATTTTTTATTTCAGCTTTATTTAGCTTGGCAAGTCAGTTAAGAACAAATTCTTATTTACAATGACGGTTTCTACATCAATGTGTTATAAATCAATGATATGTACTCATTGATTATTGATGAATATAACTTGTAAATGAGCTTAGTTCAACTGTTGTACTCCATCAGAACCCAAAATGTAAGGTTTGTCATTTTTTTCTTTTTAAAAGCAAATGTAAACAAACACTATATAGGCTCAAAACATGGTTAAACTATCATTTGGACATCGTGAACTGTCAGTCCTTGAATCCATAGCTCTGTCTATGAATTTGAGAGTGGTTCAATTTATCCCTCAGCGTTTTATCAAAACAGGGGTGGGGAGGACGCTTTCTCAGTGTTTCAACTGCTTATTGCTCCTTAAAAGTGTTCAAGATTCTAATCTTGAATCAAATCGCTGAAAAAAATTATACTGTAAAAACATTTCTCTTTCCAACTTGTCTCAGGTTCATGAATTATATATTTTTTTCCTTCAAACTTTTAGTAATTTTAAAGCAAAAACTGTGAACAGTAATTGTTTTCTCCATTGTTTCGCATTTTTCGACATACATAGAAAGGAAATGATGAAAATAGCCCGAAGGTTTTCAGAGGTTGTAAATTACAAGCAAAATCAATGGCAAAGCTCTGGAAATCTATGCAAGCCTTGTGTATGAAATCATGTTTTTATAGATTAAGCCAGAGCCTAACAAACAGATAAATCCAAATCTTTGTTGTATTTCATTTTCATGAATTAATGGTATTCCAAACATATCTCCCAGGCGAAGGACGGCGTTGCCATACAAGGTACAACAGAAGAAAATCAATTAGAGAGAGGGGAAAATGATAGTTTTCTGTTGGTTGCGTGACTTTAAATTAGAAACAAAAGAGAACTTCTCCTCCACTCTGCTCATGAGGTGGTTAGGATTATGTTATTAAATCCCGGAGATTGCTTCGCTCCCATGTCCCCATCTGACATCTGACACACATCACCATCAAAGAGAACCTTAGCGTATACACCCACACAAACACACACACACAATGACAGCTGGCCTGGTCGGCCCCTCCCTCCCCTGCCTACCAATGGGAGGCGAGGATACTGAGAGGGCCATTACATAACACTTTGCCCCAAACCACAGAGAGTAACCGAGTGAAGGCGGATGCCCTGTGCCAATCGCCCTTCTTCTTCCATGAAATTCCATTTTTATGCACCTCCCAGGCAAAAATGAGCCTGACCTCAAAGATGACGGAAATTCTCTGCTGTTAAAGAACTACTCTATTTTACTATTCATTATTCCCCTACGTGGCATATTTCATTTTTGCCTCTCCCATAAGAAATGATTAGGCTGCCGAACATTGCTATGGTGTTTGTTGTGTGCGGGGCAATTTGCAGTGTGAAGCGAATGGGCCTAATGGCATTCAAAAGAGAGGAGCCAGAGTGGGATTACAACCAATGGAAATATATGCCATTTATTCGGGTTTGGTATTCACACGGAAATGAGCATCGCCTCAAATACAGTACAAGGCTGCCTGGCGTTCTTGTAAACACATACACTCAATTGGGCTCACAATAACGGCCTGAGCTGAACTGATGAAATCCTATCCTGGCATGATATCAAAACAATAGAACCCAGGCTAATAAAGTAAGCTAGTCCCGCATTCCCTGCGTCAATTAAGAGGGAAATACAACTTCAAACATCATCATTCTCAGAACTTGACATAAAAAAAAAGAAACGTCACAGTGAACTGGGCCTATTTCCTCCATGATGGTTTAGACAACGGCATTTGGTTTGATTAGCTTCTCTCTCCCATTGTGTAAGCCTCTTCAGTGGGACCAGTCAGTCCAGTATGGACGGTGTCATCATCACAGCATGTAGCCTATCATAGGAGAGAGAGAGAGAGAGCTGAGTCATACTCCTCTATGTCCACTGTCCATTTGACAATAAGATGGATGTCATTCATTCCTCAACCCCCTCTTTCCTCCCTCTCCCCACTCCCTACACTTAATATCTAATCAGAGCTCTGCCTCTTGTTAGGACCATTCAGAATGCCATTTGTCAAACACATCACCCAAGGTTTTACTGCAGTAGAAGCTGCTCAGAATGAACAATCCCTACAAAGAACTCTTGATCCAAACAGGACAACATGTGCTGTATGTAGGATGTACTGAATTGATTGGTTCTGTCTGACACTGAGGATATGATGATCTTTGGGTTTACACAATTTTTTGTTTTGTTTTTCTTTACAGTACACGCAAACTTGGAAATTGTGAAGTCGGTCGAAATCACAAATAAATAGCCTAGCTGCAGTTCCTTTAGAAGTTGAAGAACGAAAAATAATAAAAGGGTGAAGACAGATTGAAGAATAAATTAAAAATAATGATTGGACACTGTGCAATGAATAGTGAATGTATTAAAAACTGTCAAAGAAATAGAAAGGTCTTTAACAACATCAATACAACCTACTCTCCAATTTCTATCCTCGCCTTCTCCAGTCCCCAACTATAATCTGCTATACTGATAGAGTCCCAGTCATGTGTTTGTCTCTAAACCCTGTTCTGTTTTCTGAGACACAAATCTATTGGGAATCACAAACACTGCAGTGTGCCCTCTGATGACGACAAAGCTTGAAATTCTCCCATCTCCCAAGTTTTCCAAACCATCATGTCCTACTGCCTTATTGATTTACCTCGCTTTGTTTTGGTAATCTTGTTTTTTTGATCCCCCTTCGTCCCTGAAAGTCCTTGTTGCCAAGGCCAACAGAGCACTGACAGAATTCGAATGACCACATCACAGCTGTTCCTCCTGACTTGTAATGGTATCTTTGAAGTATACTGAGCCATTGACAAGTTGAGGACATCTAATGAACCATGATACTAGAGAACATCATTCTATCAAATGTATTCACACTCAAATAACAACGATCACACCCTGTCACATTGGCCCTGTCCGGGGGTATCGTAGGACGGGGCCATAGTGTATCCCTTTCTTTCTTTCTCTCTCTCGGAGGACCTGAGCCCTAGGACCATGCCTCAGGACTACCTGGCATGATGTTGTTCCCAGTCCACCTGGTCGTGCTGCTGCTCCAGTTTCTACTGTTCTGCCTGCGGCTATGGAACCCTGACTTGTTCACTGGATGTGCTACCTGTCCCAGACCTGCTGTTTTCAACTCTCTAGAGACAGCAGGAGCGGTAGAGATACTCTGAATGATCGGCTATGAAAAGCCAACTGACATTTACTCCTGAGGTGCAGACCTGTTGCACCCTCTTCAACCACTGTGATTATTATTATTTGACCCTGCTGGTCATCTATGAACATTTGAACTTCTTGGCCATGTTCTGTTATAATCTCCACCCGGCACAGCCAGAAGAGGACTGGCCACCCCTCATAGCCTGGTTCCTCTCTAGGTTTCTTCCTAGGTTCTGGCCTTTCTAGGGAGTTTTCCTAGCCACCGTGCTTCTACACCTGCATTGCATTCTGTACAGCACTTTGTGACATCAGCTGATGTAAGAAGGGCTTTATAAATACATTTGATTGATTGATTGATTGATTAATAAACAAAGGTCCAAATGGATTCCAAATATTGAATTCTTTGCCTATCTGTGCTTAACTAATCTCTGCCTACATCTGCCATTTTCAGGTTATAGCCAAAGGACCTCCCAATCCCAAGTCATGTCTCCACTCCAGTAGCCTATACCTCTGGGCCAATCATTCCCCCAAGTGGACACTTTGATCCTTGTTGATCCTTTGGCAGTGCATTAGCTGCTCCAGGTCATTGGGATAAAGAGGAGACGTAAGCTTAAAAATAACTCCCAGCTTTGACACAGCAGTACTTTGGCCGCACTCTGTAATTACCAGCAGTGTAATCAGCAGCATCGTTAATTCCCCACCCCTGACAACTGCTGATGGCTCATTTGCAGGAAATGCACTGCTACAACTTCATAAGTAAATGGAATTGACATCCGTGCACATTCCTCATCTCACAGCTCACACTAGGTCCCCTACAAATATGTGTCGGTGGCCTATGTCGTCGCTGCGACGTCTTCATGTGCGGAGAAATAACAGAGAATAGTTTTGCTAAGGAGAGAAAAGAGAAGGAAAGGACGAAAGAACCATGGCTTTTGGAAAAAGGCCACAATGCAATGCTCATCTCTTTTCCTCCCAAATGACCTTTTGCAAACTAGATATTATTGTAAAGTAATCATAACCCATTCATCTTGTGTGGGGAGGGAGAGAATGAGGGATTCCTGCCAAGTCATCGATTAAGCAACAAATCGAACAGAAGCATTCCTGAGCACAGACATCCAGGCAAAGTAATTGAGGTGAGTGAGCCAGCGGAATTGGCCCAGATCAAAGGGTCTCCTAATACGTTGTTTACTGCGTGATCAGACATTATGCATGGGAAAGGGACGGGCCTGCTCGTGCTCTGCCAACCGCTATGGCCAAACGATTACTAAAATAGAGCGAGTAGAGACCAGAGATCTCCATCTCTAAAAGCGGGGACCATTGAGCTTTGGTTCAAATGGAATGCATTAGCAAGTGGTGTGGCGAGAAACAAGAAATTCTCACCAACACCCCAGACACAACATTGTGAAGAGAGCAGGTTAGGCTCTCCTCGTCCAAGTAATAGATATAGATATTTCAACAGCTGCATCTCAGCTTTTTATGACCACATTGACCTTATTTGACATTCTTTGGCTTACATGCCCATATGGTCAGTACTGAGTCAGGATAAATATTTTTGGGTGAAAATAAAGTCATATTATTACTATAATAATAATAATAATAATTATTATTATTATCATATTAAGTCATACACTTTGTTCTTTATAAAGGAGTCATATATTGAATCATTGTGTAATGGCATCATTTTCTTTTATAAAGCACCCATATTGGGTTGTTACGCACGGTATCGTTTTCTAGATAAAAAAAATATATCATTTTGTTTAGATCCACAGCCAAGGGCATTCAGTACGAGTCACGTTTGATAATCACGATATTCTTATTACCACATGCAGTGAACTTTAAAAGGGGTCAGCACGGGCGCACGCGTTCCACTAAGCGAGAGACAAGTGAAACTGGGTCACCATGGAAACAGAAATATCACAGAGATGGTGCCCTTTCTCTGCACTTTACCAAACCATTTAACACAGAAAAATCAACGATGGCAATCATTTTCCTAATTCAAATGTGACTTGGATAAAATATAGGTATGCAAACGCAAATAATGTTGGAATTACAAGCAAATCGTGAAGGTGAGGATTTAAGCCAGATGAATTTTATCCACATGTTAACCCAAGAAGCTCCTTGAGTGACTGGAGATAATATTGTGTAATTATCTTATGTTATGTAACTGATCAAACTGTCAGCTACACTATTAGCATGTTAGCATGCACGTCAACTGACAGACAGCAGCAATCTCTCTGTAGGTGTTTATTTCATTTATGGAAAGCGGACTGAATGGAAGGCAAGACTGAGGCTAGATGCAGATGGAAGTGTCCATGCATTTACTGTATCTTAGAGAGAGGAATCTGAGCCAGTCCAGTGGAATAGTGAATATTCTCTGACCCAGCACACTTGGGGAGCGCAATCTATCTCCAGCAGCATCTGTCTCTTTGTGCATTCGCTCTCTCTCTCAGAAATCCCATTCCACCTAGCAGCTCCCAGTCTCCCGTAGCAGGGGCACTGTAGTCATTAACCCACAGAGTGAAGACTGTTCCCCACCTCCAAATCCCTCAAGCCTCATTCCCAAAAAATGACTGAAAAGCAGCAGTAAGGAATATCAAATGGGCTCTGATACTTTAACGACAATACCCACGATGGTATGCAGTACATCATGCTACGCTAATAAATGGTTAATTCGTTATTTTAAAGAAAATCTGAATTAGCTCCAATCTGTCACTGATATTCTTGGGCATCCATTGTTTGTCCATTAATTTATTTTACTTTTTTTTTTAAACAAAGAAACCAACTGTTCAAAGCATAACAAAATATGGCATTTGAGAATAATCAGGATTATCCAGCTATAAAGCCATTCTGACATTAGATTACATTTCCAGATGAGGAGGAGAGCCTGCTGTCTGTTCCCATGGAGTTAGATAAATGCAAATGCAGATTCAGAGGGTTGTGCTCACTCATCATGCCATGTCATTTAGGCTACGACAGGATACATGATGAGGTATCCATCCCACAAACACAGTACCAGTCAAAAGTTTGGACACACCTACTCATTCAAGGGGTTTTCCCTATCTTTACTATTTTCTACATTGTAGAATAATAGTGATGACATCACAACTATGAAATAACACATACGGAATCATGTGGTAACCCAAAAAGTGTTAAACAAATCCAAATATATTTTAGATTCTTCAAAGTAGCCACCCTTTGCCTTGATGACAGCTTTGCACAATCTTGGCTTTCTCTCAACCAGCTTCATGAGGAATGCTTTTCCAACAGTCTTGAAGGAGTTCCCACATATGCTGAGGACTTGTTGGCTGCTTTTCCTTCACTCTGCAGTCCAACTCATTCCAAACCATCTCAATTGGGTTAGGGTCGGGTGATTGTGGAAGCCAGGTCATCTGATGCAGCAATCCATCACTCTCCTTCTTGGTCAAATAGCCCTTACACCGCCTGGAGGTGTGTATCTTGTTGAAAAACAAATGATAGTCGCACTAAGCGCAAACCAGATGGGATGGCGTATCGCTACAGAATGCTGTGGTAGCCGTGCTGGTTAAATGTGCCTTGAATTCTTAATAAATCACTGGCAGTGATTGGACAGATTTCCACCGGTCTAATTTCCATTGTTTGTGTCTCTAGGCCCAACCAAGTCTCTTCTTTTTACTTGTGTCCTTTAGGAGTGGTTTCTTTGCAGCAATTCAACCATGAAGCCCTGATTTATGCAGTCTCCTCTGAAAAGTTGATGATGAGATGTGTCTGTTACCTGAACTCTGTGAAGCATTTATTTGGTCTGCAATTTCTGAGGCTGGTAACTCTAATGAACTTATCCTCTGCAGCAGAGGTAACTCTGGGTCTTCCTTTCCTGTGGCGGTCCTCATGAGAGCCAGTTTCATCATAGCACTTGATAGTTTTTGAAACTGCACTTGAATGAACTTTCAACGTTCTTGAAATGTTCTGACCTTCATTGACTGACCTTCATGTCTTAAAGTTGATGGACATGTTCTTTGCTTATTTGAGCTGTTCTTGGAATAATATGGACTTGGTATTTTACCAAATAGGGCTATCTTCTGTACACCCCCCCTACCTTGTAACAACACAATTGGCTCAAACATCTTAAGAAGGAATTAAATTCCACAAATTAACTTTTAACAAGGCGCACCTGTTAATTGAAATGCATTCCAGGTGACTACCTCATGAAGCTGATTGAGAGAATGCCAAGAGCGTGCAAAGCTGTCATCTAGGCAAAGGGTGGCTACTTTGAAGAATCTAAAATATATTTTGATTTGTTTAACACTTTTTTGTTTACTACATGATTAAATTTGTGTTATTTCATAGTTTTGAGGTCTTCACTATTATTCTGCAATGTAAAACATAGTCAAAAATAAAGAAAAACCCTTGAATGAGTAGGTGTGTCCAAACTTTTGACTCGTACTGTATGTATATATATTCACACACACAGGGACACTCACACACATACTCACACACACCCACGAGGGCACGCATACACACGGTAGTCGCCTGAAGAAACACTACCCCTCCAGCGCCTATAGCCGACTTATAAACAACACAGACACTTCTTAACTCGCATCACTCGCTTTTAGAACATGTCCATCAATAAAAGTAAATAAAAGTAAAGGGCTCTCCGTGCATCTATGTTTCTAGCGTGTCATTTATCTTAGTTTGAAGAAAAAATACATATCGTCCAGAAAACAACCAAAAACAAGAAAACAAAGTGGTTTGGATTGGAAAAAAAACAACAAAGATATAAATTCCATAAAAGGTTCACGCTTACTCCACCAACTTGGGAACTGAACGCCATTTCGTTGTAACCTGGAAAATGGGAGCCATTGAAAAAAATGTAGTCTGTTGTTTGATCATTTCACATTGTAATTAAACGAACTGATTACCCTTTGAAGTGCTATTCAACTGTCAAGGATTGCTAGGAGGATGGTCTCTTGGTGAGCAGTGAGCGTCCTCACAGGCAGCATAAACAGATAGTGTGCGACTAGATAATTAGTATGTCTCAGTCTGTTTTAGAGGTTTGTGATGCATGGTTTCAGATCCCTCATCCCTGCATGATTCAAAGTCTTACATCCCTTACGTCCGCGTCCAGGCATGGTGCAATTCAGAAGGACCATAGGACCCGTTGCCCTTCTTTAATTCCGAGCCAATGATTCAGGCCCTGTTAAGTATTTAACATCAAACACATTAGAACAAAAACCACAGGACAATCCATTTGTCATGTCCGCCTACACAGGAATTCATTATGGCCGTTCCAAAGGCCACTACAAAAGCACCAATCACTTTCAAGAGTCCTTTTATACCTCTTTTTTGTTGTTGTGTATAATTCATCCTATTTCTGACAAAATCCCAGTGGTTTGGGCAGTGGCGGATTCTATGACTAAATATGCATTCCAATCACAGCCATGGAGCCCAGTGACACACACACACACATGCACGTATGACTATGCAAGTACTTAAATCCGTACAGACAGACAGATGACCATGAAGGATTCCAGCACTGTTTGGAGCTTTATCAGTTCCGGGGGACAAGTGCCCATCTGAAGGCCATCGGAGAGCTGGTCAGCTGGGACAGGAAAGACAGGACTAGGGGCCTGACACAATTACCACAATGCAGTACCACCTCCACCCTGCCAGCCTTCACACCACCCCAGATCCCACACCACTCACTCCAGCCTTCAGCCTCCCAGGCTCTCACTGGAGCTGGTAATTGATCAGCACCGGGGATGAGTGAATATATAGAAATTAGAGTGTTTGTCTAACGGGTCAGGATAGTACCATTAATCTCTCTGGGACGCTGTTCTGCATTGTAATGTCCTCATCAGTACGCTATACCAGGCTCACCATTCCACATGGGTTATCAATTCTGCAGGCCCTGTGTGCTGCTGGTATGTGTGTGTGTTTTGTATAACTATCCTTGTGGCTACCAGAAGTCCTCACAAGGATAGTAAAACAAGGAACATTTGGACAAGTGGGGACATTTTGCCGGTCCCCAAGAGAACAAATGCTAATTTATGTTTAGGGGTTAGGTTTAGGGTTACAATTAGGGTTACAATTAGGGATAGGGATTACGGTTAGGTTTAGGGTTAGGAGTTACGGTTAGGTATAGCTTTAGGGTTAAGAGTTTGGCATTAAGGTTAGGCTTAGTGTCAGATTTAGAGTTAGGTGTTAGGGAAAATAGGAATCAATTATTTTGTCCCCACAAGGATAGCAATACAAAACTGTGTATATGTTTGTGTGTATATGTGTGGCATGCTGCTGGGGTGTCACGGGGAGAGGGGTGAGGTGGAGGGGAGAGGGGAGCGGGGGTGGAACAGGTCAAGTATTGTGGCATGGCAAAGGTCAATACTTTAGCTTGGCTGGTGCATCCTAATTAAATTACTCGAACTCCACAGCATGGCATCGCACCTGAGCAAGCACAGAGATATACAAACTCCCGCACCATCGTCGTACCATATGCCAATTAATATGTGGCATGAGGTGAAACGTAGCACAGCGTGTCATTTAGGGGAAACATGACTGATTTGGATGAGTTTCAATGCGTTTCATCTAACAAGAATAGGCTGCAGTAAGCAGAGCAGGGGATGGGGGCATGTTTGAAATTAGCATAACTAGGCTGGCTGCCCATTGATCAAATACGAAGTCCGTGTGTTAGTGTGTGTGGATTTCTCGTTAGCCATTTTGATTTCAATAGTAGGGCCTAGCGTTTGTTCAATATCAACAACATAACATGTGTAGTCTATTTGTGGTCAACAGGAAAAGTATTTGCTACACAAACAGGGTTTAAAAAGGCATACGTTTTTTAATGCCCTCATGACCAAAGAGGTAGAAATATTGTTACAGATACAAACCACATGCCTTTTAGTAGATCAGGCTATAATTCAAGATGGTCAAGAAACATCAGAAGGGTTCACCCAGGTCCTACTTGACACATCTCCTCTGATGATGTCATCTCTTGGTCAGTCCTTTTCCCACAGAGGAGTTAATATTGTACACGTGGCTGTCATTCTCTCCCTTAGCCTTGAAAACTTCAATGTAGCCAACTCCTTTGACTATTTCTCCCTCAGAACTGTGAAACAACATAGGAAAACTCACAAACATTGACGCACATCCAACGTATAGTGCAGAGTGCATTTCTTCATCTCCACTTCACATAGGCCCATCTAATTGAGGTTTTCAGTTCAAACAAGACTAGCTAATGAGCTTGGTTTACTGTGTGATGAGATTAATATTGAAAGACTATAAGCAAAGGAATAAGGTTAAAAAAATATATTCAAAAATTCACTGAATAAGTATAGTTTGTGAAAAATAAAATAATTATATATTTAATATAAGAATATAAATTGTGTATGGTGATGGAACAGGTATTTTACATGACAAAAGTTGTTAAATTAAATAATGAAGCTATGAGCAGTCGACCATAACAGAAGTAGAACGAATGCCATAGCAACAGCATGTCGCTGCAAAATGTTCATCCGAAGATAAAGGAACACACAAAAGCTAAACTAAGCTAATATCGAAAAACATCAATTCAAATCAGTTATCTCTGCTGCAGAAGATAAATTCATTAGAGTTACCAGCCTCAGAAATTGCAGCCCAAATAAATGCTTCACAGAGTTCAGGTAACAGACACATCTCAACATCAACTGTTGAGAGTAGACTGCGTGAATCAGGCCTTCAAGGTCGATTTGCTGCAAAGAAACCACCACTAAAGGACACCAATAATAAGAAGAGACTTGCTTGGGCCAAGAGACACGAGCAATGGACATCAGACTGGTGGAAATCTGTCCTTTGGTCTGATGAGTCCAAATGTGCAATTTTTGGTTCCAACCCCCATGTTTTTGTGAGACGCAGAGTAGGTAAAGGGATGATCTCCGCATGTGTGGTTCCCACCATGAAGCATGGAAGAGGAGGTGTGATGGTGTGGGTGTGCTTTGCTGGTGACACTGTCCTAATTTATTTAGAATTCAAGGCACATTTAACCAAAATCAAATCAAATGTTACTTGTCACGTGCACTGAATACAACAGGTGTAGACATTACAGTGAAATGCTTACTTACAAGGCCCTTAACCAAGAATGCAGTTTTAAGAAAATACCTGAATAAACTAAGTAAGAGATAATAATAACAAATGATTAAAGAGCAGCAGTAAATAGAAATAGAGGGGCTAAATACAGGGGGTACCGGTACAGAGTCAGTGTACGGGGCACCGGTGTCGAGGTAATTGAGGTAATATGTACATGTAGGTAGAGTTATTAAAGTGACTATGCATAGATAATAACAGAGAGTAGCAGCAGTGTAGAAGGGAGTAGCCATTTGATTAGCTGTTCAGGAGTCTTACGGCTTGGGGGTAGAGGCTGTTGAGAAGCCTTTTGGACCTAGACTTGGCGCTCCAGTACCTCTTGCCATGCGGTAGCAGAGAGAACAGTCTATGACTTGGGTGGCTGGAGACTTTGACAATGTTTAGGGCCTTCCTCTGACACCGCCTGGTATAGAGGTCCTGGATGGCAGGAAGCTTGGCCCCGGTGATGTACTGGGCCGTACGCACTACCCTCTGTAGTGAGCATGGCTACCACAGCATTCTGCAGCGATACGCCATCCCATCTGGTTTAGGCTTAGTGGGACTATCATTTGTTTTTCATGTAATTTGACCAAGAAGGAGGGTGATGGAGTGCTGCATCAGATATCCTGGCCTCCACAATCACCCGACTTCAACCAAATTGAGATGGTTTGGGATCAGCTGGATCGCAGAGTGTAGGTAATGCAGCCAACAAATGCTCAGCATATGTGGGAACAGGTTGAGAGAAGGCCACGAGTGTGCATAGCTGTTATCAAGGCAAAGGGTGGCAACTATTTGGGGGTGGTTACTACATTATTCCATATGTGTTATATCATAGTTTTGATGTCTTCCCTATTATTCTAAAATGTAGAAAATAGTAAAAAGAAAGAAAATCCCATAGCTTTGAGTAGGTGTGTCCAAACTTTTGACTGGTACCTTATATACAAAAGTATGTGGACCCCCCTTCAAATGAGTGGATTTGGCTATTTCAGCCACACCCGTTGCTGACAGATGTATAAAATTGATCACACAGCCATGCAATCTCCAAAGACAAACATTGGCAGTAGAATGGTCTTCCTGAAGAGCTCAGTGACTTTCATCATGGCACTGTCATAGGATGCCACCTTTCCAATAAGTAAGTTTGTCAAGTTTCTGCCCTGCTAGAGCTGCCCCAGTCAACTGTAAGTGCTGTTATTGTGAAGTGAAAACATCTAGGAGCAACAAGGGATCAGCCACGAAGTGGTAGGCCACATAAGCTCACAGAACAGGACCGCCGAGTGCTGAAACGCGTAGCTCGTAAAAATCACCTGTCCTCAGTTGCAACACTCAGTACTGAGTTCCAAACTGCATCTGGAAGCAACGTCAGCACAAGAACTGTATATCGGGAGCTTCATGAAATGTGTTTCCATCGGCTGGAGTGGTGTAAAGCTTGACGCCATTGGACTATGTAGCAGTGGAAACACATTCTCTGGAGTGATGAATTACGCTTTGTCATTTGGCAGTCCGACGGAAGAATCGGGGTTTGGCGGATGCTAGGAGAATGCTACCTGCCCCAATGCATAGTGCCAACTGTAAAGTTTGGTGGAGGAGGAATAATGGTCTGGGGTTGTTTTTAATGGTTCAGACTAGGCCCGTGTTCCAGTGAAGGGAAATCTTAACGCTACATACAGCATACAATGGCATTCTAGATGATTCTGTGCTTCCAACTTTTTGGCAACAGTTTGGGGAAGGCCCTTTCCTGTTTCAGCATGACGATGCCCCCGTGCACAAAGCGAGGTCCATACAGAAATGGTTTGTCGAGATTGGTGTGGAAGAACTTCACTGTCCTGCAAAGAGCCCTGACCTCAACCCTATTGAACACCTTTGGTATGAATTAGAACGTCGACTGCGAGCCAGGTCTAATCGCCCAATATCAGTGCCCGACCTTACTAATGCTCTTGTGGTAGAATGGAAGCAAGTCCCTGCAGTAATGTTCCAGCATCTAGTGGAAAGCCTTCCCAGAAGAGGGGAAGCAGCAGCAAAGGGGGGACCAACTCCATATTAATGTCATGATTTTGGAATGAGATGTTTGACGAGCAGGTGTCCACCTACTTTGTAGTATTTCTAAAGGGTAGAGCTACCACTTTCAAGGAGCGGACTCTCTCCCGGACCCTTATAAGAACTCTAGCTAAGCCCTCCGACGAACCATCAAACAGGCAAAGCATCAAAACAGGACTAATATTGAATCGTACTACACCGGCTCCGACACTCGTCAGATGTGGCAGGGCTTGCAAACTATTACAGACTACAATGGAAGCACAGCAGCAAGCTGCCCAGTGACACGAGCCTACCTGACGAGCTAAATTACTTCCATGCTTGCTTCAAGGCAAGCAACACTGAAACATGCAGGAGAGCATCAGCTGTTCCGGACGACTGTGTGATTACGCTCTCCGCATCCGATGTAAGACCTTTAAACAGGCCAACATTCACAAGGCCACAGGACCAGACAGATTACCAGGACGTGTACTCCGAGCATGCGCTGACCAACTAGAAAGTGTCTGTAATACCAACATTACAGACTGAGTCTGTAATACTAACATGTTTCAAGCAGACCACCATTGTCCCTCTGCCAAAGAACACTAAGGTAACCTGCCTAAATGACTACCGACCTGTAGCACTCACGTCTTTAGCCATGAAGTGCTTTGAAAGGCTGGTCATGGCTCACATCAACACCATTATCCCAGAAACCCTAGACCCACTCCAATTTGCATACCGGCCCAACAGATCCACAGATGATGCAATCTCTATTGCACTCCACCCTGCCCTTTCACACCTGGACAAAAGGAACACCTATGTGAGAATGCTATTCATTGACTACAGCTCAGCGTTCAACACCATAGTGCCCTCAAAGATCATCACTAAGCTAAGGACTCTGGGATTAAACACCTCCCTCTGCAACTGGATCCTGGACTTCCTGATGGGCTGCCCCCAGGTGGTAAGGGTAAATAACAACACATCTGCCACGCTGATCCTCAACACGGGGCCCCCTCAGGGGTGCGTGCTCAGTCTCCTCCTGTACTCCCTGTTCACCCATGACTGAATGGCCAGGCACGACTCCAACACCCTCATTAAGTTTGCCGACAACACAACAGTGGTAGGCCTGATTACCGACAACAATGAATGAGCCTATAGGGAGGAGGTCAGAGACCTGACGGTGTGGTGCAAACATAACAACCTCTCCCTCAACGTGATCAAGACAAAAGAGATGATTAAAGACTACTGGAAAAGGGGCTGTAGATGAGCAGGTTGAGAGCTTCAAGTTTCTTGGTGTCCACATCACCAACAAGACAAGAAGAGGGCACGACAAAGCCTATCCCCCCCCCCCCCCCCAGGAGATTGAAAGGTTTTGGCATGGGTCCTCAGATCTTCAAAATGTTTGACAGCTGCACCATCGCGAGCAACCTGACTCGTTGTATCACCGCCTGGAATATCAACTGCTCGGCATCCGACTGCAAGGTACTACATAGGGTAATGCGTACGGCCCAGTACATCAGCGGGGTCAAGCTTCCTGCCATCCAGGACCTCTATACCAGGCGGTGTCAGAGGAAGGCCATAAAAATTGTCAAAGACTCCAGCCACCCTAGTCATAGAAAGTTCTCTCTGCTACCGCACAACAAGCGATACCGGAACGCCAAGTCTAGGCTCCTCAACAGCTTTTACCCCAAGCCACAAGACTCCTGAACAGCTAATCAAATGGCTACTCAGACTATTTTCATTGCCCCCCTCTTCTACGCTGCTGCTACTCTCTATGCATAGTCACTTTAATAACTCTACCTACATGTACATATTACCTCAATTACCTCGACACCGGTTCCCCCGCACACTAACTCTGTACCGGTACCCCCTGTATTTAGCCCCTCTATTGTTATTTACCGCTGCTCTTTAATTATTTGTTATTATTATCTCTACTTTTCTTTAGGTATTTTCTTAAAACTGCATTCTAGGTTAAGGGCCTTGTAAGTAAGCATTTCACTGAAATCTCTACAACCGGTTGTGTTCGGCGCATGTGACAAATAACATTTGATTTGATTTTGTTTAAGTGTGCCTTGAATTCTCAATAAATCACGATAGTGTCACCAGCTAAGCACACCCACACCATCACACCTCCTCTTCCATGCTTCACGGTGGGAACCACACATGCGGAGATCATCCCTTCACCTACTCTGCATCTCACAAAGACACGGGGGTTGGAACCAAAAATCACAAATTTGGACTCATCAGACCAAAGGACAGATTTCCATCGGTCTAATGTCCATTGCTCGTGTCTCTTGTCCCAAGCAAGTCTCTTCTTATTTTTGGTGTCCTTTAGTGGTGGTTTCTTTGAAGTAAATCGACCATGAAGGCCTGATTCACGCAGTCTCCTCTGAACAGTTGATGTTGAGATGTGTCTGTTACCTGAACTCTGTGAAGCATTTATTTGGGCTGCAATTTCTGAGGCTGGTAACTCTAATGAACTTATCCTCTGCAGCAGCGGTAACTCTGGATCTTCCTTTCCTGTGGCGGTCCTCATGAGAACCAGTTTCATCATTGTGCTTGATGGTTTTTATGACTGCACTTAGAAAAACGTTTAAAGTTCTTGAAATGTTCTGCATTGACTGACCTTCATGACTTAAAGTAGTGATGGAGTGTCGTTTCTCTTTGTTATTTGAACTGTTCTTGGAATAATATGGACTTGGTATTTGACCAAATAGGGCTATCTTCTTTATACCACCCCTACCTTGTCATAACACAACTGATTGGCTCAAACACATTAAGAGGGAAAGGAATTCCACAAATTGTCTTTTAACAAGGCTCATCTCTTTATTTTTTAAAATTTT
This sequence comes from Oncorhynchus nerka, assembly GCF_034236695.1. Lineage (NCBI taxonomy): Eukaryota > Metazoa > Chordata > Actinopteri > Salmoniformes > Salmonidae > Oncorhynchus > Oncorhynchus nerka. The sequence continues at coordinate 35,142,988 of NC_088403.1, forward strand.
ATTTCACCTTTATTTAACCAGGTGGGCTAGTTGAGAACAAGTTCTCATTTGCAACTGCGACCTGGCCAAGATAAAGCATAGCAGTGTGAACAGACAACACAGAGTTACACATGGAGTAAAGAATTAACAAGTCAATAACACAGTAGAAAAAAAAGAGAGTGAGGAGGCATGAGGAGGTAGGCGAATAATTACAATTTTGCAGATTAACACTGGAGTGATAAATTATCAGATGGTCATGTACAGGTAGAGATATTGGTGTGCAAAAGAGCAGAAAAGTAAATAAATAAAAACAGTATGGGGATGAGGTAGGTAAAATTGGGTGGGCTATTTACCGATAGACTATGTACAGCTGCAGCGATCGGTTAGCTGCTCAGATAGCAGATGTTTGAAATTGGTGAGGGAGATAAAAGTCTCCAACTTCAGCGATATTTGCAATTAGTTCCAGTCACAGGCAACAAAGAACTGGAACGAAAGGCAGCCAAATTAGGTGTTGGCTTTAGGGATGATCAGTGAGATACACCTGCTGGAGCACGTGCTACGGGTGGGTGTTGCCATCGTGACCAGTGAACTGAGATAAGGCGGAGCTTTACCTAGCATGGACTTGTAGATGACCTGGAGTCAGTGGGTCTGGCGACGAATATGTAGCGAGGGCCAGCCGACTAGAGCATACAGGTCGCAGTGGTGGGTGGTATAAGGTGCTTTAGTAGCAAAACGGATGGCACTGTGATAAACTGCATCCAGTTTGCTGAATAGAGTGTTGGAAGCTATTTTGTAGATGACATCGCCGAAGTCGAGGATCGGTAGGATAGTCAGTTTCACTAGGGTAAGTTTGGCGGCGTGAGTGAAGGAGGCTTTGTTGCGGAATAATTGAAACACATTCCTGGTGACTACCTCATGAAGCTGATTGAGAGAATGCCAAGAGTGTGCAAAGCTGTCATCAAGGCAAAGGGTGGCTACTTTGAAGAATCTAAAATAAAATATATGTTGATTTCCTGTTTTGGTTACTACATGATTCCATATGTGCTATTTCATAGTTTTGATGTATCCACTATTATTCTACAATGTAGAAAAATAGTAAAAAAATTAAGAAAAACCCTTAAATGAGTAGGTGTGTCCAAACTTTTGCCTGGTACGTATAGTGTAAATGTGTAACAAAACTATTCAAATCCCGTCTGACAGTGAAAACGAGCGGCAAAACAAGGAATAATGCAGCAATTTAATTGGTCGACAGACGAATGAGGAAATGCTCCCATATCATCTGACTACGTCGTGCGTCACAACAATCATCTGATCTGCACTGGAAGTAACATGGTTCCCATGCCCGAGCTCCCTAAAGTTCTAGCGATGCTGTTGGTGATGTTTATTTCGCTCATTCCCTCCGCGGAGGCATTTGACGGAGGGGACGCCGTTGCACTTCTGCTCGGGGTTATCATATCGGTGGTGGGCGTTTGCGCGTGCATCGGCTGGTACACACGACAGAGAAATGGACAGTTCTGAGAAACCAAAACGGCTCGAGGGACTGGCTGCTGGCCTGTATCCGGAAATGTTTCACCGCAGTCTGCAGTATCTTGACTATCCTGGGTCATTTTTGACTGACAGAACAAGAGTCGTGTGCCTTATGTTGCTGAAATGTACGAAGTTGCCTGAATGAAGAAGACAAACAACGAACTACAAAACCAGGAATTTGAGAACAGGAACTGGGAGCATGCGCACTGTTGGATTTGCAGGACCAAATAACATACCTGTACCTGTGGGTTACTGCCTATCACAATAAGACCAAGGCCCTGAGACATGACACATTTTGGACTATACATAGTAGGCTATGTTACCATAATATGACAACATTTGATTTTGCTTGGACTTGAATATCTTCAGATACTGTACCTCTAAATAATGAATGTCCCTCCAAAGAGATTGTGATGATTATCTGTCCTCTCATGAAATATTGACATTGCCATGCCAGGTGAATTGCCATCTGTCAACTGTTACAAGCACAGTAGCTAAAATGTGTTCTGTCAGAAGTGCTTTCACCGTTCTTATAGCTAACACTGTTAAAACAACTGCTTGATAGAGAATAAATACCTTTGTTAATTGCATCATGGGCCCTTCATTTCACACATACATGTAAATGACCAGTGTCCTTTACTATATTGCTCACAAAAGGGAATTTGTGGCCTTCTAATATTTAAACCATCAATGTAATGTCCTCAGCTTCTATGCTGTAAAACAATTGACAGTGTAAAGATTGAACACTGGTCTAGTATTGAGTTTCTCCATACCAAACAACCTTCTAAACAACCTTCTCCATGACCCCCCCCCCCCCCCCCCCCCCAGCATAAGATATAGCTCAGGGGGGTAAAGGAGAGATGCAGTGTGTGCAGGCTTTTGTTTCAGTCCAGCACAAACACCGCTGCCAATTAAAAATAATTAGACCACAGTCATTTGAAGCAGATGTGTTGGAGCTGAGCTGGAACAAAATCCTCAACACACTGCAGCTCTCCATGACCTGTTGGTGACCCCTGAACTAGACTATAGAAAAGCCTACACAACACTGTTCATAAAATACCAACAATCCATAAACAATGAAAGATTTACAATATTTCAGCGGTTGCATGGATGTTGCCAGTCAATATTCTTTCACAATAGCCTGTGGCCTGTGGGTGTGGGGTATGACATCACTGTATTCTACTGACATAGCCTTGAAATGAAAAGCACAACAATTACAACGGAGATGCTATTTGCATGCACACCAACACACATACTGTATGAAGTGCTTGTTAATTATACATATGAGAAGTCAGTCTAGCCTGAGGTGAACCATCACTTAGTTGAACCCCTCAGTTACTGTTACATATTAATTTATGACATGATACATGTAGCAATGTAATATAGCATTATCTAAAAACCACATTTTTACATGTACTGGATTTGATTGTTGTTAATCCTTGCTTCTAAATTAGAGTTGGGTGTAGGCCTAGTACACAGGAATGTGGCAGCTTCCTATAGGATTAGTAGAATTGATAATCTATATAGGTCGACTATAACCTAAATGCATATTATGCAGAAATGGGAATCTATTGCAATGAATCTCAGAATGAGTGATCCGGTCGCACTCTCTCCCACTGTAGGCTATAATGACTGACGAAGGTAACGAGAGGACTTGTGATGCTGCACCCACTGAGCAGATGTTGCCACGAGAGACTATAGTGCTGCAACAAGAGACAAGACACGTCTTGGATCACAAATAGGATCCGTGCGCATGCTCCGTCTGTTCCGTTTACTGTATATTCACTGTGGTAAAAGGGCAGGCAGCTAACAAACCAAGCTTTTTACAGCAAAGTGGCTTCTACAATGTAAATACGCTCCAGGGAAACCAAAAGGGATATCAACAGGTATGCTTTTCATTTATATCTTAGCAGTTATTTCGATTTTTATTCGCTTATTTTCTGTGGTTTTGGATTGCCTTCAATTCATAGCGGGTTCTTGGAAATTCTTCTGCCTAATGGACGTGCGGATTCGCTACACTGTAATGTTCAATCCAACAGTGAACGGTGAGAAATATATATTGTAATCGAATGAATTATAACCAAAATGCATGGGAACCGCTCGTATAACGGTCATCCGAAGCATAGATAATGCTTAAAAGTGCATCTCTGCTATAATGACAGAATTCGGAAAATAACCGTCAAGAATAGCCTTTGTTTGATATATATTAAAATTGAAATAACCGAATATGCCATGTTTTTGCATAGTTGTCTAGTATTGAATTGTTCATTTAATTCGTGATTCATTTTCATCGAAATGCAGAATTGGATTTATCACCTCATTGTTATAAGCATCAATAAACCATTCATAGGGTATCAAATATAATTTCGACTAGACGGTGTTCTTTGTTAATATGCTCGTGAGATTCGATAGTCGATATCGCCTAAAATCAAAGCTGAGCTGGGAAATAGATAAAAGCCCAGGTCAATAAACCGCCTTAATCAGGTGAATAGTTTATTATAACGTCGGCCGTGTAATTCCAGTCAACTGTTAATCAGACAAAAACATGGATGCTTTTTATTCTCTATGCAACATCCGTTAATTTTCAACAAATCATGAAGACACAAGCAGTTGTTTATTGTAAGCATCCCCTGGTCAGATCAATTCTGCAGGGTATTTGGGTGTGATCAACAGCTTTCTTGCTGCATAATGTTAAACACGTTTTACGACATAATAAAACGACCAAACATCGAATGGAACCCTTTTGTTTACCCCCTTTCCTACCAGACATAAGATGATATGCATTTCCCCTTTAATAGTGACTTAAAACGTTGTCTTATCATAATATTTCTTGTATTTTCTATAATCTTCTGTCATTTCTAAAAGGGTGGCCCATAAAAGAAAGTCTATTATTGTAACCAGGATTAATGCTTGTGTCTTATTAAGCTCATCTGTAGACTAACTATTCTAGCTAGGGCACTGCTCTGTACTGATTGCATACCATTATTAATGCAATGAGCAATTCAACTGAAAATGGAAAATAAATGACAACGGCTAGGGGAAATTGTAGTTTATCATACACCCAGATACAGGCTAGAGGGTGCAATGCAATGTTAAAACAGTATGAGTGAATCCTGATCAGTGACTGGTATTTTTCAGGTATTTTTAGGTGTGATGAGACAAAAGAACAAAGGATGCCGTAGAAGAGAGGCTGCTTACAAGCCGGGAATCTGCTTCAAAGCACAACAAATGGATCTATCGCCTCCCCCTGCCGCCTCTAGATAATGATACTTGGCTGAAGCTACTACATCTTTATGATCCCTCCTCCATCTATGGCGAACTATAGCCATGCAGGGGACCACAACATCTTGCAGAATGTCTCTCCTCTCGCCACGTTTCTTAAACTGACATCCCTGGGTTTTATCATTGGAGTCGGCGTCGTTGGCAACCTCCTGATCTCCATCCTACTGGTCAAAGACAAGAGCCTGCACCGCGCACCGTACTACTTCCTGCTGGACCTGTGCGCCTCGGACATTCTGCGCTCCGCCATCTGCTTCCCCTTTGTTTTCACCTCCGTCAAGAATGGTTCCACCTGGACGTACGGCACGCTTACCTGCAAAGTGATAGCCTTCCTGGGGGTGCTGTCCTGCTTTCACACAGCGTTCATGCTCTTCTGTGTGAGTGTGACACGCTACCTGGCCATAGCCCACCACCGCTTCTACACCAAGAGGCTCACCTTCTGGACGTGTCTGGCAGTCATCTGCATGGTGTGGACGTTGTCGGTGGCCATGGCCTTTCCCCCGGTGCTGGACGTGGGGACGTACTCCTTCATAAGGGAGGAGGACCAGTGTACGTTCCAGCACCGCTCGTTCAGAGCCAACGACTCCCTGGGCTTCATGCTGCTCCTCGCCCTGATCCTTCTGGCCACCCAGCTTGTCTACCTCAAGCTAATCTTCTTTGTTCATGACCGCCGGAAGATGAAACCAGTCCAGTTTGTGCCTGCCGTCAGCCAAAACTGGACCTTCCATGGCCCTGGGGCCAGCGGCCAAGCAGCGGCTAACTGGCTGGCGGGGTTCGGCAGGGGCCCCACCCCGCCCACCCTGCTGGGGATCAGGCAGAACAGCAATGCAGTGGGCCGGCGACGCCTGCTGGTGCTGGATGAGTTTAAGACTGAAAAGAGGATAAGTAGGATGTTCTTCATCATGACCTTCTTCTTTCTCACGCTCTGGGGCCCCTATCTAGTGGCCTGCTATTGGAGGGTGTTTGCCAGGGGCCCCGCGGTACCAGGGGGGTACTTGACCGCGGCGGTGTGGATGAGCTTCGCCCAGGCGGGAGTCAACCCCTTTATCTGCATCTTCTCCAACAGGGAGCTCCGGCGCTGCTTCAGCACCACTCTCCTTTACTGCAGAAAGTCCAGGTTACCTAGGGAACCCTACTGCGTTATATGAAGGCTTGGGTTGTTTTTTTCCTTCCACTCCTTCACTGATTGACATCAATTTGGGTTTTGTCCCATTGTACAGCTCTCTTTCTCTTCATCCTCCTGTTTCTCCTCCTCCTCCTCCTTCCCTCTCTTCTGAGGCAGAAGTTGGACTGTCAATCACTCCCTTGGTTCTGTGATTGAACATCATACATGGAGGTTGAAGGGAATGAATAAGCAGGTAGCTGAGAACCCTTCCTATGTTTATGTTCTAGTAAACAACTGCTCTGGAAAGTAATTTAGAAGCAGAGAAGAACAAAAAAAATGGTGAAACTACAAAAACAAAGGACTGACCCCTTGCTTTGGATATTTTGAAGATAATTCAGTGAGGTAAAAGATTCCGGTGAAAAAAAACAGAAAACTAAGAAAACATTTCCTCTAAGGAGTCACTGGAATTGTTTTACATTTAAAAGTTGCACTAAAAAGAAGATGTAAAGATGCTTTTTTGATCAACGGTTGCATTGCTAGGTGCAAGGACAACTTGTTTTTCCCTCTAACTTAACAATGAATGCTTTAATTTGCAAATGACACCCCATTCGTTGTATGTAAAGCAAAACAATGTTGGGTGACTAACTGTTGGAATACACCTTCACAAGAGGATTAAATTGGTTTTAATGTAAGTGATATCTTTTTTTATTTTGGGGGGTGAGGGGGGCAGGGGTGGGGGGCTTAATGAAGGGAATAATGATGTGTGGTTTTGAAGTTGCAACTTAAATCTAGAAATGATTTCTTGTAGTTGTATGATCCAAGTCCCTATTGTCTGGAGTAGTTATTTTTCTGAATCTGCTCACATTTGACAAAAACAAAAAGAAGATTACATGGTGTTTGGATAAAAACGTTGCTTTTTGAGAACAAACAAACCTGAAAAAAGACAGTGAAGATATACTTAAATGTGTCACATCCATGTTACCTAAACCCTGAAATATTGTTACAGTATTGCTGAAGCCACTCCAGGTGTTCTTGCCTTAATGGTTCTGATATTGTTCTGTTTTTCAGTTGTTGGGTTTTCTTATCCACTCCTGAAAAGTACTTTATTCTTTTCACATCAATGTCAAGTGCATGTTCATTTAAAAAAGCTGGTCCACTCTCATAAACATCACAGGTCGTACACTCAGCAGAGCAGCCCATTTTATATTCTGCAAAGGTTTGCTATGTACACCCCACAGAGTGCTCAGAGCACAGGGAGCGTGTGTGTGTGTGTGTGTGTGTGGACACGTGTGTGTGTGAATCTTCAGACAACTGTCACTTCAAGACCAGAGCCTTAGTATGAAATCTTGCACAATTTGTAAAAAGTGTTAAAGGAAAAAAACATTTCAGGCACACCGTCATGTTTATACTTTCCCTACATTTGCTCTCTACTGATTGTTTTCAATAACTTACGTTTTCTCTTGTGGCCATTTTAATATTTATTCAGTATTATTTTTTGTATATTATAGATAGATTGTGTGTAAGTATGTGAGTCTTTCATTTTGAAGTCCCGAATGTGAGTACAGTTTAAATTAGGATTGCATTTGCTGAAAGTTAACTGTGTAATCTGTTGCTTACATTTTTGAAAATAAAATTTTACATTTTGCAAACTTGTTTTTTTCCTTTCACTGACAGAGATTTCATGTTCAATCTGGCCTTCATGTTTGACCGAGTCAAGAGATTTGATCACTGTTCAAAAATCGCAAACTTTAATCTGATGTTTTGTAACACTTTTTTTTTGATTCCATCCGATAATCTGTTGTATCGAAATAATTAAACTATAAATCCTCTTCCCTAGGTACAGTTTCATAGTACTTCCCCAATACAGTGGGTATTATAAGTATTCACCCCTCTTGGATTTCTTGTCACAAAGTGGGAATAAAATAGATTTAATTGTCATTTTTTTGTAAATGATCGACACAAAATACTCTTTAATGTCAAAATGGGGGAAAAAAATCTTAAGATTTCTTTAGAAATTGTGAAAAAATAAACACTAATATACCTTGATTAGATAAGTATTCACCCCCCTGAGTCAATACATGTCACAAACACCTTCACCGCCGATTACGGCTGTGAGGCTTCTTGGGTTCGTCTCTAAGAGCATTGCACACCTGGATTGTACAATATTTTCACATTATTATTTTCAGAATTCCTCAAGCTCTGTCAAGGTGTTTGGGGTCATGGCTAGACAGCAATTTTCAAGTTTTGCCAAAAATTTTCAAGCAGGTTTAAGTCAAAACTATAACTTCGCCACTCAGGAACATTCACTGTCTTCTTGGTAATCAACTCCAGTGTAGATTTGGCCTTGTGTTGTAGGTTGTTGTCCCTATGAAAGGTGAATTCCTCTCCCAGTGTCTGGTGTAAAGCAGACTGAAGCAGGTTTTCCTCTAGGATTTAGCCTGTACTTAGTTCCATGCCGTTTCTCTTTTTATCCTCTTTTTTATTATTCACCAGTCTTTGCCGATGGCAAGCGCACCCATAACATGATGCAGCCACCACCATGCTTGTAAAAAGGGAGGCAGTTATTCAGTAATGTGTTGTGTTGGATTTGCCCTAAACATAAGGCTTTGCATTTAGGCCAAAAAGTGTATTCCTTTGCCATGTTTTCTTGCAGTATAACTTTAATGCCTTGTTGCATACATGATGCATTCTGTATATTGTATTCTTCTTTTCACTATGTCATTTATGTCATTATTGTGAAATAACTACAATGTTGCAATTGAACTCTGTAGCTGTTTTAAAATCCCCAATCAGGGGCGGACTGGGATCAGAAATCGTCCCTGGCATACCTAACACACCGATCCATTATTTTCCTCAATGACCCAACGACAGCCCATTTTAGTCCTTCAGGCCCCATTATTATCCAGATAATTCTTATTTTGTACAAAAACCCAAGTTAGACAGGTCCACTGGGCTAACAATAGACAAGCCCATCTGGCATTTGCACAAAATGCCAGATGGGCTTAGCGACTAGTCTGCCCCGATCACCAATGGCCTCATGGTGACATTCCTTAGCAGTTTCCTTCCTGTGCTGCAGCTCAGTTCAGAAGGAAGACTGCATCTTTGTTGTGTCTGGGTGGTTTAATACATCATCCACAGCATAATTATTAACTTGACCATGTTTAAAGAGATATTTCATGTCTGATTTGTTATTGTTACCCATCTACCAATCACTGCCCTTCTTTATGACGCTTTTGAAAAATTCCCTGGTTTTTGTAGTTTAATCTGTGCTTGGAATTCAATACTTGACTGAGGGACCTTACATACTGTATGTTGTATTTATGGGGGACAGAGGAAGGAGTAGTCATGAACAAATTATGTCAATCCCTATTATTTATTATGGGATTTGTTATGTCAAAATGTATTCCTGAACTAATTTAGGCTTGCCTAAACAAAGGGGGTGAATGCAACAACTATATTTTAATTATTCAATTTGTATTCATTTCTAATTGCCAATCTGCTTCTCTTTTGTCTAGATGTATTGGTAGTGAATCGAGTTTTATGCTTTAATTGTGTTGAAGGCTTCCCATTCATTCACTGTTTTATCGTCTGCTTTTGTGGAACGTGTATTTAAGCATCTTCGTTTCTATGCCAGTCTCAAAGAATTATTAAATGACCTTAGCCCAGTTGCTTGCGAAAAACAAAAGACGATGCTGAAATCGTGGAAAGCTTGCTTGTAAACAAGACAGCCAAATTGCGAAGGTGCAGTTGACCTGAAAATCTTTTTGAGGGCCTTTTTGCATAGCAAAGGTAAGCAACTAATTATGTCGGAGATGTCATTAGTGCACCCCGAAAGGTCTCTGTCAGTTACTATATGGGTCTTGCAATCTATTTGCATTTGTCAGTTTTCTCTGGATGCAATCATTACAGACCATTTTATGTTGATAATGGGAGGTTGTCAGGAATAGATCGTGGCCAGAAATGACATCGGCCCTGGTTTGTATCTAACACTGTGTTTGTTTGCTTTCAGTAACAGCAGTCTTGTTTTGTTTAGCGTTTAATGAAATGTTATGACATTTTGACAGGAGTGAGAGGAGGACTAAAATGAGGAAAACCCAACCTTGTCTTGTATGGAGCTAGGATTGAAGTGGTTGCTCTGTGGCTGTGGGATTTTAACTGGGACATTTTGCATGCGTTAAATGCAGTGTATAATATACTATTAAACCATTTTGTAGCTCTGAGTCTCTAATTTTATCCAATGTAAAAAATAAATAAAAAATAAGAAATTGCTACATAAGACCGATTTGAGCCGGTCAGTCACATTTAGCTATGGGCCAGGGATGACTGCAATGGTTATCACCTATCACATGATGTTCATTTTAGTAACATGCCGTTTGTGGTCATGAAAGTAATGGGACTATTTCATCACATTGTCTATTGGGTCTTCTTGAATTTGTTTTCTCCTTTCTGTAAAAGGACATTCATTGCCATTGACTGAACATCTACCATATGGTGGTGGTTTCACAAGAAACTGTGTAGCACAGAATACAAAGAATACTTTGGCCCAGGTATTTACCGCCAGTATAAAATATTACAATCAAACCTTTCTTTTATCCATGTATCACTGCGAATTTATATTTGACATTGAATGTTACTTTGAAAAGCATTTTCCCATTGATTTTGTTGATGGTGGAAAGGAATTTATCTCAGATCTGCGAACTTCTCTTGGGTCTACCCTTAAATGACAGTGATCTTCTAGTGAAAATCAAAAGGTCTTTGTATGTCTCAGTGGTATTAAGTATCATTTTCATGGACTGCCGATGGATATGAAAACATAGTCTCCCCCAGATCCTCATTTGATAATCTGACTCTGTTGACTCTGACACATTTGCTTTTTGGTGGGGAATAATTCATCTGAGGCAGCCTTTTTTTGCAAACTTGAGTGTTTAAAAAAAAAAAAATAAAAATGTAAGCCAGCTCTTAATTAAAGCTTGGTTAAAGGGTCTTTGCCGACAAGCGCTCGGAAATGGAAAGCTGCCATTGGACGACTCAGCCCTTGACAAGACAAACTACTCGGCGCAGGAAAGTGAAGGGAGAATACGGCTCTGCTTTTCATGACTCCACATATCACACACACAGCCGTGTGTGGCTCTGCTAGAAGCCAGAGGTGCCATTGTGTTGTTCTTTGTGGCCTTTCTGTGTTACTGTACACTCCCCAATGCATCACGCAGGCCGTACAAAGCAGTAGGGAGCTAGGCCACTCCATTACCGGCCTGTTAGAACACGCTATAAAGCACGACAGGCGCCTCAACGTCCACGATTCTATCAGCCTCCTTTGTAAAATATCACATACATGTCTAAGAGTTATCGATGTTTCCAGGGATAGAGCTGCAGTAATTCTGTTTCTACCAGGGTCTAGCATCCAGAGGGTTATTATTTTCCTTTACCAGGAGGCACCCTATAGCCTACTGTCTTGTATGACTAATGTGTAAACTGCTAATCGATAGTGTAAGTGAAGGATAATGTGGGGATCATTGCATCCTACTGTGTGTAATGTGTGTGTTATAAACACTGTGTGAAGGGGAAATAATGCATCGGTTTCACACCAGAGGCTTTGCCTGCCTTTCTAAAGATTAATGTAGGTTTAAAGTGTAAGGTCCTTTCTGCTCTTTATGTCCATTCATAATTCATTGTCATTTTTTTTTTAAGCTACTATGGTATTAAACCAGCCGAGTTCAGCTGTTGTGATCTGATAACAAAACAGCTGGACTGATGCTGTTCAAATCCGTTTAGAGACCTGCTGCCCCTAAAAAATATGTGTGGTCGAATATAAATGTAGCATATTGTCTAATATGATGTATAATATGTGTAGCGGGGTGGTTGATGGAAAGGGAAATCTGGTAGATGGAGATGCTGGAATGAAAGTGAGCTATAAAATACAAGATGATGATTATCATTCCCTAGGGGCCGGCCTTGAAAATGTGTTGCTGTATTTATCGCCTAACACGCTGATATCTATTATGGGGGACTCAGGCCTTTGAATACAAATGATCAAGCAGATGTTTTTTTCCAATAGATTTGCACGTGGGCGTGATGGATAGAGAAGACATCTGTCTATAATGACCAACTAAACACTCTTTATTTTCCCCAGGCCACCATGCCACCATGCTTCTGGCTTAAAGAAAGAATATCTCTGCTTTAAATGTCAACTGATTAAATTGTGGATGATGCTTCAAAGGTTTCACCTTGCATATTTAAACAGCATTTTTCTCTCTCTCTCTAATGTAGGATTTAGAGGAGCACAATGATCATTTTTTCAGGAGATACATTACACAAACTTGCAGGGGATTTAGGCTGGGCATAATCACTCACTTCTCACCTGGTAAAGGCAGAGGATATTTCTGGGGTTGCTGTATTTTCTTGACAACACTTTGACAGGCAGGAGGGCGACTTTATTTATTTATTCACCCACAGTATTTGTGTATCTGTCTTTTTACTTGGCTTGTTATATATTTACTTGCTGTGGTGGTGTGCAGACATGGACTTCAATGGCACCATGGGGAGGGATGCCACTGTCAGGGTGATTGATGGGTGTTCTCTGTCCTCCTCACCTGCAAGCTGGATTAGGGTGCCATGTATCAGTTTGGGGGGTGAGCTATGGTGCTATGGGACTATGGGGCCATGGGGCTATGGAGACTGTGTATCAGTCTTGTCTTGTCCCAGCGGTCAAAACAGGTTGAAATGACATCATTACAACCATTTTTTTTATCATGCCACCATTTCAACCAGTTTTGCCCCATTTTGTGGTGTTTTACCTTACTCCATGATCCCACTGGCCACAGGGGATGGTCGGTGCAAACGTACTGTGTATACTCAGGCACAGTCAAGGGGAGGCTAGCTTGGTAGATCAATCTCGTGGTTCAGCCAATGTTGTGTTCCTTGTCGTAGGTTATGACATGTCAGCAAATGGTAGAGGAGTTGACTAAAATACGAACAGATTTGGGACTAGGCTAGGGGTATGCAGAATATCATAGACCCTGAAGACTGAGGTTGTGGGTGGATATTGGTCAGAGAATGGTGGACAAGCCTATGCTGTCTTACCATGTTGTAAAGTTATATGCTGACTACACCGGCCATACGCATGCGTCCGTGTGCATGTTGATTTTGTCTATCCGTAGCAGACACGATCAGGTTAAAATATCAAAACCAATTATTCATCTATATTAATTTAGGGGCTGGTCGAAACACACGAGACATTCATGGACATTTAGCTAGCTAGCTGTTCCTAGCTAGTTTGTCCTGGGAAATGAACATTGGGTTGTTGTTTTATCTGACACGCATGTGGTCCTCTTTCTAGCTGGTTCTTTGTATAATTTTGACCCGGAGTCATGCAAAATCTTGTGTTTCTCTACTCTGACGATTAATCCACAGATAAAAAGGGAAACCTAGTCCGTTTTTTGTTGCTTATCTTTAATTCATCTCTCCTCAGTTTGTCATTCAAGCATCCACGTGGGCCTGTATCTTCCTGATACCCAGTAAGGCCTGCAGAGCGTGGCTCGTCTCAAATAGGACCCAAGTTCTTGTACTTTAGCGCCTGGCTACGCAGACGGTCGTTCACACGTGCGAGCGGTGTGTGTGTGAAATGAATGAATAACATGTATGTGTAAAAAAAAATACTAAAGCCTGCGCAGGCAATGTGTCCGGTGAGGTTTGCATGTTAGAATGAGTGGAGAATGCTGGCTTAGCTTGATTTGGGTATAATCCGCATAAGGATTACTTGCATCTTTCATGCTAGATTAAAGTCTCCCATGATACTCATCGTGCTGTCCAAATCTTGATGGGGAAATCAATGGGTCTGATACAAAATGTCACCATCGTCATGCTCATTGTTATCGTAGTCATCCGTCATCATCGTCATCATCTTCACTGAATGTGTTTCTGACTCAGATCCTAATGACAGCCTTGTCTTTTTTTCCCCAATTGATTAAACATCCAGAGACCAGTGAGTCGTCTTTCTGTCTGTGTAGATTGTCATCTTAACTGTAACTTGGGTTACGGAGATGAACTTAGTCCAGCACACAGTAGATGTGCTGGTGTGAAATGTGGAGAAATGTGGAAAATATCTAGTCAGCAGATGAAAAGGAATATTTAGGTCACATGAAAATTGAATGGGTATCCCTGATTGTGGGTTATATAGTGAAAGAAAAGCTCCCTGCAAGCAACAAGTGTATGTGCTGTACGTGCTGTACGTGCTCCCTATTTCACTGTCGCTAACGTACTGAAAACATATCAAATCTGGAAGGAGATACATTACTACAGTTCAAGAACTACTGAAAACATTGTATCTAACTGTTTTGAAATATTTAGAGGTTTTCCCCTGCCCATGGAGTATTATTGACTTTGGGGAAGGAGAAACATCATACTCCATAAAACCAGCTTTGCGGAGGGCAAGTGACATGCTAAAAGCCTAAATATATGCATTACCGCATCTATTTACAACATGTAAACCATTCATATTGCATAACAGGAGTTTATATGTTGGAAGGACAAATGTAATGTATTATAATATTAAAGAGATAGTCCTGCATTTATGTATGTATTCACATGTAAACCTCAGTGAACGCAAATAATCGTTTTCTTTGCTTTGTGCAGGCGTATCTTTTGCACATTTTCCGCAAAACACAGGCCTCTATAGGCCTCTATAGGGTGGGAGCCTTATCTGAGAAAGCAATTCTATCCAGTTTGCTTCACTGTCTTGATTTTGATTTGGATCTATTGCTAATGTAATATGATGTTTTTTTAGAAGCTAGTACATTGTGATGAAAATACACATCCATGTTTATACATGCTTTTTGATCCTGATAATTCTGCATGTGTTGTAGTGAATCACTGGGATTTGGAGGGTTTTTAAATCTAGTTTCTTCTTATTCAGCACATTCTGTTTCTCTCTCTCTGTCTCCTTTTGTTTTGGGAAATATCTCATTTTCGCGAGTCAGGCCTGTCACGCTCGGCTCGGGTCTAGGGCCCGGATCTATAGCTGGGAGCTGAGCTTGTCTCCCCATCCTCATCTACTCGTGAAATGAGCAAAGACCAGAACTGGGAGCTTTCCTGTTTCCTCCTCAACTGACACTAACATTAAACAATTACCACCATGTGACTTCATCATAATTCGCCATAATTATAGCACACAACCTTTGTCATGCTAAAGGTGATTAGTGAATGGAAACGTGCTAGCTTGCATTGAGAGGTGAATGGGAGAATGTAGCTGTATATAGCTATGCTGATTAGTTGAGTTCCTTGGCAGGCCTGCCTGTGCTAAAGCAAGCGCTACTGTTTCTGTGTCTTCCAGCACGTCCTCATTAGAATGTTTGAGTGTGCATGGAAATTAAACCAATCTCCCTGGATACGGATGAGCTTGTCAGGATCAAACATCATGTGACTCGAACGACTGTGCTGATCATGTTGGATGATGTTTGGCGTGGAAGACAGCATTTGCAGGGCTTTCTTTCTTTGTCTTTCTGCCCAAACATATGCTGTACATGTGTGTTGACAAGTGAACACAATCAATGGTGAACATTTTCATGAAATTGAGTTGAAATGACTCAAGTGAGCTAATATATACAGATGCCAACATACTGTATATTTGTCATCTATCTATTACAAAAGAAGAGCTTTCGCAACTTGCCTTGTTGTCGTTGATGTTGACATTGAAGGATGACACCTACATTGATTCATTGTCATGCCACTCACGTTTCTATCGCGTTTTTTGTTGTTGTACCAGAATATGTGAAACTCTAGCCTCTGTGCATGTTTTGTTCAGTCGTAGCAATTACATTATTTGAAAGTGTCGTAGCCTCTGTTATTAAAGTGTGTGGTTACTGAATGATTCATCTTTTTGGCTAATGAAAAAGATAACCTGCTGTAACGAATCAAACATTTTCTGCACTCTACTAAAAACCTTAATGAGGATTTGTGTAATATTTGATGAGGAATAATCATGCCTAAGGCTAATGAATAGAGTTTTGTACAAGCAGTGTGTTCGTTGTTATGCAATATTCTGCACTTGTATTTTGAAGTGCTATTGTCCTTTTTTGGAGCTACTGTTTCTGAATAGGGAGCTATGGCACAGCTGAGCATTGGTTCTCTTTTCAAAGCTGTTGAAATGATATATGAGGTTTTGTGCAGTTCTGTGCATCCTAGCTCTTTTTATCATTAGAAGCACTTCAGCAAATTGTGCACATCAATCTTTGGCATTGGATTTCGTAAGGGCAAAACATTCATTAGCCCTATGACTTTTCCGTTGGAGTTTGTACATTAGCCAAAATACCAGCTTGCAAATGCTCTTCACTTTATTTAGGAAATGTTTGATTTTACGGGCTATTCCGTGGTTGTAGGAAGTCAAGACTTGCTTTACATTATGGACCCGATGCTGGATACTTATAGAGATTTCTTGAAAAAGATGGGTTTTGGCTTTGGATACAATGGATACATACCATGCTATCATCACTGATGCACCACTGAATGTTTGATAAGTACTGCATATCCTTAACTAATTCTGCCTATGCATTGGAAAACATAAACACTGGTGAAAACATGTTTGTTTATGAGTATGTTGGAGAGGAGGAGAGTGATACAGTCAGTCCTGCTGTCTGTAACACAATGTCCCCGGAGCTAAGCAGTAAGCACCAGGGCCATGATGAGTCATCCTGCCCATGGCTCCTCTATGCATGCAGTACAAACCACACAGTTGAGTTCTGAATCAACTGCATCCCAAATGCCACCCTATTCCATTCATAGTGCAATACTTTTGACCAGGGCCCATAGTGAATATACAGTATATAAGGAATAGTGTGTCATATGGGACACAGTCTATTACTGTAGGTTTCTGGCAAATGTTTTCAAACAATACAGATTATGTAACGACCTCATAGGCCAAATACATTTTAGCCTATTGAAATGCAATGCGGTGTGGCGGGGAGTCGTGTGAGACATGATATACGATTAATATTGATTCCAGAACATGATCCCTTTAAGACCTTTTGCTCTCTTATGGGATTGTCTTTCATGTATAGTTTCTCAGAGAAGAATCCATCGTAAGATTATGCGCATTTACGCCACATGGTCGGCAAAGGTCAAAGCCATCAGAATGTATCTCAGAGTGTATTTTTGCTTCTCAAATGTGCGTGTGCAACCTCTGGACTTTTTTTTGCTTCGCGTATCGCTTGAGTCAGTAGCTTTGTTCCAGGGCGTCAGTGTGCTACGTACATACCAAACGGCGCACTAGCTCTGGCCCAGGGCGTTATGTCAACCACTGTTGTTTTGTGCAGCTAGTACACACTACACTAGCTAGCACACACCAGCTACCTAGATAGTACACACTAGTACACACTAGTTAGCAAGTACAACACTTGCTAGCAAGTACAACACTTGCTAGCTAGTACAACACTTGCTAGCTTAGTACACACTAGCTAGTACACACTGAGTTTGACCACCCTTGCTGTTGGTGGCGATAACGGACCATCCTCTCTGGCACTATTCGACATCCTGTCTCATCTGGTACGTCTCACAGTGTAGCATGAGAAAGTATCTGCAGGAGCCGGACCCTATTTGGTTTTTCCTGCAGTTCTTACCACTGTAGGCTATGAATTCACAAAGCTACGTGCACAGTGCTGCATGGTGGCGCTGCAATATAGCTTGTAGTTTCTTTTTTATTAACATGAATAACATCAATGTTATGTCCATAGAATTCAAGCTTCGTATACTTATTTTTCCCTCATTGTTTTTGGACTGTAGTGTTTAAATTATTCCTATTGAATTTATCACAAAACATTTATTCATCATTATCGCAGACTCATTCATGATTCAGTATGTACTGTATACACATAGCAATGTCATGTTACACAATGTAAATGTTTGTGTGAGTCTTCCGCTTCCTCCTTGGCAGCTCAGTGTCAGCCCATGGTGTTCAAGCCTCCAACTCTTGTTTTATAACAGTGGGTGTTTGTATCATGGCCATACCGAGCAGACAAGAGAGGGCCCAGTCCACAGGATATCCACTGTTCCATGAACATATGGATGTATGCACTGAATTAAGGAAAATAAAGGCCTTGGAAATGACATAACTGCAATTCTGAAGGTAGGTACTTGAGATACTGACAGTGTATTCAAAGTGCTGTGTTGAAATATCAAGTAGCAAAAAGAGTGAAGGTCAGATTCATTATCAGGAGCAATAAAGTAAAGAAAACTATAAAGAAAGAGGACAGGGTTTGGGGAATTTGGAGAAAGCATTTCCTCCTTCCTTCTCTAAACCGATTTCAGTCCTTAGGCCGCAACCCTAGAAGAAGAAGCAAAACGTAAAAAAACAGATATGTTGTTGTGTTATTGTGGAAAGAAGCGGTGTTCATTGGCCTCCAGCCTCTGAGATTAGTTGTGCAGAACAGTAAGAGGAGTCAGCCATATCTGGGCCAGTGAGACCTCGGAATCCAGTGTTGTTCAAAACACACAGGCAGTCTTAAATGGCACCCTATTCCCCACATAGTGCATTACTTTTGACCAGGACCCTTAGGGCTTTGGTCAAAAGTAGTGCCCTATATATACACTCTTATAAGTAAAGGTGCTTGGAAGAACCTCTTGGGTTGCCACACTGGCAGAACCTTGCAAGTTGAAAAAGGTTCCTCGAGGAACACCTCTGAAAAGGGTCTTCGAGGAACCCCTGTGTAAAGGTTTGAACCGGAACCTTTTTGTGATGGGAGCAATTCAATTTTGAACCTTTTTAATAATATATTGTAGAGCCTATCAGATTGGATGCATGGCTTATTGGAGGCGTGGCTTTCCAATAGTTATTTTTGGTCACCCGTTAACATAAATGTCATTGCTGTTCATCGTGTTTAGTTTGTACACTGCAAATTGAAAATATTTCTTGAACATTTATGCATATTACATATTCTAATATAGTATTAATAATATTAATATTGCTAATTACATACAGTAATAAAGTAATAACTACTGATGATGAAATTAAGCTTCCTGAAGCTTTGAGCATTTCCAACCAATTGTGTCTAGAATAGGTTCATTACGCTAGGCATTGATCAACACACAGTGTACACTAGCTTCTGGTCAAATCATTTAGAACAGACAAATTATAGATGACGTCGCACACGCCATAGCGCGTGCGCAGTGTGTCCTTTTTGTCTTCTACCAAACCAATCAGGTAGTTTTGAAGCTTTGGACGTCATTGATCATGTGCTTCTAATAAAATGATACAAGCATCGGCATACTGTCCGAAATAAACTGCTTAGCTATTTTGACACAGAGCTCCGGTATCAAACGTAATATCACTTGTGGTCCCGTGTGGTTCAGTTGGCAGAGCATGGCACTTGCAACACTAGGGTTGTGGGTTTGATTCCCACAGGGGACCAGTACTCACAATTAT
Source organism: Oncorhynchus nerka (assembly GCF_034236695.1). Classification (NCBI taxonomy): domain Eukaryota; kingdom Metazoa; phylum Chordata; class Actinopteri; order Salmoniformes; family Salmonidae; genus Oncorhynchus; species Oncorhynchus nerka. The sequence goes on from NC_088403.1 coordinate 35,162,289, forward strand.
GAAAATGTGGGCACTCACTGCTGAAAGTTGCTCTGGATAAGAGCATCTGCTGAAATGTAGATATAGTGGTAACAATTCCAATTTAGGGATTTAGTTGGGCTCTACAGGAATTCATACCCTACTGTTGATGTCATTAAAGCTATAAAACTGTCAGTGTTCAACCTTATAATGTGATGACAGAACACATGAATAAGAATGACATTTACTCTAGCGGTTGGCCGAAAAAAGATTAAACTTAAATCCACACCACTATTAAGCCACGCCTCCACTACAGGCTTTCTACAGGAACCCATTGCTACATTTGATTTTATAAGGATCTATTTTAGTCCTCATTTGGACTAATCTTCCAAGAGTCCATCTTCCAAGAACCATTAAAGGTTCCTCCAAGAAACCCTGAACTAACCGAAGGTGCAAATATGAACCATTGACTAGCAATGGTTCCCTGATAAACTCCAGGGTTTCCTTAAGGATCTTCACGGTTCCTCGAGTCACCACTAGTTCTGAGAGTGTAGGGAATCGGGTGCCATTTGGGATGCACACACACTTGCTCTGAGGCCGTCCTCACTGCTGTCAGTCCTCCCCTCACTAACTGAGCCATCCATGGCTGAAGACAAAGGAGGGCGGCTGTGGCCCTGGCTCTGCATGCATGCAGCATCTCTTGGGTCAAGAGCAATCCATGGCCAAATTAGATCAGTGATTCTGATTCACTCGAATTACTTCTACTTCTGTGAAACTTAAAGTGGCATCAGCAGTTTAAACAATAAAAAAGCGAACTCCCCAACCCTGTTTCGGTAAAAAGCTGAGGGACGGGGCTGGAGAAATGTACCCACCACTCTTACTCTCAAATTAATTTACACTGCTATGGATGCTAGGACTGGTCATCCATGATATCAACATGATAGTTTTAACCCATGTTTTAAGGCAATATAGTGTATGTTTAAATTTACTTTGTTTACAAACCTTATGTTTATAAAAACGTATGTTTTGTGTTCTGATGGGGGTATGACAGTTTAACTAAATTCACGAGGCATTTATAAGTTATATTCTTCAAGAATCAATGGGTACATAGCATTAATTTATAAGTTCAAGGGGCAACTGCAGATTTCCCCTTTAAAGGCCCAGTACAATAGAGTTTGGGATGTGTGTGCAGCCTTTAAGATCATAGAGCCAGGAGTTTTTCCTGGCCATGTGACCTGATTGAGATAGATACCCTATAATTTGGGCCTGGAGTTTTTCCTGGTCAGGTTATAGTACATAGTGACGAAAAACTCCTGGTCCCTGCTTATCTCAGTCATTTTTATGTTAAGCCATGGAGTGACAGCTGTCCTCGGCCTCCTGAGGTGACATAGTGCTGTGCAACACATGTTAAAGGTCACGAACAGTCAAAACCATGTTTTTCATGAAATTGGATGATATTTGGATGAAACCAGAACAAAGTTTGATCATAAAGTTATCAGCCCCCTCACCCAGCCCCCTCACCCTCAAACACTTGGATTCATTATTAAGGAAATAGAGTGACATCATCCTAACTCTCATTTTAATACACTAATGGAAACATGATACTATCTTACCTAATTTATATAATAAGTACCTGGTCACTGAAAGTAATTTCCTAACTCATTAAAGCAATTGAGTAGTGGTTACTCAAACATCTCCAACTGCCTGTAGAACTCAAATCATTTAAGTGGTACTCACTCAGATTTCAATCAGATTACTATTATTTAATGTTTTTTAGTATTCTTAACACATATTAGGTTATTGAGTAAATCTAACTTTATTTATCTGAGTTCTGCTAATCCAAAGTAGAGTTTTTACAAGTTATGATTATTTCATATTCTGAAGTCCATCTTACATTTATTAAGTAACTGTCACGTTCTGACTGTTATTTCCTGTGTTTTGTATTTAGTTAGTATGGTCAGGGCGTGAGTTGGGTGGGCAGTCTATGTTTGTTTTTCTATGATTTGGGTATTTCTATGTTTCGGCCTAGTATGGTTCTCAATCAGAGGCAGGTGTCATTAGTTGTCTCTGATTGAGAATCATACTTAGGTAGCCTGGGTTTCACTGTGTGTTTGTGGGTGATTGTTCCTGTCTTTGTGTTCTCACGTTTGTTGTTTTTGTTAGTTATCTCATGTGTAGTTTCTTTATAAATTAAAGAACATGAATAACCACCATGCTGCATTTTGGTCCGCCTCTCTTTCACCAGAAAACCCTTACAGTAACTAGTTCTTACTTGATTCTATTATGTTTAACGTCTTTACTTAAAATAATAAAGTAGTAGTCGACATTGCTATTTGAATAAAAAACACTTTATTTATCTGTGTTGTGCTGATATAGAATCATTACATTTAGGAAGTTATGAATACTTAAAGATGCATTACGCAGAAGTTGCTCTGCCATTTCCTGGTTACTAAAATTATTATAGCTTGTCTAATTTCAGTTTGTGACTAAACAAGCAAATATAGTGTAGATAATCATTGTACCATCTAAACAGCTGCGAAATATGTTTTCTGTAACCAAAAATAATGTATTTTCAGCTGTTTGAAGCTGGTGTACAAAACCGAAAGTAAAAGATGCAAAAACTAAACTTGGGAAAAAAAGATGAGAAAAAGCACACATAGAACAGATTTACCGCTTCTTAGACTTACGTTCAATGAGAATGACAGATCTATAACTCACATTTCTGTGAATTTTTGTCGGTCACCCCAAAAGTTATACAACGCAGCTAAAATAGTGCCAGGTGAATCTGTTTTTAGAGGAGTGTCAGTAGTTAATTTTTTAAAACTTTATAATACTTTTACACAATGGTGCATGAATGTTTGAAGAAAGAAAAGTATATTTCTAAAATAGTATTAAGCAGTTTGTTGTGCTATGAGGTGTAATTGATCATGATGAATGGATATCAAAACCGTCAAGCAAATTGACATTCAATAATGAGTCAAGCCATTTCCACCATCAATATGGGAATGGATAACTGGCTCAAAGGATGTGTGTGGAGGTGAAGGAAGCCAGACTTGTATATTAGGCAAAGGAACGGAAGTTGGGTTTTGGAGAAACGCCATCAGTGCCTGCTCTGCAAGCAATGTAGCGGATGAAGGCGCAACACGAGTTTGGTGAACGGCTAGATGTGGTTATGGACAGCGAGAAAGAAAAAGAAGAAGAGCCGAGCGTACTGGGAAGATGTGTGTTGAGGAAGAATGACGCCAGACATGATAAAGACATTTTTTTGAGAAAGTGGAACCTTGCCTTTTGCCGGATCCATTTGTGGTGAGAAAGGAGTTGGGTGCAGTTGAATCAGTGAAGGTAACATGTGGTGGACGTGTGATATTTGTTTGTGTTTCCCTTCAGAGGGAGAAGGTGCTCCATGTCACGCAACCTGGGTTAAGATCTGTTTCTTGCTTTGCTCTTAGGAACAGAGCACCGTTAAAAGCAGGGATTTCTGGGGCAGTGTGTGGAGGTGAAGCAATTGAAGTTGAAAATTCCTGGTGTTTGTGATGCCCACTGTTTCGTTGCAAGACAGACCTGGTGGGGAGCATGATGAAACATAGGAGTCGCTGTCAGTTCTTTTGAGTTTTGAGTCAGTCTCTACCAGACAAAGTCTTGTTAGGATATATCAGTTAACCTGTTAGAGCATTTGTGCAGAATATTATTATTTTATTTTTTAACTAGGCAAGTCAATTTAGAACAAATTCTTGTTTACAATGATGGCCTACCCCAGAATAATTGAACACCGCCCTATGGGACTCCCAATCACAGACAGATGTGATGCAGCCTGGATTTGAACCAGGTACTGCAGCGACACCTCTTGCACTGAGATGCAGTGTCTTAGACCACTGCTCCACTCGGGAGAACCCACTGTGCTGTTTCAGGTGCAACGTTCATGGTGACGTTGCGGCAGTGTGTAGGAGGGGGATTCCATGATGTCGGAAGTGTGAGAAGGTCATGGAACAGAATTCCCAATCTGGCCCTCATTCCATCATGACCACCTCATCCTAAACCCATTCGTCCCCCTTACTCTCCCCTGTAACTATTCCCCAGGTCGTTGCTGTAAATGACCATGTGTTCTCAGTAAACTTACCAGGTAAAATAAAATACAAATATATATAGAAACAAAACGGAGGATTGTGTGGTTTTGGTGGACAAGGTTGTGTGTGTCAACTGTTGGGGTGCTCATGTTGCTGAGGATCGGAAGTGTCCGGTGCAATAGAGGCAGGTTGAAGTGGCCAGAGTCAGAGTACTGCAGAAGGTGTCGTATGCTGAGGCAGTGAAGAAAGTAGAGGAGGATGGGTCAAGGGTGAGTAGTTAGATTTGTGCAAGCGCAGAGGGATAGGGCAATGACTGATTTTATGCTTCAGTCAGGTTGGCTTCTTAGCGTTCATAGCAATCATAGAGAATAGATAGATGTTACAGTGGCAGCTGCAGAAAGGTATTTGGGTATATGAGATTTGACATCAGAAGAGTTACAGAGTGTGTTGAGAGGTGGTGATCCTGTCCTCCCAGGCCATTGGCATGGTGCAGGAGCAAATAGGAGCAAAGCAGTGGAATGGGGAGGTGGGGTTTTAATGAGTGGATGTGGCAGCTGCAGAGAAGTCCCTGGGTGTACGAGATTTTACTGCAGAAGAGTTAATGGTGTGGTGACCTTTATGTTTATGAAATAGTGGTATAAAGGTGTAGGGTTAGTAAGTGGTGCACTTTTTTCATTTTAGGAACAGGAATAATTAATAGAATTGAATGTAGGCAGGCTGTGACTGGCCTCACACTTCGGTACGGAAGAAGACGAAGAAGGTCATGTGCACCACTCTTAATGACAGAGGCTAATGCAGCATCCTGTAATGCTTACAACTTACTAGAATGAGTACCGTGCTCAACAATGCTTGCTAAGTCGTCAGATACCAAAAACAACGTTAAACATTAAGACATGACAACTGAACATTACTATTCAGAACTGCTTAACACTTGACAAAAATGTGTAATGAAGACTGAAGACGTTTGTATGTTTCCTACAAGAAATATTCATGTTCAAGTAACTTCAATCCCGATAGTTCAGAATACATAATGCAATTTAGTGTCGAAAAGTTCATTAAAAAAAACGAAACAGTTAAGTATTTGTAACCATATGGCTGATGTCACTTTATTACTTTAAGTATTGACATACTTTGGGTTGGTTTACTCGGATGGTTATAGGCAGCGAGTTTCCACCCCCAAAATTGTTGTTAGCAGAATTAATTAACTTTTACAGTGTACTCATATGATTACGTGCTCAAGTGGTTCTTCATCTAAAATTCCCCAATGTTAAGGTGACTGGATAGTACATGGATATTCTGAACCAAAAGGAAGGTCTCTGAATGCACATGTCTCCCAATCCTCCATTGCAAAGTTGTATAGCCTTCTGTATATAAATATCTCTATATATGGCTCTGCTCTATTGTGTACATTTCTGAGAGCACTTAGAGAAAGCCCTTGCTTGAGTCCATGACACTGTGTTTGATCAATAATTACTCCAAGGAAAGGAGGAAGAAAGGATGCTGTTTTAAGTATTCCAACCAGGTCTATGTCTCTGAATGTACACAGTCTCCTAGACAGTCCAATCTCCGACTGAAGTAAATCTGACGTTCCATAAACTCAGGTAACCTTCTGCGAAAACACAGACAATAATCTTACATAATCATACCTGCATTTTCCCAAAGAAAAATACCCCCTCCTGCTCATTAGAAAGAACATTTACTGGACGTACAAAGAGAAATGTCAGCTTAGGTTACGACTCCTCCGTGTCAAAGCTTGGCTTTCAAAGCAACCGAGAGGAAAACGAATGAGGAATAAGGGGCTTGTACGAGATGTGTGGAACGGATGGACGACAATGCAGGAGAAGTAAACGACATAAGGGGGAAATCGATTGAAGTAAATTTGTTTCTTCTCAAATGAGGAGGGATTTATTTTCCCTGGCTGCTTTCTCACAGAGAAACGTTGCTCCGTGTTGTTGTTTGAGATTATGCAGAGTGGTATTTCAATGGCAAGGCTGATTAATATAATACACATTGGTTGTAACAATAGGGTTTCTAAATGAAACTGTCAAACAGAGGCAATGTTGTCTATCGGCCGAGACTTTTCTCGCTTTTCTGACTGGTCTCATCTGGTTCTCTCTCTCTCTCTCGCTCTCTGTATTGTGAGGAGGGTTTTGATGGTGGAAGTGGTCTGTCTGTCTGTCTGTCTGTGTCTGTCTGTCTGTCTGTCTGTCCGTCCGTGTCCCGTCTGTCTGTGTCCCCAAGGACTATTCTCTTTGACTTGGCATTAGTTTCCCTCAGCTGTTGTTCTGTTGCTGTGGATTACGTAAGGAGCCGCCAAGGAGCAGGCTGACTATGTGAATGTTTCATCTGCCCTCTTCAGAAATCCGATTTAGCAAACATAGAGCAGTTTCTTTGTTTGTTTTCGCTGCTATTCCTATGTAACATGATATTCTACTGTAAGTCTCTATGTTTGTGTTTTGGGGAGAAGACAATTCATGCATTAATCTATTGTCATTTCAGGGCTATTGTGGCTAATGCTTGAGGCTGTACCTAGCACAGGAAGCTGCTGAGGGGAGAACGGCTCATTATAATGGCCGGAATGGAGCAAATGGAACGGCATCGAACACCTGGAAACCCTGTGTTTAATGTATTTGATGCCGTTCCACTGATTCCGCTCCAGCCATTACCACGAGCCTGTCTTCCCCAATGAAGGTGCCACCAACCTCCGGTGGTATCTAGACTCATTTAAGGACCTGGCTAGTGGCATGTGTGATCCATCCATCCTCCATCGAGCTCCAGTATCCTGTAGGAAGCTGTTTGATTGCATTGAGCAGCCATCCTGCCATCCGGTCCCACCCTGGTCTACCGTACACACAGGTTACAGTGTCCCTGTCTGCCTTATCTCCCGCAGCGAGAGCTTTAGGGCCCTGTTTTCGCCAGGCCCTACTCAAGATAAAGCCTAAAATAGACTACTCTTGCTGACAGCACAGAAGCTCTAGATAAGAGGGTTGTGTCTACAGCTCCACAGAGGTTGAGAGAGGAATAGAAAAATGTACAATATTGCAAAGAAATGCTGCTACATAGAGAACGCATCGATATGGTTTATGGTCAATGCAGCCCTTTTGACCTCGGTTCATTCAATGGCTGGTCAGAAAATACCCAATTAAATGAAAGACCACAAGCATCTCAAGTGATGCCATTGATTTGTGTATTGACCCCAGAGCTTGAAGACACAGCCAATAGTTGATCTTACCTTACATGGCTTATCTCTGGTAACATAATTACCCCTTACCTTGTACACAGGTAGAACCGTCCGCGTAGCTGATTTTAAGCCAACGCCAGATGGCAACTGAAGGAGTGCAGTATCTGAACAAGGTTTCCCTCTGGCATGCAAACATAATCAATAGCTCCATGTCTTAGTAAATTAGATCATGTAGACAAGAGGCACTAGTCAGCAGAGTGGTCCTAAAGCAACCCCTTGCGTGGTTAGTCTACTCTCTATTAGTGCATTGCCAGAGGTAATTGAATTGGCCTGAACAAGCTTCGGGCCGTGCCCCCTTTCTCCCTGACAGCATCTATTCAGCTTTGATTGCTTAATATACTCCTAAACTATAACATCTTGACCGTTAAATCCTTTTGAGTCATCTTATTCAAATATGCATCAATTTCATGTTTAATGTAGTGGGGTGATGTATGGAACATTGGAACATCGCCAGAGTTCTGTGATGTCACGCTACAGTAGCTGAATAAATAAGAACGCGCATTCTATTTCCCTCTTGTTATTTGGCAATAAGTGGCAATAATCTGAACCAAGCCAATCAATGGCGAAGCATATTATTCAGCAGCAGAAAGAGAGAGAGAGAGAGAGAGAGAGAGAGAGAGAGAGAGAGAGAGAGCTGCACATCCCGGAGCTGCACATCCCGGAGTTTAAAAAAAATAGACATTGCTGATGAAGTGATTCAGTGGCGGTGCCATCCTCTCAAATTGCTGCACACTGATATTAAGCATTCAAAGCATCTGAACTAATTAGGACACCATTAGCAGCTTCTTTCTACATCATTATATCATCACTTCTGTACCAGGGCCTGTGAGGTCAGAAACTCACTCTATCATTTCCACCATTACTGAGGCTGTTCTATTGAAACACTCACATTTGCATATTTGTAAACCCCAGTGAGTGAAAAATAACGGCTTGATATTATGGTAACTTTAAAGTTTCACTGCAGCTTTGACTCATGCCATTCAAAACAACATATATTTCATTTTGTATGTGTGAATTTGTTTCTTCTGGCAAATAGGGTGTGTTTTGTTTGTGCATCTTATTGCTGGGTATGCACTGCTCAATGGCTTGTGTGTTTGGATGGAGTCAAGGATAGCTTTAGGGGACAAAGAAAGTTGATATTTTCTTATGTAAAACGTTTGAGGATTTTTCTTAAACCTTTGATAGTAAAGCATTGTTAGCTTGTTTGTCAAACTCGAGCATGCAAGCTACAAATGCATTAGAGCACCGTATTGTGTCACACACCCACAATCGTTGGATCATTCAGATTTTGAAGCCCCCTAGACCTGATCTGGCCAAAGCCTGTGTACTAGAAGCACATAGCCACTCCAGAGACATTACAATGAAATCATAACTGGCATTCCCGGTGATTCTGCCTAAAAAAATATATATATATTCCTAAGGGAAGACAAAAACATCCAAAGGCCATAACACATATGTGATGCTCGCAAACAGCGATGACCTATTTGCTCAGCACGCAATCAAGGTAACCCAGGAAGAGGAAAAGAGAAGTACTGTATTGCACAATGTTACCTAAGTATATCATTAGTAGCAGTGCTTGTAGTGAACCATTTGCCCTTGTGTGAAATTAACCCAAGCCAAATGGTAGCTAAATTATAGAACAGTGTTGGGTAATCTATGTAATGGCCTGTTTTATGACAAAGGGCAGCGTTTCTCCCCTTGTCTACTCTTCAAGAACAAGTACAGGCTCGACAATCTGAATGCCACGCAGATAGTTCCACTGACATACTGCAGATGGAACATTTTGCTTTTGCAATCACAGTATTCAAGAGTCAAGTGTTGTTCAATAGTCATTGTCCATTGCACTCGCTGACCATTGAGGGTCTACGAAATGCCTTGGAAATGTGCATGGCTAAAGACGTCAAAGGAAGAAGTGAGCGAGCGAGTGAACTGAAAGTACGTTTGGTCACATTCCTGAAGTTGTTGACGGCATGGCAGCCTTCGAAATTGTATGACAGAAACGCTGGCCGAGGACATCTCGCAGAGTGTCAAATAATGTTCATTAAACTTCCTCCATAATCAGTGAGATCCTTCGCAGCCATTCCAGTCAGTTGGTTCAGTCCTTTTGATGCAAGACAAATTGCTCGATACGATACAGTAACATAAAAAGTTGTGTTTTTCTTTCGCCGTCGTGTTGTTGTGCAAAAACAGCCGATAGTTGATCGAGCTTTAATTCCAGGTGACGTGGCCGGTCATGGGGAAGAGATGGAGAGCTGGGAGAAAAAGACAGGGGATGGCAGCTCGGTCAGAGGAAGTCAGACGCTTGCTCTGTCTCTGTCGCCAGGGCACCATGGCTAACGTGAAGAGACTGCTGCCTCTAATATCTCCCTCTAAAACCCGTGGAAGCCTAGGGGACCGCCAGGCTAGATGGGTTTGGACCTTGTTGCATCATCAGAACGGCTTTTGATGAATTGGATTAATTTATTATGCAAATTGACTCAGTTGTTAGTTAGTTTGCCTCAAATCAATGAATAGTGAAAACTAAAGCTCTCGAGATGTACAGTTGTACACTTTTTGGACTAAATCCACCACAAAATCAGTATAGCGACTAAGGCCCCGGGCCATCTTTTCTGCTCTCAAAGCTGTCACGCCTAGTGTGGTCCCTACAGGAAGTCTTATCTCATCTGGCAATGATGTCGCCACTTCTTCCACGAATCCAATGCATCCCACTGTGCCTCGTTCCATCCCACTTGCATGACATGTTGAGGGCTTGGCAAGGATCTATCACGCCATCCCCAATGGGCACAATCTGTAGGCTTTCGTGTGGCTTACTTACTATATGATGCCCTAGGAGTGGGCTGTGCCAGGCATGGAAATAAATCAGAGCAGACTAGCAAGCCATGAATACACGTATGAGACTTTAGCATTTCTAAGTGTTCTTCCATGCTGGCTCCATACCCATCCACTACTTCATTACCTGCTCCCGTACAGTAGCTATTCTCCTAACAGTCTTTAGGTAGGAAACGAATAGCACTCACATGCAGAGTTTCTTGCTGAACCAATTGCAAGCAATCAACGGTACATTACATATGCAGTAGACAAGGACATTATGAGCTAGTCTTTATCTTCCCAAACATCGATAAGGCAAAGTTTTGGTCCTGCATGTGTCTTTTCATTCTTCTGCACTCCTTAAATAATGAACACCTCTTTGTGGATCTGCAGCCACCCATCCCAAGCAGCAGGTAATAGATTGAGTGTGAAATCTGGTATGGATGAGAGCCTGTGGGTGTGGGCGTTCAAATGGATTCTGCATCTCGGCTGAAATAACACACTTTGTCACCGGTAGTATTGTCTTCTCAGCTTTTACCACCGGCCCCTCGAACAGCAACTCCTTAAGATGTATCAGCGTGCCAGAACGTCATGAGGTTTCTTTTCCCCTAAACTCCTTAATCCGGGAATGTCAGACAAGTACATTGATCCTTGTTACTGTGATGTTGTTCGGGGAGTTGAAAGCCGATCAAGAGACGTTGAAACAAAAGGGAACCCAGGATGGGAGCTCGTTGTTTCAATGAGAGCTGAAATGATCCATTTTGGGAAGTTGCTGAGTTTGGTCCTAATCAGACATTGGTGTTCGTTAGGAGACATTGTGTTTTAAACTATTAGTGGCAGCTCAGAGAGACAGACACACACGAGATCCACAGGATGCAGTTGTGTACTGGAGTATTCACCACGAGAGTATTCTCATCCGCACGGTGTCCATGTTGTGATGCGAAACCTACAAACATCTGGTGGTCAATTATGGATGAAAAAGAAATGGATGCACTCCCGTCTTCATCCCCATAGGAGCGTAGTAATTTAGTATCCTATCACATATAAATATGTTCTCCCGTGCTGAAGTGCATTTTAGCATGTCATGTTCCGCAGCCATTACATTGAGTGGTGCACGCATCTATTGTGATGAAGTTTCTCCCTCAGCGGGATCGTGAGTAATTATAATGTGTTTATCAGTCGGGATAACCTGTATTACCAGCGAGCTGTGGAGCGATGGCGTAACGGAGCAGGGAGAGGAGATGGTGAATGTTGTTTAGAGCACCCCAGAGGCACTCAGCCACATTGTGTAAGTCTAACACACTGGGCCCCGACACCTGTTTCACCAAATGAAATATGAACCAGAGCCAAGTGCCAAGGCAGTTATTCCCAGCACAACGGACAAGGCCAACTCAGGAAGCAAGAAGACAAAATCAGACTCTGGCTTACAGATCGAAAGCCAGGATGTGAAGATAGTCTGCTTCTGATTACATTTGGAAGCTGCATATCTTGGTTGAGTCATCCTCAGAGATCTACAGTTTAGCGGGATGCATATACCATTACATATTAAAGCTATAAGTCTTTGTTTGCTAGGCTTAATGGGCTCACAGTATGCCCCCTCTGTTGACTTATGTAACCCAGTGAAAATGCTAGAAGAGCCCATTTAAATCACATGAAGTATTCATCATTTATATACAGCACATATGAGGATTCCAGTCATGAGGTGAACAGTGTCTTAAGGCAACTGTTTGGCTTTGTTTGTTGGTTTCTGTTGAGTCTGGCGCACACGTATTCAGATTATTCACTTGTTGTGACTGTCTGTTCCATTTGGATTTATCCAGTTATTCCATATGGGTTCACTGGGTTAATACAGGTCTCTCACCAAGCTGTATTGGCTGCAGCTGTCTGTCTTTATGTAATATTCAAACAGGCACTCCAGAAATAAACAGAGGAGAAGGAGATGGAGGACCTTTCCCTCCCCAGTGTGTGGGCAGCCGAGGGAGAGAGAGCTGCAGTCGGCTGGGCTGCGGTCGTGGTAGCAAGCCTTCAGTATAGCTGCCCGCTTTGTCACAAACGCACTCTCATCACGCCAAGAACCCACTCACCAGGAACTATCACCCTCCCACCTCTCCGTACCCCCCACTTCCGGCAACCCTCCTTCCTTGGAGAATGATTAACCTTTTTCCACTTTCATCTATCACTTTCATATTTTTCACTTACATTACTATCATTGGTTGCCATGGTGCCCTAGGGACAGTCTAGCTGCTGGGCTCTTAGCTCCTGCAAATGTCTTGTTCATTTTGTTTTATTGTTCGTGTTTTCATGTGAAATTATATTTCACAAGCCATTCGTTTTGGAAAATAATTAGCTTGCGATCACATGAGGTGATCTGGGATCTGTTATTTTCAATAGCAGCAGTAAGTTGATTATTACAGTAGATCGATTTGACTGCTAGCTAGCTTTACTGTCAGCTGCTAGCTTTACTGTCAGCTGCTAGCTTTACTGTCAGCTGCTAGCTTTACTGTTAGCTGCTAGCTTTACTGTCAGCTGCTAGCTTTACTGTTAGCTGCTAGCTTTACTGTCAGCTGCTAGCTTTACTGTTAGCTGCTAGCTTTGCCGATGCCGTTTTAATTTGCACATGTGAATTTTAATTTGGACAGTGAAGGACGCAGGCTGACTAATTCCGCGAGCTATTCCCAACGAGAGCAACCACTGTCATCAGAAGGACAATTGAAATATGTTATTGTTTTGGTCTTTCCATAGTTTAATTATTTTGGCCATGTAATGTTTACTACAATTCAGCTTTTAGCTGCAACATGTTTAATATTTTTGAAGAGAACCACAACTGAAGTATGTTTGAATTTTTTTGTGTTATCCTCAACCATTTTTTTAATGCATTTTGTATCCACATTTGTGGTTGTGTGTTTTTAAATGGTCAAATAAAATCAGTCAATCAATAAACCACTCCCTCTCTCCCTCTCCCCTCTTCCCCCTGCCTCTCAAGGCCCTCATTCCCCTCATCCAAAGCCTCCAAAACTGTTTCTAAATGTGATCAAAATGTGATCACATTACATTAAATACAATTATTCCCTCAGGATGACCCAAGGTGCTTCCCCCTTGGCCATCCTGCAGTATGGCGTCTGCTGACTCTGCAGCACAGTCGCAGCCTACCACAGGGGGTTAAAGCTCACTCCATTAGCCAGTCATGTAGAATCAACGGTATTGCACCGTGGTGGGGATGCAAACCATTAGCATCTGGAGCATGTCTGTGGTGGGGATGTGTATGTGTTGGTTGAGTGTGTGTGGGGTGGGCAGGGGGGATTTGTGTGTGTGTGTGTTGAGTGGGTGGGTGGGAGGGTAAACATGTGTCATTGTTGAGTGTGTGTATCGATGCGAGACATACTGCTCTGTCTAGTCCTGTATGTTGTGGTTGAGTGTGTGTATCGATGCGAGACATACTGCTCTGTCTAGTCCTGTATGTTGTGGTTGAGTGTGTGTATCGTTGCGAGACATACTGCTCTGTCTAGTCCTGTATGTTGTGATTGAGTGTGTGGCGGACATGCGTCTGGTTTGGTCGAAGCACCCCTCCCCCTCCTTCCCCGCCACTACAATCTTCCCTCTCTCCACGGACTGGAGTCTGTTAATGGTATGTAAAAAAAAAGTTTAAAAAAAGTTTAAACCAATTTGTTCCACAGTGTCCCCACCGAGGATCGTTTTGTCCTTGTAAATATCATCACTCACACCATAAGGTCAACGAGCCACCGCATGTCTCTTCCGTGCACGTCAACCGCAGACTACGGCTCAAAATATCATTAGTAATGTACGTATCATTAGAGGTATTATTTACACGGAAATGTCAATTTGTATGGCCCAACACCACATGGCTGCCGGGCTGCATGTGTCTATCTGTCTGTATGTGTATCTGTCTAAGGAGAAACCAGACGACAGAGTCGTGGAGGTGTGAATCTCTCTTCCTGATTAATCTACCGTAGGCCTATGTCCCAGAGTCGGCTAGGCAATATTTCGGTGCTTGTTCTAACTCTGTCTTCAACACATTTCAGAATGCCGTCTGAGGATCTGGACTGGATGGTAGAAGTTTTTTGGTAATTATTATTTTGGTGTATTTTATAATGGACATGAATCATGGTGTTTATTTCTCTGATGGTGTGGGAAAGCAAAATATTGTTGCATAGGAAACCTCTATTGGAAAACATCATATACCTTTCTTGTTTTTCTTTAGACCTAGGTTATATGTTTGCATATTTCCGTGAAGTGTCATTAGGTTGATTTCTCCATCCCTTAAGGTTCTCTACAGAAGCCGTGTGGGTCTACAGTGGGTGGCAAGGTTTTGCCTGTCCAGTCATGCCCCCTAGACTGGTACACTATCTCAGCCTGCATCCAGCCATGTCCGCTTGCCTGACACCTTCTCTCAGGCTATGTTCTTTTCTTAGAACAACTCTCAACTCATAGCAACACAGTAGTCTTCTGGAACAGTATCGTCTCCTCCACTCTTTCTCACTTTTTAAAAATGTTTTTATTTATTGAACCATTATTTAAACAGGCAAGTCAGTTAAGAACAAATTCTTATTTACAATGACGGCCTACAAAGAAGGGGAGCGATGGGAGAAAATGACCCAACAACATTTCTTGGATAGTAATTGCTCTAATTTCTTAATCTGATTTGGTAATAATAGTAGATCAAATTTAATTTGCTATCACTATGGTGGTAAAACAACAGCCTGCCTGTGCGAGTTAATTCTTCTCCCGATCCTCCCCTGCCATGCACGGCTGCCTCCCGCTCATGCCTGGACTAAAAACGTATGTTCATTGTTGGTTTCCTTTTAGCGTTGACTCCAGTGTAAATGATTAATCCATCTCTCTGATCGCAGTAGTTCATTTCCAAGCACCATGTATGTGGTGGAAGAAAAAGGGAAACAACCTGCAAGATAAGAAAGAGAAGAAACGATGGGAGGAAGAGGGGAATACACACTGTAAAACCTTAGCTGTTATTTTTACAGTATCTTACAAGTAGCCTGTTGCCTGTAAATTACCATAGAAAAAGTGCCGTACATCCCTGTACCATATATTACAGTATCCAATACTGTTATACTGTTATACTGTAATATGTTTATGGGAATTGTAACAAATTAATGAATGGATGAATGAATTAATGAATTAAATTCATTGAGGGGAGATAGGGCTTGTATTTGACAGTAATTTACCATAATTGAGTGGAATCGGTGCAAGCAGGTTGACTGCTTGGTAATGTGTTGACAAATTACAGAATATCAATGAATGCCCGTTTGGAAGCTTTTGTTAAGGCCTGTAGAAGTGCGAGTGATATAAAATGCCACATTTTGGTATTTCATAGCAATTGCACTTCTAGAAGACTTAACAACGGCTTCCAAACTGGCAGTGACTACAGCACAACACTGACCAAAGGACATGGCTACTACTCAACCATTGAGACTTAACACCTCTCCAATCTGTTCCAAATACACATTTAATTGTTGGGGCACTCCTACCAGATATCAGTGAAATTAGTACAACACTTCCACTAATGGGTGGCACAAATGTAGCCTCTTACAAGGCACGCCTCAAAATATGTTCATAAGCCAGAAACAACAATACTACAACTAGTGGTACAACCACTACAACCACTAGTGGCCAAAATGTTTTTGTCACTCCAAAAATATGGTACAACAATGTATTCAGTGGGGTGGAATTACTGTACAATACCATTACAATACCATTAAACATTTCCCAACCCACAACATTTTCCCACAATGCCCCATCATTTACAATATGCTGCAGTATAATATTTCACAGTATTTTACTGTTGATAAATGTACACATTTAAATGTACACATTTATCAACAGTAAAATACATTGTAATATTCAGTGTAATTAAATGTGTAAATCATATGTATGTTGTACACACCTTGTTTGGTTGATTCATTTCAGACCATGATGTCTCTCAATCCTATCGTTCAGAATTGCTTAAAAAAGTAGCAAGTTGCCAATCCCTTAATTTTATATGGTTATGGTAATGTGGCAGGTAACCTAGTGGTTAGAGCATTGGGCCAGTAACTGAAAGGTTGCTAGATTGAATCCCCAAGCTGACAAGGTAAAAATCTGTTGTTTTGCTGTCATTGTAAATAAGAATTTGTTCTTAACTGATGTGCCTAGTTAAATAAAATAAATAAAAATGTACTGTTAAAGCAAAGTTACTTGGAATTTAAGGCATAATTTACTGTTCATGCCTAAAATCACCCAGAATGCATAGCCATTTACGGTAATTTACTGTAAATAATTAATATGGTACTTTACTATTAGTTTTATTGTTTAATACTGTCAAAACAACAAGAATGTTTTACAGTGTAGAAAGAGAGAAATGGGCAGAGAAAGAGAGAACAGGGTCATCTGAATCATGCATGAAGAAATAAAGGGAAATCAGAGGAGAGCTAATGCTCATTTTATCTAGGATAGAGATAGCAAGACAGTGAGAGAGATATGTAGGGAGGAAGAGAGGATGCTGACCTGACCTCTGAGCTATTAACGCCATGCTCCACTTCAAGAAAGGCATTGCTGTGTTCAGCTCAGGTTGGCTCAGGCTGTGTACAGAATCCAGCCCCCTCTCTCTCTTCTCTTTTCTCACTTTCTCTCTCTCTCTCTCTCTCTCTCTCTCTCTCTCTCTCTCTCTCTCTCGCTCTCCCTCTTGCTCTCTCCCCTCTCTCTCTCCTCCCACTCTCCACCTTTTTATCTCTCTCTCTCTCTCCCTCCCTGGGCCTAGCTGCTGTGCTCATGAAGGGAAATGTTATATTTAGCTGACCAGTATTTTATTTTGTTCGTTGGATGTAGAAGTGGCCTTGGAAGGCAGCAAGAATTCTGCAGCACGTTCCTTTCCAGCACATATAGGCAGAATAAACAAGTCCAATGCCACAGTCCACCAACACTGGGCTGGCTGGCGCCCGACCACCTCAATCCACTCATGCAGAAGGTGGGAAAAGTGATTTAACGTGACACTGACAGAAAATGTTTGAGGGATACAAAATATGTTTTTTTTATGCACAGTAGGGGGGAGAGGGAACAAGTGGCTTAGCTGATGTTATATGAGGATCACGGCTGGGTTGTGATGTCCAATCTAACTTTACTTATCTGATTCATCACCTTGGCAAAACAAACTGTTCTAATATAAGTGTAGGAGTTATAATATGGACTGTGTTTGAGAATGTCTGTTCTGACACATACTCTACATGGCCAAAAGTATGCGGACACCTGCTTGTCGAACATCTCATTCCAAAATCATGGGCATTAATACGGAGTTGCCCCCCTTTGCTGCTATAACAGCTTCCACTCCTCTGGGAAGGCGGGTGATTAGGCCTGGCTCGCAGTCGGCATTCCAATTCATCCCAAAGGTGTTCGATGGGGTTGAGGTCAGGGCTCTGAGCAGGCCAGTCAAGTTCTTCCACACCGATCTTGACAAACCATTTCTGTATGGACCTCGCTTTGTGCACAGGAGCATTGTCATGCTGATACAGGAAAGGGCTTCCCCAAACTGTTGCCACAAAGTTGGAAGCACAGAATTGTCTAGAATGTAATTATATGCTGTAGCGTTAAGATTTCCGTTCACTTGAACTAAGGTCCCTAGCCCGAACTGTGAAAAACAGCCCTCAACCATTATTCCTCCTCCACCAAACTTTACAGTTGGCACTATGCTTTGGGGAAGGTAGCGTTCTCCTGGCATCAGCCAAATCCAGATTCATCTGTCGGACTGCCATAGGGTGAAGCATGATTCATCACTCCAGAGAACGCGTTTCCACTGCTCCAGAGTCAAATGGTGGCAAGCTTAACACTGCTCCAGCCGATGCTTGGCATTGCACATGGTGATCTGAAGCTTGTGTGCGATTGCTCGGCAATGTAAACCCAATGAACAGTTCTTGTGCTGATGTTGCATCCAGAGTCAGTTTGGAACTAGGTAGTAATTGTTGCATCCGAGGACGGACAAGTAAGGCCAATGTTTACCTATGGAGATTGCATGGCTATGTGCTCGATTATATACACCTGTCAGCAACGGGTGTGGCTGAAATTGCTGAATCCACTCATTTGAATGGGTGTCCACATACTTTTGTATATATGGTATATTTTCAGTCCATGTACACTGGCACATAAACCAGATACAGCCTTCCATCTGTCACAGGTCCACTTCCCATGGGTCTAGTTGCAAATAATAACACACTGGGTCTCTATCATTATAGTGGGAACACAGAGTGCATCCTGGGTAAAAGCCTGGGTGGCAAGTGATCCCTAACGTCAGTGTCTTCTCCCTAAGGTAGTGTCTGACCTATGCGAGACACAACATCTGACACCCCTTACACCACCTTAAATAAAAAGATAACAAAAGACAGGTCAACCATGGACAAGGATCCTGAAGAGCTCCTCTTTTTCTTATTTTCCTATGAGTCTGTATGTTGTTTTGTTTTTCCTCTGAGGTCTCCTCCTCATCCCGTAGCCCCATGCTCAGCGAGGGCCATCATGCCCGGGGAAGGTTAATACAATCGGACAGGGCAGAGAGGAGGATCCCCAATATTACCACGTCGGTCGTATCGCTGAACCCTGGGCCTGGCATTAACATCCTGAGCCACACACACACACACACATATACACACACACACACACACACGCACGCACGCACGCACGCACGCACGCACGCACGCACGCACGCACGCACACACACACACACACATGCGCGCACACACACACACACACACACACACACGCAAGCATTTTCAGCCTTATCAGTGCTATCTGCTGCTCTGCTTCCTAATAAAATCCCAGCAACCGGGAAAAGAGATGCTGGTTGCATCCAATGCACTCATTTGACAGTCATTTGACTGTGTGGCTTCTGTACAGCTAAGCCACATTTTGTTCTGTATCTCAGATACTTTGTGTTCATAATGAGGGTAACCTTTTATACATTTTCTTTTTACCTGAATTTGTTATTGTACATAATAGGCTGTTCCTGGAAAATCCATTTGTCCTTCAATTTTTTTTTTACCACCAACAATGCTTTTCAACCATAATGAGAATTTGACTGAAGGGACACTCTGTACTCTCCTCAATAGCTTCAACTGAAGTTCTTTAAGTCATTGTCAGATCAGAGAATTTTCTTCTCATCATGGTGACAAATATGAACTTTTTCATAGAATTTTCTTATCTTTCTCGGAAATGGGTTGACAGCGACCCTAAAGCAACAGGCCCTGTAGTTTGTGGCATAATGTGTCCTTGCATGGAGAAAATGTCTCTATGACACTTTTTTGAAACACATTTTTGCTGAGCTCTGAGCCAGAGTAGATATTTCCACTCACAAACCTCAGGGCATGAGGAAGTAAAATAACACTACAGATGGATGTGAACTTATGTGAACCACGCAGTCACGAGTGTGCCCAGTCACGCACACACACTCTTCTTGCCTATATGTCAAAGTGTTTGTGTGGAGTTGGATAGAATACACCGCCTCCTGCAGCTGCTTCCATACTTATCTCAGTCAACAGGCAGGAGGGAGTGTGACACATATTTTTGTCTGAGCCCACGTCCACCGCTCTTTACCAATCTACAAGCTGTTCTCTCTCTCTCTCTCTCCCTCTATGTGTCTTTCTTTCGCTCTCTCTCTACCATCCTCTCTTCAACCTCTCTTTAGCTCTATTGCACAGAAGATTCCAGACTCTAGAACAAGCGCATCAATTAGCACTGTTGCGCTGTGACCCGAATGCACCCCACATTCGCTACTATGACCTATTTATTGCCTTACCTCCTCACGCCATTTGCACACACTGTATATAGACTTTCTTTTTTTTCTATTGTGTTATTGACTGTACGCTTGTTTATTCCATGTGTAACTCTGTGTTGTTGTTTGTGTCGCACTGCTTGGCTTTATCTTGGCCAGGTTCCAGTTGTAAATGAGAACTTGTTCTCAACTAGCCTACCTGGTTAAATAAAAATTATAACAAAAAATGGATTATATATGAGATTTACTATAGTGACAATCACCGTATTGGAAGAGAACACTCTTCACACCCTATTGAGAGCAGAACAGCATGATAGCATACTGGGAAAGCCTCCAATGTTATTGTCCACATTATTCTTAAGCTAAGCTTAGTGCTAAGCTCCACCGTTAGCATTGTGAGGCTGACAGAGCAAAGAGGTCTGGCTACAGAGTCGCAGGGCTAGACTGCTACACTGCAGCAGAGTCCTAGCCTGCAACCTGACTTAATGCACCAGGCAGGCCAGGCAGTATCCTAAAAGAGCTAGCAGATCCCTCGCCTTTTGGACAAATGAAGGCTACTTCATGTAAATCCTCTCCAAATGGAGCTGTGTAAATCTTAAGGGAGAATGTACTACTGTACCACATAGACTATAGACCGTATTCACTTCACTATAGAATCCAAGGAGGAGTTTTCTATTTGGTGGATATTTCACTAGCTGCACGACTGATCTTGTCTAAGTGTAGCGAATATCAATCCTGGCAAGTTTGATGAATGAAATTGATATAGTGTGGCAATGGGCATTTCCATAACCTGTTTGATGTATTGTTCTGTAGGTGGTGTTGACGTCATTAACAAGGTTTACCAGTGTCACCTAATAAACGAGCAAAGGCTTTCTGTCTTTCCCAAATGAAGATGTATCACCGCGCGTGTCACCCAGATCAGGGAACAAACTCCTATCTCGACTCGGATCCTCTTCCCACAGATCATGAGCGCAATGGAACGCTTCCACAATCTGCTAAAAATAGGGAGAGAACATGGTGTAGATTATACATGTATTCATGCTGACTCTATATGATGTGTTCATATTTGAGTGGATTAAAACAACATGTACTTTAGAGCAACACACACTTTGGCCTTAGTCCCAAATGGCACACTATTCCCTTTATGCTGCACTACTTTTGACCAGGACCTATAGAGTTCTGGTCAAAAGTAGTGCACTATGTAGGGCAGTGGTCACCAACCTTTTCTGAGTCAAGATCACTTTCTGAGTCAAAATGCAAGCCAGGATATACCGCTCGGATTGAAAAACATACGTTTATGCAACATTAACCAATTAAAAACAGCTATGTAGCAATGGGGTCTGTGCAGTAGGCTATAGGCCAGTGGTGGGAAAAGTACTCAATTGTCATACTTGTGTCAAAGTAAAGATACCCTAATAGAAAATTATATATTATTATACCCTATTATACCCTAAGTGAAAGTCACCCAGTAAAATACTAGTTGAGTAAAAGCCTAAAAGTATTTGGTTTTAAATATATTTAAGTATCAAAAGAAGATATAATTACTAAAATGTACTTAAGTATCATAAGTAAAAGTATAAACCATTTAAAATTCCTTATATTTAGCAAACCAGACGGCACAATCTTCTGTTTATTTATTGGCTGATAGCCAGGGGCACATCCAGGCATAATTTACAAACGAAGCATTTGTGTTTAGTGAGTTTGCCAGATCAGAGGCAGTAGGGATGACCAGGGAGGTTCTCTTGATAAGTGTGTGAATTGGACCATTTTCCTGTCAAAATGTAAAGTGTACTTTTGGGTGTCAGGGAAAATGTATGGAGTAAAAAGTACATCATTTTCTTTAGGAATGTCATGAAGTAAAAGTAAAAGTTGGCAAAAATATAAATAGTAAAGTAAAGTACAGATACACCAAAAAAACGACTTAATAAGTACATTAAAGTATTTTTACTTAAGTACTTTACACCAATGCTAAAGGCCCAATACATTATCACTTGCTATACCTGAATTGCCCTGCCAATGTTGTTCTTCTCAGACAATTTTGAAATGATTTTAAACAATTTTAGAGGTGAGAGGCAGAGGTGAGGCTGCCTCTCACCCGACTCACCGTCCATCCTCTCTCCCTCCCTCCTCTAAGAAAAGGGGGCACAGTTCCAGCTGATGGAGAAACTCAAGTTGCACTGCATTATTTCTGCCTCATGCACTAATCCATGTTGTTAGTCATATGACCAGAGAAAGGGAAATATTCCTTGATATTAGAAAAGCCACAAGCCACTAATAATAACAACGCAAGCTTATCTGAAGACTTTGCTATACCCATTCATTGGAGCTACAGTGCTGGATGAAAGCGTGAGTGGAAGTACTTGTCATTCCAATCTCCTCTGCATTAGCGTAGCCTCTTCTCTAGCCTGTCAACTATGTGTCTGTCTATCCCTGTTCTCTCCTCTCTGCACAGACCATACAAACGCTCCACACCGCATGGCCGCAGCCACCCTAATCTGGTGGTCCCAGCGCGCACGACCCACGTGGAGTTCCAGGTCTCCGGTAGCCTCTGGAACTGCCGATCTGCGGCCAACAAGGCAGAGTTCATCTCAGCCTATGCCTCCCTCCAGTCCCTCGACTTCTTGGCTCTGACGGAAACATGGATCACCACAGACAACACCGCTACTCCTACTGCTCTCTCTTCGTCCGCCCACGTGTTCTCGCACACCCCGAGAGCTTCTGGTCAGCGGGGTGGTGGCACCGGGATCCTCATCTCTCCCAAGTGGTCATTCTCTCTTTCTCCCCTTACCCATCTGTCTATCGCCTCCTTTGAATTCCATGCTGTCACAGTTACCAGCCCTTTCAAGCTTAACATCCTTATCATTTATCGCCCTCCAGGTTCCCTCGGAGAGTTCATCAATGAGCTTGATGCCTTGATAAGCTCCTTTCCTGAGGACGGCTCACCTCTCACAGTTCTGGGCGACTTTAACCTCCCCACGTCTACCTTTGACTCATTCCTCTCTGCCT
This sequence comes from Oncorhynchus nerka, assembly GCF_034236695.1. NCBI lineage: Eukaryota > Metazoa > Chordata > Actinopteri > Salmoniformes > Salmonidae > Oncorhynchus > Oncorhynchus nerka. The sequence continues at coordinate 35,185,132 of NC_088403.1, forward strand.
CCTTCTTTCCACTCCTCTCCTCTTTTGACCTCACCCTCTCACCTTCCCCCTACTCACAAGGCAGGCAATACGCTCGACCTCATCTTTACTAGATGCTGTTCCTCCACTAACCTCATTGCAACTCCCTCCAAGTCTCCGACCACTACCTTGTATCCTTTTCCCTCTCGCTCTCATCCAACACTTCCCACACTGCCCCTACTCGGATGGTATCGCGCCGTCCCAACCTTCGCTCTCTCTCCCCCGCTACTCTCTCCTCTTCCATCCTATCATCTCTTCCCTCTGCTCAAACCTTCTCCAACCTATCTCCTGATTCTGCCTCCTCAACCCTCCTCTCCTCCCTTTCTGCATCCTTTGACTCTCTATGTCCCCTATCCTCCAGGCCGGCTCGGTCCTCCCCTCCCGCTCCGTGGCTCGACGACTCATTGCAAGCTCACAGAACAGGGCTCCGGGCAGCCGAGCGGAAATGGAGGAAAACTCGCCTCCCTGCGGACCTGGCATCCTTTCACTCCCTCCTCTCTACATTTTCCTCCTCTGTCTCTGCTGCTAAAGCCACTTTCTACCACTCTAAATTCCAAGCATCTGCCTCTAACCCTAGGAAGCTCTTTGCCACCTTCTCCTCCCTCTTGAATCCTCCTCCCCCCTCCTCCCTCTCTGCAGATGACTTCGTCAACCATTTTGAAAAGAAGGTCGACGACATCCGATCCTCGTTTGCTAAGTCAAACGACACCGCTGGTTCTGCTCACACTGCCCTACCCTGTGCTCTGACCTCTTTCTCCCCTCTCTCTCCAGATGACATCTCGCGTCTTGTGACGGCTGGCCGCCCAACAACCTGCCCGCTTGACCCTATCCCCTCCTCTCTTCTCCAGACCATCTCCGGTGACCTTCTCCCTTACCTCACCTCGCTCATCAACTCATCCCTGACCGCTGGCTACGTCCCTCCCGTCTTCAAGAGAGCGAGAGTTGCACCCCTTCTGAAAAAACCTACACTCGATCCCTCCGATGTCAACAACTACAGACCAGTATCCCTTCTTTCTTTTCTCTCCAAAACTCTTGAACGTGCCGTCCTTGGCCAGCTCTCCCGCTATCTCTCTCAGAATGACCTTCTTGATCCAAATCAGTCAGGTTTCAAGACTAGTCATTCAACTGAGACTGCTCTTCTCTGTATCACGGAGGCGCTCCGCACTGCTAAAGCTAACTCTCTCTCCTCTGCTCTCATCCTTCTAGACCTATCGGCTGCCTTCGATACTGTGAACCATCAGATCCTCCTCTCCACCCTCTCCGAGTTGGGCATCTCCGGCGCGGCCCACGCTTGGATTGCGTCCTACCTGACAGGTCGCTCCTACCAGGTGGCGTGGCGAGAATCCGTCTCCTCACCACGTGCTCTCACCACTGGTGTCCCCAGGGCTCTGTTCTAGGCCCTCTCCTATTCTCGCTATACACCAAGTCACTTGGCTCTGTCATAACCTCACATGGTCTCTCCTATCATTGCTATGCAGACGACACACAATTAATCTTCTCCTTTCCCCCTTCTGACGACCAGGTGGCGAATCGCATCTCTGCATGTCTGGCAGACATATCAGTGTGGATGACGGATCATCACCTCAAGCTGAACCTCGGCAAGACGGAGCTGCTCTTCCTCCCGGGGAAGGACTGCCCGTTCCATGATCTCGCCATCACGGTTGACAACTCCATTGTGTCCTCGTCCCAGAGCGCTAAGAACCTTGGCGTGATCCTGGACAACACCCTGTCGTTCTCAAATAACATCAAGGCGGTGGCCCGTTCCTGTAGGTTCATGCTCTACAACATCCGCAGAGTACGACCCTGCCTCACACAGGAAGCGGCGCAGGTCCTAATCCAGGCACTTGTCATCTCCCGTCTGGATTACTGCAACTCGCTGTTGGCTGGGCTCCCTGCCTGTGCCATTAAACCCCTACAACTCATCCAGAACGCCGCAGCCCGTCTGGTGTTCAACCTTCCCAAGTTCTCTCACGTCACCCCGCTCCTCCGCTCTCTCCACTGGCTTCCAGTTGAAGCTCGCATCCGCTACAAGACCATGGTGCTTGCCTACGGAGCTGTGAGGGGAACGGCACCTCAGTACCTCCAGGCTCTGATCAGGCCCTACACCCAAACAAGGGCACTGCGTTCATCCACCTCTGGCCTGCTCGCCTCCCTACCACTGAGGAAGTACAGTTCCCGCTCAGCCCAGTCAAAACTGTTCGCTGCTCTGGCCCCCCAATGGTGGAACAAACTCCCTCACGACGCCAGGACAGCGGAGTCAATCACCACCTTCCGGAGACACCTGAAACCCCACCTCTTTAAGGAATACCTAGGATAGGATAAAGTAATCCTTCTCCCCCCCCCCTAAAAGACCTAGATGCACTATTGTAAAGTGGCTGTTCCACTGGATGTCATAAGGTGAAAGCACCAATTTGTAAGTCGCTCTGGATAAGAGCGTCTGCTAAATGACTTAAATGTAAATGTAAATGTAAGTAGGGAGAACGTGCATTTTATATTTTGACAGTGCTGCTGAATAGCAACTTAAACATGAGCTTACTCATAAAAATAGCAACTCCTTGCAGTATTTGTTGAGTCTCTCTCTAGTCATGGTTTTAAACGTTTAGAAATCTCACAGTATCAACTTTGCTGTGCATTCGAGGCTTCGTTTAACAGTCTATGGCTCGACGAAACTGTGCAGACACAGTGATCTGAGGTATCTGGTCTGCCTTCAGACACATGAAATGGTTAAAAATGGGAACACTTTGTCTACTGAATCAAGTGTTCCTACTGCCAACAGTGTGAAAATAATTAAAAAATAGGAACGCAAGGCTTTTTTAAAATCTTTTTTTTTTAACAGAAATGTTAGTAATGCCTTGGAGATCGACTGGTTGGTGACCACTGATATAGGGGATAGAGGGTCATTTGCGATGCATCCCTCATCAGCACATTGATTGGTGATGCTTTACTTGAACCCTCTGTTGTTCCATTGATTTATAGTGGGCATGTACGTCAATTGAATTGTGGCTGTTTATTACAGACGTGGGTGGATAGATTTACTGCAGGACTGAATATTATAGGGGGGCTTTCTAAAATACAAAGGACACTCCTCTACAGTATGTGCATAATTATACATTCTGTTGTAGAACTTGTCTTTGTTTTTAGACACTCTATTGTTCTATTCCTTCTCTGTTGGAACATCACAAGCGTCATTCAAAAACACGGGGAGCGTCATTTTGAAATCATTACCAGTGGAGTCAGAATGAGAACGAGCTGCACGGATTCACTGTGTTCACATCAGCTACATCAGAGGTGACAGATGCAGTCAGCATCCAGGTGATCATTAACTCTGTCTCTCCAGATGTAGAACTCAGGAATCAGCCTGACAATTTGATTAGGTTTTCCTCTGACGGGATGACACTTTAAAATTGGGGGATTGCATCCAATCCTGTCATTGTTTTGAGGGGAGATCAAAGGCAACAAATCTATTCCGTAACACCCAGCGTGATGACAGACGAAGGGAACAGAGGAGAGGAGCCCTTTGAATGATCCAAGCTACATGTTGGGGTATTGGTACAAATACAGTTTGGGTACTGATCCAATGGTTAAATGACAGGGAAGCCGGTACTCCTTTTTTTATGGAGAAAATTATGGGGGGGGAAATCTCTCTCTTTTTCTCTACCTCTCTGTGTCTCTCTCTCTATTTCTCGCTGCAGCAGTCAGAACAGGGTTTCTGCCTCAGCGGCTGTGTCTTCCTACATCTCTGTCACAGAGGAGCCTTAACAGATCTGTTATCGCACCATCTCCTATCAGTCATTCGGACCGCATCCTGCCATCCCAGCATTCATAGCTCCCGGTTGATAGCCCTCCGCTGCGTCGTAGCTGGGTTATCACCTGTCGTCGTAGCGATGCCAGTGTTGCCTCTCTGAATATCGGGTAAAGAGAGCTATCTTATTAACAGCACACTCCCTTCAGGGGAATGCTACCCCCATCCAAAACAGATTCAAGAGCAAAGTACTTATTCTCACTCACGCCACCAACAAGACGAGAGCCCCATAGGCTTTTATGAAGGCGTCAGGTATTGGTTGGTGTTTGTTTTAATGTGAACCAATGAGTCACTTGATTCTGTTTTTGCTGTTGCTGTGTGATTTTCGATGCCATCTTTAATCGTGACTTATCTTAGATCCAAGTCCCAAATATGACTAAGCTGTGTTTGCCAGCATGACAACATCCCAGCTTCTCTGCATATAACATTTGCCCGATTTTCAATGTCACACCACAAGAGAGAGAACACATTTGGATAATCTTGGAGAGGTCTTTATTAGTAACTGGGGCAATGAAAGGGGGGAAAAAATGGTATTTCTTGGACCCGTCTGTGGACGGATGATTCATGACCACAGTGTATTACATATTGAGATGTTATTATCAAACACTGGCCTCCTGGCCCTCTGCCTCGCATGGGGGGTGTGATGGAGGGATGTTGGGATGAAGGGGAGGGAGAGTGGGGGAGGGTTATAACTCTCATCATACTTCACTGCACCCGTGCCCATCTGTGACTGTCTGACTATACAATCTAATAAAAGGACACAAAGAATGAACAATTTGTTCCCAAGGGACTGTCTGATGTATCATGCCCGCCATGAACACAAAACTTTGTGAAAAAGTTTGGTTTGCTAAGTGTAATATTGTGCTTCTGGGCTATATTTCGGAATGTGTTTTCGGAGCTGGTTCATTATGGTTAAACATAAAACTGTAATGGCAGGGTCTGAATAAACATTGGGCTGTTTTATGACTTTGCTTCTAGAGCAGATGAGGCATGATGATGGTTCTGCGGGGAGAGAGATGGAGGGATGGAAGGGGAGAGATGGAGGTGAATAATGACAGCGTGTGACGTTAACAGCCGACTATGAGCGATAGATAACCACTAGCCTTAAAAAACATTCAGCAATGGGCGGTAGGGCTGGGCCCTTCTCAACTTAAACACTCAGAGTTTTTATTCAACCATATATGTGCACTTTTATGCCTTTGTATAAATCAGACAGCTCCTGAGTCAGAAGTAATGTAATTCAAACAACCGTTGTACAGTTGAAGTATACACTTAGGTTGGAGTCATTAAAACTAGTTTTTCAACCACTCCACAAATGTCTTGTTAACAAAATATAGTTTTGTCGATTAGGACATCTACTTTGTGCATGACACAAGTAATTGTTTGCAGACAGATTATTTCACTTATAATTCACTGTATCCCAATTCCAGTGGGTCAGAAGTTTACATACACTAAGTTGACTGTGCCTTTAAACAGCTTGGAAAATTCCAGAAAATGATGTCATCGCTTTAGAAGCTTCTGATAGGCTAATTAACATCATTTGAGTCAATTGGAGGTGTACCTGTGGATGTACTTCAAAGCCTACCTTCAAACTCAGTGCTTCTTTGCTTGACATCATGGGAAAATTAAAAGAAATCAGCCAAGACCTCAGAAAAATTTTGTGGACCTCCACAAGTCTGGTTCATCCTTGGGAGCAATTTCCAAATGCCTGATGGTACCACGTTCATCTGTACAAGCAATAGTAAGCAAGTATAAACACCATGGGACCACGCAACCGTCATACTGCTCAGGAAGGAGAAGCATTCTGTCTCCTAGAGATGAACGTACCTTGGTGTGAAAAGTGCAAATCAAGCCCAGAACAACAGCAAAGGACCTTGTGAAGATGCTGGAGGAAACAGGTACAAAAATATCTATATCCACAGTAAACCGAGTCCTATATCGACATAAGCTGAAAGGCCGCTCAGCAAGGAAGAAGCCACTAGTCCAAAACCGCCATAAGAAAAGCCAGACTACGGTTTGCAACTGCACATGGGGACAAAGATTTAGCTTTTTGGAGAAATGTCCTCTGGTCTGATGAGACAAAAATATAACTGTTTGGCCATAATGACCATCGTTATGTTTGGAGGAAAAATGCTTGCAAGCCGAAGAACACCATCCCAACAGTGAAGCACGGGGGTGGCAGCATCATGTTGTGGGGGTGCTTTGCTGCAGGAGGGACTGGTGCACTTCACAAAATAGATGGCATCATGAGGTAGGAGAATTATGTGGATATATTGAAGCAATATCTCAAGACATCAGTCAGGAAGTTAAAGCTTGGTCGCAAATGGGTCTTCTAAATGGACAATGACCCCAAGCATACTTACAAAGTTGTGGCAAAATGACTTAAGGACAACAAAGTCAAGGTATTGGAGTAGCCATCACAAAGCCCTGACCTCAATCCTGTAGAAAATGTGTGGGCAGAACTGAAAAGGCGTGTGCAAGCAAGGAAGCCTACAAACCTGATTCAGTTACACCAGCTCTGTCAGGAGGAATGGGCCAAAATTCACCCAACTTATTGTGGGAAGCTTGTGGAAGGCTACCCGAAACGTTTGACCCAAGTTAAACAATTTAAAGGCAATGCTACCAAATACTAATTGAGTGTATGTAAACCTCTGACCCACTGGAAATGTGATGAAAGAAATAAAAGCTGAAATAAATCATTATCTCTACTATTATTCTGGCATTTCACATTCTTAAAATATAGGTGTGATCCTTGCTGACCTAAGACAGGGATTTTTTACTGGGAATTGTGAAAAACAGAGTTTAAATGTATTTGGCTAAGGTGTATGTAAACTTCCCCACTTCAACTGTATATAAATGAGGTAATGATGCTATTCTATTTGAAGTAAAAAAAAAAAATATTTGTTTGGTTCAGGTTGGACTTCGTAATCCCTATTACTTCCAGGCTTGTCTTGCACTCTCTTCTTCTCTTACTGTTTCCTTTCATATCTTTCATGCTTCTCCATATCTATTCCCTGTGTATCCAACTCTCCATTGGCAATAAAGGGGTTCATCTTCTTCTTTTTTGGTCAGGCTAACAGCGAGGATGACTAAAACACATGCCTAATCATACAGGACCCTAACAGCTGTTGGAGGTTTGTTCTTGAGAGTTGTCATGGTGACAGCTCGCCATATCTGTCCACCCGCCTCGCTCTATGTTTTCACAGTCCCCTCCAATCACACTAAGAGCTCTGAAATGACTCTTGACAGTTCTGTGTCAGTGCAAATGCGTTTGACAGCACACCCGAGCCATTTGTGATATTCTGGGTTCAAATCAAAAGTTCCTACAAAACATTGAAGGGTATATTGGGGTTGTACAGTAGCTTTGTTTGTGAATCGCTTTCAACAGCCAGGATTAGTTTTACTCTAATTGCAATGAAAACAGAGCTTGTTATAATCTATGCAAGGTGTTATATGAGGTCTACCTCCTGAGAGGTGAGCGGTCTCATCAGTCTATGACACAGCAGATAATCATTGAGTTTGTATTTGTATATCTTATTGGTTGCATAATTCTGTATGTGGCTACACTCAATCTTGAGTCCATTTAAATGCACTCCCTCACCTCTTGCCAAGCTTAATTACCTCATTCGGTATTCACCATTCAATATTCCCTCTGAGTTCTGTGAACAAAAATGTTCAAGAAATCATGTTGTCACATGGCCTCTAATAGGGTTTGAGGGAGGAAGTCAAATATCATAAATCTGCTGTTTGAATATTCAGAATAAGCTTTCGGGAGAGAACTCCCTTGACATATGTCGGCTTTGCCGACAGGAATTTCATGGTTCATGTTTGACATTAATCTTGTTTTTAAGAGGGGCTACTCATCTGAATTGGATGTGTACTTCAAGGACCCTGCATGTCTGGAATGGATCAAACAACAAAGCTATTTCTGTCAGGTTCAGGAAGAATAAAAATAGGTTTGATTAAATATCAAGTTATTTTATCAAATTGAACTTAGAATCAAACATTGTTCAGGTGTGCCTCCAGTCTGTTTTTTTTTTTTTACTACTGCTTTGGTCTATGGTTTTGTTCATGGAAACTAGGCTATTGTACCTGCATGTGTGTGGGTGGATAGAGAGCTGTTTGGTGAGACAAAGCCAAGTAAACGATGCCTCTCGGCACTAATATTGCAGCAAAGAAAATCACATAGACTCAACCCCCCTGGCATCCAATTTATTTTTAACTCGTCTCTTGCTCTTGCCCTGCTGCCTGCGAAAGATGCTCTTCGCTTTCCACTACAGCACGTGTTTAGCAATGCATGAACACGGCACAAACCTCCCGTGCACGTTGAGAAATACATTTCACTGCCTGGCTCACTGAGACCTGTGGAGCGTGAAAAGGTAGGGCTGTGACCACGGTAGAGAATTGATATTACTGTAATACGGTTCAATTCTCTGAGGCGGTTATTGTCCACAAGTGACAGCAATTCAATCAATGAGGAATGGTCTCCTGTGGAAAGCAAAAAGTTAGACACACAGGTAATAGTTAGCATAAAACCACTAAAGTACATCAGGGCTATTTGGTGAGTAATAACCAATATCTGTTAAATCCATACTGTATGAATAGGGCTATATTATCGTGGCATTAGTGATGTGATAACGGACTTGAAGGATGTTCTGTTTCATGGACAGAATGGTGTGGGTGAACCAGTTCTATAATGTACATGGCAGCTCACAGGTTGCAGGGTTCCTGAAGTGCTTTAGAGCTGTGAGGGAAGGTGTTTTTGTGTGCATCCGTGCGTGTGTTAATTCATCAGTGTGCGGGTGTTGAACCAGTTTACAGTAACGTGGTTTGTGGGCACTGTTGTATCTAATTAATTCAACATTTCATGTGCTGTCTACTGTCATGCAAGCCCAAGTGATTTTTACTGTAAATATGGTTTCTGAGGTACCCATGTAATGGTAACCTACAAGACAGGACACTCATTCCTCACAGCTCACGTTGTCCTCATTATATAAGCCTATCCTAGTCATGATCAGACATTGACCTACACAGATCCCTCTCGGACCTTCACAATGATAATGTACTGACGCGTGTGGGTTTTAGGAGTCATTTTCAGGCCAATCAGGCATTTCCCACTTTATGTCTGTGCTGTTATCACTGCTCTGATGAAGCATGAAAGTACCTCGCTCACTCACCTTGAGTTTGGATGTTCGTGAGGAGAGGTGTGTGTGATGGGAGAGAGGTGTGTGTATATGTGTGTGTGCCGAGTGCCTCTCCGGACTAGCACTTTGAGAATGAGGGGCGCTGTCTTTGTTACAAGTTGAATCACTGGCCTGGAGGCAGGTGTGTTAACACTCTCATTCCTACTTTGTGATAGGTTTTCACATATGCAGACATACTATAAAAGAGGTGCTGTCCGCATAGGAGAACCCATTGAAGAACCATTTTTGGTTCCAGGTAGAATGCTTTTGGTTCCAGATTGAACCCTTTTGGGTTCAATGTAGGACCATTTCCACAGAGAGTTCTACATGGAACCCAAAAGGGTTCTATGTGGAACCAAAAAGTGTTCTCCTATCAAGAGTAAATTTTATTTAACCAGGCAAGTCAGATAAGAACAAATTCTTATTTTCAATTATGGCCTAGGAACAGTGGGTTAACTGCCTGTTCAGGGGCAGAACGACAGATTTTTATCTTGTCAGCTTGGGGGTTTGAACTCGCAACCTTCCGGTTACTAGTCCAACGCTCTAACCACTAGGCTACCCTGCCACCCCATCTCCAATACATCATACATTTGCTTATAATCTACTACAACATGTTTCAGAAATATAGTCAGTTATTAATAAAGAATGAACATGACATAACACTATCTCCCTAAAATTAAAAAGTAAGTTCATTATTTTGACACGGATTCTACATACTGTCATCATACTCCATAATACTCTCTCTGACAACATCCTTGCCAACCACGTCTGTACAGTACGCATCTGACAGAACAGGGTTTCCTGAAAGGCCTCTGTGTTGCTTCTTTGTTGCTGCAGGGAGTGTCTCTGTGAAAATGTCTCCTTATGTTTGGGCTTGTGGGATGTTAAAAGTGGCTAAGTGACGTTTGGCTCATTGTGCTTGGCAGTTCTGCCATCCATTTTGAGACGAGAAACACTTTGGCTGGGCCTGTGGAGCTAGGAGTCAGGGCAGCAGGGTGATGAATGGGACCGTTCAGAGACCAGGATGGGGGCCCTGCCTGGCTGCACTCAGTCTACTGTATGGTGGTGGGACTGGGAAAAACATATTATCTTTCATGACTGCTGGGTTTGGAACCAGTGGTAGGCAGCATACAGGTGAGGCAAGAGCTGTTTTGGCAGATGGTCAGACCAGCACACCTGCCAGTAGTGTAGAGTAAATTAGTGTTGTGAGTTGTCTTACTGTAGAAAGGAACAGAATCTATGAAGAGACTAAGAAGTTTAATGGCGCCAAAGGGGGTGGCTGCTGTTTTACGGGCTCCTAACCAATTTTGCTATAATTTTTCGCAAGGTTTGTAACCTTTTTTGTACATACTGTTTCTGCCACCGTTTCTTATGACTGAAAAGAGGTTTATGACATCAGAACAGCGATTACTCACCTCAGACTGGACAAAGATTTTTTCTATAATGAATCGGAGGCTAAAGATTTATGGATTCTCCCAGACCAGGCCCAAATCCCCATCATTTGCATGAAGAGTAGACACAGATACAGGGGCCGCAGATCCGAGTGTTCGGTGAGACTCGTTGGCGAGTGTATAATCCGTCTTTACCATCTGTTTTACTGACGAACGTGTAATCACTGGAGAATAAACTGGATGAGCTCCGTTCGAGACTATCCTACCAAAACTGTGATATCTTATGTTTCACCGTACAGTGCATTCGGAAAGTATTCAGACCCCTTGACTTTTTTCACATTTTGATACGTTACAGCCTTATTCTAAAATTGATTAAATCGTTTTTTTTCCATCAATCTACACACAATACCCCATAATGACAAAGCAAAAACAGGTTTTTGAACATTTTTGCAAATGTATTAAAAATAAACAGAAATATCACATTTACATACGTATTCAGACCCTTTACTCAGTACTTTGTTTAAGCATCTTTGGCAGCGATTACATCCTTTAGTCTTCTTGGGTATGACGTTACAAGCTTGGCACACCTGTATTTTGGGAGATTCTCCCATACTTCACTGCAGATCCTCTAACGCTCTGTCAGGTTGGATGGGGAGCGTTGCTGTACAGCTATTTTCAGGTCTCACCAGAGATATTCCGATCGGGTTCAAGTTCGGGCTCTGGCTAGTCCACTCAAGGACATTCAGAGACTTGTCCCAAAGCCACTTCTGCGTTGTCTTGGCTGTATTCTTAAGGTCGTTGTCCTGTTGAAAAGTGAACCTTTGCCCCAGTCTGAGGTCCTGAGCGCTCTGGAGCAGGTTTTCATCAAGGATCTCTCTCTGTACTTTACTCCGTTCATATTTCCCTCGATCCTGAATAGTCTCCCAGTCCCTGCCGCTGAAAAACATCCTCACAGCATGATGCTGCCACCACCATGCTTCACCGTAGGAATGGTGCCAGGTTTCCTCCAGATGTTACGCTTGGCATTCAGGCCAAGGAGTTCAATCTTGGTTTCATCAGACCAGAGAATCTTTTTTCTCGTGGTTTCAGAGTCCTTTAGGGGCCTTTTGGCAAACCAAGCGGTCTGTCATGTGTCTTTTACTGAGGAGTGGCTTCCGTCTCTACCATAAAGGCTTGATTGTTGGATTGCTGGAGAGATGGTTGTCCTTCTGGAAGGTTCTCCCTTCTCCACATAGGAACTCTAGAGCTCTGTCAAAGTGACAATTGGGTTCTTGGTCACCTCCCTGACCAAGGCCCTTCTTCCCCCGATTGCTTAGTTTGTCCAGGCAGCCAGCTCTAGGAAGAGTCTTGGTGGTTCCAAACTTCTGAATGATGGAGGCCATTGTGCAATGCTGCAGAAATATTTTAGTACCCTTCCCCAGATCTGTGCCTTAACATAATCCTGTCTCGGAGCTCTACGGACAATTCTTTCAACCTCATGGCTTGGTTTTTGCTCTGACATGCACGGTCAACTGTATGACCTTATATAGACAGGTGTGTACCTTTTCAAATCATGTCCAATCAATTGAATTTACTACAGGTGGGCTACAATCAAGTTGCAGAAAGATCTCAAGGATGATCAATGGAAACAGGATGCACCTGAGCTCAATTTTGAGTCTCATAGCAAAGGGTCTGAATACTTATGTAAATAAGGTATTTCTGTTTTTCATTTGTAATAAATTAGCAAACATTTCTAAAAACCTCTTTTAATTTTGTCGTTATTGTGTGGGGTATTGTGTGTAGATTGATGACAAATGTTTTTTTTTTTTTAACAATTTAGAATAAGGTTGTAACCTAACAAAATGTGGAAAAAGTCAAGGGGTCTGAATATTTCTTTTTCAGAGTTGTACTGTACTTGCTCAGTTTTGTGTTGAGATGTAACTATGCGTCATTCACTCTGTACAGTATTCATTTATAATAACTCACTTTCTTTAGTTAAGAGTAATGTTTACTCCTACAAGTGTCATTACAATTTACTCTGACTCATAATATTTAAAAAATGTACTCTGATCAGGGTAAACACAGAAACATTATATTACTACTATAAATCAGTCAAAACAAAATATTGCACAACAGGATTTTTTTATTACGTGAGATGCCAAAAACAGTCCAAACAGTACTTGCATGGTGTACAATCCTTGAAATAAAATAAAGCTATAGGGACAGTATGAATTGAAAGCCACACCACTGTTCCTCCTTGGGGGAATTTCTCAATTGTTCTGATACTGTGTACAATCATGGAAATATAATCACATGAAGCAGTACGGGACCACTGTCACGCCCTGACCTTAGAGAGACGTTTTATTTCTCTATTTGGTTAGTTCAGGGTGTGATTTGGGGTGGGCATTCTATGTTGTATATTTCTTTGTTTTGGCCGAGTATGTTTCCCAATCAGAGGCAGCTGTCTATCGTTGTCCTTGATTGGGAATCATACTTAGGCAGCCTTTTGCCCACCTGTGATTGTGGGTAGTTATTTTCTGTTTAGTCTCTGTTACCTGACAGAACTGTTCGCTTTCATTTAGTTACTTTGTTCAAGTGTTTTTTGATAATAAAATAAATCCTGAACACTTTTCACGCTGCGCTTTGGTCCACTCCTTCCGACGACAGGCAACTTTAAACGCATTAAAATGTTCACATATACAGAGTGTGTCTAAAGCAAAGATAACCAGCAGTACGTTGTCATCTTTTACAAGAATAGACTGGATTTCGTGAAATATTGGCATCTCACAATGAACTTTAAGACAAACAACCAAATCTTAACTGTATACATTCCCTCAATGTTTGGCCCACTTTACACTCAAAACCTTAGTGGAAGAAGCCACCCAGAGTGCATTTGCGATCTCATGAGCTCCTTCCATTACATTCAAGGGCACCATTTTCCCTGGACCAATATATCTATATGTTTGCCAGTTGTATGCCATCTCACTTTGGTGTTTCTTGGCTAATGTTTTAGTTATGTTTATAAAGTTTGTCTTTAAAAAAAAAATGGTGTTTTGATTCGTAGCACATACACCAGCTATGGAGATTTTCTGAATACATTGCTGCTAGGGACAAAAAATGATGCTTTGGTAACATTTTTCCAGGAAACAAATGCTCAAACAATCTGTGATGTTCTGCAATGCAGTGCTTCAAATATACTGTAATACCATCTGATAACACTGGAGAAAATACAGTGTTGACTATTTGAAGAAACAAAAGCAGCAAATTCCAGTGTTGTTCATTTGGAGACACCAAGTCACCAAAGGTAAGTGTTAGATTGCGTAGTAGGAACCAAGACTGAATGGAAAATCATTGGAACCTTCAAGTAACTTCACTGCAGGGGGTCTGTTACATATAACCATATTTGAAGCTCTGAATTCTCATCAATTCTTTTGAAGTTAAATGCTTGTTTTGCAAGTGCTGTAGTAGCAATTTCACGTCATATTGCCCAATACCCTCCAAGATGTTCATGCATGATATCAACTGAAAAATTATCACTTGTATGGAAGTACTGTTGTGAATTTAATCAGATTTTTTTTTTTAAATCTTGGGACTGTCTTCCCTAGACTATGTCTCAAAGTCGTGTTTCTCAACAAGACAGAAACGGAAGCAATATCTTGCACTAAAAGATCCCACAAAACCAAATAAACCATGAATACCAAAGTTGCCACTCACCAGTTACATGGACAATAGTTCCATGAATTTGGTGATCGTACAAGGGAACCATAATTCCATCACAAAATGTTTACACCCCATACAATTGGGTCAAGTAGTGAGTGAAACATACGTTTTTATATCTTGAGCATGAAATAGAGAAACTAGGTGAATATTGAGCAGAGAGGAATTCCACTTTGGAGAGACATTTCTTAAAATGAAAGTAAATGGCACCCAATGTATGTATGTATGCCAAACTTCGATCCAAGAGGATTAGCGGTTTCAAAGTCGTCAAACAAGAGTTGAATTTGTATTGCATGTTTCTCTTTTGAGAACAGAGCACGATTCTTAAAGAAATATCCGTCACGCAAGACATAGAGTAGACTTTCTTTGGGACCATCCACAGGCTGCAACATTTTGTGTGCATTTTTGTAAATATACTCTAACATCTGCAAAATGGGTATGTACAATAACATGGTCATATGTTCCACTGGTTCTATTGCGTCAAATCTTGTGCCAAGAACATATTCAACTGGATAGATAGTTCCCCACTTCTCTGAGAAATATTTCAATCTTTTTGTTTCAGAATTCAATACACTGAAAGGATTTTCAATTTGCCCAAAACACCCAAAATCTATTTTACACCCAATGCCATTGTTGCCAGTTTCCTGTAAAGTTAGGCTCATCTTCACTGACTCTTTAGCTTGACTGTGGATATCATCTGGAGATCGAGAGGAGGACCAAAGCGCAGCGTGGTAAGTGTTCATGATGATGTTTAATTAAAACTCAGAACACTAAACAATAAATGACAACGTGAATTTACAAAACCGAAACAGTACCGTGTGGCCCAAACACTCACACGGAAACAAACACCCACAAACCAAAAGTGAAACCCAGGCTACCTAAGTATGATTCTCAATCAGGGACAACAATTGACAGCTGCCTCTGATTGAGAACCATACTAGGCCCGAACTCAAAAACCAACATAGAAAAACAAACATAGAATGCCCACCCCAACTCACACCCTGACCATACTAAAACAAAGACAAAAACAAAGGAACTAAGGTCAGAACGTGACAGGTACTGTTGTCTCACCAGCTCCTGCTGCTTTGAGTTGAGTTATTGTTGTGGCACAACTATCCCACAGTAGTCTTATCACAATGTGAGCTTGGTGCTGGCACATCGCCAACATGGTTTGCTGTAAAACCGTTAGCAGCGGTAGAGGGACCTCCACCATCATTATCAGAAACTGCTTCGGTACGCTCTTCATATGCCCTGTTAAGATGCTTTCTATATCCAGACAAAGTGCCAAATACATGTGAACAACCAACCTGACCACACTTTAAAACGCAGATATTTCCCTGGACAAAGACACGGGATTCACTTCAGATGTTTTACAAGGCTATTGGCATATGCCTGGCGGCGTTTGCAAACAAAACAAAACATTTGTCTCTAACAGATCTGTTTAAAGCAACATTCTGGTCCTTAACCTCTGCTACCCTGGGATTCGCCTTAGTTGTATCAACGTCAGTGTCATAGATTGTCGTTTATAGAGAAGTGTACATGTTTGCCAGACCCTGACTGTAAGAGGTACCAAATACAAAGTGAGTTTTGTAAAGCTTATCAAAACAGCCCAGTGAGCCAGTATATAGCCTCGTCCCCTGTATTAAGCCTCTTTATTGTTACGTACATTTGTTGTTACTTTAAAAAGAAAAAAAATGTACCTTAGTAAAAAAAAATTAAAAAATTGTGGATGGGTATAATTTGTATGTATAAAATGTATAATAGTAATATTTAAAATGACTGAACCGGGTAATTTTGTATACATTTATTTAAATTTGCATCGGGCCACTTCTGGGGAAACGGCCCGAAGTACTTGTGCCGATTCTGGGCAGTCATTCATTTTGATTCTGGACGAGTCCGACACCCGATTCCGGGCTGATTCCATCAGTTCCGGCCCCTAGGAAGAGGGCCGATTCCTCATTGCTAGCTGGGTATTCTCATCAAGTTGTAGCTACATGTAATTGACCTGTTTCCACTCTAGTATATATATATATATATATATATATATATATATATAGAAATGAGCTTAGTTCAACTGTCATACCCTACTAGAAGCCCAAATATAAGATTGTTTTACTCCAATATCATGGATGGTCAGTCCTTGCATCCATAGCTCTGTCTAAGAATTTGAATGGTAACATTTCTCCAGCCCCGTCTCATAGCTTTTTACCAAAACAGGGACATGGAAGATGCTTTAGTTTTTCTACTGCTAATTGCCACATAAAGTGCCTTCTAATTTCTTCATATTGCAACCTGCAGTAGGCTATATGAGTACAGTATAATGAAAAGAATGGCTCCTACTACCCTGACCAAGGGCTTTTGTTCTTGCTGGCAAAGGCTAATCCCCCGTCATTTAGACCAAAAGGACTGAAGGCTCTTGTTCAAAGACTAGGAAACACTTACATACACCCATGTTACAATTTAATATTTTATATATCTGTGTTGCTGTTGTTGTAGGAAGACATCTCATAATGGCTAACATCAGGTGGCAGTCCTCAGCCCTGGTGACAGAGGCTGCTGTAGCTACATGACTACCTGTGTCTGTAGTTAAGGTATGAAATGGAGGGAAGGGGGTCCTTCCCGGGAGGAAGAGCAGGGGAATTAGGGACATGTGACTACAGGGTTGGTGGATTTTGAGGGGTTAGTGGCAAGAGGGGTTTGGGGGGCACAACTTGATTTCAGGGAGAGTGGGGAAAGAAATAGGCCGCGTTCCGATACCCTGCATCCAGAAGCGTTCACACTGTCATTTCACCTCATGCATTTAAAAGCATTGGATTGGACATTCCACCACAGCACAAGACCACTGAACGATCCCAGGCCAAGCGTTTTCTTTCCTAACCCCTTGTGTTATTAGAATATAGTGAGGGAAAAAAGAATAAACAATCCACCACCTAAAACACTGTGGATTAGGCAGGAAAACATCTGTGGTGATGCTTGGAGTGTGGATTTGGAGCTGATGAGCATGACCTCTGTCTTGTTGCTGTTGAGTTTGAGGAGGTTCATGCTCATCCAGCTCTGGTTGTCATGAAGGCATCTGATAAGGGAGGGGAGTGGTGGGTTTGGTGGAGAGGTAAAGCTGGTTGTCATCATCACAGCAGTGGAAGTGAACTTTGTGATGTTGAGTGATCTCGCCCAAGGGTAGGAGGAATATGGATTCTTCTGTCAATACGCATTCATGGTTGAGGAAGGTTTTTGAACATTAATGAGTGATTTACAGGAATGAGGTCCATGGTTTGAATCATAAGTTAAATGTATTCAGAACGTACGTAAAACTACGCGGTTCACTAAAAATTACTTATCCTCCCGGGTGGCGCAGTGGTTAAGGGCGCTATACTGCAGCGCCAGCTGTGCCACCAGAGACTCTGGGTTTGCGCCCAGGCTCTGTCGCAACTGGCCGCGACCAGGAGGTCTGTGGGGCGACGCACAATTGGCCCAGCTTCGTCCGGGTTAGGGAGGGCTCGGCCGGTAGGGATATCCTTGACTCATCTCGCACCAGCGACTCCTGTGGTGGGCCGGGCACAGTGCACGCTAACCAAGGTTGCCAGGTGCACGGTGTTTCCTCCGACACATTGGCTGGCTTCCGGGTTGGATGCGCGCTGTGTTAAGAAGCAGTGCGGCTTGGTTGGGTTGTCTATCGGAGGACGCATGACTTTCAACCTTCGTCTCTCCCGAGCCCGTACGGGAGTTGTAGCAATGAGACAAGATAGTAGCTACTAAAACAATTGGATACCATAAAAAAGGGGTCAAATTCAAAAAACAAAAATCACTTATAATAATTCAGGAGTTGTGAGATGGTAAGTGGTAATGACAGTATCTAGTCACAATACATCAAGCTGCCCTCAAACCAATATAACTAGTACACAGTAATAAATGCATTATCAACATTGTTCTGAAACATGTTGACTATAGTTGTACTGTTGTCTAACAATCAATACCGCTAGACTCTAATTTCATAGCAGTTATTATGTAAGTACAAAGTGATGCCATGTTTCCTAATTCGTTTCCAAGTGAACAGTAAGAAAGCCCGGCACTATCACACCTGAATTGACTGGCCAACGAATCACAAATCCCTCGATACAGCCTAATTAGTTATAGCTGATTTGCCGGTGACAGATTTCAAATAGACAGCAGATATATTTTCTGAAGCACCAATATTAAATATTAAAGATCTTTATAATTACCATTGGAGCGCTCTGCAATAATATCACACAAACTTCAGAGCTAACGCTCATACAATGATCCTATCACCAATATATACTTCTTAGCTTTCGCTTTAAATTAGAAACAGCAATGCATACAAAGGTCATAGGTTTAGGGAGGCGAGCCCAGGGAGGAGAGCTGATCCTGGCTGGAGGTCATACTTTTGCCAAACTTACAATTCAACAACCAGGCTGCCTTTAGTGGAAATTTGGTCTAAGTCACCTTTACTTCTCTCGTCCTCTCAAGGCACTCCAGCCTTCACAAATAATGGGAATCTTCTGGCCACTGGGAAACACTGGAAATATATAAGGAAAACCCCACCCACCAATAACGAGACGCACCTGGGCGCAATCAGTTAGGTGAAGCATGTCACACCAATAAAACACTGATTTGGGTATTCCAAAATGTTCATTAAGAGAACAATTTAAAAGTGAATTGTTTTATTACACATGCACTCTTCTTTATTTAGAAAGAGGTTAAGCTACGCATGACTAAGTCGCTTAAATGTGTCTGCTTAATGGCATATATTGTCATATAATATTAGACTATATTATATGTGGACTATAATACCTTTATAATATTGATACAGTCATGGGTCACGTGTGTTATTGTGTGTTTATAACCTACTGTATCTGGCCTGTTAGTCAGTTGAATATCTGGTTAAATAGTGAAACAACATGGTGTGCTCACCTTAGCTCTGTCGTGGTAGAGCTGTATCCCGTGCGCTGTAGCAAGAGCGCTCATTGTCTGGTACTACCGCATCTGCACAATAAAACCAAAGATTCGTGCCAGTTTTGAAAGGTTTTTGTGTGTTATTTTGGGGGCCTGCACTGCTAAAAGCAATGTCTCCTATGGAGCGGAGCCTGGTACAAGTGATGATGAGGAGGCCATTGTTAGAGTGCAGTGAGCAGGTCAGAATGTAGAGACGCAGCAGGTAAGTAAAAGTATGAGGGTGCCAGTCCATTGAGTGCTTTGTAGGTGACCATGACCAGTTTGAAGGTGATCCTGTATTGTTCAAGTAAGCCAATAGCTCACAACACTTTCACCACGACAATATCCTCCATTATAGTTGACATCAGTATACAATATTGTCACCTCAGGTGACCCGACAACCCTCAGTGGCAGGTGGGGGCGTTTAGGTGAGATGGAGAAGAGAAAGTTCCAGAAGATTGTTGAGGAGCTCAGGGAGTCAAGGAATAAAGGAAAGATGACTGAAGATGTTAAGGGAAGAAGAGTTGATGACCACATAAAGTCATTTAAAGCCCAGGTCAGAGTATCAGTCATTAGGATGGCAGATTAACGCTATATTTTAGCCCACACTTTTTAGCAACTAATTTGTAGTTTATAAGTGTTTAATAAGTAGATTATCGGACCCTTTTTAAGTATTACTTCAATTTCAGCAATAGAATGTTTGGTTCCTCCTTGTGTAGTTTACTAAGTGTTCTTATTAAGTTGTTTGATTTCGAGGATCTGGGGGTAGAAGCTGTTTTCCTCATCTTGAAGAAAAATGGAGAACAAAGTAAGTGCAGCACCTGGCCATTAGTGGAGCACAACAGGTTGTCATGCCAACTGGAGTTCCTTTGCAGGTAAAGTATTATTGTAAAACAGATTAAAAGTCAGACAATGTGGTTACTGTGTTTCTTGTTTTCCTAAGCTCATTTTCCATAAATACGGAAAATCCTTTTTAGCAGGTAAAAGTATTATTGCAAACAAAACAGATTAAAAATTACAGATCAGACAATGTTGGATTACTGTGTTTTACTTTTTTCCAATAAGCTCATTTTCCATAAATACGGAAAATAACAGTAATGCTTACATTTATATACAGTATATTAAGTGTCATTCTGCACCATGTTAATTTAATTGTTCATAGGTTTAAACACAACTAGACCACAGGAGTTGTTTAGTGTTACATGGAATGTATTATGCCAAATGTGATGTTGCTATATACAGATCTAGTATATCAAAAAGTGGTTAAATATAAATATTTGAGTATATCTTTTCATGTGACAACACTGAAGAAATGACACTTTGCTACAATGTAAAGGAGTGAGTGTACAGCTTGTATAACAGTGTAAATTTGCTGTCCCCTCAAAATAACTCAACACACAGCCATTAATGTCTAAACCGCTGGCAACAAAAGTGAGTACACCCCAAAGTGAAAACGTCCAAATTGGGCCCAAAGTGTCAATATTTTGTGTGGCCACCATCATTTTCCAGCACTGCCTTAACCCTCTTGGGCATGGAGTTCACCAGAGCTTCACAGGTTTCCACTGGAGTCCTCTTCCACTCCTCCATGATGACATCACGGAGCTGGTGGATATTAGAGACCTTGCACTCCTCCACCTTCCGTTTGAAGATGCCCCACAGATGCTCAATAGGGTTTAGGTCTGGAGACATGCTTGGCCAGTCTATCACCTTTACCGTCAGCTTCTTTAGCAAGACAGTGGTCGTCTTGGAGGTATGTTTGGGGTTCATATCATGTTGGAATACTGCCCTGCAACCCAGTCTCCGAAGGGAGGGGATCATGCCCAAATTTAACACACCTGGGCCCCAGTGGACCTCCTGTGCCCCCCAGACACGGCGAGGAACAGTCGGGCCTCAGCGGACTTCCGGGGCCCACCAGACCCCTTGTTGCATTCACACCTGATCAGCCGGTGGGTCTACAGTGTCCCAATCATTTGATGGCCATTTTCAAAAGTCTGTGCTAAATATGCTTCTGCAACCACATTGCTACTAGCAAAGACCCTGAAGCAATGACAAAAACAATGTTGTTGCTTCATGTTTCAGTGGAGACCAATCATATTTCAGCTACATAGGGGAGGTGTTGAGGGGTCTGAGCTACAAAGTAATATTGCCTACCTGTTTGTGAATGCAGAGGAAAGGCTATGGGCCATATAACTGATATGATGTATAATTAGCAATTTCACAATCTTTGTTTCAGACCTTTGTGGTTTCTTCTGGGTATCCTGCCTTGGAGACTATTCTGGTAGGTCCACTTCTCTTCCCTGATAACCAAAAGGCCATATATTTCCTCATCATCCTTGCTGGTTCAGCTAGCAGTCCACTACACCTGTCACTCGTACAAACAACCCTGAACCCATTACAGATGTTTGTATTCAGGACCAAACCTTGGTCACATCTATCAACACTCATCTATCAACGCTCATCTATCAATGCTCATCTACAAACTCCAACAGAAGAACAACCACCATGGGAACCAACACAGAAAGCATCAGGACACCGCACACGCCGAAAACAACAAGGTGCTGAAGGCGCCGTTCATCATACTACAAAACGGAACCCATCGCGGTTTTCCGACACCAACGAGGGAGCCCCAACAGGCACATGGGTTCCTCCGGTACATGAGATTACAGGCCGGGCACCACAGGAGGAGAGAAATACAACACACAACATGAACACCGGGGGACCACGCTACAAGTAATTTAACACACGACAAGAAGCACTACAACACGTGTGGCTCTCAAGCTGGTGGGGTGCTCACAGTGGCTTGCGAGTGGTAAAAAAAAAAGGCGAGGGAGAAACCGTTCATAACAGTGTGGGAGAAACTGTTCATCAAACGTAGGTTCAAGGCACACAAGGGACCGGTGGACCATGGGGTCACAGGACACCTCACAAAAACCAATTGAATATCCTATTCAACCCACAGAGAGGGACACAACAGCCTCCCACACTCTTTGGACCAGTCGCTACAGAACTACACAAGTCAGATCCAAAACAAACACAGGAGGAGCCCATGCCCCCTCACCTGTTCTCCAGAAACCCTGTGTCCCCCAAACAGGTGACAACGACGGAGCACCAACCGGATTGGAGGAATCAGCCGAGCTCCCATAGGCTAGAGCAACTACAGAACAAATAAAGGACCAATCGGATGATCGCCCGTCACCACCCACCAGCCCACCTTTCTCAACAGGTCTCGTCATTGATCGGACTGCTACAGGGACGGAGTTGGACTCACCCAGACCTCGAGGGAGCACACCTTAAGACTGTCTCGACACACACCTTTTTGCACGTTCCAACTCCGGTCCAATATTGTTTCTCCACCATATTCAGGGGGTACCGGTACAGAGTCAATGTGCGGGGGTACAGGTTACAGGATCGGTGAGACACTCGCAACAGATACAGGCTTCCCGAGAGCCGCAGCGGTCCTAAGGCACTGCATCTTAGTGCAAGAGGCATCACTACAGTCCCTGGTTCGATTCCAGGTTGTATCACATCCGGCAGTGATTGGGAGTCCCATAGAACGGCGCACAATTGGCCCAGCGTTGTCCGGGATTGGCAGGTGTAGGCAGTCATTGTAAATAAGAATTTGTTCTTAACTGACTTGCCTAGTGAAATAAAGGTTAAATAAATGAAAAGATATGACGTATTACAAACAACGGGACAGGGCTCGACGTTCAGGCAACAAGGGTGACATGTATCTGCTGCTGACTTAACGCAGCGACAGGTCACCCACCGCTCAAGCACTACAACGACAGATCTCGCTGCCGAAACTCATCAGGACACTTCACCACCTGGAGGAAATCGACATCCACCTCACGGTTGGCCAACTTCCTCTGGGCTATTAATGAAAGCAACCCTGTCGACCCATCTTTGGCGACTCCAACACCGTCACCTGCCACAGATCCGCTCGAACTTGGTACAAATGGAAGCCTACACTGGTGCCTGCCTCTGCCACGCCGTCCGGCTATCTGCGGCCTGCCCAGAAGTGGCTAAAGTCATTGTCTTCTTCGGCCTCAACAACTGCGTAGCCGGCACAGCCACGACCTCCCACAAGGGTCTCAACCTCCTGCTCAGCACGGCCTCTCAGGCCTTCCACAACGCAGCCGTCTTTGTGCCAAAGACCAACTACTAACCGGTGATGGAGCTGTACGATAGGATCAACTTGGACGTCCTCAACGAGTTGATCGGCTAGAAACAACAAGTCCCCCCTGTTGCCCAAGTCAGAGTTCACAAAATCAGCACTTGATTTAGTGTGATTTAGTCAGTGTGATTCCACAAAATGTTACTCCACTCCATACCACTGTGTGAGTGCGTGTGTATAATTTTGACCCCATGGGGTGAGATCTTGCGTGGAGCCCCAGATTGAGGAAGATTATCAGTGGTCTTGTATGTCTTCCATTTCCTAATAATTGCTCCCACAGTTGATTTCTTTAAACCAAGCTGCTTACCTATTGCAGATTCAGTCTTCCCAGCCTGGTGCAGGTCTACAATTTTGTTTCTGGTGTCCTTTGACAGCTCTTTGGTCTTGGCCATAGTGGAGTTTGGAGTGTGACGGTTTGAGGTTGTATACAGGTGTCTTTTATACTGATAACAAGTTCAAACAGGTGCCATTAATACAGGTAACGAGTGGAGGACAGAGGAGGCTCTTAAAGAAATTTTACAGGTCTGTGAGAGCCAGAAATCTTGCTTGTTTGTAGGTGACCAAATACTTATTTTCCACCATAATTTGCAAATAAATTCATTCAAAATCATACAATGTGATTTTCTGGATTTTTTTCTCATTTTGTCTGTCATGGTTGAAGTGTACCTATGATGAAAATTACAGGTCTCTCTCATCTTTTTAAGTGGGAGAACTTGCACAATTGGTGGCTGACTAAATACTTTTTTGCCCCACTGTATATATATACAGTGGGGAGAACAAGTATTTGATACACTGCTGATTTTGCAGGGTTTCCTACTTACAAAGCATGTAGTGGTCTGTAATTTGTATCATAGGTACACTTCAACTGCGAGAGACGGAATCTAAAACAAAAATCCAGATAATCACATTGTATGATTTTTAAGTAATTAATTAGCATTTTATTGCATGACATAAGTATTTGATACATCAGAAAAGCAGAACTTAATATTTGCTACAGAAACCTTTGTTTGCAATTACAGAGATCATACGTTTCCTGTAGTTCTTGACCAGGTTTGCACACACTGCAGCAGGGATTTTGGCCGACTCCTCCATACAGACCTTCTCCAGATCCTTCAAGTTTCGGGGCTGTCGCTGGGCAATATGGACTTTCAGCTCCCTCCAAACATTTTCTATTGGGTTCAGGTCTGGAGACTGGCTAGGCCACTCCAGGACCTTGAGATGTCTCTTCCGGCGCCGACAGAGATGGCCGCCTCGCTTCGCGTTCCTAGGAAACTATGCATTTTTTTTTTACGTGTTATTTCTTACATTAGTACCCCAGGTCATCTTAGGTTTCATTACATACAGTCGAGAAGAACTACTGAACATAAGAGCAGCGTCAACTCACCATCAGTACGACCAAGAATATGACTTTCGCGAAGCGGATCCTGTGTTCTGCCTTTCACCCAGGACAACGGAATGGATCCCAGCCGGCGACCCAAAAAAAACGACTTCGTAAAAGGGGGAAACGGAGCGGTCTTCTGGTCAGACTCCGGAGACGGGCACATCGTGCACCACTCCCTAGCATTCTTCTCGCCAATGTCCAGTCTATTGACAACAAGGTTGATGAAATCCGAGCAAGGGTAGCATTCCAGGGGGACATCAGAGACTGTAACGTTCTTTGCTTCACGGAAACATGGCTCACTGGAGAAACGCTATCGGAATCGGTGCAGCCAGCTGGTTTCTCCACGCATCGCTCCGACAGAAACAAACATCTTTCTGGTAAGAAGAGGGGCGGGGGCGTATGCTTCATGGTTAACGCGACGTGGTGTGATCATAACAACATACAGGAACTCAAGTCCTTCTGTTCACCTGATTTAGAATTCCTCACAATAAATGTTGACCGCATTATCTTCCATGGGAATTCTCTTCGATTATAATCACAGCCATATATATTCCCCCCCAAGCAGACACATCGATGGCTCTGAACGAACTTTATTTGACTCTTTGCAAACTGGAATCCATTTATCCGGAGGCTGCATTCATTGTAGCTGGGGATTTTAACAAGGCTAATCTGAAAACAAGACTCCCTAAATTTTATCAGCATATCATTGCGCAACCAGGGCTGGAAAAACCTTGGATCACTGCTATTCTAACTTCCGCGACGCATATAAGACCCTGCCCCGCCCTCCTTTCGGAAAAGCTGACCACGACTCCATTTTGTTGATCCCTGCCTACAGACAGAAACTAAAACAAGAATCTCCCGCGCTGATGTCTGTTCAACGCTGGTCCGACCAATCTGATTCCACACTCCAAGACTGCTTCCATCACGTGGACTGGGATCTGTTTCGTATTGCGTCAGACAACAACATTGACGAATACGCTGATTCGGTGAGCGAATTCATTAGAACGTGCGTTGAAGATGTCGTTCCCATAGCAACGATTAAAACATTCCCATACCAGAAACCGTGGATTGATGGCAGCATTCGCGTGAAACTGAAAGCCCGAACCACTGCTTTTAATCAGGGCAAGGTGACCGGAAACATGACTGAATACAAACAGTGTAACTATTCCCTCCGCAAGGCAATCAAACAAGCTAAGCGTCAGTATAGAGACAAAGTAGAATCTCAATTCAACGGCTCAGACACAAGAGGTATGTGGCAGGGTCTACAGTCAATCACGGATTACAAAAAGAAAACCAGCCCAGTCACGGACCAGGATGTCTTGCTCCCAGGCAGACTAAATAACTTTTTTGCCCGCTTTGAGGACAATACAGTGCCACTGACACGGCCCGCAACTAAAACATTCGGACTCTCTTTCACTGCAGCCGACGTGAGGAAAACATTTAAACCTGTCAACCCTCGCAAGGTTGCAGGCCCAGACGGCATCCCCAGCCGCGCCCTCAGAGCATGCGCAGACCAGCTGGCCGGTGTGTTTACGGACATATTCAATCAATCCCTATCCCAGTCTGTTGTTCCCACATGCTTCAAGAGGGCCACCATTGTTCCTGTTCCCAAGAAAGCTAAGGTAACTGAGCTAAACGACTACCGCCACGTAGCACTCACTTCCGTCATCATGAAGTGCTTTGAGAGACTAGTCAAGGACCATATCACCTCCACCCTACCTGACACCCTAGACCCACTCCAATTTGCTTACCGCCCAAATAGGTCCTAACCCATCTGGACAAGAGGAATACCTATGTGAGAATGCTGTTCATCGACTACAGCTCGGCATTTAACACCATAGTGCCCTCCAAGCTCGTCATGAAACTCGAGACCCTGGGTCTCGACCCCGCACTGTGCAACTGGGTACTGGACTTCCTGACGGGCCGCCCCCAGGTGGTGAGGGTAGGCAACAACATCTCCACCCCGCTGATCCTCAACACTGGGGCCCCACAAGGGTGCGTTCTGAGCCCTCTCCTGTACTCCCTGTTCACCCACGACTGCGTGGCCACGCACGCGTCCAACTCAATCATCAAGTTTGCGGACGACACAACAGTGGTAGGCTTGATTACCAACAACGACGAGACGGCCTACAGGGAGGAGGTGAGGGCCCTCGGAGTGTGGTGTCAGGAAAATAACCTCACACTCAACGTCAACAAAACTAAGGAGATGATTGTGGACTTCAGGAAACAGCAGAGGAAACACCCCCCTATCCACATTGATGGGACAGTAGTGGAGAGGGTAGTAAGTTAAGTTCCTCGGCGTACACATCACAGACAAACTGAATTGGTCCACCCACACAGACAGCATCGTGAAGAAGGCGCAGCAGCGCCTCTTCAACCTCAGGAGGCTGAAGAAATTCGGCGTGTCACCAAAAGCACTCACAAACTTCTACAGATGCACAATCGAGAGCATCCTGTCGGCCTGTATCACCGCCTGGTACGGCAACTGCTCCGCCCTCAACTGTAAGGCTCTCCAGAGGGTAGTGAGGTCTGCACAACGCATCACCGGGGGCAAACTACCTGCCCTCCAGGACACCTACACCACCCGATGTCACAGGAAGTCCATAAAGATCATCAAGGACAACAACCACCCGAGCCACTGCCTGTTCACCCCGCTATCATCCAGAAGGCGAGGTCAGTACAGGTGCATCAAAGCTGGGACCGAGAGACTGAAAAACAGCTTCTATCTCAAGGCCATCAGACTGTTAAACAGCCACCACTAACATTGAGTGGCTGCTGCCAACACACTGACTCAACTCCAGCCACTTTAATAATGGGAATTGATGGGAAATTATGTCAAATATATCACTAGCCACTTTAAACAATGCTACCTAATATAATGTTTACATACCCTACATTATTCATCTCATATGTATATGTATATACTGTACTCTATATCATCTACTGCATCTTTATGTAATACATGTATCACTAGCCACTTTAACTATGCCACTTTGTTTACATACTCAACTCATATGTATATACTGCACTCAATACCATCTACTGTATCTTGCCTATGCCGCTCTGTACCATCACTCACTCATATATCTTTATGTACATATTCTTATCCCCTTACACTTGTGTCTATAAGGTAGTAGTTTTGGAATTGTTAGCTAGATTACTTGTTGGTTATTACTGCATTGTCGGAACTAGAAGCACAAGCATTTCGCTACACTCGCATTAACATCTGCTAACCATGTGTATGTGACAAATAAAATTGGATTTGATTTGATTTGAGATGCTTCTTACGTAGCCACTCCTTAGTTGCCCTGGCTGTGTGTTTCGGGTCGTTGTCATGCTGGAAGACCCAGGCATGGCCCATCTTCAATGCTCTTATTGAGGGAAGGAGGTTGTTGGCCAAGATCTCGCGATACATGGCCCCATCCATCCTCCCCTCAATACGGTGCAGTCATCCTGTCACCTTTGCAGAAAAGCATCCCCAAAGAATGATGTTTCCACCTCCATGCTTCACGGTTGGGATGGTGTTCTTGGGGTTGTACTCATCCTTCTTCTTCCTCCAAACATGGCGAGTGGAGTTTACACCAAAAAGCTCTACTTTTGTCTCAGCAGACCACATGACCTTCTCCCATTCCTCCTCTGGATAATCCAGATGGTCATTGGCAAACTTCAGACGGGCCGGACATGCGCTGGCTTGAGCAGGGGGACCTTGCGTGTGCTGGAGGATTTTAATCCATGACGGCGTAGTGTGTTACTAATGGTTTTCTTTGAGACTGTGGTCCCAGCTCTCTTCAGGTCATTGACCAGATGTAGTTCTGGGCTGATCCCTCACCTTCCTCGTGATCATTGATGCCCCACGAGGTGAGATCTTGCATGGAGCCCCAGACCGAGGGTGATTGACCGTCATCTTGAACTTCTTCCATTTTCTAATAATTGCACCAACAGTTGTTGCCTTCTCACCAAGCTGCTTGCCTATTGTCCTGTAGCCCATCTCAGCCTTGTGCAAGTCTACAATTAAATCCCTGATGTCCTTACACAGCTCTCTGTTCTTGGCCATTGTGGAGAGGTTGGAGTCTGTTTGATTGAGTGTGTGGACAGGTGTCTTTTATACAGGTAACGAGTTCAAACAGGTGCAGTTAATACAGGTAATGAGTGGAGAATAGGAGGGCTTCTTAAAATAAAACTAACAGGTCTGTGAGAGCCGGAATTCTGGTTCTGGTTGGTAGGTGATCAAATACTTATGTCATGCAATAAAATGCAAATGAATTACTTAAAAATCATACAATGTTTTAGACTCCGTCTCTCACGGTTGAAGTGTACCTATGATAAAAATTACAGACCTCTACATGCTTTGTAAGTAGTAAAACCTGCAAAATCGGCAGTGTATCAAATACTTGTTTTCCCCACTGTATGTAAACTCAGCAAAAAAACAAACGTCCCTTTTTCAGGACCCTGTCTTTCAAAGATAATTTGTAAAAATAATTAATAATAATTTCACAGATCTTAATTGTAAAGGGTTTAAACACTGTTTCCCAAACAATTAATGAACATGCACCTGTGGAATGGTCGTTAAGACACTAACAGCTTACAGACGGTAGGCAATTAAGGACACAGTTATGAAAACTTAGGACACTAAAGAGGCCTTTCTACTGACTCTGAAAAACACCGAAAGGGTGTTGCCCAGGGTCCTTGCTCATCTGCGTGAATGTGCCTTAGGCATGCTGCAAGGAGGCATGACGACTGCATATGTGGCCAGGGCAATATAGTTCAATGTCTGTACTGTGAGACGCCTAAGACAACGCTACAGGTAGACAGGATGGACAGCTGATCATCCTCGCAGTGGCAGACCACGTGTAACAACACTTGCACAGGATTGGTACATCCGAACATTACACCTGTGGGACAGGTACAGGATGGCAACAACTGCCCGAGTTACACCAGGAACGCACAATCCCTCCATCAGTGCTCAGACTGTCCGCAATAGGCTGAGAGAGGCTGGACTGAGGGCTTGTAGGCCTGTTGTAAGGCAGGTCCTCACCATACATCACCGGCAACAACGTTGCCTATGGGCACAAACCCACCGCTGCTGGACCAGATAGGACTGGCAAAAAGTGCTCTTCACTGATGAGTCGCGGTTTTGTCTCACAAGGGGTGATGGTTGGATTCGCATTTATCATCAAAGGAATGATCATTACACCGAGGCAAGTACTCTGGAGCGGGATCGATTTGGAGGTGGAGGGTCCGTCATGGTCTGGGGCAGTGTGTCACAGCATCATTGGACTGAGGTTGTTGTCATTGCAGGCAATCTCAATGCTGTGTGTTAGAAGGAAGACATCCTCCTCCATCATGTGGTACCCTTCCTGCAGGCTCATCCTGACATGACTGTCCAGCATGACAATGCCACCTGACATACTGCTTGTTCTGTGCGTGATTTCCTGTAAGACAGGAATGTCAGTGTTCTGCCATGACCAGAGAGGAGCCCGGATCTCAGTCCCATTGAGCATGTCTGGGACCTGTTGGATCGGAGGGTGAGGGCTAGGGCCATTCCCCCCAGAAATGTCCGGGAACTTGCAGGTGCCTTGATAGAAGAGTGGGGTAACATCTCACAGCAAGAACTGACAAATCTGGTGCAGTCCATGAGGAGGAGATGCACTGCAGTACTTAATGCAGCTGGTGGCCATGGAAGATACTGACTGTTACTTTTGATTTTGACCCCCCCCACCCCCCCGTTTGTTCAGGGACACATTATTCAATTTCTGTTAGTCACATGTCTGTGGAACTTGTTCAGTTTATGTCTCAGTTGTTGAATCTTGTTATGTTCATACAAATATTTACACATGTTTAAGTTTTCTGAAAATAAACGCCGTTGACAGTGAGAGGACATTCCTTTTTTGCTGATTGTGTATATATATGGAAATGCAGACCATTACGTTGATGGAAGGAAGCTACAATCTATCCGCAATATTAAATCTGATCTACCCCCGCTAAAAAATAAAATGTTAAAGTCAAAATATAAAAATGATACTAAAATAAAAATTATATGTTTTCAGCTGCCCATTTTTGAGACTGTGGACGCCAACCTTCTCCCTACTGCCTGAAGGGGCTAGAGGCGGAGTGCCGCAAAAAAAATACTGAAAAGTAAATGAAAAAAACAAATTATTACTGCATCCCACCTTTAACCCTTTTTCATGTTCAAGAAGTGAAGCGGGTGCTCATGCTTGCAGGAAACTCCCAAAACACGCCTGTCTCGTCCAATTTCGTTGTTTTTGGTTTGGACTTGATGATGTTGCCCGCTTGAAATCGTTGACAACCCTGCACATTTTTTTAATATCAAGTACAGTACAGGTATAACGTACTGAGCTGTTGCCTGAAGAAAATCACACACAGTTGTGCCAGATTCAGTGCCTAAATGGATCTTTCATGAGACAACCAATAATATTACATTCAACATACACAATATTAACAATCCATGTCCAACCTTAAGACCACTGAGTCAAACAGATAAAGTGGGGGGACAACTGCATCATTTAAATACGAATTAGTGGCAAGCTTTGATATCATGAGTTCAAATCATTCTAGATTTTGTTCACATTCCCTTCCATTTCTGCATGAGGTAATAATGGAAGGAATCCTTAAAATGCAGTGCATATTACATTCAAGTATAATGTTATCACTTTACCCCAGTTGATGATATGCGCTTACAAATGAATCAATCCACATCAGCTTGGTTAGCAAAGTACTCTTCCTCATGTTTTGGTGGCTCATAACTTGATCCAGACAACCTTTTTCCTAGGCAAACCTAAAAGCCCATCCGCTGCTACCACCACTGTTCCATTGTCCTGTAAAGAGATGTCAAATATACTTATACTATACAATACTATACAACTTTAGAGTTTTTTGGACCCGAGGAAGAGTAGCTGCTGCTCTGTAACAGATCATGGGGATCCCAATAAACAAATAAAATGAAAGACTGGAAGTCTGTTAGTCTGTACAATTGTTTGACAAAAATTCTACAGAGATGTTTCTAAACAGATAATGTGGGTTTATAAAAGAGGGCGACGTCACAATTGTGCTTTGATGTGTTTTTTTAGGGGGGGGGGGGGGTGCTAAACAATTAAATAGGCCATCAAAATTACAACAAACCTTGAGACAGAGCAAGCACTGGTTTCCATCGGCAGTTTCTGCATGACGGAACTCCACATAGGTCTCATTTGTCAGGGCAGCATACAAGTCTTTTCCCTGAAATGAATGAACAGTCACTTGACGGCACTCTGATTCATTACTGAATTCCATCAGAGTAGGCCATCAACACATGCAGCAAATGCATCTTCACATGCAAGTAGCACATGGTTTTGATGACAGATCAGGAATTCGTTGATGAACTTTTGCAGACAAAGTAGACATATTATAGAAACAGATTATGAGAGTGATTACTTACTGTCCTATGAGGAAAATGTAATGACAGGCACATGGCCCTCAGTGAAACACCACACTCAAGCTGCAGGCTGGTTATGGCCTTGAGTAGTGAGCAGACCACTGCAGTCTGAGGCTGGCGGGGTGTGCAAGGCCAGAGCTTGTACCTGACCAACGACACTGCCTCCGGCTCACACTGGCATAGCTCTACTTGCACATCATGCACTCGGCCTGAAAGAAGAAAAATAGTTAGTAATGAAAAGTTCCTTTGAAAAGGTCATAAATAAACTGTTAACAGAACGGAGCAAAAACTCCAGCCTCTGGGTGGGCACACTACTGAAGAGGAACCTCCTCGAAGCTGGCACCTTGCCCCTACGCAACCATCCTTGCCTACCGCAGGAACCCCAACCTTAGCCACAAGCTCGTTGTCCGCTCCCACCTGCAACCACACAAACCATGCGGGCTCGAAACCGAGCCCCACTTCGCCCACATCCACAGTATCCGAAGCACAACTCGCAGCACCCTCCTTCGGGTGCTAATCCCTTTGGGCGCTTCTCCCAAACACACCACCATCTGCCTCGTCAACCAACACCTCGACAACCTCTACACCATCGCAAATATCAATAGTTTACATTGACATATCTGTGAAGCGTGTAAAGGAATTCTGCCCTGTGCACACAAGTGACCACAGGAAACTTCTTTGATCAGAGGTTAGTTTGTTTAATAAGGATTGCAACCCGGAGTAGACACTTGCAAGTAACACACTCAAGTAACACACTAACATATAAGCTCTTAATTCATAGTTGCTAATACAAAGATGTCTCTATTAGGCGGAGTTCAGCTTATTGTTATTTGCGGTTAGTTTACCAATCCTTCTTCCTCCTATTGTTATCATGTGCTAGCAGAAGTAAGTCTAGAACATAGTATCAACAGGAACTGAAATTATAGTTTCAACACAGAGACATCTGACTTTGTACAGTTGACCTTTTCATACACTTGCAAGGTCTATTACTGATTCATAATCTCAAGCTAAAGCAAAACATGAATCGTTGTACTTTTGTAATCGCAGGTAGAATTCTAATGTATAGATATAATAACATTTCTTAGAAGCGTAATGGCATAATCCGCAATCAGGAATTTAGTTTCACCATCATTCGGGGTCAACAACACAAGCTTTTAGAAGTTTAGGTTTGGTTAAACATTTATGGGGAATAATGTTACCTCTGGGTGCATTATATGTATTTAGCATTGTCCCAGCCATAACAACCCATAGGGCAGAAGCCTATCTCCTGTTTCCGTAGTGTGAGGCAACTTAATATACAAGTCTACCCCCTGGACAAGACGCTAGTCTATGGCAGTGGTATGACTGAACTGGGGATCGAACCCAACTTTCCAATCTCGGGCCGACACTAACCCCAAGGCCACTGAGTTAATGGATGTGTTGTGCTTTAAATAAATAACATCCACTGCAGATTGTCAGCTGCTGTAAGTCAAAATGGAGGTTTTTGGTTTTCCCCTTCAATGATTTCACCCTGAAACAAGTTGTTTGAGGACAATTGCTTACCAAAACTATCTTGTTCACTTTTAATACCTGCAAAACCATGTCTTCCGAGTTGTAAAGGGGTGGCCAGCCACATAATAACTTTTAAAAGTCTCCCATGACAACAAACACTACCCCGTTGACTATATCCTGTAATAGTTTGTTATTGTTCTAGTTATTATATCATAACACAGTTACCCTACTACGATTAAGGTATAAGCCAAAATCAAGGGGTATACACAGAGTAAACCAAACATTAGGGACACCCCCTCTCCCCCTCCTCCTTGCCCTCACAGCCTCAATTCTTTAGGGCATTGACTCTACAAGGTGTCGAAAGAGTTCCACAGGGATGCTGGTCCACTTGCCTCCAATGCTTACCAACTTGGCTGGATGTCCTTTTGGGTGGTGTACCATTCTTGATACACACGGGAAACTGTTGAGAGAGAAAAACCCAACAGCATTGCAGTTCTCGACACAAACTGGTGTGCCTGGCACCTACAGTTGAAGTCGAAAGTTTACATACACTTAGGTTGGAATCATTAAAACTCGTTTTTCAACCACTCCACAAATGTCATGTTAACACACTAAAGTTTTGGCAAGTTTGTTAGGACATCTACTTTGTGCATCACACAAGGAATTTTTCAAAAACGGTTTACAGACAGATTATTTAACCTATAATTCACTTTATCACAATTCCAGTGGGTCAGAAGTTTACATACACTAAGTTGACTGTGCATTTAAACAGCTTGGAAAATTCCAGAAAATTATGTCATGGCTTTAGAAGCTTCTGATAGGCTAATTGATATCATTTGAGTCAATTGGAGGTGTACCTGTGGATGTATTTCAAAGCCTACCTTCAAACCCAGTGCCTCCTTGCTTGACATCATGGGGAAATCAAAAGAAATCAGCCAAGACCTCAGAAAAAGAATTGTAGACCTCTACAAGTCTGGTTCATCTTTGGGAGCAATTTCCAAATGCCTGAAGGTTCCACGTTCATCTGTACAAGCAATTGTATGCAAGTATAAACACCATGGGACCACGCAGGCGTCATATACCGTTCAGGAAGGAGACGCGTTCTGTCTCCTAGAGATGAATGTACTTTGGTGCGAAAAGTTCAAATCAATCCCAGAACAACAGCAAAGGACCTTGTGAAGATGCTGGTGGAAATATCTATATCCACAGTAAAACGAGTCCTATATCGACATAACCTGAAAGGCCGCTCAGCAAGGAAGAAGCCACTGCTCCAAAACCGCCATAAAAAAAGCCAGACTACGGTTTGCAACTGCACATGGGGACAAAGATCTAACTTTTTGGAGAAATGTCCTCTGGTCTGATGAAACTAAAATATAACTGTTTGGCCATAATGATCATCGTTATGTTTGGAGAAATAAGGGGGAGGCTTGCAAGCCGAAGAACACCATCCCAACCGCGAAGCACGGGGGTGGCAGCATCATGTTGTGGGGGTGCTTTGCTGCAGGAGGAACTGGTGCACTTCACAAAACAGATGGCATCATGAGGTAGGAGAATTATGTGGATATATTGAAGCAACATCTCAAGACATCAGTCAGGAAGTTAAAGCTTGGTCGCAAACGGGGCTTCCAAATGGACAATGACCCCAAGCATACTTCCAAAGTTGTGGCAAAATGGCTTAAGGACAACAAATTCAAGGTATTAGAGTGGCCATCACAAAGCCCTGACCGCAATTCCATAGAAATTCCATAGAAAATGTGTGGGCTGACCTGAAAAAGCGTTTATTGGTTTATTCAACGGAATGGCACTAAGCTTGGTTAAAAAAAAAAACACGCTATACCGATCAACTGCTAGGTAATAATAATGAATATTTGGCTTGGAACTAGCTAATGATATATAAGGATACGCCAATCTAAATGGTTGACTTACATGCTGACCACACCTTTCACCATTAATGTTTCATGCGTCTCGACCTCTCCCCAAATGAATAAAATAGGTTCAGAGTTTGTTTCGACATTTCAACCTGCGTGTCTTGATCGTCTGTTGTGGATGGACAAAATCAACATGTGCGCAGTGGCGGGCGCACAGCCCAGTCTAATCATGTTGATTTTGTCCATCCACACAAGACAAGTTCAGGACACACAGGTTGAAATATCAAAACGCACTCTGAACGAACTATATTAATAGTTCACTGCAATTTAGCTAGCTAGCATGATGGAGTCGCTAGAGCACGATGGTATCCTCTTGGAATTCATGATCTCAGTCAAAGGCAAACATGGTATAGAGATATAAATATGAATTACTTTATATTTCTATGGTCTGAAGTACTGAGTTAGTATGTCTTAACTCTGCTTGCCTTGTTGGTTGAATACACAAAGTATATGATGGAGGAGTGCAGCAAGGCTCTCTCTCCTGTCAACTCTTTAAACAAATATTTTTCCTTTCTCTATCACTATCCTGCTCTCTCTCTCTCCCCCTCTCTCTCTCCCTCTCACTCTCCCTCTCTCTCTCTCTCTCTCCCTCTCTCTCTCTCTCCCTCATATAGATATGGAGCCAATGGGTTATTGGCTTGCAGACTTGTGAGCAGATGCTGATTTGTTGAACCTGAGAGAGCACAGCAAGACAGCCCTGAATTCAGCCCAGTCTTTGGCATGATATTTTCTCTACAGGTCCACTATAGTGTTGGAAAGAGAGAGAGCCGGGAAAAGAATTGGAATCTGGTGACCTAGTTTGTGAAACAGTGTGTGGTAAATGTAATGATCATTGGTGTTGTTCATGGTTCTGTTGATTCTGTTGCAGTCTACAGATGTAGGATCTTAATTTGAGCCAGTTCTGCTACAGCAGAAAAAATCATCCTGAAGCAACAGGAAATGGTAATTACATTTTTGTACGGGTTGATACATGTTTTATTAGGGCAAATCTAGTCTGACATTTTAAAGTGGAAATGGCAAACTGCAGAAGCCTTTAGAAAACTCAAATGTACTACAAGTTTGCATTTCTTGCTGTGCAGGAAAAGTCTTAATAACAAAATAGTGATCAAATTAAGATCCTACATCTGTAGTTACTGTTCCGATTTCTCAGTCACAACTACATAAACAGATTTGTTTTGAGTTGTAATTTTCTCGCCGTCAGATCAATTCATGAATTCCGCTTTTATTGTCTTATTATTAAAAAGGATTATTAAAAAGTAATCGCTGTTCTACATGGCTGTTCCAGGGAAAGGAGTAAATTAGGTTGGTAATGTATGAATGCCCTCGACGGGTAATTATATTGAAGGTTCACGTTTATGAGAGGAAATGTCTCTATGCTTTAGATTACATATGAGTCATTGTCTTTCTTTTGCACACTGTCTATATCTCCTCCCTTACCAACCAAGGCACAAAAGGTTATTTCTGAAGCTGAAAAGGCTCAAAGTAAATATCAGGTGAAGAAATGTGATATTGCTGTTTTTATATCATGACTAGAATATGAATATAAATACAGTTATTCAAGATATTGGGTTGAATATATGTAGGCCTCTCATGGATAGGTGGTGCTGAATATCAAATGTCCCCTATGCAAATGTATATTTCTGTTTATTTATCTCCTTTCAAATTAATCTTATGAAAGTCAATGAAACAGATTACATGTCACTCTTCCCCTACATGAGCTGAAATTATTAACATTTCCTGTGTGTCTCTCCCTCTCGGTGTCACGCCCGTGAATGGCTGACAGGGATAACGAGTGTAATAGCTGTTTGAATTGATCCCTGTGAGTTGACAAGACGTCTGGCCGGTGAAGCGTCGTCATTGTCCCGTCGAGATAGATGACTTTTGAGCATAAAGTGACAGTTAGTGGTGGATTTATTTCCCTTTGAGTATTAATCAACAGAGGATTTATTTTTGCTGCCTTATTACAAAGACTGAGACTTACTCTGCCACTGCCGTAGAATAGCGTTCCACCCCTTTGAATATCGTGAATAGGCTCTGAAAATGAATAGGCTCTGATGTTAGCCTCTGATGTGCCTCTGATGTGCCTGACTCTCCAAACATGAACTTCGTGCGGCACACCCACTCCATCACGTTGATTTCTGTGAAGATGAAACTGTGATTGAACAGGCCTCTCCTCCTGCAGGCTCTCACCGTATGTCTCATGCAGTTAGAGAGTATGAAGGGTGAGCTTTATAAAGCCTGTCACCTGACCAAATATGAGGTGAGGAGTATACCTGCTACACATGTCTATGCCTGCTGCCGTGCCGGTCAGGGTTCACCTGGGGGTGGAATGTGGGGGGCATAGAGTAGGTGGGAAATGGGGGTGGAAAAGGGGGGTAAGTTGGGCTAGATCGGTTGAAGGGGTTAGATAGGGTGAGGTGATAGCTATGCAAGGTGGCAGCTTGCTATCCAGCTGGCTATCTCTAACTAAACCTGCATAATGTGGTGGAGAGCTTTAGGTAGGTAATATGGTTAGGGTTGGTGAGGTAGACGAAGGATTCTATGTAGGCCTAGGTAATGTGAGGTGAAGTGGAAGCTGGGCATTTGAAGTGAATGGTAGAGGCTGCCTGGGGAGAAGAATGAAGCGGTGGCTGTTGCTAGGTAGGAAAAGAGACCCAGACCACAGACCTGGCGAGGCACAGTGAACAATGATAAACATCAGCAATTTAGGTCACTGGAGGCCTCAAATCTGGATCTCTCACCGTCTGAGTGGATCTGGCCAGGGTTATCCACACAGTCAAACCAACCGCAGGACAACAAGCAAATACAACACACCCTCACCGCTCCACCACCATAAGGACACAGCTCTGCATTTTTAATGGGAGCTAAAATCACTGAGGACTTAAGAAGGGGATTGCCTCTGCTCTATATGCAGAGAGCAGAAGACTGGATACTGGCAGTGTTGAGGAAGCTACTCTGAAAATATAGTTTACCAAGCTTTACTTCACGCTGAAAGAAGTTAAGGTACACTAAAGCTTTCCCTATGAAAAATATAGTTTACTTAACTAGAGTTACTTTGAAAAAGTAGTTCACTACATCCAAACTACTTTGTGAAATGTCAGACTATAAATTGCAAGAGCACACTTTGGGGTCATATGCAGAATGTGTAATTTATCCGATTAAACACAAAAACAATGTTTCAAGTGAGAATTAGGCAGGTCTGACGCAGAAAAAGGAAATATTGCATACTTCACCCACATTTTATTGTATTCTGCAAAACAAGTAGTGTATAGTTCCAGTACTTACAGTGCCTTTGGAAAGACTTTCTTCCACATTTTGTTACTTTACAGCCTTATTCTAAAATGGAGTATATAAAAATAATACTCAGTAATCTACACACAATACCCCAAAATGACAAAGAATAAAATGTTTTTTAGAAATGTATATAACTTTATTAAAAATGAAAAACAGAAATACCTTATTTATGTAATTATTCAGACCCTTTGCTATGAGACTTGAAATTGAGCTCAGGTGCATCCCGTTTCCATTGATCATCCTTGAGATGGTTCTTCAACTTGATTGCAGTCCGCCTGTGGTAAATTCAATTGATTGGACATGATTTGCTTAGTAAAATAAAGGTTCAATTTAAATAAATAAAACATTTGGAAAGGTACAGGTCCCACAGTTGACAGTGCATGTCAGAGAAAAAACAAAGCCATAAGGTTGAAGGAATTTTCAGTAGACCTCCGAGACAGGATTGTGTCGAGACAGATCTGGGTAAGGGTAGCAAAAGAAGTCTGCAGCATTGAAGGTCCCCAAGAACACAGTGGGTTCCAAAATTCTTAAATGGAAGAAGTTTGGAACCACCAAGACTCTTCCTAGAGCTGGCCGGCCGGCCAACTTGAACAACTTGGGGAGAAGCGCCTTGGTCAGGGAGGTGACCAAGAACTCGATGGTCACTCTGACAGAGCTCTAGAGTTCCTCTGTGGAGATGGGAGAACCTTCCATAAGGACAACCATCTCTGCAGGCCTTTATGGTAGAGTGGCCAGACTGAAGCCACTCCTCAGTAAAAGGCACATAACAGCCCGCTTGGCACCTAAAGGAATCTTAGACCATGTGAAACAAGATACGCTGGTCTGATGAAACCAAGACTGAACTATTTGACCTGAATGTCAGGCGGAAACCTGGCACCATCCCTATGGTGAAGCGTGTTGGTGGCAGCATCATGCCGTGGGGATGGTTTTCAGTGGCAGGGACTGGGAGACTATTCAGGATCGAGGTAAAGATGAACGGAGCAAAGTACAGAGAGCTCCTTGATGAAAACCTACTCCAGAGCACTCAGGACCTCAGACTGGGTCGAAGGTTCACCTTCTAGCAGGATAACGACCCTAAGCACACAACCAAGACAACGCAGGAGTGGCTTCGGAACAAGTCTCTGAATGTCTTTGAGTGGCCTAGCCAGAGCCTTGACTTGAACCCGATCGAACATCTCTGG
Organism: Oncorhynchus nerka; assembly: GCF_034236695.1. Lineage (NCBI taxonomy): Eukaryota > Metazoa > Chordata > Actinopteri > Salmoniformes > Salmonidae > Oncorhynchus > Oncorhynchus nerka. The sequence goes on from NC_088403.1 coordinate 35,225,053, forward strand.
AGATATCTGAAAATAGCTGTGCAGCAATGCTCCCCATCCAACCTGACAGAGCTAGAGAGGATATGTAAAGAGGAATGGGAGAAACTCCCCAAATACAGGTACCAAGCTTGTAGCGTCCTACTCAAGAAGACTCAAGGCTGTAATCGCTGCCAAAGGTGCTTTAACAAAGTACTGAATACTTATGCAAATGTGATATTTCAATTTTGTATTTTTAATACATTTGCAAAAATGTCTAAAAACCTGTTTTTGCTTTGCAATTATTGAGTATTCTGTGTAGATTGATGAGGGGAAAAACAATTTAATCAAGAATAGGGCTGTAATAAGGCTGTAGAATAAGGCTGTAACGTAACAACAAAATGTGGAAAAAGTCAAGGGGTCTGAATACTTTCCCAATTCACTGTAGCTACACCACTACATGGCAAAAAATGTAGTTAAATTACTAGTTGAACTACATGTAGTTCACTACTCCCCAACAGTGAATACTGGATGGTGGTGGTTCCGTTAGGGTGGCCATGTTTCCTCATAATGTTGTTGTAAAGTCGTCTTGCCACGTCTCATTGCACATCTAAGAATGACGAACATGTGATGAGGACCGGACTCCCTGCATAATTCAGATGAACCTCACTCTTTCTCTCTCTTTTTTTCCCTCTCTCTCTATATATATATATTCTAGTTATTTCTCTCCTTCTCCTTCTTTATCTTTCACTCTCTATCCCTCTTTCTCCCCATTTCCGTCTCCTTCCCTCTCTCTCTCTGTCCCTTTCTCCCCCTCTCCCTCTCTCCTCCCCTCTCTCTCTGTCCTCAGTCTCCTTCACCCCTCTCTCCCTCCCACTCTCCCCTTACTTCTCTCGCACTCTCTTTATGTGGGAGTTCATTCATTGAGTGCTGTGACCTACAGGGAGTAATGAAAACATCGGCACCATTCATGAGCTCTGATTGGGTTTCGGAAAATAAGTAGTCACGGGTGAGCTAGTCTTCTCTGCCTTGTGGAAACAGCACACCAGGGAACTGTTGCTGTGTTGGGCCAGGTGCTGCTGAGCTGCTTTTCTGTGCTGCTTACCAAGAATAGTCTTACGTTCCAACCAAATATTCAATTAAGGATGAAGCAAGTCTGCACTCATTTAAAAAATGGTCACTTGAATTCTGTTGTAACAGTTATCGTGGTCTTGTATGAAATATGTGGCCTATTTAATACACGACGACCTCGATATTTCATTGAGGAAAAAAGAGCAAGGTTGAAGTGGACTAATTGGGTGTATTTATAAAAAGTGATGACCTCTTAATACACTCTGAAACACTCTGAAACACTCACAAGTGTTCTTTCTTCCTATCATCAGTCAATTTCCCCAGAGTGTAAACGGGTGAGACTTCCGTACCCTTCAGGCCCTCCGGTACACCACGCGACACTCTGCCTTACTCTTCGCCAATAAGCTCAGCAGAGAGAAACACACTCACTTTGACATTAACATTTCACTTTTACAGTACCTGCGGTACAGCACACACACACAAACACAAACGCACAAACACACACTCACTTATCTCTGCAGAACCTCACTTTGCCCTCCTCCTGATACTTTGAGATACCACCCTATCTGTGCATCAATAAATAGGCTGTTTATAAGCTGTGGATGTTGATTGTCAACCTATTACAAACACACACACACACACACACACACACACACACACACACACACACACACACACACACACACACACACGTACACACACACACACACACACACAGACTTTTTGGATGCTTTATAGCCTCAGGATAGTGAATTAGCCTTCTCCTTGATGTTCATCCCATCCTTACGTTTATCATGTTGTATCAGCAGAAAATCCTAAGTAAACCTTTTAAAAGGCTTCTTCTCTGTAATGCTGTAAATGATCCAAAAGGCCAATGGGTTTATCTTGGTCTTAAAAGCCCAAAGTTGAGATTTTCGGTGCAAAAAAGAAGAGGATAGTCACATTAAACCTGCAGTTGGGCTTGGCGTTTACAGATATGTGTACCATAGAATTTGAATTTATGTTATTGACATTACAATCCTCATGTCCAAATGTATCATTCACCTTGACCAAATGTATTTAATGTAAACCATACAGAACATTTATGTGGTCCTGATACACATGGTGCTCATAACTACGGTCTAGAGTTTTCCTGGTCATGTCATCATATGAAATGGTGGGGGAAAACTCAGGGCCCTAAATCCCTCCAATTACAGTACGCTGATATGATTTTTGATGAGGGCTGCGACTGTGTTACGTGTTGTGTCTCCAGTCTCTAGCTCAGACGTTTCTTGGCTCTGTGGGCTTCACAGTGATGTGTGGGAGGAAGGACAGCCACTGTATCTGTATGTGCATTATTATACCTAGTCAGTCAGAACATTTTATTTGTCACATGCTTTGTAAACAACAGTGAAATGCTTACTTATGGGCCCTTCCCAACAATGCAGAGAGAAAAATACTAAATGAATAGACCCCTGCCTCCACAGTGCCCTTGCTGAGACAAAGCCACACTACTCCACAAAATAATTTTCCAGAAAGTATCATAATTAACCAGTGTAATCTCTCTTGGATTATTCCCACATAGTGTAGTATTTGACCAGAGCTACTGTATGTAGAAAAATAATTAAATCAAATCAAATCAAATCAAATTGTATTTGTCACATACACATGGTTAGCAGATGTTAATGCGAGTGCAGCGAAATGCTTGTGCTTCTAGTTCCGACAATGCAGTAATAACCAACAAGTAATCTAACTAACAATTCCAAAACTACTGTCTTATACACAGTGTAAGGGGATAAAGAATATACACATAAGGATATATGAATGAGTGATGGTACAGAGCAGCATAGGCAAGATACAGTAGATGGTATCGAGTACAGTATATACAAATGAGATGAGTATGTAAACAAAGTGGCATAGTTAAAGTGGCTAGTGATACATGTATTACATAAGGATGCAGTCGATGATATAGGGTACAGTATATACGTATGCATATGAGATGAATAATGTAGGGTAAGTAACATTATATAAGGTAGCATTGTTTAATGTGGCTAGTGATATATTTACATCATTTCCCATCAATTCCCATTATTAAAGTGGCTGGAGTTGGGTCAGTGTCAGTGTCAGTGTGTTGGCAGCAGCCACTCAATGTTAGTGGTGGCTGTTTAACAGTCTGATGGCCTTGAGATAGAAGCTGTTTTTCAGTCTCTCGGTCCCAGCTTTGATGCACCTGTACTGACCTCGCCTTCAGGACGATAGCGGGGTGAACAGGCAGTGGCTTGGGTGGTTGATGTCCTTGATGATCTTTATGGCCTTCCTGTCTCGTCGTTGTTGGTAATCAAGCCTACCACTGTTGTGTCGTCCGCAAACTTGATGATTGAGTTGGAGGCGTGCGTGGCCACGCAGTCGTGGGTGAACAGGGAGTACAGGAGAGGGCTCAGAACGCACCCTTGTGGGGCCCCAGTGTTGAGGATCAGCGGGGAGGAGATGTTGTTGCCTACCCTCACCACCTGGGGGCGGCCCGTCAGGAAGTCCAGTACCCAGTTGCACAGGGCGGGGTCGAGACCCAGAGTCTCGAGCTTGATGACAAGCTTGGGTACTATGGTGTTGAATGCCGCGCTGTAGTCGATGAACAGCATTCTCACATAGGTATTCCTCTTGTCCAGATGGGTTAGGGCAGTGTGCAGTGTGGTTGAGATTGCATCGTCTGTGGACCTATTTGGGCGGTAAGCAAATTGGAGTGGGTCTAGGGTGTCAGGTAGGGTGGAGGTGATATGGTCCTTGACTAGTCTCTCAAAGCACTTCATGATGACGGAAGTGAGTGCTACGGGGCAGTATTCGTTTAGCTCAGTTACCTTAGCTTTCTTGGGAACAGGAACAATGGTGGCCCTCTTGAAGCATGTGGGAACAGCAGACTGGTATAGGGATTGATTGAATATGTCCGTAAACACACCGGCCAGCTGGTCCTTGCCCTGATTAAAAGCAGTGGTTCGCGCTTTCAGTTTCACGCGAATGCTGCCATCAATCCACGGTTTCTGGTTAGGGAATGTTTTAATCGTTGCTATGGGAACGACATATTCAACGCACGTTCTAATGAACTCGCACACCGAATCAGCGTATTCGTCAATATTGTTATCTGACGCAATACGAAACATATCCCAGTCCACGTGATGGAAGCAGTCTTGGAGTGTGGAGTCAGCTTGGTCGGACCAGCGTTGGACAGACCTCAGCGTGGGAGCCTCTTGTTTTAGTTTCTGTCTGTAGTCAGGGATCAACAAAATGGAGTCGTGGTCAGCTTTTCCGAAAGGGGGGCGGGGCAGGGCCTTATATGCGTCGCGGAAGTTAGAGTAACAATGATCCAAGGTTTTTCCACTCCTGGTTGCGCAATCGATATGCTGATAAAATTTAGGGAGTCTTGTTTTCAGATTAGCCTTGTTAAAATCCCCAGCTACAATGAATGCAGCCTCCGGATAAATGGTTTCCAGTTTACAAAGAGTTAAATAAAGTTTGTTCAGAGCCATCGATGTGTCTGCTTGGGGGGGGGGATATATACGGCTGTGATTATAATCGAAGAGAATTCTCTTGGTAGATAATGCGGTCGACATTTGATTGTGAGGAATTCTAAATCAGGTGAACAGAAGGATTTGAGTTCCTGTATGTTTCTTTCATCACACCATGTCTCGTTAGCCATAAGGCATACGCCCCCGCCCCTCTTCTTACCAGAAAGATGTTTGTTTCTGTCGGCACGATAGCGTCTCTCCAGTGAGCCATGTTTCCGTGAAGCAAAGAACGTTACAGTCTCTGATGTCCCTCTGGAATGCTACCCTTGCTCGGATTTCATCAACCTTGTTGTCAAGAGACTGGACATTGGCAAGAAGAATGCTAGGGAGTGGTGCACGGTGTGCCCGTCTCTGGAGTCTGACTAGAAGACCGCCTCGTTTCCCTCTTTTTCGGAGTCGTTTTTTTGGGTCGCTGCATGGGATCCATTCCGTTGTCCTGTTTGTAAGGCAGAACACAGGATCCGTGTCGCGAAAAACATATTCTTGGTCGTACTGATGGTGAGTTGACGCTGATCTTATATTCAGTAGTTCTTCTCGACTGTATGTAATGAAACCTAAGATGACCTGGGATACTAATGTAAGAAATAACACTTAAAAAAACAAAAAACTTCATAGTTTCCTAGGAACGCGAAGCGAGGCGGCCATCTCTGTCGGCGCCGGAAGACCGGCCATCTCTGTTGGCGCCCGAGTAGGGTGTCATTTGAGATGTGCCCCTTGGCACCACTATGCCACCTTCACATGATGTGTTCACAGACCATAGAGGGCACACAATGGATGTGGATGCGATAATTATATGCTCGAGGTGGTTGTCTTTTCTGATCAATGAATATTAAAATTACATATTTGTTCAATTATCTTGATTTATTTAAAAAAAAAATTACATCAGTACTGTTAACAGTGGCGGATTCAGGTATAGGCGACATGGGCGGCATCTTGCCGGGGGACGGTAAGGGGCGCCCGACAACAAAAACTTGTTATGGGGCACCCAGACACAATTTTTTTTTATTGCTCATATGCACATTACGTCAATGATATCATTTCACCGTGTGGGACTGTGGGTCAACTAAACTTGTTGGAGTGGGCGCCCTGATTCTAGTTTGTGAGCTAGGCAGGCTACAGTCTGGGAAGCTCTCCCACTCAGAAGTACGAGATGGGGAGGGGGGCGGTGGTAGTTTGACCTCAGGTCTCCCCACTGAAAACCTGAGGTAGGGGGAGCGGGGGAATCTATCAAATAGCGCACCTCTAACTTTGTACAGTACTAATGCAATTAGTAAAATCAGTCGCACTACGAAAGGCTACCAAATAAACCACAATTCATTCATAATACTGTGAATATATAGTTTCACAGACATATTGTTGCATTTTCTTCTGGTTTGTGCGAAATCGTTAAGAATAATATAAAACCAATCCAAATTTATGCTATTAGAATTTGTCTTATTCTTCCAGTGATCGTAGCTGAAGCAGAGAGGAGCTTTTCAAAGCTGAAGCTCATCAAGGTCAACCTTGTCACAGGAAAGCCTTAGTGGCCTTGCTGTCATCTGTATAAACCATGCAATTGCTGGGCAAAATTATTATGATGATGTAATTGATGACTTTCCATTAAGGAAGGCAAGAAAGGTCAGGGTTTAGAAGGCAGTTGTGCAATTTAGTTTCTGCGATTCTTGTTTGAAGTGCAATAGTGTAATAATCAGGTTATCTTCTTTAAGTGTGTTATTCTATTTGTGCATTTGTGTGTTATAGGATTCGTGCAATTTAGTTTTATTTGTGTTTTTTGTTAGCAATGGTGTAATAGTGAAATAATTCGATTCTATTTTTTATTTGTATTTATATACTACAATTTGTTTCTATTTGTCTTTGTTACTTATTTTTGTATATATTTTTATATTTATATAGTTTTAAATGTTACGATTATTTATTGTTGTTCCAAATGTCTGAATAAAAATGACAGTTGGTGCAGAATGGTGCTTCTTTTTTTGGGGGGCTGAAGCGGGGTTCGCCCAGGGAGCTATACAAGCTAGAACCGCCACTGACTGTTAACATAAATAATTATCTTTCATTGATGTCACCTCTAATGGAATAATAATTTATTGAGAGGGAAAACCTGACGTCAAACCACATTCGTTTTCTCAGCAAACGCAAAATCCCAGGTATGTTTGACTCATCAGCCTTGCCGTAGTTTGGAGTCCGGAAACATCACGAACTGGAAACGAAAAAAGTTTTTCAACAAACAAGAGTAAGCAACTCAATATTAATCTTTTGTTTTATCATCGCTAGTTATTTGTGAATAGCTTTAATGATTTGAAGTAGTTTTACTGTGATGTCTCTGGAATTGTGGGAGATGTCATCACTTATTCAACCTTACGCCGCGTAACTAGGTAGCCATTGTTGTGCTATGTGGCATTCTTGTGCTATTGACAGCAGCACCTAGCAAGCTAGCTAACTGTCTCTAATCTTCTGTCAATAGCAACAGTGTCCGTGTTTGTTTAGTTGCTTGTCATCCAGCCAACATATGACAGCTAAATTACGATGATTATTGTGTTTATGATAATTCATGTACACATTTTTTACATTCCCAAAATATGTTCTCCTTTCACAGTGGCTGAATAGCCTATTTCATCTGGATCTCATCCATAATGTTGCCTAAATTCAAGTGTCCCAGTCCACTACAAAACCTACACAAGCTTGCTACTGTCAGTGTTATATCTGATCATTGAATCATGAGTCCCCCCAGTTGAATGTTCAGGAGGATCTGTTACTGCCTCAGCCACTGTCTCTACACAGCCATGTCACGCCTGGAGCCGGAGGAGGAGAGTGGGCCTGGGCACGAGCCCAGCAGGGAGGTGGACATGTGGTCGTCAGTGCGTTGCCTTGGTTACCTGTCCAGTTTCAACCTGATGGTGGCGGTATGCCTGGGCCTGTACGTGCGCTGGGAGCAGACAGACGAGCCCATGATCCTTGTTATCTTCATCCTGGGTCTCTTCGTCCTGGGCATCGCCAGCATCCTTTACTACTACTTCTCCATGGAGTCAGCCAGTCTCAGCCTCTTCCACCTGTGGTTTGGCTTCCTTCTGGGCCTCCTGTGCTTCCTCAATAGTCCCTCGCTGGAGGAGAATGTGAAGGAGCAGGCTACTAACTACCTGCTGCTGGCTAGTGTGGCTTTGAGGACGGTGTGGGCCTTAACTGATAGGATAATGGGCTGCGTTCACTATAAACCCACCCTGCTCTTGTCCGAGGAGCTCCTAGAACTCCTGGGCTTTGGAATTGCCAGCACCACCATGCTGATGCACAAATCTATTGCCCTCATTGCCCTAGTGGTGGCGCTGGGGGCTCTGATCGTGAGCCTACGTGTTAAATCCCTCCTAGCCCTGCCCAACTTGGCCTGCTTTGCCCTGGTCACCTCCCTGCTGTTCTTCAAGGCCGTGGGGATAACCACCAATCCCTTCGCCCTGGGCTGCTACCTGGGCCGTCTGATATGTGACCCCCTCTTGGACGTCTACTTTAGCAGCCTGGGGGCCACCGAGCGCTGGCTGCCCCTGCTTTCCTGGGGACGTGTCTGGCGTCGACTCTCCCTGCTCCCTCTAGGGCTTGTGGAGATAGCCTTCTTCGTCCTAGCCGCTCTAAAGATGAGCCATCTAGAACTGTGGTACCTGGTGATCCCTGGATTCTGTGTGTTTGGCCTGTTTTGGACAGTCTGCCATGTGGTGCTGCTGATCACACTATGGGGCTTCCACACCAAGCTGAGTGAATGTCAGAAGGCGCGCTCGATCCAGCAGTCAGACACACGCAGCCTGGACCGGGTCATGGCCTCGCGGGGGATGAGACACTTCTGCCTGATCTCTGAACGCCTGGTCTTCTTCAGCCTGGTGTCCACAGCCATACTGGCAGCTGTGTCCTGGCAGGTAAGATGCTACATAGTGGTAAATGGTGAATTGGCAGGGTAATACAGTGCCTTGCAAAAGTATTCATCCCCCTTGGTGTTTTTCATATTTTGTTGCATTACAACCTGTAATTTAAATGGATTTTTATTTAATGTAATGGAAATACACAAAATAGCCTAAATTGGTGAAGTGAAATGAAAAAAATAACTTGTTTCAAAAAAATTCTTAAAAATAAGAAACAGAAAAGTGATGTTTGCAATATGAATTCACTCCCTTTGCTATGAAGCCCCTAAATAAGATATGGTGCAACCAATTACCTTCAGAAGTCACATAATTAGTTAAAGTCCACCTGTGTGCAATCTAAGTGTCACATGATCTGTCACATGATCTCAGTATACACAGTGAGGGAAAAAAGTATTTGATCCCCCCTGCTGATTTTGTACGTTTGGCCACTGACAAAGAAATTATCAGTCTATAATTTTAATGGTAGGTTTATTTAAACAGTGAGAGACAGAATAACAACAAAAAAATCCAGAAAAACGCATGTCAAAAATGTTATAAATTGATTTGCATTTTAATGAGGGAAATAAGTATTTGACCCCTCTACAAAACATGACTTCGTGGCAAAACCCTTGTTGGCAATCACAGAGGTCAGATGTTTCTTGTAGTTGGCCACCAGGTTTGCACACATCTCAGGAGGGATTTTGTCCCACACCTCTTTGCAGATCTTCTCCAAGTCATTAAGGTTTCGAAGGCTGACGTTTGGCAACTCGAACCTTCAGCTCCCTCTACAGATTTTCTGTGGGATTAAGGTCTGGAGACTGGCTAGGCCACTCCAGGACCTTAATGTGCTTCTTCTTGAGCCACTCCTTTGTTGCCTTCGCCGTGTGTTTTGGGTCATTGTCATGCTGGAATACCCATCCACGACCCATTTTCAATTCCCTGGCTGAGGGAAGGAGGTTCTCACCCAAGATTTGACGGTACATGGCCCTGTCCATCATCCCTTTGATGCGGTGAAGTTGTCCTGTCCCATTAGCAGAAAAATACCTCCAAAGCATAATGTTTCCACCTCCATGTTTGACGGTGGGGATGGTGTTCTTGGGGTCATAGGCAGCATTCCTCCTCCCCCAAACACGGCGAGTTGATTGATGCCAAAGAGCTCCATTTTGGTCTCATCTGACCACATCACTTTCACCCAGTTGTCCTCTGAATCATTCAGATGTTCATTGGCAAACTTCAGACGGGCATGTATATGTGTTTTCTTGAGCAGGGGGACCTTGCGGGCGCTGCAGGATGTTTTCTTGGTGACTATGATCCCAGCTGCCTTGAGATCATTGACAAGATCCTCCCGTGTAGTTATGAGCTGATTCCTCACCGTTCTCATGATCATTGCAACTCCACGAGGTGAGGTCTTGCATGTAGCCCCAGGCAGAGGGAGATTAACAGTTATTTTGTGTTTCTTCCATTTGCGAATGATCGCACCAACTGTTGTCACATTCTCATCAAGCCATTTGGCGATGGTCTTGTAGCCCATTTCAGCCTTGTGTAGGTCTACAATCTTGTCCCTGACATCCTTGGAGAGCTCTTTGATCTTGGCCATGGTGGAGAGTTTGGAATCTGATTGATTGCTTCTGAGGACAGGTGTCTTTTATACAGGTAACAAGCAGAGATTAGGAGCACTCCCTTTAAGGGGGGTGAATACTTTTGCATATTACCTGTATAAAAGACACCTGGGAGCCAGAAATTTTTCTGATTGAGAGGGGGTCAAATACTTATTTCCCTCATTAAAATGCAAATCAATTTTTGACATGCATTTTTTTGTTTTGTTATTCTGTCTCTCACTGTTCAAATAAACCTACCATTAAAATTATAGACAGATTATTTCTTTGTCAGTGGGCAAACATACAAAATCAGCAGGGGATCAAATACTTTTTTCCTTCACTGTATACACCTTTTCTGAAAGGCCTCAGAGTCTGCAACACCACTAAACAAGGGGCACCACCAAGCAAGCGGCACCATGAAGGCCAAGGAGCTTTCCAAACAGGTCAGGGACAAAGTTGTGGAGAAGTACAGATCAGGGTTTGGTTATAAACATCCCACAGAGCACCATTAAATCCATTATTTTAAAAAATTTGAAAGAATATGGCACCACAACAAACCTGTCAAGAGAGGGCTGCCCACCAACACTCACGGACCAGGCAAGGAGGGCATTAATCAGAGAGGCAACAAAGAGACCAAAGATAGCCCTGAAGGAGCTGCAAAGCTCAACAGTGGAGATTTGAATATCTGTCCATAGGACCACTAAGCTGTACACCACAGAGCTGGGCTTTACGGAAGAGTGGCCAGAAAAAAGCCATTGCTGAAAGAAAATAATAAGCAAACACGTTTGGTGTTCACCAAAAGGCATGTGGAAGACTCCCCAAACATATGGAAGAAGGTACTCTGGTCAGATGAGACAAAAATGTAGCTTTTTGGCCATCATTGGAAACGCTATGTCTGGCGCAAACACAACACCTCATCACCCTGAGAATACCATCCCCACAGTGAAGCATGGTGGTGGCAGCATCATGCTTTGGGGATGTTTTTCATCCGAAGGGTTTTGGAAACTGGTCAGAATTGAAGGAATGATGGATGGCGCTAAATCCAGGGAAATTCTTGAGGAAAACCTGATTCTGTCTTCCAGAGATTTGAGACTGGGACGGAGGTTCACCTTCCAGCAGGATAATGACCCTAAGCGTACTGCAACACTCAAGTGGTTTAAGGGGAAACGTGTAAATGTCTTGGAATGGCCTAGTCAAAGCCCAGACCTCAATCCAATTGAGAATATGTGGTATGATTTAATGATTGCTGTACACCAGCGGACCCCATCCATCTTGAAGGAGCTGGAGCAGTTTTGCCTTGAAGAATGGTCAAAAATCCCAGTGGCTAGATGTGCCAAGCATATATAGAGACATACCCAAACTTATAGAGACATACCCCAATAGACTTGCAGCTGTAATTTGCTGCAAAAGATGGCTCTAAAATGTATTGGCTTTGGGGGTTGAATAGTTATCAGTTTTTTTTTTTGTCTTATTTCTTGTTTGTTTCACAATAAAAAATATTTTGCAACTTCAAAGTGGTCGGAATGTTGTTTAAATCAAATGATATAAACTATCTATTTTAATTCCAGATTGTAAGGCAACAAAATATGAAAAATGTGAAGGGGGTGAACACTTTCGCAAGCCACTGTATATGTTAAACTAATATGTTAAACTAATGAATGAAAAGATGGATTGATAAATCAGTTCGTTTATTGATCAGCTGATTGATTGATCGATTGAGTGATTGATCTGAGCTTTTCATTTATTTGGGTTTTTCCTCATTGAGATGATTTTAATTATCTTATTAGAGACAGACCTGACCATGATAGCTGCATAGCCTAGTAACAAAGCAAGACGAGTGGCATCATCAACATTGAAACATCAAGCGTCACGTCATAAGCCCCAGAGACTGGCGCTTGCTAGAGGCCTGGCATGCATTCACAAGACAGTCCCAAGCCGGAAAGGAGAGCTGCTTCTGCTCTCAACCATGACCAAGTTAATTAGTACTTTAATATGCCTATCTCCTTACATAAAGAGCCATCCATTATTTAGCTTTACTCTGTAATCTGCTATTAGCATAACAGGCTACACTGTAGCAACTATTTGTCACATCACATAAGATCTCCAGCCATCTTATACTACTGTACCTGTAGACTTCCAGTTATTGCGTTAATGCTAGGCAAGTAGCGTCATCATTGGCTCGCAAAAAAAATAAACAATCCTTAATACTGCACGCAGAGACATTAACATGCTATCCACAAGTTTGTCTGGGTAGGTAGGAAAAAAAATGTAAATCTCGCTATATCCCTTTAAGCTATGACCCACCATTTACTTGAATCATGAGCAAAAGCTGTTGGTTTTCTACCTAAAGTTGCAATGGGTCCATTTAAAGGCCCTGTGCAGTCAAAAATGTTATTCCCCCCCCCCCCCTTGTGTTTTATATATTTCCACACTATGAGGTTGGAATATCAAATCAAATTTATTTATATAGCCCTTCGTACATCAGCTGATATCTCAAAGTGCTGTACAGAAACCCAGCCTAAAACCCCAAACAGCAAGCAATGCAGGTGTAGAAGCACGGTGGCTAGGAAAAACTCCCTAGAAAGGCCAAAACCTAGGAACAAACCTAGAGAGGAACCAGGCTATGTGGGGTGGCCAGTCCTCTTCTGGCTGTGCCGGGTGGAGATTATAACAGAACATGGCCAAGATGTTCAAATGTTCATAAATGACCAGCATGGTCGAATAATAATAAGGCAGAACAGTTGAAACTGGAGCAGCAGCACGGCCAGGTGGACTGGGGACAGCAAGGAGTCATCATGTCAGGTAGTCCTGGGGCATGGTCCTAGGGCTCAGGTCCTCCGAGAGAGAGAAAGAAAGAGAGAAAGAGAGAATTAGAGAAAGCACACTTAAATTCACACAGGACACCGAATAGGACAGGAGAAGTACTCCAGATATAACAAATTGACCCTAGCCCCCCGACACAAACTACTGCAGCATAAATACTGGAGGCTGAGACAGAAGGGGTCAGGAGACACTGTGGCCCCATCCGAGGACACCCCCGGACAGGGCCAACCAGGAAGGATATAACCCCACCCACTTTGCCAAAGCACAGCCCCCACACCACTAGAGGGATATCTTCAACCACCAACTTACCATCCTGAGACAAGGCTGAGTATAGCCCACAAAGATCTCCGCCATGGCACAACCCAAGGGGGGGCGCCAACCCAGACAGGATAACCACATCAGTGAATCAACCCACTCAGGTGACGCACCCCTTCCAGGGACGGCATGAGAGAGCCCCGGTAAGCCAGTGACTCAGCCCCTGTAATAGGTTTAGAGGCAGAGAATCCCAGTGGAAAGAGGGGAACCGGCCAGGCAGAGACATCAAGGGCGGTTCGTTGCTCCAGAGCCTTTCCGTTCACCATCCCACTCCTGGGCCAGACTACACTCAATCATATGACCCACTGAAGAGATGAGTCTTCAGTAAAGACTTAAAGGTTGAGACGAGTGCGTCTCTCACATGGGTAGGCAGACCGTTCCATAAAAATGGAGCTCTATAGGAGAAAGCCCTGCCTCCAGCTGTTTGCTTAGAAATTCTAGGGACAATTAGGAGGCCTGCGTCTTGTGACCGTAGCGTACATGTAGGTATGTACGGAAGGACCAAATCAGAGAGATAGGTAGGAGCAAGCCCATGTAATGCTTTGTAGGTTAGCAGTAAAACCTTGAAATCAGCCCTTGCTTTGACAGGAAGCCAGTGTAGGGAGGCTAGCACTGGAGTAATATGATCACATTTTTTGGTTCTAGTCAGGATTCTAGCAGCCGTATATAGCACTAACTGAAGTTTATTTAGTGCTTTATCCGGGTAGCTGGAAAGTAGAGCATTGCAGTAGTCTAACCTAGAAGTGACAAAAGCATGGATTAATTTTTCTGCATCATTTTTGGAAAGAAAGTTTCTGATTTTTGCAATGTTACGTAGATGGGAAAAGAAAAAGCTGTCCTTGAAATGGTCTTGATATGTTCTTCAAAAAAAGATCAGGGTCCAGAGTAACGCCGAGGTCCTTCACAGTTTTATTTGAGACGACTGTACAACCATTAAGATTAATTGTCAGATTCAACAGAAGATCTCTTTGTTTCTTGGGACCTAGAACAAGCATTTCTGTTTTGTCCAAATTTAAAAGTAGAAAGTTTGCAGCCATCCACTTCCTTATGTCTGAAACGCATGCTTCTAGCAAGGGCAATTTTGGGGCTTCACCATGTTTCATTGAAATGTACAGCTGTGTGTTATCCGCATAGCAGTGAAAGTTAACATTATGTTTTCGAATGACATCCCCAAGAGGTAAAATATATAGTGAAAACAATAGTGGTCCTAAAACGGAACCTTGAGGAACACCGAAATGTACAGTTGATTTGTCAGAGGACAAACCATTCACAGAGACAAACTGATATCTTTCCGACAGATAAGATCTAAACCAGGCCAGAACTTGTCCTGGAATAATATTGTGAAAATGATAATGCCCTTTTAGTGCCCTCAGACGAACCATCAGAGACAAAGCTTCACTTCAGGATTAAGATTGAATCCTACTACACCGGCTCTGATGCTTGTCGAATGTGTCAGGGCTTGAAAACTATTACAGACTACAAAGGGAAACCCAGACACAAGCTGCCTAGTGACGCGAGCCTATCGGACGAGCTAAATGCCTTTTATGCTCGCTTCGAGGCAAGCAACACTGAAGCATGCATGAGAGCACCAACAGTTCCAGATGACTGTGATAATACTCGCTGTAGCCAATGTGAGCAAGACCTTTTAAACAGGTCAACATTCACAAAGCCGCTGGGCCAGAAGGATTACCATGACGTGTATTCAAAGCATGCCTAAACGAACTGGCAAGTTTCTTCACTGACATTTTCAACCTCTCCCTGACCGAGTCTGTAACCTACATGTTGAAAGCAGACCACCATAGTCCCCGTGCCCAAGAAAGCAAAGGTAACCTGACTAAGTGATTACCGCCCCATAGCACTCATGTCGGTAGCCATGAAGTTCTTTGAAAGGCTGGTCATGGCTCACATCAACATCATCATCCCGGATACCCTAGACCTACTCCAATTTGCATACCGCCCCAACAGTTCCACAGATGACTCAATCTCTATCGCACTCCACACTGCCCTTTCCCATTTGGACAAAAGGAACGCCTATGTGGGAATGCTGGTCATTGACTACAGCTCAGTGTTCAACACCATAGTGCCCACAAAGCTCATCAGTAAGCTTAGGACCCTGGGACTAAACACCTCCCTCTGCAACTGGATCCTGGACTTCGTGACGGGCCACCCCCAGGTGGTAAGAGTAGTCAACAACAGGTCTGCCACGCTGATCCTCAACACTGGGGTCCCTCAGGGGTGTGTGCTTAGTCCCCTCCTGTACTCCCTGTTCACCCACGACTGCGTGGCCAAACACGACTCTAACACCATCATTAAGTTTGCTGATGACACAACAGTGGTAGGTCTGATCACTGACAACGATGAGACCTGGCAGTGTGGTGTCAGGACAACAACCTCTCCCTCAATGTGATCAAGACAAAGGAGCTGATCGTGGACTATAGGGAATGGCGGGCTGAACAGGCCCCCTTTAACATCGAGGGGGCTGTAGTGGAGCGGGTCGAGAGTATCAAGTTCCATGGTGTTCACATCACCAACGAACTGTCGTGGTCCAAACACACCAAGACAGTTGTGAAGAGGGCACGACAACACCTTTTCCCCTCTAGAAGACTGAAAGGATTTCACATGGGTCCCCAGATCCTCAAAATGTTATACAGCTGCACCATCAAGAGCATCCTGACCAGTTGCATCACCGCCTGGCATGGCAACTGCTCGGCATCTGACCGTAAGGAGCTACAGAGGGTAGTGCGTGAGGGTAGTGCGTACGGCCCAGTACACCACTGGGGCCAAGCTTCCTGCCTTCCAAGACCTATATACTAGGCGGTGTCAGAGGAAAGCCCCAAAAATAGTCTTGGACTGTTTTCTCTGCTACCGCACGGCAAGCTGCTACTCGCTGTTTTATTATCTATGCATAGTCATTCCCACCCTACCTACATATACATATTACCTCAACTAACCTGTACCCCTGCACATTGACTCGGTATCGGTACCCCCCTTTTATATAGCCTCGTTATTGTTACTTTTTAATAATTTTTTGCTTTAGTTTATTTGGTAAATATTTTCTTAACTCTTTCTTGAACTGCACTGTTGGTTAAGGACTTGAAAGTAAGTATTTCACAGTAAGGACTACACCTGTTGTATTTGGCACGTGACAAATAAAGTTTGACTTGAAAAGGCCGCCTGAAATTTCTGCCTGTTTTGGTGGGATGGAGATTTGGCCTGACTGTTGACATCAGACGGTAAATTAGTAAATAGACTAATAAGAAACCGTTCCAAATCTCTCAGCTAGTTTCAATTTTCCCCTCCCTACTCAGACCACTCCCAGACAATCCGAGCAAAATTCTTGCTTGAGAAATTGCTCTTTGCGAAGAAGCTTTTTTGTCGTTGTTATTTTTGACCATTTTAATTTAAATCAATCAAAGTACTTAATTGTTACTCAGAAATGATTTGACATTGGGATAGAAACGACCTTTAAGTACAAGCAACCTGTAAAATGTATAAAAGGCTGTGGCAATACGAGCAGGATCTAGTGGACAAAACCTGGTACTCTCACACTAATTTATGGGGAGAAAAAGCTTCATACGCTTCATAATACTTGTCAAACATAGAGAACTGATACTGTATACTGGCGGTTGGAGTGAGCTTGGTTTGGGTGGGGTACATGGGTGGCTTTTGGCGATTTATTTGGATTCCTCACCTCTTAGTAATTTTAAGTAGTTTGGTCCAAATCAGATGTTGGGTATTATATTTAATTAATATTATATGAATCCTATGATTGAAATCGCCAATTTGGATGCAAACAATTAGCTTAATTGCTCAGAGTTCAAATAGTCTTTTCAACAAAATAATGTTTGCAAGAATGCGACAGAAACTATTTCAACAACAATCGGAGATGGTGGGTGTCATGGCTTGCTGAAATTCTCCTGTACCTTTTTGTATACTTTTTAGCCGGTTGTTCTGAAAATATTACTCACGAGCCAAAGGTGGTCTCCAAAAATGGTGTACTACGTCACATATGTGCAGCTATGTGCACCACGTAATTACTCTCTCTCTCTCTCTCCCTCTCGCTCTCTCTCTCTGCTGTGTCCACTGAGTCGTTGGGCCCGCACTGCAACCTAACGATGGGCAGGCGTCTTGCTAGCTGTCACTCAAATGCGAGGGGCTGAAGTGTATTGGCTAGAACTCTAATTGCTAGGAGTCTGGCCCATGTGCAGGGGGAATGTAGGGAAAATGGCGCAGCGCAGCTTAAAAAAAAGCAGTCACTTTCAAACTAGGGATTTCGTGGCTAATTAAGGTGACAGTAATTCTGCCAATAGATGATGCATGTATGAACTACACATTGTCACATCCAGCCCAAAGTGGGAGGTTAAATATTTATATTTCTTAGTCACCAAAGTACTGTAGCATTTCTTTAAGCAATAATACTTACCCACCCACACACTCAACATAGTAAAATATACAATTCAGTGTCCGTGTTACCAAACATGTAGGCCTAGCTATAGCCTTGAATGATTTTTCTTTAATATAGGCCTGCTCTACAATAAAAAGGCTTGAAGGCTGGGATGGCATAAGAGCTTCAGTGTTGCTATGTCAAATCAGGACTGAGGAGATGATGATGGACCAGCTGTGAGGCCTTGGGCAGTCGGAGCTGAATTTAACAAGAGGTCTGCTGCCTCCATCCAAAACTGACGAGCTAATAATGAAGCAGGGAGCTCTGAAGTGATGTGGTAACCTTGCTGGTGCCTCGCTAATTGGACAAGTCAGATTGAGGAAAGAGTTAATAAGGATTTTAATTGCAAATGTGAATGTAACACAAGTGTAATTGAGGAAACACAAGGCTACGTGGAAATCATCATGGCAACGTCATAAAATAATTTAGGTGCCTATTGTTTCTGTGTAATTTATGTTTATTTACTGAATTTTAACAGCTTGGTGAATTTGTATAACATAGTCCATTGGGTAGGCCTATAGATTGTGGCCTTGGAATTCACTTAGACTATCTTTGAAAAGGCTTCATTCTCACTCATTCCCACCGTTTCACTTGAGTGCCTTTGAAGGGTGTTTTGAGCTGAAGCCTTGTGATGGAATTGGTTTATGTCTGTATCTAAATAGCTAAATTCTCTTGTTTCAAAACATTTTAAAAAAATCACAAATGAAATGCTCTCTTGTGTTGCAGCCCTCAAATGGTGTGTTCATGAGTGTGTTCCTGGTGGTCCTCCCTCTGGAGTCTCTGGCCCACGGGCTCTTCCATGAGCTGGGCAGCTGCCTGGGGGGCACATGTGTGGGCTACGCTCTCGTCGTCCCTACCAGCTACAGCAGGTATTTAACCGTACACACGCACATATAAAGACTACGTAGACACATGTACACTGAACTCACACACACCAGGGTCTCCATTAGCCGGTAATAGCCAGCTTTTGGCAAAAACAAATACATTTGCAAATACATGCTTATCGGCCTATAAGTTAATGTGCAACATTTTGTGGAATTAAATTGTTGCTTATGTATCTTCGTTAGTCGTTATGTTTATCACACGCGCACAGCATACCGATACAGAGCGGAAAATTTGCCACACAGCTAGAGGTCGACCGATTAATTGGCATGGCCGACTAATTGGGGTCGATTTCAAGTAATCTGTATTTTTGGACGCTGATTATGGCCGATTGCATTCCACGAGGAGACTGCGTGGCAGGCTGACCACCTGTTACGCGTGTGCAGCAATGAGCCACGGTAAGTTGCTAGCTAGCATTAAACTTATCTTATAAAAAGCAATCAATCTTCGCATAATCACTAGTTAACTACACATGGTTGATGATATCACTAGGTTAACTAGCTTGTCCTGCTTTGCATATAATCAATGCGGTGCCTGTTAATTTTGTCATCGAATCACCGCCTACTTCACCAAACGAGGGATGATTTAACAAAAGCGCATTCGCGAAAAAAGCACAATCGTTGCACGAATGTACCTAACCATGAACATCAATGCCTTTCTTAAAATCAATACACAGAAGTACATTTTTTTGAACCTGCATATTTAGTTAAAATAAATTAATGTTAGCAGGCAATATTAACTAGGGAAATTGTGTCACTTCTCTTGCGTTCATTGCACGCAGAGTCAGGGTATATGCAACAGTTTGGGCCGCCTGGCTCGTTGCAAACTAATTTGCCAGAATTTTACATAATTATGACATAACATTGAAAGTTGTGCAATGTAACAGCAATATTTAGACTTAAGGTTGCCACCCGTTCGATAAAATACAGAACCTTTCCGTATTTCACTTCGAAATGATAGTTTCCAGATTTTACCATTTAAATGACCAAAGGCTCGTATTTCTGTGCTTATTATATTATAATTAAGTCTATGATTTGATATTTGATAGAGCAGTCTGACTGAGCGGTGGTAAGCGTCAGCAGGCTCGTAAGCATTCATTCAAACTTATGACAAATGTTAAGAAAATGTTGAGCAATGTAATAAAGTCATGTCTTTTCAAGTAAGTTACGTTGGCTGACAATTTGTTAACTATGCTATCCTTATAAAGAGCATAGCATTACAGCAGTATGTTAGCTAGTTGGCTACTAATACATCGAACTTGCCAGGCAGTATTTTAACTATCTAACTATTCACATCATTCTTAGCTAAGTGGTATAGACATTGTGTGTTTCTACTCCGATTTCAGAACACTCTCATCTGAGTGTGCCAGAGCGCAGAATAACTGATGAATTTAAGAACACTCAACACCCGTTGAATATGGCCAGTGGCAGTAAACGTTGGCCAAAAAAAAGCGTCATTAAATTGTTTCCAGTAACCAACGCTCTGGATAACAATTGTTACAGTCACCAACGCTCTGGATAACATGTAAACAGCCTAACCAGCTCTGCTAGGGCAAGTAAAATGGTTAGAGTGAGGTGTTCTCTCATTTGTGGTTGGAAGTAGCTAGCCAACATCATCAGTCAGTTAGCTTGGGTGCTTGACTGCCAGTGATCAACCCTACTCCTGGGCCAGAGTGTCCAGTGTGCGCTCTGAACGTTCCGAGGGTGAAACACTCGGACAATCTGACAAAACTCTGAATTTACGAACGCCCAGAGCACACTCTTTCACTCCAGATAGAATTTGCAAACACACCCGAAATCGTAAGATGTCTAGCTGGTCATTTTTTATGCTAACAAACTAGCAAGAGGTTGCATAGCAACAGCATCAACTTCTGGTAGACAGGCAAAGCGCTAGTACGCTCAACTGAAACGATACCGTTCATTTACAGTATACTAAAATGAACTTATAGTATGTAGTATACAGAATGTTAGTATGGGTATTCGAACATAGCTCTAGTCATATTAGCAACCCATGCTAGTTCTTGAATCTTTAGATCTCCCCTCTTTCCATATTTCTAACAGATATTTGTATCTCTGTCACATGAAACCGCTTGCATGTGCAGTTTGCATTTGACAACTGTATTTTTCCCCTAATTGCATTACGGAACAAACATATCTGTGTAGCTTACTGCCTTGTGTGCTTTGCTAAGCTTATACTGTGAAGAAATAATAGTTTATCAACATTTTAAGCTAAACGTTCTGATCTGTTGCATCAGACTCATTGCTTTTAAATTTGTACATTTTTTTAATGTAGCCAAGGCCTACTAGTTGTATGAATTTGGGATCTATCATCCCATAACTGTCCCAGGGTCTGTTTGGAATAGGCTATTTCTTTCTCGCATTGAACGACAAGCTGACCATAAGAATAGGTCAACTTTTCGACTATGGGGGATATTGCATTGACGTAGGCTAGTAATTTTGCTGTTCGTTACTCGTCTTGTTGGCTGATGAAAAGTGAATGTGGCAGTTATTCTTATATCTTAAAAGTGCGCATTGGAATTCGGTAAGAAGGATGCTGTTGTGTCCTCGAGTTGCATGTTCTGTGATGACAAATAATCTAAATGTGATTTTTGTCAGTGGGTGGACGCCCTAATCAGGTTATGCGCCCAATGCATATGGGTCCGGTAAATTTCTCAAATGTCTGTTACATTAAAGTACTGCCGATCAAAAGTCAAGACGCCACATTTTCCTAATGGACACTCGTACAAAGACCTCAAACGCACAGACACACATTCACTTTATTCTTCTCCACAATCATTACTTCCCTGCACCCAAGTAAAAAAAATAATAATAATTAAATCTTATCTTTACAGCATCCAGAGGGACAGACCATAATTTCAATTCCCTCACTGGACAAACCAAGTGGAAAAATATCCCAATAAACATGGCCCTAATGTTTCCCCCCTTAGGCTGCTCTCTCCCTGGCATACTAAGTGGCTGTGGATGGAAAATGTGTTTATGACCAGGCAGGGCCACTCTCTGTCCAAAATGGCACCCTATCCCTTTGACTAGGACCCATAGTGCACTACTTTTGACTAAAACCCTATGTAGGGAATAGGGTGCCATTTCAGACTCTGCCTCTATGATGTAAAAAGGGCTTTATAAATAAATGCGATTGATTTGATTGATCTCTGTGCTAAGGCAGTTAGCACTTAGCAGTAGCTAGCTCTGTGGTGATTCGGATGCAGGCCCATACATCTGCTCTGTATGCCAGGGCTGTGGATGTAGGCCCCAGCGGGAGACCAGAGAGAGTGTTGAGAATATAGCAGTGTATTATCTACTGTTTGATGGGTTCAGATCATGTTTTTACAATGGTGAGTGGCCCCTTGGGAAGATGAGGAGGAGAAGAAGGAAACGGCGAGGGACAGAGAACAAAGGAGAGAAAATCAGACAGGGACAAAGTGAGAGAGGGTGCAGGGGAGAGAGAGAGAGAGACAGGCTTTTAGAGAGGGAGGACAGAGGGAAGGAGATAGCAGGAGACTAATATGTTCCCATCTTTGTATAGATAAGGCCAGGTAAGTGAAACAAATCTGTCACGTCAGCCTCTAACAGCCACGTTATCCACTGTCCCCAGTCATCTCAATACAACTACTCAGTCAAAATCTACTCATTATTTAAACAGAACTCTCTCCAATCTATCCAGCCCAAAGTCTCTCTCAAGATCATAATAACTCTGCTTTAAGATGAGATGCTTTGAGTTATGTAGATGTCTCTATGATTGAATGGAGAAAGTCTTGAGTAATGCCAGGCACAGGGACAGAGATACAGAGTGAGTGGGGCTATGTTGAGTGACGGAGACTGGGGCAGCCTTGACTCCTGCCCTCGTGCCTGGTGCTGTGGGATGGAGAGAAAGAGGTGTGCCGGATCAAACAGGTGGCTCTGTTTTAACCTCCGAATATTGTTGTTGGGTCAGGACTCATCTCCATCGTTATTCTCGCTCATCTTAGCCTTACTCACACGCACACACATGCGCACACACACACACATTCATATTATCTCATATTCCATCTCTACTGTACTGCCAGTGCCTTCACCTCTCTTTCACCTCTATTCCTTTTCATTCTCTACATTCTCCTCGTCTTCCTCTTTTCAATTCCGCTCTCCGTCTCCACTTGCCATTCTCTCCTCATATTCATTCTCGTTCTCTCCTTTCCTCCACCCATCCTCTCATCCTCTCCTTTCCCTCCACAGCCCAGACGGCCAGCCCACCCTCCTACCTCCGGACCAGGTGCAGGAGCTGAACGTGCGCTCCACGGGCATGTTGAACAGCGTGCAGCACCTCTTCTCCCACCACATGATCGAAACGTTTGGCTGTGACTACTCCACCAGCGGGGTGACTTTGGAGGCCCTGCAGGCCAAACTCAAGGCCTTCCTGGAGCTTCGCACGGCCGACGGGCCCCGCCATGATACATACGTGGTGTTCTACAGCGGGCATACGCAGCGCACCGGGGCCTGGGCACTGGCAGGTGAGGGTCACCATAGCTTACAGAGGCTGGCTGGCTGGCTGGCTGAAAACCAGCAGACAAGCTTCTTGCCTCTCTCTGTCTCTCATCGTCTATCAGTGTTTATTTTACACCTATTTATTTCCAGACTAGATCAAACATGAAAAAAAAAAAAAATACAGGATCAAATTAAGGTTATATGTTTGAATAGAACATGATGATGAGTGTAGAATAGTATATTTTTGTTTTTGACAAACATTTAAACGTTTTTCATTCGTTTTTGAGAAATGTCTAGAACAAGTACACAATATTTAGTAGTCTGCCAGATACAGTGTGTGCCTGTACTTTTCATTAATCAATGGCGACTTAGTAGAAATGAAGAGTCCAACATTTTCCCAGTGTGATAACTGAAGTTTGTCTTCAGTGGCTGCCGACACACGCCCACGCTTTATCACTGCATGGTGCAAGACAAGCTCAGTGACAATTAAACATGACTAGACCATTAATGTACTCCCACTCGTAACTTTTCCTTTTCAACATGAACCCAGACCACTTTTACCTTTTGTCTTTAATGTCCATTACTTGCTCACCACCTACCTTAACCACCTACCTTAATCAAATACATGCAGACAGTCGTTGTGGCTCATCGGGCAAGTCAGCTGTAATAAGTGTAGTTAATTAGTATTATTATTAACCCATTAACCAATTATTATGTCATGGACTAAGGAAGGAATATATTTGTATCATACGGTACATTCTAAGCTATGATTACAGTTACCTTTGTTATCAAACTAGCTACTAAACTCCTAACATGCGGGGTCAATTTAAAAAAAACTGGACCAACTAAGTCTTCTAGTAATATGTGTCAAAACATCAACGCGGCCACAGTACACCACACCACTGCTCCCAAATTGTACTTTAAGCATTAGTGTGTCGCGACCACACAGTATCACTCCTCCTAACCAGTCCCTTTCTGAGCACCTCCCAAACTGTAAAGAAATATCTTGGCACCATCTACGGGCACCTCTTAATCTTCCTGCCATGGAGCCCACTGCTGTATTAATCCTCATGAAGGATACTGCGTGTCATACCCCGTGTCACAGTGTTTGAGCAGTGGAGGCCGAGTGGAAAACAACCCAGGCCCTGGCTGGCGTTGGAGCTTTACAGAACGGATTGGGAAGAGCGGGGGGGTGTCTCTGGCACTCACACTCAATCACACAGGCTACTCACGTGCACATATACACACTCGTACTCCGCTCACGTTTCTGCCACAGAGGAAGGGTGCCCAAACAGAGAGCAGTCCCTATAACTCAAGATTTAGGTGCCTTAGACTAGGGATAGGCCATACAGGTGTGTAGTTGTCGACGGTACACAGAATAACGATAGAGAGGATTGGACCAATAACTTGACTATTCACATGTTCCTTTTGTTTACATTGTGCATGTTCTGATATAGAACATATCAGCTGTTCGCAAATGGTTGTTACTTGTTTGTCCCAGCCTAAGACTAGGGTTGTGTTTATTACAATGTTTTATTTCTCTCTCTACCAGGAGGAGACTCTCTGCGTCTGGAGCAGCTGCTGGAGTGGTGGAAGGAGAAGAACAGCGGCTTCACCTCCCGTCTCATCCTGGTCCTGGACACGGAGAACTCCATGCCCTGGGTAAAGGAGGTCCGGCAGGACGGAGGGAGTCTACTTGGCCGTGCAAGGGGCCGGGCTCGCCCCCGCTGGCGACATCGAAGGCGGGGTCGCCCCCCGCCTTGGGGACTTCACCTCGGAGTGGGTGGAGTTCAACTGCAACCCGGACAGCACCACCCAGTGGTCGGAGAAGGACAGGGCGGTGGCGGCGGCCTACGGCGTGTCGAAACACTGGAGCG
Organism: Oncorhynchus nerka; assembly: GCF_034236695.1. Classification (NCBI taxonomy): domain Eukaryota; kingdom Metazoa; phylum Chordata; class Actinopteri; order Salmoniformes; family Salmonidae; genus Oncorhynchus; species Oncorhynchus nerka. Next base: position 35,249,916 of record NC_088403.1, read on the forward strand.
ACTACACGCTCCATCTTCCCACAGGGAGCGACGTGGCCGAGCACTGGAAGACCCACTTCCCCCAGGCTACCTATCCTCTGGTGCACCTATCCAACTGGTGCTGTGGGCTCAACCTCCTCTGGCTGTGTGGAGTGTGTCTGAGGTGCTTCAGGCGATTCAAACTGGGCTGGTTCCCTCCCAATATACTAGACACGGGACAGGGCATCAAACTGGTCCACTCATAGACTGACTGAGCTGTATGTCTGCCTGGGAGATCACTTGCCTGACCACTCACTCTGAATTGAATTCCTCTGCTCTATCAATCGCTACCTACTTTAAGTCTGAAGCTGTCATCCTAGAAGTTGACTTCAAAACAAATTCATCAGTGATTGGTTAGATTTGTTATAGACGATCCAATCAGAGAATCAAAGTTGATAACGTCGTCGGGTAGTCCGGCTCTGGCCCAACCCATCTGTTTCTGGGGCCAATCAGATTGGTCAGATTGTGTTCGCGTTCTAGAAATCGTCAGGGGGAGACAAATCCAGACTCATCGTGGAGAAAAAACATCAGTTGAACGGAGCAATGTGGATGGGTAGCCAGGCAAGGAGACCACAATGGAGTTTCAGCAGGTAGCCTAGCGGTTAAGAGGGTTGGGCCAGTAACCGAAAGGTCGTTGGTTCAAATCCCCGAGCCGACTAGGTGAACAATCTTGTCGATGTGGCCTTGAGCAAGGCACTTAACCCTAATTGCTCATGTAAGTTGGTCTGGATAAGAGCATCTGCTAAGTAGCTAAAATGTAAATGTGTTGACCTATGATCTATGGTAAGTTATGTGTAGACAATCACCAATAGAATATGTGGTAAAGTACAGTCGCCACAATAGGCCTGCTTTCTATGGTAAAGCTATCAACAATCACCGCAATCAGTCTTATTGCCATAGACTTCAACCATGCTAGTGTGGGCCTTGTATCTAAATGGTACAAGTAGACAATCTCCACAATATTCTGTGTATCTATGGTTTACTGACATCCACCCTATGTGCCTTGTGTTACTTTGTGAATTGAACTTTCTCGGGACATTGTGCTTTATTTTGAAAGTGTAATATATAATTATTTCATAAGTGTTTTTTTCTGGGAAGATTTTTGTAAAATTGTTTGTCATGTTTATTTCCCCTTTTGAAACTGATAGTATACAGATTTTACCATTAAAATGTCTAGCCAAAGATTTTGGGACAATTTTCAAGAGTTGTGTCTTGCCTTGCATTTGGTGTTGGTTTCTGTTGACTGACTATTTAAAATGATGAGACGAAAAGCCTTATTTTAGCACCCAATTCTGTTCCATTAGATGGATCACCACAAATGTGGTTAATTCATTGATTTGTTTTTTTAAACATTCATTTTATAAATGTGCTGCATCAGTGTGAGTAGGAGGAGGGAGTGTTGACAATTGGTCAGCCTGACAGGATCCATATAGCTGCAGGGATATACAGTACACAGCTCCCTGCCTGGCGCCACTTTGCTGCAGTTGTTTTGGAGTCAAATCCACCGTTAAAACAATGACACACCACATGTAGCCTATCATTGAATCGCTGTGCCTTCATTGGTTGCGATGGCCATGGTGACCCATATTGGCCAACCTTTCTGCTTCATTTGGTGCTCTCTCTCGCTCTTTCGCTGCGATGCTGCCTTTATGATACACTGTGATGTTTATGCTAAAAAGGTCCAATTGTATTATTCTACATATAAATGAAAGCCGAGCTTTTTGTCTCGCTATGTCTTTGATGTCCTGATAAGAACCGATGTGATGCCTTATCTCAGATTATGCTGGAATAATAAAGTGAATATGTAAAACGTTGATCACATATCTATTGAAAGTAATTGCCTTTTGTTTAAAAAAAAAAAAGCCTGTGCAGCTGCGCAACATTCTGGTATTTACCTGGGCATTGAAATGGGAAGTTTACCTCAGAGATGAAAGGAGTCTGTCGGTTTAGTTTGGAAAGCACGTTCAATGGGTTAAATTGGGCCCCAGTCGCCTATACATAATTGCTTGTCTCTTAGTTGTGGTTTGATAGGATGTGTAGAGGGAGAGAGGAAAAATAAAAAGCAAGAGTGGGAAAGATGAATCATGAAATGGGGCATAAGAGAGAGGACATGACCCAGAGGTGTCCCTAGCCATCCGTTCCAATTCCAGACATTAAAACGACATGGTTTACAGACATTGAGCAAATACAGGGCCTTGGTGTAGATATGTTATTGTTGGCAGCAAATATTGGGTTTGGGAACGTAGAAGTCCGGACAGATGTTGTAGAAATAATTGTCCTGCGCTGCTGTAAAAAGCTGTCAGTTCTCTCTCTCTCTCTCTCTCTCACTGGGGAGTCTAGCTGGACACAAAGCTTTCGCTTCAGCTTAGTCGCCCTTTTCCTCAACATGTTTGGTGGAAATTCAACACCAGGACATCTTAAGTCAATATTAAATGAATCACTCTTTAACTCACGTACAAAGTACAAGTCTGCCACAAGCTCTGTCAGGGTGGTCCCCTCGGCCCTCTTATATACCACTACCCAAAAAACCTACATAGGCATGGTTCATAGGGTTGGTTCTTGCAGGTGACTGGCTGTTATCGCTCGTTGCTCAGATTCTCTAGAAACGATCTTAACTTCCAGATCATATTCTGGGCATTCTGCCCATAGGTCTGTAGAGGAGGTCACAGTCACCTGCACGAACCAAGAGGGAGTGAGAGAAGATGCATACCGTGTACAATTCAAGGCTACGTCTTCAGAACATAAAATGTTCCCTTGCAATGTCTCCCAAGGTAGAGCTGCTTTCGATGGTCACACTTGATGTGTTTTATTGGTTTCATAGAGCAGGTCAGTGAACCGCGGCATGGTGCCTGGAAGATCCTATTAGACTAGAGAGAGGAAGGGATGAAACAATGTTGCTAAGTTTTGGGATGAATAGAGAGAACTCCAGTGTCAGCTTTGCTGCTTTCATACAGGCCTGCATCCTCATACAGGCCTGGTCTCCGTCTGGTCTTTCTATTGGCCAGGGCTGAAATAGAGTGCTGTTATTGGGTAAGGTCAGTGATTCATGTATACAGGAGGAATCATTTATTGGAATATTAGATTCAAGGCTGGATTAATCTCCTAAACTGGATTCGGTAATAAAAGAGCCAGTCTCTCTCTCTCTGCAGCCCACATCAATGGTCTCTCTTTCGCTTGCTTGCTCTTCACTCTCTCTGCAGCCCACATCAATGTGCTGAGTCAGAGCCTGCCACTCACTCACACACTGACAGTAGGACTACCCAGCATGCTTCAATCAGCAGCTGTGCTTCATCTGTACTGAGTGGGCAATTTGTGCCCGTCAGAAAATGTTTCCCTAGTATAGGAAAAATGATGTGCGTGAGTGTTATCCAGACTGTATTTGAGCATTACTTAGCTGTTTATCGTGCTTTTGTAACCGTGAATTAAAGTCACTTGAAAGAAGTGTGCTTGAAAGAACCGAAACATTGACATAGCCCACAGTAGGAGGCCATGGGTAGAAAATCTTCTAGAGATCTTATTTCACTGCTAGACAACACACCAATATGAAATGATTCACTGTCTTCATTTAACCATGTCTCCACAATAAGGCAAGCACACATCCTTATTCCTAGTCTCATTCATTTGTTCCAAGCCTTTGTAATTGTTGCAATATGAACCATCATGCCAGTACTGTATGACTAGGAGCTCATTCCACTCTTTCCTATTCAGAGGTATGGTCTATTCTCCTGTGTGTCCTTCAGGCCTTTTTAAGTGTGCTGCTCACAGTCATTCAGCGTCTGCTCGTTGCGAGGGAAATCTACTGTAGATGTATGAATACAGAATTCCTCTCATCTCTTCTCTCTGGCTGTAAATGGGCCTGACCAGCTGCTGGAGTAATGGGATGAGATTATTGATTCATTCGATGCAGGACCGCTCCAACTTTCCCACCCAAAAAAGACAGTTGATATTGCTGTGACATTGAAATGTCAGAGGCATTATCTCTAATCACAAGAGGTGGCCACTTAACCACTGAACGCTTTCCTCTCCACATTATTATATTCCATCCAGCTCACTTGTCCTTCCTTTATCCAGCAAGGAAATTAAACAAACTAGCTACCTTTTAGGTCTTTTGAAGTAAAAAGGTCTTTCTCTGTCCTTCCATCGATCTGTCTGTCTGTCTCCTTCATACCAATAGCATTCATTTAACAACAGCACACTTCTATTGAAGGGAGGACATCATTGATTTAAATCTCTAAATCAAAGTATAGCTGTGCCCAGAGATATTTTAGGAGAGAAGTAAGAGTGAGACTTTTCTGAAAACCAGAAAGGGAATTTTAGCCAAAAATGTCAAAACTACATTCAAATCCGGAACTGTCTACATCGCTGTGTGTAGTGATATATTTTCATACTTCCTATAGGATTGGAGGTCAGGGCTTTGTGATGGCCACTCCAATACTTTGAATTTGTTGTCCTTAAGCCCATTTTGCCACAACTTTGTAAGTATGCTTGGGGTCAATGTCCATTTGGAAGACCCATTTGTGACCAAGCTTTAACTTCCTGACTGATGTCTTGAGATGTTGCTTTAATATATCCACATAATTTTCCTCCCTCATGATGTCATCTATTTTGTGAAATGCACCAGTCCCTCCTGCAGCAAAGAACCCCCACAAAATGATGCTGCCACCCCCGTGTGTCATGGTTGGGATGGTGTTCTTCGGCTTGCAAGCATCCCCATTTTTTTTACAAACATAACGAAGGGCATTATGGCCAAATAGTTCTATTTTTGTTTCATCAGACCAGAGGACATTTCTCCAAAATGTATGATCTTTGTCCCCATGTGCAGTTGCACACCACAGTCTGGCTTTTTTATGGTGGTTTTTGAGCAGTGACTTCTTCCTTGCTGAGCGGCCTTGCAGCTTATGTCGATATATGACTCATTTTACTGTGGATATAGATACATTTGTACCTGTTTCCTCCAGTATCTTCACAAGGTCCTTTGCTGTTGTTCTGGGCTTGATTTGCACTTTTCGCACCAAAGCATGTTCCTCTCTAGGAGACAGAACGTGTCTCCTTCCTGAGCGGTATGACGGCTGCTTGGTGCCATGGTGTTTATACTTGCATACTATTGTTTGTACAGATTAATGTGGTACCTTCAGGTGTTTGGAAATTTCTCCTAAGGGTGAACCAGACTTGTGGAGGTCTAATTGTTTTTCTGAGGTCTTGGCTTATTTCTTTTGATTTTCCCATGATGTCAAGCAAAGAGGCACTGAGGTTAAAGGTAGGCCTTGAAATACATCCACAGGTACACCTCCAATTGACTCAAATTATGTCATTTAGCCTATCAGAAGCTTCTAAAGCCATGACATCAAAATTATAGTTTGTTAACAAGAAATTTGTGGAGTGGTTGAAAAACACTTAGGTTGGAGTCATTAAAACTCGTATGTAAACTTCCGACTTCAACGGTATTATTGATTTCTCGTCAATTTACACACAATACCAAAACAGGTTTTTTATAATGTTTCAAGTTTATAAAAATAAAAAACTGAAATATCTTCTTCACGTAAGTATGACACTTTGCTATGAGACTCGAAATTGAGCTCAAGTGCATCCTGTTTCAAATCAAATTAAATGTATGTATATAGCCCTTTGTACATCAGCTGATATCTCAAAGTGCTGTACAGAAACCCAGCCTAAAACCCCAAACAGCAAGCAATGCAGGTGTAGAAGCACGTTGGCTAGGAAAAACTCCTTAGAAAGCCCAAAACCTAGGAAGAAACCTAGAGAGGAACCAGGCTATGAGGGGTGGCCAGTCCTCTTCTGGCTGTGCCGTGTGGAGATTATAACAGAACACGGCCAAGATGTTCAAATGTTCATAAATGACCAGCAGGGTCAAATAATAATAATCACAGTAGTTGTCGAGGGTGCAGCAAGTCCTCACCTCAGGAGTAAATGTCAGTTGGCTTTTCATAGCCGATCATTCAGAGTATCTCTACCACTCCTGCTGTCTCTAGAGAGTTGAAAACAGCAGGTCTGGGACAGGTAGTACGTCCGGTGAACAGGTCAGGATTCCATAGCCGCAGGTTTCCATTGATCATCCTTGAAATGTTTCTACAACTTGATTGGAGTCCACCTGTGGTAAATTCAATTGATTGGACAGGATTTGGAAAGGCACACACCTGTCTATATAAAGGTCCCACTGTTGACAGTGCATGTCAGAGCAAAAACCCAGCCAGGAGGTCAAAGGAATTGTCCGTAGAGCTCCAAAACAGGATTGTATCGTGTCACAGATAAGGGTACCAAAAAAATGTCTGAAGCTTTGAAGATCCCCAATAACAGTGGCCTCCATCATTCTTCATTTGAAGTTTGGAACCACCAAGACTCTGTGGAGATGGTAGAACCTTCCAGAAAGACCATCATCTCTGCAGCACTCCACCAATCAGGCCAGACTGATGCCACATGACAGCCCGCTTGGAGTTTGCCAAAAGGCACCTAAAGGGCTCTGACCATGAAAAACAAGATTTTCTGGTCTGAATGCCAAGCGTGACATCAGGAGGAAACCTGGCATCATCCCTACGGTGAAGTATGGTGGTGGTAGCATCATGCTGTGGGGATGTTTTTCAGCGGCAGGGACTGGGAGGCCCAAACAGGCCCAAACAGCATCCCCAGCCGCGTCCTCAGAGCATGCACAGACCAGCTGGCTGGTGTGTTTAAGGACATATTCAATCAATCCTTATCCCATTCTGCTGTTCCCACATGCTTCAAGAGGGCCACCATTGTTCCTGTTCCCAAGAAAGCTAAGGTAACTGAGCTAAAAGACTACCGCCATGTAGCACTCACTTCTGTCATTATGAAGTGCTTTGAGAGACTAGTCAAGAACCATGTCACCTCCACCCTACCTGACACCCTAGACCCACTCCAATTTGCTTAGCGCCCCAATAGGTCCACAGACGGCACAATCACAATCACACTGCCCTAACCCATCGGGACAAGAGGAATACCCATGTAAGAATGCTGTTCATCGACTACAGCTCACCATTTAACACCATAGTACCCTCCAAACTCGTCATTAAGCTCGAGACCCTGGGTCTCGACCCCACCCTTTGCCGCCCCCAGGGGGTGAGGGTAGGTAACAACATCTCCACCCCGCTGATCCTCAACACTAGGGCCCCACAAGGGTGCGTTCTCAGCCCTCTCCTGTACTCCCTGTTCACCCATGACTGCGTGGCCATGCACGCCTCCAACTCAATCATCAAGTTTACAGACGACACTGCAAGTGGTAGGCTTGATTACCAACAACGACGAGAGGGCCTACAGGGAGGAGGTGAGGGCCCTCCGAGTGTGGTGTCAGGAAAATAACCTCACACTCAATGTCAGCAAAACAAAAGAGATGATCGTGGACTTCAGGAAACAGCAGAGGGAGTAGCCCCCTATCCACATCGACGGGACAGTAGTGGAGAGGGTGGAAAGTTAAGTTCCTCGGCGTACACATCACGGACAAACTGAAATGGTCCTCCACACAGACAGCGTGGTGAAGAAGGCGCAGCAGCGCCTCTTCAACCTCAGGAGGCTGAAGAACTTCAGCTGGTAACCAAAAACACAAACTATTACAGATGCGCAAGCATCCTGTCGGGCTGTATCACCACCTGTTATGGCAACTGCTCCGCCCATAACCGTAAGGCTCTCCAGAGGGTAGTGAGGTCTGCACAACGCATCACCGGGGGCAAACTACCTGCCCTCCAGGACACCTACACCACCCGATGTCACAGAAAGGCCAAAAAGATCAAGGACAACAACCACCCGAGCCACTGCCTGTTCACCCCGCTATCATCCAGAAGGCGAGGTCAGTACAGATGCATCAAAGCTGGGACCAAGAGACTGAAAAACAGCTTCTATCTCAAGGTCATCAGACTGTTTTTATTTTTTTTAATTTCACCTTTATTTAACCAGGTAGGCTAGTTGAGAACAAGTTCTCATTTGCAACTGCGACCTGGCCAAGATAAAGCATAGCAGTGTGAACAGACAACACAGAATTACACATGGAGTAAACAATTAACAAGTCAATAACACAGTAGAAAAAAAGGGGGAGTCTATATACAATGTGTGCAAAAGGCATGAGAAGGTAGGCGAATAATTACAATTTTGCAGATTAACACTGGAGTGATAAATGATCAGATGATCATGTACAGGTAGAGATATTGGTGTGCAAAAGAGCAGAAAAGTAAATAAATAAAAACAGTATGGGGATGAGGTAGGTGAAAATGGGTGGGCTATTTACCAATAGACTATGTACAGCTGCAGTGATCGGTTAGCTGCTCAGATAGCTGATGTTTGAAGTTGGTGAGGGAGATAAAAGTCTCCAACTTCAGCGATTTTTGCAATTCATTCCAGTCACAGGCAGCAGAGTACTGGAACGAAAGGCGGCCAAATGAGGTGTTGGCTTTAGGGATGATCAGTCATATACACCTGCTGGAGCGCGTGCTACGGATGGGTGTTTCCATCGTGACCAGTGAACTGAGATAAGGCGGAGCTTTACCTAGCATGCACTTGTAGATGACCTGGAGCCAGTGGGTCTGGCGACGAATATGTATCGAGGGCCAGCCGACTAGAGCATACAAGTCGCAGTGGTGGGTGGTATAAGGTTCTTTAGTGACAAAACGGATGGCACTGTGATAGACTGCATCCAGTTTGCTGAATAGAGTGTTGGAAGCCATTTTGTAGATGACATCGCCGAAGTCGAGGATCGGTAGGATAGTCAGTTTTACTAGGGTAAGCTTGGCGGCGTGAGTGAAGGAGGCTTTGTTGCGGAATAGAAAGCCGACTCTTGATTTGATTTTCGATTGGAGATGTTTGATATGAGTCTGGAAGGAGAGTTTGCAGTCTAGCCAGACACCTAGGTACTTATAGATGTCCACATATTCAAGGTCGGAACCATCCAGGGTGGTGATGCTAGTCGGGCATGCGGGTGCAGGCAGCGATTCGTTGAAAAGCATGCATTTCGTTTTACTAGCGTTTAAGAGCAGTTGGAGGCCACGGAAGGAGTGTTGTATGGCATTGAAGCTCGTTTGGAGGTTAGATAGCACAGTGTCCAATGACGGGCCGAAAGTATATAGAATGGTGTCATCTGCGTAGAGGTGGATCAGGGAATCGCCCGCAGCAAGAGCAACATCATTGATATATACAGAGAAAAGAGTCAGCCCGAGAATTGAACCCTGTGGCACCCCCATAGAGACTGCCAGAGGACCGGACAGCATGCCCTCCGATTTGACACACTGAACTCTGTCTGCAAAGTAATTGGTGAACCAGGCAAGGGAGCCCTCCGAAAAACCGAGGCTACTGAGTCTGCCGATAAGAATATGGTGATTGACAGAGTCGAAGGCCTTGGCAAGGTCGATGAAGACGGCTGCACAGTACTGTCTTTCATCGATGGCGGTTATGATATCGTTTAGTACCTTGAGTGTGGCTGAGGTGCACCCGTGACCGGCTCGGAAACCAGATTGCACAGCGGTGGGATTCGAGATGGTCAGTGACCTGTTTGTTGACTTGGCTTTCAAAGACCTTAGATAGGCAGGGCAGGATGGATATAGGTCTGTAACAGTTTGGGTCCAGGGTGTCTCCCCCTTTGAAGAGGGGGAAGACTGCGGCAGCTTTCCAATCCTTGGGGATCTCGGACGATATGAAAGAGAGGTTGAACAGGCTGGTAATAGGGGTTGCGACAATGGCGGCGGATAGTTTCAGAAATAGAGGGTCAAGATTGTCAAGCCCAGCTGATTTATACGGGTCCAGGTTTTGGAGCTCTTTCAGAACATCTGCTATCTGGATTTGGGTAAAGGAGAACCTGGAGAGGCTTGGGCGAGGAGCTGCGGGGGGGCGGAGCTGTTGGCCGAGGTTGGAGTAGCCAGGCGGAAGGCATGGCCAGCCGTTGAGAAATGCTTATTGAAGTTTTCGATAATCATGGATTTATCGGTGGTGACTGTGTTACCTAGCCTCAGTGCAGTGGGCAGCTGGGAGGAGGTGCTCTTGTTCTCCATGGACTTCACAGTGTCCCAGAACTTTTTGGAGTTGGAGCTACAGGATGCACACTTCTGCCTGAAGAAGCTGGCCTTAGCTTTCCTGACTGACTGCGTGTATTGGTTCCTGACTTCCCTGAACAGTTGCATATCACGGGGACTATTCGATGCTATTGCAGTCCGGCACAGGATGTTTTTGTGCTGGTCGAGGGCAGTCAGGTCTGGAGTGAACCAAGGGCTGTATCTGTTCTTAGTTCTGCATTTTTTGAACGGAGCATGCTTATCTAAAATGGAGAGGAAGTTACTTTTAAAGAATGACCAGGCATCCTCAACTGACGGGATGAGGTCAATGTCCTTCCAGGATACCCGGGCCAGGTCGATTAGGAAGGCCTGCTCACAGAAGTGTTTTAGGGAGCGTTTGACAGTGTGGATACAGGCAATGAGGCAGTGATAGCTGAGATCCTGGTTGAAGACAGCGGAGGTGTATTTGGAGGGCCAGTTGGTCAGGATGACGTCTATGAGGGTGCACTTGTTTACAGAGTTAGGGTTGTACCTGGTGGGTTCCTTGATGATTTGTGTGAGATTGAGGGCATCTAGCTTAGATTGTAGGACTGCCGGGGTGTTAAGCATATCCCAGTTTAGGTCACCTAACAGAACAAACTCTGAAGCTAGATGGGGGGCGATCAATTCACAAATGGTGTCCAGGGCACAGCTGGGAGCTGAGGGGGGTCGGTAGGAGGCGGCAACAGTGAGAGACTTATTTCTGGAGAGAGTAATTTTCAAAATTAGTAGTTCGAACTGTTTGGGTATGGACCTGGAAAGTATGACATTACTTTGCAGGCTATCTCTGCAGTAGACTGCAACTCCTCCCCCTTTGGCAGTTCTATCTTGACGGAAGATGTTATAGTTGGGTATGGAAATCTCTGAATTTTTGGTGGCCTTCCTGAGCCAGGATTCAGACACAACAAGGACATCAGTGTTAGCAGAGTGTGCTAAAGCAGTGAGTAAAACTAAAATTAGGGAGGAGGCTTCTGATGTTGACATGCATGAAACCAAGGCTTTTTCGATCACAGAAGTCAACAAATGAGGGTGCCTGGGGACATGCAGGGCCTGGGTTTACCTCCACATCACCCGCGGAACAGAGAAGGAGAAGTATGAGGGTGCGGCTAAAGGCTATCAAAACTGGTCGCCTAGAGCGTTGGGGACAGAGACTAAGAGGAGCAGGTTTCTGGGCATGGTAGAATATATTCAGGGCATAATGCGCAGACAGGGGTATGGTGGGGTGCGGGTACAGCGGAGGTAAGCCCAGGCCCTGGGTGATGATGAGAGAGGTTGTATCTCTGGACATGCTGGTTGTAATGGGTGAGGTCACCGCATGTGTGGGAGGTGGGACAAAGGAGTTATCAGGGGTATGAAGAGTGGAACTAGGGGCTCCATTGTGAACTAAAACAATGATAACTAACCTGAACAACAGTATACAAGGCATATTGGCATTTGAGAGAGACATACAGCGAGGCATACAGTAATCACAGGTGTTGAATTGGGAAAGCTAGCTAAAACAGTAGGTGAGACAACAACAGCTAATCAGCTAGCACGACAACAGCAGGTAAAATGGCGTTGACTAGGCAATGGGGCCAACAGATAAAACAAACAAGCAGAATGGAGTACCGTGATTAATGGACAGTCCAGCGTGCATCAGCTATGTGGCCAAGAGATCAGTGTCCAGGGGGCAGCGGTGGATGGGGCAGGGAAGCTGGACTGGCGAGTGTTATCCAGGTAAAAAAAAAACTAACAATGACTAAATAGCTTGTAGCTAGTTAGCTGGTTAGCTTCTGGAGGTTCTTGAGTGTGTTCTAAAAAAAAATTATTTTTAAATAATAGCGATTCCGTATCACATTGGGTGAGGCAGGTTTCCGGAAGGTATAAACAAATTAAAAATCAAAAAGAGATAGAAAGTAAATATGGGTGTTTGGGACGCGGCGATTCAGACGGTTAGCAGGCCTGTGCTAGCAAGCTAACAGTTCGTAGATAGCTAGATAGCTAGTTGTGAAGATCCAGCTGAAAAATGTTCCGTTTGCGGTGGGAATCCGGGGATGAATCCGGGGATGAAAAATAAATAGGTCCGTTATGCTCTGGTTAGAGTCGCGTTGTTCGAACTGGCGAGAGCTTTCCGGGCTGAAGGTTAGCTGATGACCGGTTAGCTGAAGACCGCTAGCATGGCTGGTGGTTAGCTGGCTAGCTTCAGTTGAGGGGTTCCGGTTCCGAAGTAAATATAAATACTTTAGGAAAAATAGCTACATTGGGTGAGGCGGGTTGCAGGAGAGTATTTGGAAGCTTAGGTTTTGCAAAAAGTTTTTAAAGAGATATGCGAAGAAAAATATGTAAAAAACGAAAAAGAAACAATATATACAGGGGACACGACACGACAGGACGACTTACTGCTACGCCATCACTAACATTGAGTGGCTGCTGCCAACATACTGACTCAAATCTCTAGCAACTTTAATAATGGAAACATTTTATGTAATAAATGTATCACTAGCCACTTTAAACAATGCCACTTTATATAATGTTTACATACCCTACATTACTCATCTCATGTATATACTGTACTCTATATCTACTGCATCTTGCCTACGCCGTTCGGCCATGACTCATTCATATATTTTTATGTACATATTCTTATTCATTCCTTTACACTTGTGTGTATAAGGTAGTTGTTGTGAAATTGTTAGGTTAGATTACTTGTTAGATATTACTGCATGGTTGGAACTAGAAGCACAAGCATTTCGCTACACTCGCATTAACATCTGCTAACCATGTGTATGTGACAAATAAAATTTGATTTGATCGTGACGCCAAATTTCTCCTTGAAAGTCTTCCATGACGTGAATTGGGGGCCACGGTCGGAGACGATGTCCTCTGAAATGCAATAGTGCAGGAAGACCTGCTGGAACAGTGCCTTAGCGAGCAGAAGGGAGAGGAATAAACCGGCATGACTTAGAAAATCTGTCCACAACCACCAGAATGGTGGTGAAACCATCAGAGGGGAGATCGGTAACAAAGCCAATGGACAGATGAGGCCAGGGACACTGAGGCACAGGAAGGGGAAGGAGCTTCCCTGCTGGAGCGATTTTGTTTGGGCACATACGGGAGCATGAGTTGATATAGCACGCCACGTTCTGCGCCAAGGTGGGCCACCAATATTTCTCAGAGATGGAGTGAATAGTGCAAATGATACCTGAGTGGCCAGTGGTGAGGGATGTGTGCACCCAGGTCAACAGCCTATCCCTTATCCCTGTGGGAAAGTAGATGCGCTCAGAAGGACAGTTAGTGGGTGCGGGCTCCCTCTCCAGAGCCTGGTGAATGTCTGCATCTACGTCCCAGACCACATTGGCTGACTCGAGAGGGAAGGCAGGTCCTCCGACATTCGGGCGCCTAGTCCGTGATATTAATCTTCGACCATGAGATGGTGGGGTTATGGCGTTGGAGCCATGGGAGGCCGAGGATGATCTTGTGTTTTCCTGATGAGTGGACTCCACGGTGAGGTGATGTGTGTAATAGTTCCGGACCCTAGTGGTCGATTATTCAGGGCTTGAACCGGAAAGGGGGGTGGGTATGAGGTGATGTTCAGAGAGAAGGCAAGGGTCTGGTCAATAAAGTTCCCAGCAGCACCGCAATCCACTAGTGCTGTAGAAACAGTACATGAGGGACAGCCAGCTAGTGTGAGAGACACTAAAAAGGGTTTGGCTGAAAATGATGAAGATGGGACACTCACACCTGCCCCAGGAGGTGGAAGATAACGGGACCGTCCCTCTGCTCTCGTGGATCCCAAGTTGGGACCTACCGGACACAGAAGCTGGTGCCCACCTTGACCACAGTAAGGACACAGCCCCAGCTGTTTCCGTTTACGTCGTTCAGCAGCGGGGAGGCGTGTGACCCCTACCTCCATGGGTTCAGGCTCTCATACAGTGGTCACTGAGGGAGAGAGAGCAGTGAGGGTACCGATTAGGTTATCCAGATGGATGGCCATCGCGATGAGTGATTCCAAGGAGAGGTTGTCCTCAGCCCTCTTCTGAATAGCTACGGAGCTCATTCCATCCGCTGGATACTGCTACAGTCCGGAAGGTGAGCACATACTCGGCAGCGGTCTGGTCATCCTACCGTAGTTGGAATAGGGATCCCCCTCTGATCGAAGATACCTCTGAACAGAGCCAAAAACCCTTCATTTGAATCCAGCTCCTCCACGCCTCTCTCCCAGACGGCCGTAGCCCACTACAACACCCACCCAGTTTCAGTGGTGGGGACTCCCATCTGGTGCGCAAAATAGAGGGAGCACTGGAGTAGGAAGCCATGGCATTTAGAAGGGGTTCCGTCATATTTATGGGACAAACGTGCGTAGCTGACCTGGGGGGACTGCTGAATGGACTGATGTGCTGGCTCGCTGGGTCGACTGGTGGAAGAGTATCCTCTGCTAGTTGAAGGCAAAGCCTCTCGGGCATGTTTGAGATGTAGAAGATTGCGAAGAACCTCTTCCATAGCCGTTCCCAGTTGTGCCAGCTGGTCGTGGTGTTGACGAAGTAGGTGTCCCTGTTCGTCGACCATCTGGGAGATGTCTGGATTTCCTGCTGCTTCCATTTGTTGGGGCAGTATTCTGTAACGTAGACGCTGGGAGTCGGGAAGCAAGTGCAGGTGGTGAATAATAAACTAAACCTGGACCAATACAAGAAACAAGAGATGCGTTCGAACATGAAACTACAGCAATACTGCCTGGGGAATAACCCTAAGTGAGTGCCAGATATAGAGGAGGTAGTAAGTGAGGAAATGGTGTCCAGGTGTGCCTCGTCATGAGGAGCAGGTGCACATACTGATTGATGCCAGGTGTGCCTAATGATGGTTGTCAGGACCGGTGGTTAGTAAACCTGTGGTTAGTAAACAATAGTTTCTACCTTGTGGCCAGGTGTATATGCCTCATTATATTAGTTAACTATTGATAAAAAACAATAGTTTCTACCTTGTGGCCAGTTGTATATGCCTCATTATATTAGTTAACTATTGATAAAAAACAATAGTTTCTACCTTGTGGCCAGTTGTATATGCCTCATTATATTAGTTAACTATTGATAAAAAAAACAATAGTTTCTACCTTGTGGCCAGGTGTATATGCCTCATTATATTAGTTAACTATTGATAAAAAACAATAGTTTCTACCTTGTGGCCAGTTGTATATGCCTCATTATATTAGTTAACTATTGATAAAAAAAACAATAGTTTCTACCTTGTGGCCAGGTGTATATGCCTCATTATATTAGTTAACTATTGATAAAAAACAATAGTTTCTACCTTGTGGCCAGGTGTATATGCCTCATTATATTAGTTAACTATTGATAAAAAAAACAATAGTTTCTACCTTGTGGCCAGGTGTATATGCCTCATTATATTAGTTAACTATTGATAAAAAACAATAGTTTCTACCTTGTGGCCAGGTGTATATAAGTGCTCCCCTTTCTCCAACTAAACAGAACAAGTCCACCTCCACCTATGTTCTAAAATGTATGACACTGAATTTGTCTCAAGTCTTTTTCTCGGGAGACTATCACCATGGTAAATTTGACCCTATTTTTGCTTCTCAGCGCTGCCTTTTCTCTGGGTGATGCAAGTAAGAGATATACCTTCGTTCTTTTTTTCTTTTTTTTAAAACTCTTTTTAGTTAGATAAGAGGTGTTTATTGATGTGTCGGTAGCAGAGGTATTCTTATCAGTGGTTTGAATACCTGTTCACACGTCAGATGCAGTTTGATGATATCATTCCACACTTTTTAAAGAGCAGATGAGTATTAATCTTCTGTCTTTGGCTCTCTTTGTTGTAGGGGATCTGAATGACGCAGAGAAACACATTATGGAGACCCTGATACGCCACCTGTCAATCTGTGAAATGCCATCCTCATATCAACAGACTTTCTGAAACCTGCAGAAAACAATAATATTACATTGTTCTGCTAATGTTAATGGACTGATAACGCACAGATAGCCGTGTTGCTGTGTTCAATAACACGGCTGGAATGCACTTTTGACCACTCGGATTGTGTGGACGGACCTAATCATTTCATCAAAATATTGAATGTTATCTATCCCTCCTACAGAGTCTGAGGAGATGGGAGTGAAGGAGAAGCAGGGACTACAAACCAGGAGTTCATCATGCCCACCTGGTTGGGACAGTTATGTTTTTATTTAACCTTTATTTAACTAGGCAAGTCAGTTAAGAAATTCTTATTTACAATGACTGCCTACCCCGGCCAAACCCTAACCCGGACGACGCTGGTCCAATTGTGTGCCGCCCTATGGGACTCACAATCACAGCCAGGTTGTGATACAGCCTGGAATCGAGCCAGGGTCTGTAGTGATGCCTCTAGCACTAAGACGTAGTGCCTTAGACCGCCGAGCAACTCGGGAGCCCCATGGGACACACTGCTATCACTACGTCCCCATCATGGCAAAATGGCCTTTTAAATTGCTGTAAACAAGTGTCTATATTTAGGGACAGATTTACTCATTCTAAACATCATAGGATTAGTGTGTTTAATTAACAGGGTTGCTAAACTGAAACTTGATATGTGCTATTCATTTTCTTTATCTTTTATATTCAGAAAAAATGATCATTCAATTTAGACTCACAAATGAGCAAACAGGCTTGGATAACTCTGGATGCCACTTCGGTCTCCACAGAGTTGGGTAAAGTTGCTTTTAGTTTTTGTTGCACCCTTTTATGTGGAACAACTTCCAGAGCTCTAAGAAATGAAATGTTCTGGTCCCACAGTTCAAAGTAACGATTGGAGACAGCCATGTTGATTAATGTGTCTGTTCTAAATGTTTTGACTGTATTTCTACAGGGCTCACTTGTAAAAGAGAGTCTAAATTGAATGATGATTATATATATATATATATATATATATATGAAGTTTCTGAATATAAAAGATAAAGAAAATGAATAGCACATATCAAGTCTTACCAGTATGACTTACCTGTCAAAATATAAGTTAAATAAAACAAAATACTACCTTCTGTATGATTCCCTTTAAAATATCTCTTTCACAATTGTCCAATGTCCCAGTTCTTCCATGGCCTGCATACTCACCAGACATGTCACCCATTGAGCATGTTTGGGATGCTCTGGATCGACGTGTACGACAGCTTGTTCCAGTTCCCGCTGGGATCCAGCAGCTTCGCACAGCCATTGAAGAGGAGTGGGACAACAACTATGCGAAGGAGATGTCGCGCTGCATGAGGCAAATGGTGGTCACACCAGATACTGACTGGTTTTCTGATCCACGCACTAACCTTTTTTCTAAGGTATCTGTGATCAACAGACGCATATCTGTATTCCCAGTCATGTGAAATCCATAAATTAGGATCTAATGAATCCATTTCAATTGACTGATTTCCTCATATGAACTGTAACTCAGTAAAATCTTTGAAATTGTTCCATGTTGCATTTATATTTTTGTTCGGTACAATTGTAAACAAACACTATGTAGCTTCAAAACATGGTTTACTCATTTTTATATCATGTATGGTTAGGTCTCTCTATGAATTTGAGAGTGGCTATATTTCTCAGTCCCATCCATCAGCTGCTTGCCAAAACAATGGCAAGGAGATTGCACTTTTCTTTAAAGAACAGTGGTGTTTAGTGTCTGCTGGTTACACATCTGCCTGTGTGCTCTTTAGGAGGGTCTTTGGTTTTGGATCGACGGGTCCAGGTTTAGCTACCAGAACTGTGGCCAGGGGCAACCCGATAACCACAACTATGGTGCAGTGAACGACAACATGAATGGCCGTGAGCATTGCATGGAGATGAACTATGGAGGTACGATGCAGTCGCCAGTCCACCTTCCCTCACTTTATGCATCAAACATTTTAATAGATGTAAAAATACATCTGAAATAGAATTTGTTCCTTTTTTTTTAGCTACATAAAAAAAAACATCAATACGATAATTTGCTTTCTCTGCCTGTGTTACCCTCTTTCCCAGGTGACCGTGGCTTGAATGATGCACCCTGCCGGATTCCACGGCCATTCATGTGTTCCAGAAAAATGTGATTTCTACCGATTAGCTGAGAATACGTTCTATCGTTACTCCCCTGGTTAGTCTGTCATCGTGTGTAGTGTACTTTTATATTCTTGTTGATTTTAATGTGGGATTATATTACTTTTTTAAAATCTTGATGATTATTGCTGATTAAGTAAAGTGACTTTGGGTGTCTTGAAAAGCGCTTCAAATATGTTATTCTTGTTATTATTATTACATCTGAGAGCCTCTTGGGACATGGGATTCTTCAATAATATCACAGTCTGTAATATTTACTGTTGTTCAGAGGTCATTTTTGCAAAACCCCCCAGAAAATTGTGTGTGTGGCTACAGGGAGGGGGTTTCCTTTGCAGAAGCACCCTCATGAAACAATGTATTAATATGTATTAACAATGTATTAATATGTATTAACAATGTATTAATATGTATTAACAATGTATTCATATGTATTAACAATGTATTCAACAATGTATTCATATAAATTAACAATGTATTCATATGTGCGTGCATGTACACCATTGATTGCAAACAGTCCTTTGTAACAACCGAACCTATCCCTTAGCTCTCAGCATATGGGATTATTTTAACTGAGGATGGTGTTGGATGCTGGATATTGCTGTATAGCTGGCCAAAAACACCAAGTATGAGCAAAATGATGTTGAAACGGATGATAGGATTCAAAGTGTAAATCTGGTAGCTAACGGGCCTGTCAGCCTTGTGGGATTTGAGGACGGAAATTAGCTCAGCTGTCACAGTCGGGTTCAGATGGGTTTTACTCCGGGCCGAGATAGGGCAAGGGCTGGGCCAGATCTGGACCGAATGGAAAAATACACAGAGAGTTGATACAGGAGTTCCTCAAACAAGCAAAGCCAGCCAGCTTGCCAGCCACCTCTCCCTATGTCCCTGCCATCAAATCCACTCTCCCCTTAATGAAGTGGCCGACATGACTGAAGCGCTCTCCGCCTGGCTGCGTGGTGGAAAGTAGGTTATGGAAACAAGAGGGGGTGTCCTCCACCTCCCCGCCATAACACACATGCACTCAGAATGTAGATGGCTGGAGACATACCTGTTTACTGCACCGTAAAGCAAAGCATGGATGGCAATCGTGCAGTGGACGGGGAATAACAAATGGCAAACGCATCACGGTAGTGCAGAATACTGTACCCTGCAGTGTTACTTAGCTACATGGGCTGATGTTATGTGTCATAGCCATGTGTGTGTTGTCTCAAGAGATATTGTGCCTGTATGTATGTATGTATGTATGTACTGTATGTATGTTTGCTTGCATTCATGTGTGTAGGTAGCCTACACACTGTGCTGTGCACTAGAGATTTGACCACTTCATTATACTACGGTACGACATTTCTGCTGAGACAAAATATTTCATGATATTACATGCATGACGGAGTGCATGCCTGTATACTTCCACGCATGTATGTTGGTAGCCCACATACAGTACACTTGAGATGTGTCCTGCACAGGGGAATCTCCAGAATTATACCATACTGTAGTTGAGGCAAAATATTGAAATTTGACCTTCCTTCTCTGGAATGTGGAATACCATTCTCAACAAGTTTGATTTATATTTTGATGTATATCTAGTTTGAATGGTATGAGTGAAGATACCAGGCAGACCCAGACTTAAATGATGCAGAAAACTGATTTATTTCCCAGATTTACCCATGCCTCATTATTGGAGCATATTAGCTCTGGGCACTGATGTCAGTGTTCCCCAAGAGGCCCTCCCTGCAGGAGCTTGTTTGATTGTAGCCTCACAGCTGGCTTATGATGTGGGCCAGGCCTGAATGGAAAGGATGGAGGGAGGAGGGGAGACGGGCGAGTCAGTTGCCCCCAGCTGTGAAAATCTGAAACTCAGGTTGGACCCTGGTGCAGGGTTGGGAAGAGGGAGGAGTTTCTCTCTCTCTTTTTCATTCTCGCTCTCTCCTTCTATCTGTTTCTGTGAGAGTGAGATAGAATAGACAAAAAAATGCACGTGCACACATATACCCACATGTCAACGGAATGGAATGGAATTGCCTGCCTGCCTGCCTGCCTGCCTGCCTGCCTTGCCTGCCTGCCTGCCTGCCTGCCTGCCTGCCTTGCCTGCCTGCCTTGCCTGCCTGCCTGCCTGCCTGCCTGCCTGCCTGCCTGCCTGCCTGCCTGCAATATGTGACACAAGAGACACAAGTAAGGAACAGACATAGCCACATTTCCCATGAGAATATCTGTCATCCTCCGAGGCATGCGGTGTGGAGACATACCAGGGCTCATCTAATTTGTGTCCTTGCTGTGACTGCTGAGAGAGAGATAAAGGGAGAGAGCGAGTTAAAGAGACAGACTGCTGAGAGAGAAAGAGGGAGAGAGGGAAAGAGGCCAGGGAATGAAAAAAGCGACTGAGACCGAGACTGTATTTTGTGTTGAGGCACAAACACACTGATGATGCATAGGGGCAGGAGACTTGTTATTGCCGTTATTGCTCCAGCTGTTCCATTTGGATGAAGAATATGTTTCATGGGACGTGTGAATGGACTATAAAACAGGGAGACAGTCTTGGGTGTGAAAACATTGTGTTAACGAGGCCCACTTCCATTCATTCAGGATAAAAAGGGGTATTCTCGTAACCTGCACCTCAGCGTTCAACACCATAGTGCCCTCAAAACTCATCACTAAGCTAAGGACCCTGGGACTAAACACCTCCCTCTGCAACTGGAATCTGTACTTCCTGCGGGCCACCCCCAGGTGGTAAGGGTAGGTAACAACACGTCCGCCACACTGATCCTCAACATAGGGGCCCCTCAGAGGTGCGTGCTCAGTCCCCTCCTGTACTCTCTGTTCACTCATGACTGCACGGCCAGGCACAACTCCAACACCATCATTAAGTTTGCTGATGACACAACAGTGGTAGGCTTGATCACCGACAACGACGAGACAGCCTATGTGCAGGAGGTCAGAGACCTGACCATGTGGTACAACCTCTCCCTAAATGTGATCAAGACAAAGGAGATGATTGTGGACTACAGGAAAAAGAAGACCGAGCACGCCCCCATTCTCATCGAGGCGGCTGAAGTGGAGCAGGTTGACAGCTTCAAGTTCCTTGGCGTCCACATCATCAACAAATTAACATGGTCCAAGCAGACCAAGACAGTCATGAAGAGGGCACGACAACACCTATTCCCCCTCTGGAGACTGAAAAGATTCGGCATTGGTCCTCAGATCCTCAAAAGATTTTACAGCTGCACCATTGAGAGCATCCTGACGGGTTGCATCACTGCCTGGTATGGCAACTGCTCAGCCTCCGACCGCAAGGCACTACAGAGGTTAGTGCGTATGGCCCAGTACATCACCGGGGCCAAGCTTCCTGCCATCCAGGAACTCTATACCAGGTGGTGTCAGAGGAAGGCCCTAAAAATCGTCAAAGACTCCAGACACCCTAGTCATAGACTGTTCTCTCTGCTACCGCATGGCAAGCAGTACCGGAGGACCAAGTCTAGGTCCAAGAGGCTTCTAAACAGCTTCTACCCCCAAGCCTTAAGACTCCAGAACAGCTAATCAAATGGCTACCCAGACTGATGCTACTACTCTCTGTTATTATCTATGCATAGCCACTTATACAACCCTACCTGCATGTCCATAATTATCTCAATTACCTCGACACCGGTGCCCCCCACACATTGACTTTGTACCGCTACTCCCTGTATATAGCCCCGCTATTGTTATTTACTGCTGCTCTTTACATTTTACATTTACATTTAAGTCATTTAGCAGACGCTCTTATCCAGAGCGACTTACAAATTGGTGCGTTCACCTTAAGACATCCAGTGGAACAGCCACTTTACAATAGTGCATCTAAATCTTTTAAGGGGGGTGAGAAGGATTACTTTATCCTATCCTAGGTATTCCTGAAAGAGGTGGGGTTTCAGGTGTCTCCGGAAGGTGGTGATTGACTCCGCTGTCCTGGCGTCGTGAGGGAGTTTGTTCCACCATTGGGGGGCCAGAGCAGCGAACAGTTTTGACTGGGCTGCGCGGGAACTGTACTTCCTCAGTGGTAGGGAGGCGAGCAGGCCAGAGGTGGATGAACGCAGTGCCCTTGTTTGGGTGTAGGGCCTGATCAGAGCCTGGAGGTACTGAGGTGCCGTTCCCCTCACAGCTCCGTAGGCAAGCACCATGGTCTTGTAGCGGATGCGAGCTTCAACTGGAAGCCAGTGGAGAGAGCGGAGGAGCGGGGTGACGTGACTTTAATTATTTGTTTTTCTTATCTCTTATTTTATTTTGTATTTTAATTTAAATGTATTTTCTTAAAACTGCATTGTTGATTAAGTCAGTAAGCAATTCACTGTAAGGTGTTGTATTTGGCGCATGTGACAAATAAAATTGGATTTGATTTCATGTCATTTATTGAGTGTAAACTGGACTGTGAATAGGTTGATGTGAAGCAGGATGACTTCTGACACATCACCCTTCGTTCTAGACCAGCGTTGTAGTCATTAGGGCACACTGTGGCAATCCATTTAAAAATGAAAACAAGTGGTTCCTGTTGGACAAGTCCAGGTAGTCCCTCCCTGCTCTCTGTTTCAGTCCGTTTTCTCCCGTTTGGTGCCTAATGAACACAACCCTGGCTGCTTCACATGACCAGCCCCTGTTGCTAAGCAGCCAGTTCAGGTCGAGCTATTTTAATGGCTGACACTAGATCACCCATATTCTAATTACATTGGCTGGAGAAGCGGCATCCACCGCTAAAATGATAACCTGCTTATTCAATTCATTGACTGAATGCGCACATGTAATGACTACCATATTACATGCATTCATGAAAGGATGGATGCGGCTGGGCCTGGGGGACCTTCAAATACAATTTATATAATACTACAAAAAAATATCTTTGAGCTCTAGGCTCCCTACCATCATATCTAAGCCAATATGACAGCAATGTCGATGAGAATTCGCAAATCAACTTGATTGACTCGCCTCTCGTCATGATTGTCCATCGTTAGGGCCGTTAGCATTAGGGTCGTCAGATTTAAAAAAATCCCAAACCTAGCTCAAATTTTAGACATCGGATTAAAACGAGAGTACAACGTCGATAAAGTGACCATTAGATTTAGATACATTTGGACTGGATACGTTTGTAGGCTCAACAGTTTTTATTGAATTCACAATGTATGGCTCTCACGTGTACATTTCTGGCCAATAAAAACCAAGGATGTGCTGCTACCCTTTCAGACCAATTTCAGAGTTCTAAAACCAGTCGAGCAATTTGGTTGCTGCGCAACAGTAGCAGCTAGCTAGTAGAAAGCTAGCAGCTTTAGGTAGATAGCTAACACCAGTTGGATGAGAAGCAAAATAAAATAACTAGCTAGATATATTTCGCTATGTAAGGTTTTCATATGGCTGAAGACAGTCATCCGTTAAAACTGCTGACCTGGACTGCGGCGTATTCAGAGCACGAACAAATAAGTTCATCCTTGACTGCTATTATAGCCAGTTAGATAAACACACTTTGGTAACTTTGGGGAAACTGCCACGCTGCTAATTATAATACATGCACACACCAGACAGACCGGTTGCTGTTAGAAGATCAAGAGCAAATTCTAGCCCTTACCTTATGCAATAATTCCGTTCACTCCCTCCTCTGTCTATGACATTTTCTTCTTGTCATTATAATACACAGTTACACGTTTTGATCAACACAGAGTCAAGTTACTTTTCAATGTGTTTCCAAAAACCTGACGTCTCTATCCACAAGTGAAAAGTAGCAGGGATGCAATTTGCACATGAAGCATCCAGGTAAAACAACATAATGATCATTGCTTTTTTTGCACGCAGTCAAAAGAAAACGCCATGCTGCTAACACATTCCTGTAAAGCTTAGAGAGGATCTCATGTTAAATACCGTTGAAGTAATATGGCTACTGGTTCATCTGCCTCACCTAAAGCCCATTCTTGTGGGAAGCTGCTATATACCACCAAGTGCTAACAGTCAGTATCTGGATAACGTGCGAAATGCTTAATAATGTGATATCAACAGAGAGGTAGATTCAATGGGTGATTTAAATATCCACTGGCTTTCATTAAGCTGCCTAATTAGGCTGTGTAATGAGGAGCAAACAGATGCTGAACTTGACACATTGATGAAATTGCTTATTCCAGTTACTAATTAGCATGCACCCAGTAAGAAAATGACTGAAAACTATTCAACTCTCGTGGATTGATGAAGAATTGAACAATTGTATGGTAAATAAGTCTGGCGACACAACCGATTGGCAAAAGTATTGCAAATTTATCAAGAATCAAGGTAAGACCCAAGTACAGACTGTTGAAGTAACAATGTTTATTACAGCAACATGGGGCAGGCAAATGACCGGTCAAGGCAGGCAAGGGTCTTATAATCCAGAGTAGAGGCAACGGTACAGGATGGCAGGCAGGCAGAGTGGTAGGCAGGTGGGCTCAGAGTCCGGACAGGCAAGGGTCAAAACCAGGAAGGCGAGGAAAAAAAGAGACTGGGGGAGGGCAGGAGCTGAGAGAACTGCTGGTTGCCAGCAACATACCACCCTGCATACCACTGCTGGCTTGCTTCTGAAGCTAAGCAGGGTTGGTCCTGGTCAGTTCCTGGATGGGAGACCAGATGCTGCTGGAAGTGGTGTTGGAGGGCCAGTAGGAGGCACTCTTTCCTCTGGTCTAAAAAAAATATCCCAATGCCCCAGGGCATTGATTGACACTGCCCTGTGTTGGGTGCCGTCTTTCGGGTGGGACGTTAAACGGGTGTCCTGACTCTCTGAGGTCATTAAAGATCCCATGGCACTTATTGTAAGAGTAGGGGTGTTAACCCCGGTTTCCTGGATAAATTCCCAATCTGGCCCTCAAACCATCATGGTCACCTTCCAATACTCATGGAAAACACGTGTTTACCAACCTGGTTCATGAGAGTTGGGTAAGAAACAATAACTCTGAGATCAAAATAAATCGGCGAGGTTATTCCACTCTTCAGCGTGAACGTTCCGAATTTCACTGCCTGAACATCATGCAACTTTAATATTAAACTTTCAAGACAGACGTTTTCCATTTTCAATGTTTTAACTCCGCTTGCAAATATCAGTAGGCTTAGATAGCGGTCTCACTCGTCAAGCGGCATCTCGTCAGACACTTAAAAAAGTGTTTCCGGGTCACGGAATTTTCAAAATAAAGGTCCACAATTTAATATTATAAACGTGACATTAACATGTATTTATTTAGTCATGATATATGCTTTTTTTCTGTCTAAACACGAACAATTATTAATATTTGTTCATATATTCCGGGTTGGAGCGAGCGGTCGCATCCGCGCTTCGGTCTGCTTCGGTCTGCAGGTTGTATAACTTTTCATTACATTTCATTACATTTCATTATAGTACAACGGTTTGATTTGTCTAATCTTAGCAATTTCTTCTTAGCTAGCTACATAGCCGTCTTTGTATCAAAGATAATTGCGTAATTATCGTATTTCGTCGTCCTCCTATCTGCCCAGCAGCTAGCCAGCTAGCTAACGTTCACCGTCTACCGTAGCACTGTAGTAACTATCACACTCAACTGAACGACTTGATTAGTGTAGTGTTAGCTAGCTACATAGTTGTCTTTGCTGTCTTCGTATCCAAGATAATTGTGTAGTTTAGAGTGTGTAGTCTTAGAGCGATTATCTTAATTTACCGAGGTTAGCTAGCCAGCTATTTGTCGTCCTTAACGTAGGAGTCACTCCTAGCTAGCCAACAGCTAGCCAACGTCTACTGAATAGAACTTTCGCATTCCGGTCGCATTCCGCTCGCTCCACAGGTAGTATCACATTTTCATTTCATTTCATTACAGTCCCAATGGTGTGATTTGTTTGATCGTAGCTAGCTACATAGCTAGCTACATAGCCGTCTTTGTTTCAAAGATAATTGTGTAGTCTAGAGCGATTTTCTAGGTTAGCTAGCCAGCTATTGTCGTTCTTTTAACGCAACGTAACGTAATCAACACTGCTAGCTAGCCAGCTAGCCCCCGAATAGCAGCATTGTAGAAACTTTACACTCAACTGAACGACTTGATTAGTGTAGTGTCAACAACGCAGCCACTGCCAGCTAGCCTACAAAGTCAACAACGCAGCCACTGCCAGCTAGCCTACCTCAGCAGTACTGTATCATTTTAATCATTTTAGTCAATTAGATTCTTGCTACGTAAGCTTAACTTTCTGAACATTCGAGACGTGTAGTCCACTTGTCATTCCAATCTCCTTTGCATTAGCGTAGCCTCTTCTCTAGCCTGTCAACTATGTGTCTGTCTATCCCTGTTCTCTCCTCTCTGCACAGACCATACAAACGCTCCACACCGCGTGGCCGCGGCCACCTAATCTGGTGGTCCCAGCGCGCACGACCCACGTGGAGTTCCAGGTCTCCGGTAGCCTCTGGAACTGCCGATCTGCGGCCAACAAGGCAGAGTTCATCTCAGCCTATGCCTCCCTCCAGTCCCTCGACTTCTTGGCACTGACGGAAACATGGATCACCACAGACAACACCGCTACTCCTACTGCTCTCTCTTCGTCCGCCCACGTGTTCTCGCACACCCCGAGAGCTTCTGGTCAGCGGGGTGGTGGCACCGGGATCCTCATCTCTCCCAAGTGGTCATTCTCTCTTTCTCCCCTTACCCATCTGTCTATCGCCTCCTTTGAATTCCATGCTGTCACAGTTACCAGCCCTTTCAAGCTTAACATCCTTATCATTTATCGCCCTCCAGGTTCCCTCGGAGAGTTCATCAATGAGCTTGATGCCTTGATAAGCTCCTTTCCTGAGGACGGCTCACCTCTCACAGTTCTGGGCGACTTTAACCTCCCCACGTCTACCTTTGACTCATTGCTCTCTGCCTCCTTCTTTCCACTCCTCTCCTCTTTGACCTCACCCTCTCACCTTCCCCCTACTCACAAGGCAGGCAATACGCTCGACCTCATCTTTACTAGATGCTGTTCTTCCACTAACCTCATTGCAACTCCCCTCCAAGTCTCCGACCACTACCTTGTATCCTTTTCCCTCTCGCTCTCATCCAACACTTCCCACACTGCCCCTACTCGGATGGTATCGCGCCGTCCCAACCTTCGCTCTCTCTCCCCCGCTACTCTCTCCTCTTCCATCCTATCATCTCTTCCCTCTGCTCAAACCTTCTCCAACCTATCTCCTGATTCTGCCTCCTGAACCCTCCTCTCCTCCCTTTCTGCATCCTTTGACTCTCTATGTCCCCTATCCTCCAGGCCGGCTCGGTCCTCCCCTCCCGCTCCGTGGCTCGACGACTCATTGCGAGCTCACAGAACAGGGCTCCGGGCAGCCGAGCGGAAATGGAGGAAAACTCGCCTCCCTGCGGACCTGGCATCCTTTCACTCCCTCCTCTCTACATTTTCCTCCTCTGTCTCTGCTGCTAAAGCCACTTTCTACCACTCTAAATTCCAAGCATCTGCCTCTAACCCTAGGAAGCTCTTTGCCACCTTCTCCTCCCTCCTGAATCCTCCTCCCCCTCCCCCTCCTCCCTCTCTGCAGATGACTTCGTCAACCATTTTGAAAAGAAGGTCGACGACATCCGATCCTCGTTTGCTAAGTCAAACGACACCGCTGATTCTGCTCACACTGCCCTACCCTGTGCTCTGACCTCTTTCTCCCCTATCTCTCCAGATGACATCTTGCGTCTTGTGACGGCCGGCCGCCCAACAACCTGCCCGCTTGACCCTATCCCCTCCTCTCTTCTCCAGACCATTTCCGGTGACCTTCTCCCTTACCTCACCTCGCTCATCAACTCATCCCTGACCGCTGGCTACGTCCCTCCCGTCTTCAAGAGAGCGAGAGTTGCACCCCTTCTGAAAAAACCTACACTCGATCCCTCCGATGTCAACAACTACAGACCAGTATCCCTTCTTTCTTTTCTCTCCAAAACTCTTGAACGTGCCGTCCTTGGCCAGCTCTCCCGCTATCTCTCTCAGAATGACCTTCTTGATCCAAATCAGTCAGGTTTCAAGACTAGTCATTCAACTGAGACTGTTCTTCTCTGTATCACGGAGGCACTCTGCACTGCTAAAGCTAACTCTCTCTCCTCTGCTCTCATCCTTCTAGACCTATCGGCTGCCTTCGATACTGTGAAGGATCAGATCCTCCTCTCCACCCTCTCCGAGTTGGGCATCTCCGGCGCGGCCCACGCTTGGATTGCGTCCTACCTGACAGGTCGCTCCTACCAGGTGGCGTGGCGAGAATCTGTCTCCTCACCACGCGCTCTCACCACTGGTGTCCCCCAGGGCTCTGTTCTAGGCCCTCTCCTATTCTCGCTATACACCAAGTCACTTGGCTCTGTCATAACCTCACATGGTCTCTCCTATCATTGCTATGCAGACGACACACAATTAATCTTCTCCTTTCCCCCCTCTGATGACCAGGTGGCGAATCGCATCTCTGCATGTCTGGCAGACATATCAGTGTGGATGACGGATCACCACCTCAAGCTGAACCTCGGCAAGACGGAGCTGCTCTTCCTCCCGGGGAAGGACTGCCCGTTCCATGATCTCGCCATCACGGTTGACAACTCCATCGTGTCCTCCTCCCAGAGCGCTAAGAACCTTGGCGTGATCCTGGACAACACCCTGTCGTTCTCAACTAACATCAAGGCGGTGGCCCGTTCCTGTAGGTTCATGCTCTACAACATCCGCAGAGTACGACCCTGCCTCACACAGGAAGCGGCGCAGGTCCTAATCCAGGCACTTGTCATCTCCCGTCTGGATTACTGCAACTCGCTGTTGGCTGGGCTCCTGCCTGTGCCATTAAACCCCTACAACTCATCCAGAACGCCGCAGCCCGTCTGGTGCTCAACCTTCCCAAGTTCTCTCACGTCACCCCGCTCCTCCGCTCTCTCCACTGGCTTCCAGTTGAAGCTCGCATCCGCTACAAGACCATGGTGCTTGCCTACGGAGCTGTGAGGGGAACGGCACCTCAGTACCTCCAGGCTCTGATCAGGCCCTACACCCAAACAAGGGCACTGCGTTCATCCACCTCTGGCCTGCTCGCCTCCCTACCACTGAGGAAGTACAGTTCCCGCTCAGCCCAGTCAAAACTGTTCGCTGCTCTGGCCCCCCAATGGTGGAACAAACTCCCTCACGACGCCAGGACAGCGGAGTCAATCACCACCTTCCGGAGACACCTGAAACCCCACCTCTTTAAGGAATACCTAGGATAGGATAAAGTAATCCTTCTCACCCCCCCCTTAAAAGATTTAGATGCACTATTGTAAAGTGGCTGTTCCACTGGATGTCATAAGGTGAAAGCACCAATTTGTAAGTCGCTCTGGATAAGAGCGTCTGCTAAATGACTTAAATGTAAATGTAAATGTAACAATCCCCAGTTTACAATTGGCTCATTCATCCCCCTCCTCTCCCCTGTAACTATTCCCCAGGTCGTTGCTGCAAATGAGAACTTGTTCTCAGTCAACTTACCTGGTAAAATAATGGATAAATTAAATAAATAATTAAATAAACTTGAACAAGACCAACTAGCAACAGACAGACTGAAAACAGAGGTATAAACACACAGAGGATAATGGGGAAGATGGGTGACACCTGGAGGGGGGTGGAGACAAGCACAAGGACAGGTTAAACAGATCAGTGCGTGACAAAATTGAGAAATCATGTGACTAAACTGAATAAAAAGAAGACACTATACTATCAAACAAAGATAAATGACATCGCTGTGCCACCAGAGACTCTGGGTTCGCGCCCAGGCTCTGTCGCAGCTGGCCGTGACCGGGAGGTCCGTGGGGCAATGCACAATTGGCCTAGCATCGTCCGGGTTTGGCCGGTAGGGATATCCTTGTCTCATCACACTCTAGCGACTCCTGTGGCGGGCCGGGCACAGTGCACGCTAACCAGGTCGCTGGGTGCACAGTGTGTCCTCCGACACATTGGTGTGGCTGGCTTCCGGGTTGGATGCGCGCTGTGTTAAGAAGCAGTGCGGCTTGGTTGGGTTGTGTTTCGGAGGACGCATGGCTTTTGACCTTCGTCTCTCCCGAGCCCGTATGGGAGTTGTAGCGATGAGACAAGATAGTAACTATTGGACACCACGAAATTGGGGAGAAAACAGGGTAAAAAAAAAAATAATAATAATAATTTAAAAGCACCTTAAATTAAATTTTGAGAAAAAAGACAAACTCAGCTCAGTCATTCATTGAATCAGATGGCTCATTCATCACAAAACCAACTGATATTGCCAACTCATTGACATTATTAGCAAACTTAGGCATGACATGCTACCAAAAAACGTTGACACTACTGACCAAATTATGAAAGCCAAGCATTGTAATTTTGAATTCCGTAAACTGAGTGTGGAAGAGGTGAAAACATTATTCTTGTCTATCAACAATGACAAGCCACTCTGGTCTGACAACTTGGAGGGAAAATTACTGAAGCTAATAGCTGATGTTATTGCCACTCCTATTTGCCATATTTTCTATTTAAGCCTACTAGAAAATGTGTTCCCCCTCATCAATCTAGACACAATAGCCATAATGACAAAGTGAAAACAGGTTTTTAGACATTTTTGCAAATGTATTAAAAATAAAAAACAGAAATACCTTATTTACATGAGTATTCAGACCCTTTGCTATGAGACTAAATTGAGCTCAGGTGCATCATTTTTCCATGGATCATTCTTGAGATTTTTCTACAACTTCATTGGAGTCCACCTGTGGTAAATTCAATTGATTCAACATGATTTGGAAAGGAACACACCTGTCTATATAAGGTCCCACAGTTGACAGTGCATGTCAGACCAAAAACCAAGCCATCTGTCGAGGCACAGATCTGGGAAGGGTACCAAAAAATGTATGCAGCATTGAAGGTCCCCGAGAACACATTGGCCTCCATCATTCTTAAATGGAAGAAGTTGGGAACCACAAAGACTTTATAGTGCTGGCCGCCCGGCCAAACTGACCAATCGGGGGAGAAGGGCCTTAGTCAGGGAGGTGACCAAGAACTTGATGGTCATTCTGACAGAGCTCCAGAGTTCCTCGGTGAAGATGGGAAACCCTTCCAGAAGGACAACCGTCTCTGCAGCACTCCACCAATCAGGCCTTTATGGTAGAGTAGCCAGATGGAAGCCACTTCTCAGTAAAAGGCACATGACGGCCTACTTGGAGTTTGACAAAAGGCACCGAAAGACTCTCAGACCATGAGAAACAAGATGTTCTGCTCTGATGAAACCAAGATTGAACTCTTTTGCCTGAATTCCAAGCATCACGTCTGGAGGAAACCTGACACCATCCCTACAGTGGAGCATGTTGGTGGCAGCATCATGCTGTGGGGATGTTTTTCAGTGGCTGGGACTGGGAGACTAGCCAGGATCGAGGGAAAGATGAAAGGAGCAAAGTACAGAGTTCCTTGATGAAAACCTGCTCCAGGACCTCAGACTGGAGGTTCACCTTCCAACAGGACAACAACCCTAAGCACACAGCCAAGACAATGCAGGAGTGGCTTCGGGACAAGTCTCTGAATGTCCTCAAGTGGCCCAGCCAGAGCCCAGATTTGAACCCGAACATCTCTGCAGAGATCTGAAAATAGCTGTGCTGCGACGCTCCCACCCAACCTGACAGAGCTTGAGAGGATCTGCAGAGAAGAATGGGAGAAACTCCCCAAATACAGGTGTGCTGAGCTTGTAGCGTCATACCCAAGAAGACCCGAGGCCGTAAGTACAGAGTAAAGGGTCTGAATACATGTAAATGTGATATTTCAGTTTTGTATTTTTTATGCGTCAACATTATGGGTTATTGTGTGTAGATTGATGAAGGAAAAAAACAATATAGGCTGTAAAGTAACAAAATGTGGAAAAAGTGAAGGGGTTTGAATACTTTCCGAATGCACTGTATAATATTCAATGAATACGTTTTATTGTAAATTTCATATTTTGTAATAACTCACTATTGTTTATAGGTTATGTAGTACTAGGCCTTTGGGTGCCAAAGACATCGATTAAGGCAGACCCTCACACCTCTCTGATTCAGAAGGGTTGGGTTAAATGCGGAAGACACATTTCAGTTGAATACATTCAGTTGTACAACTGACTAGGTATCCCCTTTCTTCAGTAAACTTTAAAGCACATTTTCATGTCTTTAGTTAATGGGTACAAACTAACTATCTTAAGGTACTTTACGCTAGGCTGTTTGAGAATGTTTGACTCCTAAGCAACCTGCCTACACATTGTTGGAAGTACAACAGACATATATAGCTAATGTAGTAGGTCAAAGCTGTGTGCTTGAAAACCTTGGTAGCGCATGGGTGAAGAACGCATTGTGGTGGTCATGTGAATTTCCTTCCTTTTTCGGCTTCAGACCAATGCCTATTTCTCACTTAAAATATAGTTATTTGTTTTTAATATAATTCCATTGACTGATTGAATATATTCAAAGAGGGATGGGGTGTCTCTTTTATTAAGAACACTTATTTATGTCTTTGGGAAATGGGATGAACACTTCAAAGCAGTCAGTTATGAGAGGAGCTTTTGATTTGGCAGAATTAGAGATAGGCAACCCCTAAATTACATAATCAAACGTACTTTACTCCATCATCTCTAGAGGAGGTTGAAAGGCAGAGCAGTAGATAAGGGGCAAACACATCTATCACATGTATATTTACACCACATTGAAATGGGTACAATGTTTTCCAACACATTCGTTTACCAGGACCACATTAAATCCAGTGTCAGGTGTAAATGGACCGTCTTTAGAGCTTTTTTGAGAATTACGACAAAACCAAAGGCAGGTCCTTGTGAACCACATACAGAGATTGCCTGTTGGTACATTTTCTTTATTGGCTTGTCAAATATGTTTACCACACACTGACAGATTGAAGTTGTGACATCAGGGACCCACTATATTACCAAAGGGTCTTTTGTATTCTGAGCTCTCACCACTGTGAAAAGCTTTCTATCGATTGGCAACAAACTAACAGAGAGGATTTAGTACTGAGGAGAAGCACAAGCCATTTCCCTGGATTGAATATTCAAACAGTTCTTATTTGTTTAGGGACAGATCAAAATTTACCGTGAGGAGGGGTGGTCCAAAATAGGGGAGGGTTGTCAAACTTTTTGTTTTCCTTTGGGGAGGGTTCTGTGATTTTCTGGGGAAGGGTAGTGTGTTTTTTCCCTGGTTTACATTTGCTCTTCTGCTAGTATTTTTCCTATAAACAATGGCTTGATTTAATTTTGATATTACCCTAATAAAGTTTAGAAAAGTTTGAAGGTGTGGCTATTATTAAGCTTTAGTTACTGCAGGCCTTTGATATAAAGGCAGTGTGCTCCAACTCCGACAGTTGAACTTTAGATGAGGAAGGCTGTTTCAGGCCTACCATAGTCACTCTTACAATCTAACATTATAATGCTTATGTTTATAACAAATACTTGGATGGAAAATTAACGAATTTACCCTCCTTCTGTACATCTTTTTGGATACCAGACGAAGAGCTCAATGACTTTCAACAAGGCACCGTCATAGGATGCCACCTTTCCAGCAGTTTTCCAGTCAGTTCATCAAATTTCTGCCTTGCTAGAGTTACTCCAGTCAACGGTAAGTGCTGTTATTGGGAAGTGGAAACATCTAGGAGCTCACGGCTCACGGCTCAGCCATGAAGGGGTAGACCACACAAGCTCGCAGAATGGGACTGCCGATTGCTGAAGCACGTAACGCGTAAACATAATCTGACCTCAATTGCAACACTCGCTACCTAGTTGCAAACTGCCTCCGGATGCAACATCGGCGTCGGCTGGAGTGGTGTAAAGCTCGCAGCCATTGGACTCTGGAGCAGTGGAATCGCGTTCTCGGGAGTGATGAATCATGCTTCACCATCTGGGAGTACAACGGACGAATCTGGGTTTGGCGGATGCCAGGAGAACGCTGCCTGCCCCAATGCATAGTGCCAACTCTAATGTTTGATGGAGGCACACCATGGTTCACCTGCAGCCCCAAACATCTAAATAAGCTACGAGCCGAACAAGCTTGTAAGAATCGTACTTAAACTCCCCCTTATACTCATCTGGAAGTTGAATTTTGTCTCGATCTCTGTAATGTGTCTGTATCTAATTTAATTGTATACGCAAACCATGATATTGAAGTACTGAAGTCAGTATGCTTTGTTTATTGGTTGCGTGGTGCATTGGCACAGAAACCTGTTGGTGGAAAATTTGTTGTATATATTTTAATATGGTATAACAATTTAGAAAATCGGATTTTCCCCTAACTGATAATTGTCTGCGGCCAGATCTGATCATAGTGTAATGAAACAGGTAGGGAGAGTGAGCTCGTGTGTGTGGTGGTCGGTGAACCCTCAACTCTATGGCCCGTAGCCCTGTGTGGCATCGACTGTGCAACTAAAGCATGCTGAAGTGGCAAAGTCGACATCCACATTTATAATGTGGGTCGCTACACTTATTGTTGTTTGTTGTCGTAAACATGAGTTCATTCTGAGGGGGGAGGGTGTTCAATTTATTTTACAGTACAAGGGGAGGATCATGTGAAAATATGTTTTACTTTGGGGAGGGGGGTGCATTTTTTATGACGCCTTGAGTTGGACCCCCCCTCCCAGTAAAGTTCAATCTGTCCCTTATCATCTCTAAGAATAACTTTTTGGGTTGCACGTAACAATATCAACACAGCCCGCCATAGACCAACATGTACATTTGATGCACCGTAGCCCTCTATTGAAATCCAATAGAGTCAACTGTCAAGACATATCTCCTCAACATGGAATGACTCTCATTAGTTAACAGCACAACCAAGAGTTAACCTTGAATGACCGCATATGACTGCAGTGTGTTCGTGTTTTATCAATTGCGGGAGAGTGTGTGTGCATGTGTGTGTGTGCCTGCATCTTCACCAGTGTGTGCATGTCGGTGTGTGTGCCTGCATCTTCACCAATGTGTGTGTGTGCCTGCATCTTCACTAGTGTGTGCATTTGTGTGTGTGTGTGTGTCCCAGCATCCCACTCAGCATTATATGTGTGGTCCCTGTCACATTAGCATTACTGATATGTGTGCTGTGTGCAGCATTACAGAGAATTAAGTGGCTGACTAACTTAAGCTGTCAGTGCTCTAATTAAAACAACTCTCTCTCAGGCTGATGGAGGAGCAATGGAAAGCTGCTAATTAAATACATTAAGGCCACATTCTGGACAAAAGGATTTCTTTAAGGTCAACTATCACGTTTCAGGTAAGACCCAGATGCAGACCGTCGAAGTAACAAAATGTATTACTAGTACAGGGGCAGGCAAAACGACAGGTCAGGGGCAGGCAGAGGTCAGTAATCCAGATAGAGTGTAAAAGGTCCAGAACGGCAGGCAGTCTCAGGGTCAGAGCAGGCAGGGGTCAGTAATCCAGATAGAGTGTAAAAGGTCCAGAATGGCAGGCAGTCTCAGGGTCAGGGCAGGCAGAATGGTCAAAACCGTGAATCTAGAAAACAGGAACTAGAACAGAAAGGCGCAAGGGGAAAACCGCCGGTAGGTTTCACGAAACAAAACGAACTGGCAACAGACAAACAGAGAACACAGGTATAAATACACAGGATAATGGGGAAGATTGGCGACACCTGGAGGGGGGTGGAGACAAGTACAAAGACAGGTGAAACAGATCAGGGTGTGACATTAACAGTGTCAAAACAGTTTGTTGTCATTCAGTTGTGTTTATGTTAAATGCACCAATGTGAATGTTAATTTACCGAATTGCCATTCGAATTAAGATTGTCAAAGAAAGTTGACTTCATCGGTGAGATCCTGTTTTGTCTTAGCGAATATATTATGTAGGCTACAGACAACTATCCCCAGTGCACCCATTTCCCATAGTCACACAATGGTAGGTAAACCTCCTTATCTTATTCCAGTGCGACCAGAGGGAGACCATAGTCAGTAAGCTGTCCTTGTCACCAGCCTTATTATCAGTTAAACATGGATTTAGAGGCCCCTAGTGTATGCTTCAGCCACACATCCTCAGCCACTGTACAGAATACTGAGTTTGACTTTCAATATGAGAGTATAGGCTATGGACGATATGTGAGTCTGGGGGTTTAAAACTTATGACCCAGCAAAAGGTCCAACCAGTGTGAGCTATTACTGTGTCCAACACCATCCATGCCACACCATTCATTACCATCAATAACCGTAATAATATTTGCACTGCACCTGGAATTGCTTTTCCTTTTTATATTTCAGTAGGATTTATGTTGTGAAATGTGTGTGTGTGTGTGTGTACACCTGTGTGTGTGTAAGCGTTTCAACCATGTTTGAATACCGAAGGGACCCCCCCCCCCCCAGCAGCCCGGCCTAGGCCCTGTAGTGAGTGGTCAGCAACCATGTTCCAGTGATATTAGTGAATTGATTTATATGTTGGGAAACACTGTGCACTCCCTCTAATAGAGCTTTAAGACAGGATGATGGACAACTCCTCTGGATAGACTGCATTGCTGCATTTCTCCACCGTTAAAAGCAGCTGAATTTATTGTCGCTCTGATGTGATGAATTAAGCGCTCAGGCAAATTTAGCTTGTGACCTTTCTCATTCTAATCAACAAAGCAGGCGGCCAAGCCAAATATGTATACCCACACTGATCCCTCAGAACAGGTGTGTTTGGTTCAATAGAAGAGGCAAATCAACATCGGGCTTGGGTCACAGTTCCACATTTCACCTCTTTGAGAAAGCCATACCGAAAGCAGTCAATGAAGCTATAGGATACTGTAGCCTGCCAAACAACATTCTGGTGACTTTAAGCCAATTAAGGACCCAAAATCAGCCCAGTCTATTTGCATATGGACCACATTTACAATACCGCTGATTGGCTGGTAGATAATTGGACCCCCTCAGCCAGATGACAACAGACTGATTGACCTGCGTTGACATTCTCGACATTGTCGGACTAAGTCCTCCACCCGCTTAGAGAAATCACAGCCAATCAGCCAGAGATATGCAAAGGCACATGTGGAGGATCTTGAGAGTTGAGACCGTAAGGGACGGGATCAGCTGCCCTAACAGGCCACCCTGTCTTGATCTGAAAACCATCCACTCTGTAGAAGAGAGGCGCCAGAGAGCCCAGACATGACTCATTTCGAGAACTAAATTGCTTTCACTTGAAAAGGCAAGACGGTGTTACGAAACAAACCCCTCGCAGTGTGAGAAGTTAAGTTAGTCTGTCCCCCAAAAAATGGAATGGGAAGGAAGCAGCAAAACGTTTGGCCGCACCGTCTCTACCGTCTCCACTTTTCCTGCTTTAAAACAAACCCCTTGTTTGTCAATATTGTTGTGGCTCTCGCCTTGTAGCCCTTGTGAATGCACCGGTAAAACTGGAAATAAAATCGGAGTCCCGTAGTCACACTCTCCATCTCTTACGAGTTTCTCTGAGTGAAGGGGCCTCTTGCCACTCTCTCCATCTTCGGAGCTGGTCTGTGCCACAGGGAGCGGATTTCTTATTTGTTGCATCAGTGATTCGGACTGAGCTGAGAGAAGAGGAGGAGGAGGTGGAAAAGAGCGGAGTCTAGGCAGAAGGGGGGGCCTCCAGGACTAGCAGTGTCCCTGACCTTCAGGAACTTTATTGGCTTTCACAAATGGCTCTGCAGGGTGTCGTCTCCAGCTAGCCTTAGCCACTACTGGCCCGACGCCACCTCCACCACCACTAACCCCTTTAATGATTACAGCTATAGGCCCGGTTTACCATATCTGAACCGGAGCTGAGGCCATGATAACGTGGGCGCAGCACTTTTCTGTAGCATCTTGCAGTTACTTTACGTCTTGTTAACAAAAAAAAATCAATCACTTGTTTGTTTTCAGCCTTCATATGAACCTGCTGGGTTTGCATAGGCCTACAATGAGTTATTTATTGAGAATGTTTAAACATAATGACCTGATAATCGCTGACTACCACTGGTACAAATAGCTCGTCTTTTGGATGAACGCCAGCCTTCGGTACAGCAGCAAAGAAACTAACATAGATGACTTTATCATTTTTGCCTGGTGACCTTTCTGGCTTTCTCCTCCTCCCCTTCTCCCTACTCCTCTCAACGCCTTCTCCTCTCGGTTCCATTCTTACCCATTCCCTACCTCCTCTCGCTGTCCTTCTCTACATCCCGTTCTCTCTCCTCTTTCCTCCCTTTGTCTCTCTCACTCCCTCTCTCTAGTTCTCCTTCTCGCTGCCTCTCTCCCACACTATTTCTCCCCCTCCTTCCCTTTATCCCCTCCTTCTTTCTCTCCCCCTCTATCGCTCCCTTCCTTTCTCTCCCTCCCTCTCTCAGGAGAATTATTCATAGAGGGACTCTGAATAGGGTTTCAAGGTTAAGTGGCAGTGTGTTCGGCGGTCGTGCTGAGTTGTGCACTCTGTGTCTGTTCTCTGTACTGTGGGGTGGGGGGGTGGGGTTGGCTGGGAGACAGCCTATCACATCGTCGCACAACAAACAGGGGGGCTGTGCCTGGCCTGGAGTGAGGAACACAATAAGAGGCAATCAATAGGTTTCAATATGGCCCGCCGCAGGCTGGAAATGAAACTCAATTTTATTTTGCAATCTGGTGCATTTATTAGATGAGCGGATATTGATGGAGAAAATAGCCCTGGTGGTGCTCTGTCCAATACACACACGAGCTGGGTCTGGTTTATAGGCAGATTTCTTGAGCAAAGACGAGATGAGAGACAGTGTCTTTTGTTAATGGATGCTATACTGTAAATAGATCCTACAAATACTATGTCGATGTATACAAAACATCAATTAGATTAGATACTTCTCAGAAAAGTCACAGTTGCCACCTTCCCTTCCTCACTCCCCACTGGTTGAATCAAAGTTGTTTCCACGTCATTTCAATGAAATTACGTTGACTCAACGTGGAATAGACATTGAATTGACGTCTATGCCCATTGGGTCATCTGATGTCTGTTTGTTTTTTTACTAGTCTTTCCTCCTAACCCTTCAAGCATATACCTGTAGACAGCAACCAAAGTAGAGACCTTCCTTCCATGTAGTGACTTTGGCTAAATCAAGAGTCACAGCCCCACAGCAGATGCTGGAAGTGAACGTCCATCCCACAGATCCCGCAGGGCCTATCAGGAGTTAACACGATTAAAGTGGATCAAGGCTGATTGTGCCTAATTCACCAGTTAAGTAATCAGAAATACTATAGCAGATGGTGCTCTGCTCTCCATCCACTATCCCATTCTATACTTTGCTTTCATCCTCCTCTCTCTGCCCCCCCCACACACTTCCCCACCACCACCGCACACACACTTTCCCTCTCTCTATCAACCAAGGACAGGGTCAGGGGGTCGAGATGTGTGGATGGTGCTTGTATGTGTCTGGCTGTGCTGTTGGGCACCAAGATATGGTGTTATTACAGGGCCCGGGGTCTGTGGTGGATCATCCAAATGCTCTCTAGCAAACTTCAGACGGGCTTGGACATGTACTGGCTTAAGCAGGGGGACACTGCAGGATTTGAGTCCCTGGCAGCGTAGTGTGTTACTGATGGTAGGCTTTGTTACTTTGATCCCAGCTCTCTGCAGGTCATTCACTAGGTCCCCCTGTGTGGTTCTGGGATTTTTGCTCACCGTTCTTGTGATCATTTTGACCCCACGGGGTGAGATCTTGCGTGGAGCCCCAGATCAAGGGAGATTATCAGTGGTCTTCCATTTCCTAATACTTGCTCCCACAGTTGATTTCTTCAAACCAAGCTGCTTACTTATTGTAGATTCAGTCTTCCCAGCCTGGTGCAGGTCTACAATTTTGTTTCTGGTGTCCTTTGACAGCTCTTTGGTCTTGGTCATAGTGGAGTCTGGAGTGTGACGGTTTGAGGTTGTGGACAGGTGTCTTTTATACTGATAACAAGTTCAAACAGGTGCCATTAATACAGGTAACGAGTGGAGGACAGAGGAGCCTCTTAAAGAAGAAGTTACAGGTCTGTGAGAGCCAGAAATCTTGCTTGTTTGTAGGTGACCAAATACTTATTTTCCACCATAATTTGCAAATAAATTCATAAAAAATCCTACAATGTGATTTTCTGGATTTTTTTTCTCATTTTGTCTGTCATAGTTGAAGTGTACCTATGATGAACATTACAGGCCTCTCCCATCTTTTTAAGTTGGAGAACTTGCACAATTGGTGGCTGACTAAATACTTTTTTGCCACACTGTATAGGACAAAACGCACATCACAACAAGAGAGACAACACAACACTACATAAAGAGACCTAAAGCCAATCACATAGCAAGGCAGCAACACATGACAACACAGCATGGTAGCAACACAACATAACAACATGGTAGCAGCACAAAACATGGTACGAACATTATTGGGCACAGACAACAGCACAAAGGGCAAGACGGTAGAGACAACAATACATCACACAAAGCAGCCACAACTGTCAGTAAGAGTCTTTGAATGAAGAGATTGCGATAAAACTGTCCAGTTTGAGTGTTTGTTGCAGCTCG
The DNA here is from genome assembly GCF_034236695.1 of Oncorhynchus nerka. Taxonomy (NCBI): domain Eukaryota; kingdom Metazoa; phylum Chordata; class Actinopteri; order Salmoniformes; family Salmonidae; genus Oncorhynchus; species Oncorhynchus nerka. Next base: position 35,290,467 of record NC_088403.1, read on the forward strand.
TTCCAGTTGCTAGCTGCAGCGAACTGAAAAGAGGAGCGACCCAGGGATGTGTGTCCTTTGGGGACCTTTAACAGAAGGTGACTGGCAGAACGGGTGTTGTATGTGGAGGATGAAGGCTAAGAGGGTTTTATAAATAAGCATCAACCAGTGGGCCTTTTGACGGGTATACAGAGATGACCAGCTTACAGAGTATAAAGGGCATTGATGTGTCCTATAAGGAGCATTGGTGGCAAATCTGATGGCCGAATGGTAAAGAACATCTAGCCACTCGAGAGCACCCTTACCTGCCGGTCTATAAATTATGTCTCCGTAATCTAGCATGGGTAGGATGGTCATCTGAATCAGGGTTAGTTTGGTAGCAGGGTGAAAGAGGAGTGATAATGATAGAGGAAACCAAGTCTAGATTTAACTTTAGCCTGCAGCTTTTATATGTGCGGAGAGAAGGACAGTGCACCATCTAGCCATACTCCCAAGTAATCGTATGAGGTGACTACCTCAAGCTCTAAACACTCAGAGGCAGTAATAACACCTGTGGGAAGAGGGGCATTCTTCTTACCAAATCACATGACCTTTGTTTTGGAGGTGTTCAGAATAAGGTTATGGGTAGAGAAAGCTTGTTGGACACTAAGAAAGCTTTGTTGTAGACCATTGTATCACACAATCCGGGGAGGGGCCAGCTGAGTATAAATGGATGAGACAGCTTCCTACTGCCTGAGCTATGTTGTTGATGTAAATTGAGAAGAGCATGGGGTCTAGGATCGAGCCATGGGGTTCTTCCTTGGTGACAGGCAGTGGCTGAGACAGCAGATTCTCTGACTTTATACACTGCACTCTTTGAGAGAGGTAGTTGGCAAACCAGGCCAAAGACCCCTCAGAGACACCAATACTCTTTAGCCAGCCCACAAGAATGGAATGGTCTACCGTATCAAAAGCTTTGGCCAAGTCAATAAAAATAGCAGCACAATATTGCTTAGAATCAAGGGCAATGGTGACGTCATTGAGGACCTTTAAGTTTGCAGTGACACATCCATAACCTGAGCGGAAACCAGATTGCATAACCGAGAGAATACTATAGACATCAAGAAAGTCAGTCAGTTGATTATTGACAAGTTGTTCCAACATTTTTGATAAACAGGGCAAAATAGGCCTATAACAGTTAGAATCAGCTTGATCTCCCCCTTTAAATAAAGGATGAACCAAGCAATGGGAACCTCCCCAGAAAGGAGAGACAGGCTTGGCGATGATAGGGGCAGCAACCTTAAAGAAGAAAGGGTCTAAACCATCTGACCCAGATTGTTTTTTGGGGGTCAAGTTTAAGGAGCTCCTTTAGCACCTCGGACTCAGTGACTTCCTGCGGGCAAGGGAAAAAGAGCACCGGGGATAGTCACATTAGAAGGGGCGGGAAATGAGGAAATGTTGAATGGGCAAAGAGGCATGGCTGAGTCAAATAGGAATCCTGACTTAATGAAGTGGTGATTAAAGAGCCCAGCCATGTGCTCCTTGTCAGTAACAACCACATCATCAACATTAAGGGACATGGGCAGCTGTGAGGAGGAGGGTTTATTCTCCAGGTCTTTAACCGTTTTCCAGAACTTCTTGGGGTTAGATCCACAGAGAGAGAACTGCTCCTTAAAGTAACTAACTTTGGCCTTCCGGGTAGCCTGAGTGCACTTATTTCTCATTTACCTGAACGATAGCCAGTCAGCCTGAGTATGCGTGTGCCAAGCCTTTCGCCAAATGCAATTCTTGAGGTGGAATAACTCTGCAAGATCACGGTCGAACCAGGGGGCTGAACCTGTTTTTAATTCTCCTTTTCTTTATGGGGGCATGTTTGTTAACAATACCACTGAAAATATTTAGAAAAGAAGGTCCAGGCGTCTTCGACAGAGGGGATCAAGCTGATTCTGTACAATTTTACAGTGTGAAAGGACAGTGTGAAAAGGAAATATCAGAGAAACCACAGTGTGCAGTTTGTTCGGGCCTGTGACGTGAATCAGGTATAATGGTCCCCTTGGCATCACCACTGGTCCAAGGTGAGTTGTGGCCATGGTGGGATGACGCACTGTATCTAAAGTCTGACTGGGACTCATCAGGTTGGGGTTTGTCCAACAGATACCCGTCTCCATCTGTAACCCAGCATGCATCTCTTTAGAAATCTAATCGCACATTAAGGGACAACAACCTTGAGATCCAAACAAGTCTCCCTTCATAGAACTCCCCATTTACTAATCTGTTGTCAGGGAGGGACACCAATATGGTGAGTTAGGGGAGGAGGCGGCGGAGTGAGTTACCGATGTGAACTCTCATCCTGTCCGTGCTCATTTTCAGCATCAAATTACCTCGCGAGTGCATCACCGTGCAATAACTGTAAATCACCAAATGAGAAGAAATTATTTAGCCATTTCTAAAGGGCAAAAGAGCTCAGCCGATGAATTACAAGGTAGGGGATCTAACTGAAGCAAAAGACTAATTAGAAGACATCAATAACCAAGTGTGGAGGAGAGCTGTCCACGGCCAGCAGACCAAAGGTTAATAGATAAAAGGATAGTGATCCCACTCCATGGGTTTTCAGTGACACCCGCTTTGACTCTGAATATTCAACGGCTTGTATTCATCCCTTTGACATGTTGTCAAAATGGAAATCTATCATTTGAATTGAAAGCAGTCAAGCACTTGCTTTCATAAGTGAGTGTGAGAGAGGGTGTTTGATTTTTTTGTCATAGACAGGTGTTCTCTGTCGGCCGGGTGGATGCAACTTGAGAGTGTTATTTTGGAAGGTATTATACATCATTTTTTCCTCCCCCTGGTTGTTACAGCGACTGCTTGACTGGTTGAGAGAGGAAATGATTTGTACAGCTGAATGAGTAAGCCACTGATGAGAAGTAAGGCTAATTAGAATTGTTTCTGTGATTGTAGTTCTTGGCACCTTTAAATATTTAATTAGTTAATGTTATATCATTGTATTAATTTTCTCCACAGAGCAGTGAAGATCACTTCTCCTGGGTATTTTGGCGGCGCAAAAAAAGATTTGACTTATCAACCACATATTCATGATGTGATTATCCTTGCTGATTTACGCGTGAAATACTAGATATGGTCTGTGGTTTGTGTGTTACACAGGGGAATGCAAATCAATTGGATGTGCAATGTAGTAAACTGAATTTCAACCCAACAATGTCCCTCTCTTCAGTTGTGTTTGGGAAGACATGCGCAAGTCAAAGTGACATTGTATTGTCAAGTCCGTTCTGTTGCTGGCTGAGTCTGTAGGGAGGTGAGAGAGACTGCATCTGAAGGGCCATTCTCCGAAGACGGACAGACATAACATTAGACATACACACATTCCCACAGGTGAGGGGATGACATAATGCATCAGCTGGGGGATATTGAATGCATGAAACCGGAGTGCTTGTCTGGAATGTGATTACCATTTTGATGACTCTTCTCATTTCTCCCTCTGGATTATCGATGAGATTTTCATTTGTTACATGTCTATCAGCTGTGATACATCATATTTTTTCTGATGAATCCAGTGCCTTTTTTCCTGGTCTAGCTAGTCATTGGCTTTCTCTTTCGTGTGCGATGACTGGGGAAAGCAGAGAATTCAAATGCCAGTCACATCATCTGAATATCACGGTTTAAAAGGTTACGTGTGGGCAGAGCCTGGAGCTGAGCAGTAGTCTGTGATTGTGCTTCAGGGAGAGACTCAAAGTCAGACCAGAACATGCTTCAGCAGCACAGAGGCAGACCAGAACATCCTTCAGCAGCACAGAGGCAGACCAGAGCATCCTTCAGCAGCACAGAGGCAGGCCAGAACATCCTTCAGCAACACAGAGGCAGACCAGTACATCCTTCAGCAGCACAGAGGCAGACCAGAACATCCTTCAGCAGCACAGAGGCAGACCAGAACATCCTTCAGCAGCACAGAGGCAGACCAGAACATCCTTCAGCAGCACAGAGGCAGACCAGAACATCCTTCAGCAGCACAGAGGCAGACCAGAACATCCTTCAGCAGCACAGAGGCAGACCAGAACATCCTTCAGCAGCACAGAGGCAGACCAGAACATCCTTCAGCAGCACAGAGGCAGACCAGAACATCCTTCAGCAGCACAGAGGCAGGCCAGAACATCCTTCAGCAACACAGAGGCAGACTAGAACACCCTTCAGCAGCACAGAGGCAGACCAGAACATCCTTCAGCAGCACAGAGGCAGACCAGAACATCATTCAGCAGCACAGAGGCAGACCAGAACATCCTTCAGCAGCACAGAGGCAGACCAGGGACATCCTTCAGCAGCACAGAGGCAGACCAGAGATAGGGTATCAATACAGCTACTGATGGTAAATGACTGTTGTATTTCTTGTTAGTGAGAACAAAATGCTACAGTAAACTGGAAAGTGGTGACAGTACTGATGGAAAATGAAATGGCCGCCATAAATAATGCCAATGTATTTACTGCCCTTGTAAAAAAATATGATGGAATACATTTGAACCCTGAATACATAGTAAAATGAGTTGAAGGATATATGGCGGATGGCTAACTGACTGTAATTGCGCCTTAGCAATAGGCCTTTCCTTTAAAGTGTGTATGTGGAGTAGTAAAGATAATCTTATATATTGTAGAGGGGTGTTCAGACGGCTGACATACTGTATGGGAGTATTCCTTTAGAGGAAGTCATTGCTGCTACCCGCAAGGATAGCCAGCCTGGCACTTGATGACCTTGTTGAATTCACTGGCACACTCTCACACTCTTGCTGAGACACACGTGCACAAGCGCACACACACACACGGATACGTACACACGGACCTGCACAAACTCACACACGCACACTCACGCAGACCAGCCACACACTCGCATGCATGCACGCTCACATACACACACACACACCAGCCAATAGATCTCAGTCTTCAGTGTTATCAGCAACCAGAAGCCACAGACAAGGAAGCTCTGTGAAGTACTGTCTACTCTACATCTACATAGATTCGGCTGTGTTCTACGATCCTCTCATGTTAACACACAGTTATCTATTTTCTGCCTCACACAGCTGCCCTTTTACATCCTTTTATCGGGTAAAGATCACAGAATGTTATAAAAATCCCTCCTTTCACAGAAAGCACAATACTTCCATCCACACCGTTTTGTGATCTTGGCATAATGATACACTCATTATTTGTGTGATTACGATCCCGATGATAGATCTGTCAGATGGAAGTGAGTTTCCCTCACCTTGGCTACTGTACTGTAGGGCTGATATAAAAACAGCTTCTTTGAAACAAACCTAATTAAAAAAGAGGGTGGGCTGATGGGGAGTGTAATGAGAGAACCGGTGTTTGGTGGGGGAGATGGGAAAACGAGTTAAAAGGTTCCTGTTTTAGAAGAGCGAGAAGACCGTCTGACTGGTGGGGGACGCTCCCGTCATGGGAAGGAGCCAATCAGCTTGCGCTCTCCCTCTGAGCCGCTTGGCAACAACCTCCTCGGCAAAGGCAAGCTTCTGTGTGTGGGAGGAGTGTGTGCGCGTGTTAATCATACGACAGCCAGTACATGCCCCACTCCTCTGTATTCAGGTATTGTATGAGAGCCAGCTGTTTAATGCACTCAGGTTAGACAAAACACACACAGGCACAGGCGCGTGCGCACACACACACACTTTAATTTGTGCTATAAAATGCATGATTCAGGGGTGACCACTTTCATCCCATGATTGACAGATAAATGGATGACCTCATGAATTTATAATGAAGGTCCAGCTATAAGTAGACATGGCACTACGGTCTGTATAGTTGGGACCAGAATATACAATGAACCTTTACAAGCTCCAGTATAAACTGATAGTCCCATATGGAAAACATAAAGAAGAATTGAACAAGACTCTTATGTTCCACCTGCGAAGACACATACAAGATTTATAGAAGATTCTTGTGATAGCTGACTTACTGTTTGTGTTGCATTACAAAGCATACAAGAGACGTGTAAACCAAGCCTTCTAAGGTGGGGAAATCACCACAGTCATGTATTTAAATCAAATCAAATGTATTTATAAAGCCTGTCACGCCCTGATCTGTTTCACCTGTCCTTGTGCTCGTCTCCACCCCCCACCCCACCCCCCAGGTGTCGCCCACCTTCCCTATTATCCCCTGTGTATTTATACCTGTGTTCTCTGTCTGTTTGTTGCCAGTTTGTCTTGACCGTTCAAGCTTACCAGCGGTTTTCCTGTCAGCTCCTGTCGTTTCCCAGCCTCTATTTTTCTCGTCCTCCCGGTTTTGACCTTTGCCCGTCCTGACCCTGTACCCGCCCGCCTGACCTCTCTGCCTGACCCTGAGCCTGCCATCCTGTACCTTTACTCCATCTCTGGATTACTGAACCCTTTCTGTCCCTGCCCCTGAGTCCGCCTGCACCTTCGCCCTACCCTGGATTTTCAACCCCGGCCTGACTTGACCTGTCTTTTCCTGCCCGTTGTTACAATAAACAGTGTTACTTCGACAGTCTTCATCTGGGTTTTTACCTTGATTCCTGAGACAGCCTTTTTTACGTCAGCAAATGTCACAAAGTGCTTACACACTATTCAATTGTGTTTGCCACATAAAGGCATTTACATTAACACGTACACAAATACAACCACTGACATATAATCAGCCAGAATATATTCTTATTTTGATTATTCTTTTCCATATGGATTTATAAACATCCTTTATCATATATGTATCAAGGTTAGTCCTATTGAGATGCTGAGATCTCCATTCTATAAGGAAACCCAGGGCAAGAGGAAGTATAATAATTTATGAACCAGTGTAAAAAGGCTACGAAAGGGTACAGAATATTCTCACTCACCAGCATATTAAGGGAATGAAAGGGTGTTCAGCACATGATATAAGTAAACTCCACTATTGGCAGTGTATCTCTTCCTTTCTGTCAGGGTGGCTGTGTTTTGGGCTCCTAGGCAATGTTTCTAGAGGAGATCAAGTCGGGTTCCCGCTGAGGCGTTGGCTCCACTGCCAGAGCGCTAGCTGGCTCGTGCTGCTCACGCACAGGTGTCTTCCAATGCACCCTGGCCTCCTGTATCTGGCAGATACACATAAACAGTTGTCAGCCTCAACGGGGGCCTGTATGTGTCACTGGCCTCCATCATGGGGGGGGGTGGAGGGAGCGAGAGGGGGGTAGTGGGGAGAGGGGAGGGTAGTGTAATTAGTGTAGTGTGTGTGCGTGCGTGTACATGCTTCGCTGTGTGTACATATAAGTCACATAGAGTAGTAGCTACAATGCATCTGTGCCCAAGATGAAAAATGCGCAGCACTTGATTAAGGTTCAGAAAACATTATGTATGGACACCCTTATGGTGTCCGTCAGAGTGACATAGACTGACGGGTTTCTGTTTTACCTTGCGGATTCATTCAACAAACTATTTCATCGGTCTGTTAAGTGATTATATCATCAGATTTAAAACAAAAATGCATATATTTTCTCATGGCAAACAAACATTGTTTTTCGTAAATTCAGTGAGGTAGATCTGCGTCTGTTGAATGTTTACAGAAATGCAAATGATGCTAATAATATATAAATATTTGGATGAGCAATGCCGGAGCGGCATAGACTAAAATACAGTAGAATAGAATGCAGTATAGACATATGAGATGAGTAATGCAAAATATGTAAACATTATTACAGTGACTAGTTTTCCAATTATTAAAGTGCCCATTGATTTCAAGATTATGTATATAGGGCAGCAGCCTCTAATGTGTTAGTGTTGGCTATTTAACAGTCTGATGGCTTTGAGATAGAAGCTGTTTTTCAGTCTCTCGGTCCCTGCTTTGATGCACCTGTACTGACCTCCCCTTCTGGATGATAGTGGGGTGAACAGGCAGTGGCTCGGGTGGTTGTTGTCCTTGATTATCTTTTTGGCCTTCCTGTGACATTGGGTGCCTTAGGTGTCCTGGAGGGCAGGTAGTTTGCCCCTGGTGATGCGTTGGGCAGACCGCACCACCCTCCGTAGAGCCCTGCAGTTGTGGACGGTGCAGTTGCCGTACCAGGCGGTGATATTGCCCAACAGGATGCTCTCAATTGTACATCTGTAAAAGTTTGTGATGGCTTTAGGTGCCAAGACTGAAAAAATTGCTGTTGCGCCTTCTTCACCACACTGTTTGTGTGGGTGGAACATTTCAGTTTATCAGTGATGTGTACCCCGAGGAACTTGAAGCTTTCCACCTTCCCCACTGCGGTCCGGTCGATGTGGATAGTGGGGTGCTCCCTCCTATAGCAAAGTATATTGAATTCATAATTCAATATATTTTGCTATACATTACAGACACAAGAACACAGTAGAGTAGTTTCAGAAGTGACAGCAGCACCAATGTGCTATTCCCAAGGCGCTCTATTTGTAAAGTATAGTGCATAAAGACCTGCCATTCCATTCAGTTTAGTGGTAAATAACTGCCACCTGCTGGTGAAAAATAAAAACTACAGTCTGCTTGACTCAGACAGACACACTTAGAAAATGTAAATGTTTTTAAAAAATTATAAAGATGAAGACATAAATACACAATTCTAACCAGTTTAAAATAAAGTAATATACAACGCAATCAAATACCACCTATTATAAATGTAGATTATACAGCAGTACAGTACAGTATCCCTTCATAATCATTTATTTGATTAAAACATGCTCTAAATAATCCACTGTCATTCTCTCCTCACATAACCTACAACAGAACCTGGATGATATGGGAGAGGAGAGGGACAGTCACAGAGCCATATCATCAAGAAATAAATTGTGCCATTAACCCATATGGGCTCTTTGGAGATAAGTGCTCCGTTCAAGTAGGCCCTGCATCAAGAGCAGCAGACAGCACCAAGACAAAAGGCTTATGTCTAAATCCTTTCTAAGAACTGCTTATGAGGCCAACGATGAGTGACGACCCTCTCTCTCTTTGGCAAGCATGCCGTTTCAACATGCGTTCTGCTTGTGTAAAGTGGATAATGAGCCACGCTCTCCTGTGAGTGTTGAGAGAGGAAGACTGAAAGGAAGGGGTACCTCACTGGGAGCAGCGGCTCTGGCTGAGGTCCAGGTACTGCTGAAGGAGAGTCTTCCACGGTCTCATCTCCCCCAGGTAAGTCCTCTCCACCTCACTACCGCCTGCTAACTCACCCATCCTAGATGCTGTTTCATCTCCCCCAGGTAAGTCCTCTCCACTTCACTACCGCCTGCTAACTCACCCATCCTAGATGCTGTCTCATCTCCCCCAGGTAAGTCCTCTCCACCTCACTACCGCCTGCTAACTCACCCATCCTAGATGCTGTCTCATCTCCCCCAGGTAAGTCCTCTCCACCTCACTACCGCCTGCTAACTCACCCATCCTAGATGTTGTCACAACATAGAAAGATAGAGATGATTGAATGATTGCTTAAATGAATGAATAGGGGTATAAATATGTTGTGTACAATATTTGCCTAGCATAAAGCAGGTATGATTGGGTTTCTTGAGTGATGTAGGCCTCTAGCATTTGAAATAATGCATGTAGGATATTGCTAGGTTACCCATGAGATAGACAGCATAGGCAGACAGCAACAGGATTAGAAGCAGAGCCAAAGTCAGAAGGATGAAGAGGATGAGGAACAGTCTGCGTCGAGGGTGAGTGTGTGATGTTTTAGTGCCCTCCTCTTCCTCACTGGTGTGTAGTGTCTTAATGCGCTCCTCTTCGATGCCAACAGTACTGTGTCCATTTACCAGCTGGGTGATGAATAAATACTTGAACCTCTTCTTCGAGGGTTATCGTTGAGCGTCATGTTTTGTTTGTAGAGGTAGATGGAGACACTGCCTCTGGCTCTTCTAGAACATATTTTGCATGCCAAGGAGCCTTATCTGTGTCTATTGATAGTACTTTGATTGATCCCTGGTAAATTAGTAGGAATGGATTCAGAGGTGTCGTAGACATCTTTTTTAAAACATATAATTAGGCATAATGATTATGGCTCTAGATTGCAAGAAAAAGCTGTTTCAGGTGTTTGAAAAATGCTAAATTCGGCAAACCCCCCTCCATCCTCACATACTTCGCGCCCCCTCTACAATAATGGGTGCATGACACCCCTGAATAGATGTGTATACTTTTGCCACCCTTACCTGCTGCAGGCCAGTGTTATGATACTGATGATTTGTCGTAACAGAAGGTTTGTTTACGTTCTACCGTTGTGGCTAGATGGAGTTGGCCTACAGCACCATCTAGTGGTCATGTCAGGGACAACAAAGGTTGACAACTGTAGCATTGAAGCTAAACCTAACCCTAAACCTTCCATGAGCATAACCTCATTCTCCTAAACTGCTACGTTAATTCACCTAACCTGCCACGTTAATTATCCTAACGTACCATGTTAGTTATCCTAACTTGCTTTGTAAACAAACCATACCAATGGCATCACCACACAGGTCAGTGCTGTTGGCATTCTTCCCTCTTCTTTCTCCAGGAGTGGGTGTGGTCTGAAAGCTCATTGGCTGTTCTGAAACCAACCAGAAGAGAGGAGAGCCTACTACTATATCTATCCGGAACAGACCAATCACGCAACCATAGAAAATAAACCATGACATTGTAGATACAAGCCATATACTGGACCATCATGACTGGAGAATTTATAACGCAATCTGTTATAACTGATTCCAGGCAAACCATGCGATTCTGTCAGATCTCTGTCTTTGATCAAAAATAAATGCATGTCTTACCATGGGGATTATCTTGTTAATAATCAGAGTGATGTGCATATATGAATATCTGAGTACATACAACATGCATGTGTATACATGATTATCTGAGTGCCTACAACATATACAGTACATTTTGCATATATATATATATATATATATATATATGAAAATCATCTCTTATCTGGATTCTTTCGGGCAGAATATTCAGGATATGATCATCTCTTCATTCCTTCACCGTATTGGTGCATGCTCAATCTCAATGCATCATTTCCTCCTTCCATCATATTTCCTTCTGTAAAAGAAGATTGATATCCACCGTCTTGAAACAAGGCCAGTCAAAACACTTCACTGTGAGCCTATATGTGTACCTGCACCTCTCAGTGAATGTTTCTCTGACACAACCACAGCCCCACACTTCCTTTGTGCCTTGTCACTAAGGCAGAGAGCCTCAAGGCCAGAGCTGGCTAATTATACCCCAGCGGAGGTGACACACTAACAGGTGGCCGCTCTCCCATTCTCCCTAGGGACATGGACAACCGTGCCACCACTGCAGCCAGCCAGCACTCAGCTCAAGTCTGTTTTTTTCCCTCACTCTTACAGTACCTCTAGAGACTAGTTTGCTGCATCTGATTTAAAGGCACTCGACATACGCCACCATGGAGAGGTTCAGATTAGATATACTGTAGATGCTAGCAGTCACCTGGACATTGTGAAAGCAATGCATGTATCTTCCAGTGTGTTCACATCCATCAGTGGGAGCTGGCATTTTGTCAGTGAGGCGTTCTGCGGCAGTTTTTTTTATTTATTGTGATAGGCAGCAGAGCTGGCTGGCTGGCTCTGGGGCCAACTGTAAACAGGGGTGGAGGGATGATGGGGGGGGGTAGCTGCTGAGGAGATATAAAAAATACTGTGCATGAAAGTGGTTAGCATCCATGTGGAAGTGTGTGTGGCGTGCGTGCGCTGACGTTGTCACACCTGTTCGTAGGCTTCAATGGGCTGGATGCCTCTAACACCCTGGGGGGACTAACCAGCCGTGGTAATGACTCGCTCACAGCTTTGCACCTCCCCACTTTCACTAATAGTTTGCACTAAACACATCAAACATACTGTATAGTACCTACGCACATATGCAATGCCAGTGCATTGCATGTAATTAACATGCAACGGAGACAGTTTAAAGTTCATTATAACTCTAACATGATTGGAGACTGGAGGATAACTACTCATCACTATCAGCTATTCCATGCTGTTCAGACCTTCAAGCTCACAAAAGGTCTAGACAATATGCTCCTTCACCATGGAAAGCTCATATTGGTAATCCTAGAGAGGTTTAGTGAAGAAAAAGTGCTAAGTCATTCAGTGAAACAAGGCCAGCCATTGAGTCTAGACAAAAGTGAGGACAGAGAATGCATTCAATAGTCTTGACGGAATTTGTACCAGTCGAGGAACATTCCTAAGCTTCTTCTTCGTATCTCGGACTGAATAACCCGCAGATAAAGAGCTCATATATTGTAAGAATCCACACAGCCTCGAGAGAATAGTGTCTGTGGACTGACTGACCTAGTCTGCATGCATATGATGTGGGAATGAATAAGACAAGTCACTAATAAACAGACACCAACCTGTGAGTTTCAGCAGGTCCTTGGGGTCGGCGCACACGTTCATCTTGTGGAGGTCGTTCAGTGATTCTGCCGTGTACAGTTCCCTCTCCTCGTCGAAGCATTCCAGGTCTAGACATATCTCTGTCATTGTCTCTGATGTTAGGAACAACTTGAAGACAGGAAAGACTCTGTCAATGGAGTGTTATCACAAACTTAACCAAAGAGCGCCAATTCCATGCCTGAATTTAACCTTTATTTAACTAGGCAAGTTAGTTAAGAATAAATTATTATTTACAATGACGACCTACATCGGCCAAACCCGGACAATGCTGGGCCAATTGTGCGCCGCCCTATGGGACTCCCAATTACAGACGGTTGTGATACAGCCTAGAATCGAACCAGGTTGTCTGTAGTGACACCGCAAGCAATGAGATGCAGTGCCTTAGACCGCTGCGCCACTCGGGAGACCAAACCCCTTCAATAAACTAGATACTTTCAAAACAAATGGACTTCAAAATGAGTTGAATCCTAAAATAGTCCAAATTAAGAGGCTAATAGTCTGTTGATGAAGTCAGTCAAATAGCCTGGCTTTAGTAATGGGTAACCCAGTGGCCCCTGAGAAATGAGTCCAGGGCTGGGCATGGACCCCCTGGGGGGGCATGTGGGACATGACCCACAGCAGGTCCATCCGGTGTTATAGTCTGGCACTGCCATCCCCTATATCCCTCCGTCACTCCCAATTGGTCTGACAGACAGACAGCTGTGCCCTTGCCTTTTCCAATGGGTCCCTGATAAATGACAGCTCAGGGGGATTTAGAGAATGCCATTTGCCATAGCCAGGAAGGGTCTTACATCACACATTAAAGGGTCAGTCCATGTCCATTAGCACGCAGCCTTCACCCCGTTTAACACTGATAGGTCTATCGGTTTCTGGTTCAAAGTGCCTTATAAAGTGACATGTACAGTAGTCTGGTCCAAGAACCGTATGTGATTTATCCAATTGCTCTGAGTATCATTATTATACATACATTATATAGCGTGATAATAGACTGTGGAGTGAGTTATCTATTGCCTGCCTTGCTCAAAAGTTTTCTGGCAGTAAGTCATTGTTTTTCGATCAGTGTACTTACCAGTCTGTAGGAGAAAAATGAAGCCCGAAAGATAAAGGATTTCCAAGCTGGATCACAATAACCTTGTTTGGTTGTTACCTCAATAACCCAGGCGGATACAGTGTTAATATCACAATATCACACATTGTCTGTGTGTGTGTGTCGGTGTGTCCTCCTTTGCATGACGATCCATTTATCCCGACTCAATTTGGCCCAAGAGAGACAGAGCAGAGGATCAGGTTTCCAAATAGGCCCACTACTACCCACCAGAACTTTAGATAAAGACCCTCCCGTTCCCAATGTAAGTAGAAACCCAAGGCATGAAAGATGCATCTGTCTATTTGTTCCAGACTTGGTGTTAAGCGATACCATTCTCATAGGCTAAAGTTCAAAGCTTTGGTAGACTAAAGGGATAGTTTACCCAAATTACAGTACATATTGATTTCCTTACCCTATAAGCAGTCTATGGACAAGGTATGACAGTATGACATAGGTATGACAGTACACTATATATATATATATATATATATATATAAGCATGTGGACACCCCATCAAATTAGTGGATTCGGCTATTTCAGCCACACCTGTTGCTGACAGGTGTATAAAATTGAGCACACAGCCATGCAATCTTCATTGACAAACATTGGCAGTAGAATGTAGAATAGTGAAGAGCTCATTGACTTTCAACATGGCACCGTCATAGGATGGTGCCACGTTCAAGTCAGTTTGTCAAATTTCTGCCCTGCTAGAGCTACCCCGATCAACGGTAACTGCTGTTAATGTGAAGTAGAAACATCTAGGACCAACAACAGCTCAGCCGCGAAGTGGAAGGCCACACAAGCTCACAGAACTGGACCACCGAGGGCTGAAACGGGTAAAAATAGTCTATCCTCAGTTGCAACACTCACTACCGAGTTGCAAACTGTCTCTGGAAGCAACGTCAGCACAACAACTGCTTCATGAAATGGGTTTCCATGGCTGAGCAGCCGCACACAAGCCTAAGATCACCATGCGCAATGCCAAGCATCTGCTGGAGTGGTGTAAAGCTCTCCGCCATTGGACTCTGGAGCAGTGGAAACGTGTTCTCTGGAGTGATGAATCACGCTTCACCACCTGGAGGTCCGACGGACGAATCTGGGCTAGGCGGATGCCAGGAGAACGCTACCTGCCTGAATGCAGTGCCAACTGTAAAGTTTGGTGGATGAAGAATAATGGTCTGGGGCTGATTTTCATGGTTTAGGCTCCTTAGTTCCAGTGATGGGAAACAATGACATTCTATACAATTATGCGCTTCCAACTTTGTGGCAACAGTTTGGGGAAGCCCTTTCCTGTTTCAGCATGACTATACCCCCATGCACAAAGCAAGGTCCATGCAGAAATGGTGTGCGAAGATCGGTGTGGAAGAAGTTGACTGGCCTCAATCCCATCGAATACCCATGGGATGAATTGGAACACCGACTGTAAACCAGGCCTAATCACCCAACATCAGTGCCCAACCTCAGTAAGGCTCTTGAGGATGGATAGTCCCCGCAGAAATGTTCCAACATCTAGTAGAAAGCCTTCCCAGAAGAGTGGAGGATTTTATAGTAGCAAAGGGGGGGACCAACTCCATATTAATGCCCGTGATTTTGGAATGAGATGTTTGACCAATTGGGTGTCCACATACTTTTAGTCAGGTAGAGTAACTACTATATGTTAGCATGTTCACATTTCCCATCCAAATCATCTATAAATAACTTGAGTCAAGAGAGTAGATTTTTATACTTTAGGATGAGTTGGACATGAAGCACAAAATGCTTCCATTGACTTGCATATTGGTGCAAATATGTCATTATGCAATTCGGTTGATCTATCCCTTAAAGCTAGAATCTTTAGTTGCTACATCAATTTTTGGACTTATAAATTAATATATACACGTAACGCCTCATGACCTTAGTTCAACTATCGTTGAACCCAAAATAAGCTTGTTTTACTCCGTTTGTAAACAAACACTTTATAGCCTCGAAACATGGTTAAAACTATACGTTTGATATCATGCATGGTCAGTCAGTCCTTGCATCCATAACTCTGAATTTGAGTGGTTACATTTCTCGGTAACACTATTTTGGTAGTCCGTCTGTAGATGCGCTAGACGATCAGTAGCAGTTCAGCGATCTACTTACCCTAACGATGGCCGAACCAAATATTGTGGCACATTCCTAATATTTTTTTTACCAAAACAGAGGGTGATCACTTTATTGTTTTAATTAAGGACTCCATAACTCATATTTTTTTTATTCGATAGCAGGTATTTGGAGCCCAAACTCCAGAGAAGCAGGGACGTTCTTGGTTGTTTGACTAGTTACCGAATCATGCATCTCTGCTGTGCTGCAGTGTAGCGTTAAGTGTTCTATGAAACAGGCATACTTGTGGGAAAGTACTGTAATGCTAAGACCTTCTTCCCCTGTCCTTTCCTCACTCAGCTTGCACAAGCACATCTCTCTGGAGGACCCATTTTACAGCCATATGCACAAACTGCAACATTCTCTGAAAAAAAAAAAACAGGTTTAGAGGGACACATTGACAACTACACATTTCCAAAGAAACTGTAAAGCAGTTCCTCTTCCTCAAATGTGAAATCAGCTTCCAGGAAAAGCTGACACTAGGATAAATTAACCAAAAATCAATTTGGTTGACTGGTAATTGGTCTCTGCTATTCTATTCATTTTGTGTGCATCTGAGAGATTACGTAATGACATACTTCAGCTCAATATACTCCTTATCCTCTGACTGGTCTGAAGGCTGGCCATAAACAATGATTGACCTGGCGATAAGTACTGAAGAGCAAGAAATGCACATTGAGACTGGTCCATAAGTATTTATTTGGGTTTCTCACTTCCCCAATAGACCTACTAAAATACAGTGAGTGTACAAAACATTAACACAATCTTTACATGACAGACTGACCAGGTGAAAGCAATGATACCTTATTGATGGCACTTGTTAAATCTACTTCAAATCAGTGTAGATGAAGGAGAGAGGTTAAAGAATGATTTGTGATCCTTGAGATGTGGATTGTGTATGTGTGCCATTCAGAGGACGAACAGGCAAGACCGATTTAAATGCCTTTGAACAGGGTATGGCAGGTGGTGCCAGGCACGCCGGTTTGTGTCAAGAAATGCAACACAGCTGAGTTCCCCCCTCCCAAATGTGTATCAGGAATGGGCCACCAACCAACTTCACAACTGTGGTAAGCATTGGAGTCAACATGAGCCAGCATCCCTGTGGAACACCCAACACCTTGTAGTCCATGCCCCGACAAATAGAGGCTCTGAGGGCAAGGGGGTGACTCAATATTAGCAAGGGGTTGCTAATGTTTGGTATACACCGTGTATAACAAAATACATCAGGATTCAGGGGGTCCATAGGAAATGTTAACCAATTTGTGCATTTTCAAATAATACCATGTTAAATGGACCACAAACAAAAACAGAGCAACAAGGTCTACATCTCACATGACACTTAATTCCCTACATAGACACTCTGGCTAAAATTTGTGCACTGGCAAGTTTATATGGGGAATTAAGGCATCACTTGAGACAGACATGATTACTCATATTTACAAATAGCAACCACTTGACCATTGGATAAATTAAGGATAGTAACAGTGATATTCAAGATTGTTAATAAAAAGAGCAGGTCGGACCCATTAAAACTCCCTGACGTCAACCCTCTTGTCTCTGAACTTGTTCCTGGCCTTTGTCCGAGCCTTGAATGCAGCTGCATTGTAGAGATGCTGGAAAAGACCGCAACGTGAACACAATAAGAGACCGGTTCTTTTTTTTGTTGCACTGGAAGTATATCCTTGCGAATGTCATGCCAATAACACATTTCAAATGTAAAATGGATAAATTAATTAAACGCAATGAGTCCATTTGGACTCCTAGACCATTTTCGATATTGTGCGTTTCGGCTACTGACTGCTGGGTTGTACCTTTGGACTCATCTAGTTCTTCTAGATCCGTTGGTCTGTGTGATTAACGGAGGGGTGGGGTGAGCTAGAGCTGTGTTTGCGAGACAAGGGCGGAGCCCGAAGGGGCTAGGTCTTTACAGACTGGTTTGAGCTACTGTTTATGTCAAATTGTTTTGTGATGTACTTATAGACCTGTTTGTCCTGAAAATAAAAACATTTCATTGGGAGGCTAAATATAAAGGGCTGGACAAATTTGGATCAATGAAAAGATGATTTTGGCAGGGTTCTCGAGACTGGTTCATTGAAAGAAAATACACTTGTGACCTTTTCAAAACATTAGTTGCGTTAAATTAGCCATCAAAGAAAGAAAAGCATGCAGTCTAGTAAGGATAATTACCCTTTCGAAGCGGGAGATTTTCATGGACTTCAGTGTGGCCGTGTCAACCAGCATATGGGGTCCCAGTTCAAACACACCACGAATAAACTCATTGGCCTGTAGCTGGTAATTCATACCAGAGCCCACAAACTCCCTGAAGGCATCGTATGTCCTCTTCCTCACCCAGCTGTCAATGGTCATACGCTCAGTGCTGAAACGAATTGTCTCAGTCTGAAAGTCCCTCTCCTAAAACACACACACACTCTCTGTACACTGTTCTGGTTTCTCACAAGACAACAAAATGGGTAAACGTTACTGATAACTAGATGGGTAGATTATATCAACACAGGCACACAACTCACGCCATGAATCAGCAATGAGTCATCACATGAAATTCAAGTTCTATTCCCCAGACAGTGACCTACTATTGCATAATATGCCCACTCACCTCCACAGCCTTGAGCACGTCCCTGAACACAGACCTCGGCTTCCTCTTGTCAGTCTTGGCACGGTGTTTGTTGCAGTCGCTGGCCAGAGAGTTCAGCTTGTCACACAGGGGCTCCCAGTCGTCATACTCAAAACGCCTGAGAACATCACATCAGAGCACAGGTCAGTCATCACTAAAGAAGTGTTTACAGATTAACATGCTATGCTGGCACTGCATTTCAGTCAAATTCAATTTTAATTTCAGTACAGGGTGGGGATGTGCGCAGCTAAACAAAACAGACAGTATTCGAATACTTGTGAGTATTCATTTGAGAAAAAACTATTTATAGGTAGATATATTTTAACTGAAAAGAAGTTGTCTAAATTAAAATATCCATGTGACATTGTTACATACAAGGTTATACCATAACACTAAAAATTCTACATTTTATCCAAACATATTTTTCAATGTGGATATTGGGGCGGCAGGGTAGCCTCTGGAAGTTTGCAAGTTCAAATCCCGAGCTCACAAGGTACAAATCTATCGTTCTGAAAATAATAATTTGTTCTTAACCGACTTGCCTAGTTAAATAAAGGTCAAATTAATTTAGTTTTTATGAAATGCCCCAATAAAACAAGCACAACTGGAGCCTTCACATATAGCTTGTTGTTTATGTTAGCCATTCAAAGCAGCTAAATGTTTAGCATATGATTTAAAATAATTATAAAAGTGACTGAAATGAGAAGGAGTAGGCTACAACACACAACTAACAGGAAGGCCATTTCATCTGAATGGGTGTTGGGGAGAAACCGCAAAATGTTGCCTCAACTAGCTAGCTTCTCAAGGCTACTCCAGTCAAGACAGGCTAAGGCAAGGCGAAATGGAATAAATAACATTGCGACTGCTACAAGTTAGCTAGTCTTGGATGTAGCGTCTCTCCCGACATCTGCTCGCTCCAACCTAACCGGCACCTCCGCAGCTGCAGCCTCTCCCATTTTCTTTTACATTGTAGATAAATAGAAGACTTTTTCTTCAAACAAAGATAAAATGACATGCTACAAACAGATGCACAGAGAGCCCTTTACTTTTATTGAGGGACATGTTCTAAAAGCGAGTTAAGTGTCTGTTGTTTATAAGTCGGCTATAGGCGCTGGAGGAATAGTGTTTCTTCAGTAGACTACCGTGTGTATGTGTGCATGGAATCATGTAGGAACCAAAACGTGTTAAATCAAAATATATTTTAGATTCTTCAAAGTAACCACCCTTTGCCTTGAACGCTTTGCACACTTGACATTCTCTCAACCAGTGTCATGAGGTTGTCACTTGGAATGCATTTGAATTAACAGGTGTGCCTTGTTAAAAGTTCATTTGTGGAATTTCTTTCTATTCTAAATGCGTTTGAGCCAATCAGTTGTGTTGTGACAAAGTAGGGGTGGTATACAGAAGACCGCCCTATTTGGTAAAAGACCAAGTCCATATTATGGCAAGAACGCTCAAATAAGCAAAGAGAAACGACAGTCCATCCAAACATGAAAGTCAAGTGAATACGAAACATTTCAGAAAAACTCAGGTTTCATCAAATGCAGGTCGCAAAAACCATCAATCGTTATCAAACTGGCTCTCATGAGGTCCGCCACAGGAAAGGAAGACCCAGAGTTAACTCTGCTTCAGAGGAAAAGTTCATTAGAGTTACCAGCCTCAGAAATTGCAGACTGTTGCATTGCAACTGTTCAGAGGAGACTGCGTGAATCAGGTCTTTGTGGTCAAATTGCTAGAGAAACCACTACTAAAAGGACACCAATAAGAAAAAGAGACTTCCTTGGGCCAAGAAACATGAACATTAGACTGGTGGAAATCTGTCCTTTGGTCTGGTGAGTCCAAATTTTAGTTGTGGTTCTAACCACCATGCCTTTGTGAGATGCAGAGTAGGTGAACAGATGATCTCTGCATGTATGGTTCCCACCGTGAAACTTGGAGGTGTGATGTGTGGGGGTGCTTTGCTGGTGACACTGTCGGTGATTCATTTAGAATTCAAGGCACACTAAACCAGCATGGCTACCACAGCAATACGCCATCCCATCTGGTTTGCACTTAGTGGGACTATCATTTGTTTTTCAACGGGACAATGACTCAACACACCACCAGGATATGTAAGGGCCATTTGACCAAGAAGGAGAGTGATGAGTGCTGCATCAGATGTCCGGTGATTGGAGAGGCCAGGTCCCCAACCCAATTGAGATCATTTGGGATGAGTTGGACTGCAGACTGAAGGAAAAGCAGGAAACAAGTGCTCAGCACATGTAGGATCTCCTTCAAGACTGTTGGAAAAGCATTCCAGGTGAAGCTGGTTGAGAGAATGCCAAGAGTGTGCAAAGCTATCAACAAGGCAAAGGGTGGCTACTTTAAAGAATCTAAAATACATTTTGATTTGTGCTACAATGCTGAAGATAGTAAAAAAATAAAAAAATAAAAAACTTAGAGTAGGTGGGTCCAGGCTTTTGACTGGTACTGTAGATTTAGAATGCCCGGATATCCAACAAACTCATGATGCTATTCGAATAGTGAAATTCCCCCCCCCCCAGTATACGGGGATTGAAAATCCAATGAAAGATTTGAACAGCACTTTCTAAATGAAATAAATGATTCTCCTGAATTTAAAATGGAACTGAGCCACAGAACAGGTGAGCACTTACAGGGTCCATATCCCTAGCCAGCTCAAACAGCAGAGCGATGGTCTCTCCCTCTGCTATCCTCATGTTGACATCATCATTCTCCAACAACCGGGGTAGTTTGGGCAGGTGCCTGACAAACATATTCCAGTCAAAAACAAGTAGTCTCTCAATTTAAGACTCCCCATCCCCATGATATTTCCTTTATCTACGCTGGTAAGACAACTGGACAGGTAAAAACATCTCAAGCACACATTCACTATATTGTTTTGATCAGATGCATCCAATGACCTATTGTTGGGAAATTATGATTAAATGACTGAACAAATCATTTTAAATGGAATTGTAACTAAGTAAACTTATACTCAGTTTTATTATATCTGATTAACAATATGAGTTCATAAGGGATTGTGTGACAGACAAGGAGTAATTAAAGTTAACACCATTCCAACTAGGAAGAAACGAATGGGTTGGGGACTGTGTAAACATGTACATTTAAGTAATTTAGCAGACGCTCTTATCCAGAGCGACAAATAAGGTCATTAGCCTATGGTTGACCCTACAGAAACTTAGCTCTGTTTTTTTTTTATATAAGACAGTGAGTGAGTGCATTCCTATTAATTAGAACTGTCAGTTCAGTGGTGATCGATAATGTTGAGGGGTCAAAAGTTATCTGGGAGTGTGTTAGTAAGTTAGAATTAACTTTTCACCTCACTTTGTCCCGGTCGAGAGGGGATTCTGTTAAAGCAATGAGATGACGTCATGATCTGTATATAAACTGCTGCACGTGATTACGTGGGAGCTCCGAGAATAAATTATATTACCTATTATTGAAAGACTGGTCTGCGTCTATTTTATGCAAACAAGAAATCTTAGAAATTCTCATAAAATAGATTAAGGGCTTTCAATTGATGAAAGCACATTGGCATAATTAAATTACACTGACACCTATAGGCTGAAACGGACTGAAAGTCGTGTCCCAGAGAGACTTAGAGGTTCACGTTAAGTACTTGTGCGAATATATACTTGCGTGTGACTGCTTTGACCTGGCTGCCTGTGCAGATTGTGAGCAGCAGGGCCCAGGAGAGGAGGGCATTGGTGTGGAGCAGGGTGGTCTGGGGGTTGAGAGAGGGGCGACTCTCATCCTCCTTCACAGACCCAGAGAGAAAGGGGTTAGTCATTTATGTTTAACCAGGGTGAGATGCAGACATTTGGAGGGTAGTCTTGGTTTCTGTAGCTTGTGCCAAATGCTGAACAGAAAATGCTAAACAGAATGCCAAATTTTTCAGCAAAACAACACATTTCAACACACACACACTCAAGCATAGAGAATATCACATTGGAACATCAAATACAGCCACATACCAGGATGTCATCTTCCACCACGAGAGTGCACAGGCCCAAACTTGTTGCGCACTATAAAAGAAAGAAAAGGCTTTCAGTAGAACAATAAAAGCCACTTCTAGCAAACCAAACGTATTTTAAATTATAGGTTCCAGGCAGATACTCACCGCTTGTCTGGTTTGGATGTTGGCCGCTCCATCCAACAGAATGTTCTTGAAAATGGGTTTGAGGGTCTTGAACACCTCCTCGCTCTCAACACCTGAGCCCAGCTGAATACACAGCAGACAGGCCAGGGAGGCTGCTGCACACTGCTCCCGTCCTTTACCTGGGAGAGGGATTTGATTTGATTTATTAGGATCCCCATTAGCAACAGCTAGTCTGACAAAAAAAATACATTACAGACAAAAGATTTTACATACATTAACATGTAGTGTGCGCGCATCGATCAGTTCCACATACACACAAGTAGGTCAGTACATACACACAAGTAGGTCAGTACATACACACAAGTAGGTCACATGGGGGAGAGGCATTGTATTTGTTTCTTGAAACCAGGTTTGCTGTTCACTTGCGCAATATAAGATGGGAGTTCCATGCACTCATGGCTCTGTATAATACTGTACATTACCTTGAATTTGTTCTGGACCTGGGGACTGAAAAGACCCTTGGTGGCATGTCTGGTGGGGTAAGTGTGAGTTTAAGTTGACTATGCAAATTATTTGGAATTTCAAACACATTGTTTAAAAAAAAAAAACAAGTGACCAAGTCAGTCTTTCCTCAACTCGTAGCCAAGAGAGACTGGCATGCGGTGTCCCTAAACCGGGTCAGTTGTTGCTCAATATGCAATTAGGTGACTAGAATGACGTAGGAAACGGACAACTTTCCGGGACATAGACATGTCTTATATGGGCAGAATGCAGTTAAATTAACAATAATTTAATCTGTGTCCAATTTACAGTAGCCATTAGTGAAAAAATACCATGCCATTGTTTGAGGATAATGCACAACAACAAAACACTTATCACAGAACTTGGTTTGATACATTCACCTCTAAAGGTAAATAATGGACTTACATTCAGTAATCTTGCTCTGATTTGTCATCCTGGGGGTCCCAGAGATAAAATGTAGCGTAGTTTTGATGATAAAATCAATTTTTAATATTTAAATGTAGGAACTGGGTTCTACAGTTTGACCCCACTGGAGTCTCTGGCGCCACACCCACCCCGCCATCTAGATGTGTTACGGTTAGTATCTTTTCTGTAGGGAAGCTAATGATCCATCTTGTATTTCATTCCTGGGAGTTCGTAAACATAATTTTTTATTACCATAGCATTTTTGTATGATCTCTATAGTTATGTACTCAAATGTATAAATTGATAAATTTATACAAGACTTGATACAAAATATTGTGTAGTGATGTAATTCTTCACTGGATCTGACTGAAACTTTGCACAAATTGCTGCCATCTTGTGGACAACATCTAAATTACACCTAGAATCCTACATCACTGTGGCCTTTCTCTTGTATTTCAAAGATGCAAAAAAGAAAAACACCTGTTTGTTTTATGTTACCAGAGCTAATGTGTTATATTCTCCTACATCAAGTTCACATTTCAACAAATTCCAGTGTTTCCTTTCAAATGGTATCAAGAATATGCATATCCTTGCTTCAGGTGCTGAGCTACAGGCAGTTAAAAAAAAAAAAAAAATGTATCTAACAATTTGCTAAGCCCTCGTAGCAAGCTGGAGCTGATAGGTCTGCTTTACTACTCTTGGGTACAGGAATGACTTTGCCTTCCCTCCAGGCCCGAGGACAAAGACTTTATTCTAGGCTCAGATTAAAGATATGACATATGAGTGGCTAGAGTCAACTACCATTATCAGTAACTTTAAGGGGGTTATAGTAACTGCTGAAAACGCAATACTACAATGTTGCTGTATTGGTATTCTGTGAATATAACACATGACTTGGTGAAAGACTGAAAGCCTGTAGTATCTAACCTTTCTTGAGACAGCGCTCAATGCTGTCGGTGATGGTCATCCTCCTGTCTGAAATGAACTCGTACAGGATCCTAGTTGCCATGGCAGCCTTCAGCCCATCCAGAGCTCCTTGTCTGGTCTTGGCACTGTCAATGAGGTAGAACAGTAAAAGATGTAGGCCTAGTGTTTGCAGTAGCTTATGTAACATCCACACAATTCAGTTTTCAGCAGCAATCTTATGAATGGAAGGGTTGACGTCTTGTTGCATTGTGTTCATTAGTTAACATCTCAGGTTCTGTCGATCCAGTTCTAGGCCTATGTGATCTGGTTCCACATCTTCTGAAAGCGATATAGCTAACAGAAATAGCAGGTAGATCAATTTCCCCACAGTGGTTTAGACTTGCCTCTTATCCACAGTGCTGTCAATGAAAACATTCAGCTTGTACTGTAAATCCTCCTGGGCTGTCTCCTCACCTGCTTCCCCTCCTACACATAGGAAGATGAATACAATACACCATGAGAAATACAGAATTGTACTATGCTATTCCCCTAGTAGTTCGTATTTTTGAACCATTTAAGATAGAAACATAAGGCTGTATGACATTTATCACAACTTCACAGGTGAATTGTTACAGAGCTTTTTACATTTATTTTTTACTTGCCCTTTGTTGCTTTATGAATGGGACACAGGCAAGCGTGTGCACACGATCACATACCTTCGTCTGCCACCCTCATGGCATCACTGAAGCTGCTGCAGTGGCTGAGGGTCTCGATTGAGGCATCCTCATCGCTGAAAGGTTGCACAGCTCCATGAGGCCCCACTAGAACAATCACATGACCCACCCCCAAAAAAATATATCATACATAGTCACGGTACAAAGTGTGCATTCTACTCTGGGGGTTTAACCAGTACACATCCATGCAAGCACAATGTAGAACTTTAAATGCAATTATTTGACAGAACAAAAACCATATAGCTACTCTTATGGGATATGCACTTGATATTTTCTCCCTCAAAGTCAAGGGCTCCCTAAAGCCCCTTAAGTGGGTAGCTGGCCAGGCAGTGACAGAATCTAAACCCAGCTGGTGCAGCTTATTATGTTAAGTCTGTTCCCATCTAAGAAGGGCCACACGGTCTGCTCTGCACATGTGTAAAAGTGACCATGTTCATGTGGCAATCCATTGCTTCCTTCTGGGGGGGGGGGAGAAAGTTGACTAACATGATCCTGATTTATATCAATGATGGCCCTATAACGTGTGCCAGCTATGTAGCTAGCTTGTTGTAATGTGAATAACTGGTTAGCTAGCTAATCCAGCGAGTGTTATATAACCATGAGGGGATTGGATGAATCTGTCCCGGTCAAACGTGTTTTACACCGGGTGAAAGTTGATAGCATTCGTTTTGAGCCAGGTGCCCAGTTCAAAGTCCACGGCGAAATCGTCACAAAACAAAAGTTAGGTAGGCGCGTGCAGTAATGAGTAGTATTCGGTGTTCTCGCATGCAAGTGTGAATGCTTTTGATATCTGCCTTCCAATGAAAGCTGGTTAATTTCAAACGTATTTTATGGAAAAGCATGTTGTACGTTTCTGGATGATCCACCATGCTGCCTTGTTGACAGCATGACCAACCCGCGTAAATAACTGTTCGAATTGAGAAGGGCGCTCCCTCCCTCACAGTTTTTGACCGTTAACGTCACGGGCCATAGGACGGTGCCCTGCGGCTCAGCATAATCGAAGCCGCCCATTATTTGACTTGATTGGCTGCCGACCTCACGCAACTGTTGTGGCGTCCATCCAACTAAAGTTATTGTACTAAAACAACCATCCATTTGCAGGAAGGGCGTCCAGGAGAACTCGCTAAAAACGAACACACACGACTAACACTGGCAAACTGACGTTAGTTGCTAGGTAACAAATTCGTTTCAAAAGTCAATCTAAAAATAATGTAATCGCGGTATTGGGTGTACTTTCTATAATCACAATACGTATACAATGTCGACAAACAATATGATATTGATCGTTGAAGTTAATTACAATTATTTTGAGAGAAAGCGAGAGTTATGTCTGAAAGCTCTTGGCCTGATGTCAACATAGGCAATGATGCCACTTTTAGTCCTTGTCAGACATTACTTGTCGTTCATCTCAACACGCTTTAAGAATGCACATAACTACAATTCCGACAATGCATAACTCAAAACCACGAGAGCAGGCCGAAATCAACCCGGTCTGTAGCGATTTTACTTACCCCTGGAACTCCTCTTCTTGGACCTTGGCATTTTCGTGCAGAAATATGAGAATATGAGCTAAAATAAATCAGCCGACACACGACCAGTTTTTATTAAACTGATTCATAAATTGACAATCTTTCCGTGGCACGGTAGAGAGAAAGGAATTAAAAGCGATCCTGGAGAAAGACTGTAGGCGAAGAAGATACATTTTTCCTTGGAAAAAAAAATAGGGATGCGTTGATGTCGCGAGGTTCTAAGAATTTATACGACCAACGTCACATGATCAAACATGGGTTTACCCCTACACCAACGACCAATCATGTTGCATAAGTGTATGACGCATAGTGATTGGCATCTCTTTGCTGTCTGTGGGTCATGTTCTCTGTGGTCATGTTCTTTGACAGCCACACGAGAGTGCTGCTACGGTCGTTGCTATTCGGAATCCTTTGGACGTCCAATTCTGACGTCACCACATCGAAGTTGAAAATGGTTAGGGTTACTAAGGTTATGTAATAGTTTAGGTTAGGGTTTATGATGAATAATGGTAAAACATTAAATAGGGCTTATGGTAGGGATGTCCCAAGGATGCCAGAACCCTGCTGTATCCCTGGCCTAAAATACACAGTGGTGAGGTCTTCTGACTGGGTGGACAATGATGTATATAAAGAAGTGGAGGCTGCTGATGGGAGGATGGCTAATAATAATGTCTGGAACAGGGCCAATGGAATGGGATCAAACACATGGTAACCATGTTTCCAAGATGACGTAGCAGTCGGACGTCTGTTTTGTCTTGTCCCGTCCCGTGCCGTGCATATACAGTTGAAGTCGGAAGTTTACATACACCTTAGCCAAATACCTTTAAACTCTGTTTTTCACAATTCCTGACATTTAATCCTAGTAAAAATGCCTTGTCTTAGGTTAGTTAGGATCACCACTTTATTTTAAGAATGTGAAATGTTAGAATAATAGTAGAAAGATGTATTTATTTCAGCTTTTATTTCTTTCATCACTTTCCCAGCTTCTACTTTAAAAAAAAACACCCTTCCAGAAACAAGTCTCTCACAGTTGCCGCTTGTTATAGACCTCCTCAGCCCATAGCTGTGCCCTGGACATCATATGTGAATTGATTGTCCCCCATCTATTTTCAGAGTTCGTACTGTTAGGTGACCTAAACTGGGACATGCTTAACACCCCGGCCATCCTACAATCTAAGCTAGATGCCCTCAATCTCACACAAATTATCAAGGAACCTACCAGGTACAACCCTACATCCGCAACCATGTGCACCCTCTTAGATATCATCCTGACCAACCTGCCCTCTAAATACACCTCACTGTCTTCAACCAGGATCTCAGCGATGCCTCATTGCCTGCGTGCGTAATGGGTCCACGGTCAAACGACCACCCCTCGTCATTGTCAAATGCCCACTAAAACACTTCAGCGAGCAAGCCTTTCTAATCGACCTGGCCCGGGCATCCTGGAAGGATATTGACCTCCTCCCATTAGTAGAGGATGCCTGGTTGCTCTTTAAAAGTGCTTTCCTCACCATCTAAAATAAGCATGCCCCATTCAATAAATGTAGAGCAAAGAACAGATATAGCCCTTGGTTCACCCCAGACTTGACCGCCCTTGACCAGCACAAAAACATCCTGTGGCATTCTGCATTAGCATCGAATAGCCCCCGCGATATGCAACTTTTCAAGGAAGTCAGGAACCAATATACTCAGTCAGTTAGTGAAGCAAAGGCTAGCTTTTTCAAACTGAAATTTGCATCCTGTAGCACTAATTCCAAAAAGTTTTGGGACACCATAAAGTCCATGGAGAATAAGAGCACCTCCTCCCAGTTGCCCACTGCACTGACGATAGGAAACACTGTCACCACCGATAAATCTATAATAATCAATCATTTCAATATCAATGATGTCGCTCTTGCTGCTGGTGATTCTCTGATCCACCTCTATGCAGACGACACCATTCTGTATACATCTGGCCCTTCTTTGGACACTGTGCTAACAAACCGCTAAATGAGCTTCAATGCCATACATCACTCCTTCTGTGGCCTCCAACTGCTTTTAAATGCTAGTAAAACTAAGTGCATGCTCTTCAACCGATTGCTGCCCGTACCCTCCCGCCCGACTAGCATCACTACTCTGGATGGTTCTGACTTAGAATATGTGGACAACTACAAATACCTAGTTGTCTGGTTAGACTGTAAACTCTCCTTCCAGACTCACATTAAGCATCTCCAATCGGCTTTCTATTTCACAACAAAGCCTCCTTCACTCATGCTGCCAAACATACCCTCGTAAAACAAACTATCCTACCGATCCTTGACTTTGGCAATGTCATGTAAAAATAGCCTCCAACACTCTACTCAGCAAACTGGATGTGGTCTATCACAGTGCCATTCGTTTTGTCACCAAAGCCCCATATATTACCCACCACTGCAACCTGTATGCTCTCGTTGGCTGGCCCTCACTACATATTCATCGCCAAAACCACTGGCTCCAGGTCATCTATAAGTCTTTGCTAGGTAAAGTCCTGCCTTATGTCAGCTCACTGGTCACCATAGCAACATCCACCTGTATCAAGCGCTCCAGCAGGTATATTGCACTGTCCATCCCCAAAGCCAACACTTACTCTGGCCACCTTTCCTTCCAGTTCTCTGCTGCCAATGACTGGAACGAATTGCTAAAATCACTGAAGCTGGAGTCTTATATCTCCCTCTCTAACTTTAAGCATCAGCTGTCAGAGCAGATTACCGATCACTGTACCTGTACACAGCCAATCTGTAAATAGCACACCCAACTACCTCATCCCCATATTGTTACTTATCCTCTTGCTCTTTTGCATCCCAGTATCTCTACTTGCACATCATCATCTGCACAACTGTCACTCCAGTGTTAATGCTAAATTGTAATTATTTTGCCTCTATGGCCTATTTATTTCCTTACCTCTCTACTCTCTCTTTTATACATTTTGGAGCGTGCATCTAATGGAACCCCAAATTACATCATATGACTTTTTGACCACATTGTCTGTTGTTGGCGTGTTTAATTTAAAAATGATGTTTTGCAACTGGTGTGTGGGATGTTTAAACAAAATATTTTCTATCAAATAACCAGAGCTCAAACACTCTATAGCAGGGTCACAGCCAAGCATAATGAAATAAAATAATAAAAATTTCAGAAAGTCCCCCCCTGACCCCCAGTGAAAGTTGCACCCCTGTGCTAAACTGTGCAGAAACCACACAAAATCTAATTGGGTAATCATGAAAGGGTTGGTGACCATAAAATACCTATATTCATATTCTATCGACCGTTAGGCCTATGTAAAACGGGTTGATTGCACTTACCAGCCAGATGTCTTATTCACCATTGATCTCTGACTGTATCACTGGTTGAAGATAAGTAGTACTTCAATCGCCCAGAACCCATGCTACATACACTAAAGCAGTAGTGTCACTTTGGTTTTAGAAGTTGAGGGGACATGACCTGCCGGGGGTCAGGGGGTCCTCCCCCATAATTAAAAAAAGCTACTTTCCTGCATTTTTAAACAATCCAATATGCCTTCTCCATGTAGAACAAAAACTAAGCAACAATGCCGACAGTCATCAAGCTAGGTAAGATATCATTATTAAATATGTTTAACCTTTCTAGGGTAAGTGGGATGGTAGCGTCCCACCTGGCCAACATCCAGTGAAATTGCAGCGCGAAATTCAAAAATACTAAATTCAAATATTTAACATTCTTGAAAATATATGTGTTATACATCAAAATAAAGCTTAACTTCTTGTTAATCCAGCAGCCATGTCAGATTTCAAAAAGGCTTTATGGCGAAAGAAAGCCATACGATTAGGACAGCGCGCCACATACAAGCACATGAAAATCATATTTCAACCAGGCAGGTGCGACACAAAAGTCAGAAATAGCGATATAAAAAATGCCTTACCTTTGACGATCTTCTTCTGTTGGTACTCCAAAAGGTCCCAGTTACATCACAAATGGTCCTTTTGTTCAATAATGTCCTTTATATCCATAAACAGTTTAGCTGGCTCGCTACAGTCAATAATCCACCCATTTTCCCTCCATCAAAATGCATACAAAATTAATCCCAAATGTTGCTAATAAACTTTTCCAAACAAGTCGAACAACGTTCATAATCAAACCTTAGGTATCCTAATATGCAAATAAACGATAAAATTTAAGACGGAGAATCATTATTGTCTTTACCAGAGAAAAATACCAAAGAACGCGCTTTCTTCCACGCGCTTGGAAACACTACAGCAAAACTACAATTTCTGGGTCATTTTTTCAAAAACCAGCCTGAAATTCTTTCTAAAGACTGTTGACATCTATTGGAAGCCCTAGGAAATTCAATCTGGGAGGACTTGACCTTATAATTAAAGTAATTGCCATTGAAAAAAGTGGTAAGCTGATTTTTTTTGGGGGGGGGGGGGTTTGTCCTCGGGGTTTCGCCTGCCATATCAGTTCTGTTATACTCAGACATTATTTGAACAGTGTTAGAAACCTTAGAGTGTTTTCTATCCAAATCTACCAATTATATGCATATCCTAGCTTCTGGGCCTGAGTAACAGGCAGTTTACTTTGGGCACACTTTTCATCCGGATGTCAAAATATTGCCCCCTGCTCCAGAGAGGTTAAGTGAGTAATAAGACTGAACTAGATCTAAGGTAATTCAATAATAAATATTGTGTTGCGCCTTTAACCAAATGCCTAACAAATGAACAACTCTTGAAAAAATACAAAGATTTTGATTGTCTTTATTAAGACATCCTCTATATTCCATTTTAGCTAGAACGACCAGTCAGCCCGGGCCACCTGCACGCACGACCCCCACCAGTCTAGTCAATGACTAAACCCTCTCCCAACACAATTTATTTTGCGGTACACACCTTACATTGCTTTAATTCCCAAGGGAAGGTTTGGAAACTAAAAACTAAAAACTCACATACACATCAAATATACATTAACACACAGAAACAGCAAATCCTCCCTGTAATTAATCTCATAGGACTAATTGTACTGTAAAGCTCTTTTTACTTGCACACAATATAGCTGGATAGCACACAATGCATTTCTTAGCCGGTATAAATGATTGGTTACACAGTTTCTTCCGATAACAGTCTCCAGTATCAACATTTCCAAGCAAACACAAACAGGGAGTAGGAGGATTCTGTAGACTTGCTGAGATAAAAGAACATACTCTTTGCCAGAATTCAGCCATTCTTCACAAGACCATAACATATGCAAATATGTCCCCTTTTGTGTTTACACCTCCAGCAGAGGAATTCCATTTCTGAGTAATTCAGGATCACTGGCATATACAGTGGCAAAAAGACGTATGTGAACCCTTTGGAATTATCTGGATTTCTGCATAAATTGTTCATAAAACTAGATCTGATCTTCATCTAAGTCACAACAGACAAACAGTCTGCTTAAACTAATAACACACACATTGTTGTATTTTTCTTGTCTATGCTGAATGCATCACTTAAACATTCACAGTGTAGGTTGGAAAAAGTATAGGGTGTGTTCAATAAAGACACGAAAACATATAATTGTGTGTTATTAGATTAAGCAGACTGTGTTTGTGTATTGTTGTGACTTAGACGAAGATCATATCAAATTGTATGACCAATTTATGCAGAAATCCAGGTATTCCAAAGGGTTCACATACTTTTTCTTGCCACTGTAGTATGTTCTATGTATGGCCTTAAATTGCAGTAATTTATGTCTGAGTTTATATGATCATGACAGGGCATTCAAACACATCTGTATCCATTCATCATCATCAATAGCTTCTACCAGGTCTTCCTCACATTTTTGTTTTACATGTTTTGTATCATCAGGAAAAGTCTATCAACCCTTGATACAGTTTGGAAATCAACTTTGGAGGTTTGTCAGACTGCCATAAAATAGCATCTGGCTTGTCCAGTGTTTGCTGCACAGAGGGAACAAAGTGTTGTATCTGCAAAAATTCACCTCACCTCCATCACAGCCTGGTCTTCCCTGGCTGCCTGGCCCTGCTGAGACCCCTGTCGCCATCTGATCCTCCTAAAATGAGGCATGACAAATAATTACCTTGGTGTACATTTATACATTATATTATCCAAGAATAAAATCAATGGTTCAATAATTGAAATTACCATTATTTCCAGATCCCTGTAGCTTTACGTTTAATCTGCTGTACTGTAGCTACTGTTGGTCTACCCATCAAGATGGAACTTTGTATCATTTACTGATATTTTTAATATAGGCCTCCTACAAAATTCACGTGAGCTCCGTAGACTGGCTGTCTGACCCTGCTGGGACCCCTGTCACCATCTGATCATGATAAAACATAAGCACTGTGCTGTGTACTGACTACACTAGAGGGCTGCATTCCCTCTATTCCCTCAAATGCAACCACGCGCAATAATCTCTGTCGGGACCCGCAGGTCCCACAGGCGTCCAGCGGGTCCCGACAGAGATCATTGCGCGTGGTCGCATTTTTCATGCTGCAGAGGGAGCAGGGGTTCAGACAGACTACTTTGGGATGAAAATATTTTTGTTGTCCCACAGATTATTGGAAACGGTCCTCTTTCATTGTATTAAAAACACATATTTTTATTTGTCTCTGCCTGCAAATCGTCCTCACAAAATGTAGGCTATATCATATAGGCATATGCAAAACGTAGCAATTGTCGCTGTCATCATTCTTGATGCTTCCAGTTCATTAGCCATACCTGCGAGATCATGTGCGAGTGGGATCTCAAAATAGAGTAGGCTAAAGCCTATAAATGGGCGGAGAAGCACTGGCAGTTATCTTTCCAAGGACATGTTCTTCCTTAATAGGCCTATGATTATAGTTTACTACATAGCCTAGAAATAGTCCTGAAAATATTGATCACCCATATTTCTCCATCTGAAAATCTTCCCTCTCCTAAAAGGTAGGCTTTGAAAAATAGTTATAGAGAAAGTGCAAGTCTCTCCAAATCTGTCTGCTGTTGGCTGATACACTGTAAAAAATATTGTGCCCCTTTTAATTCAACATTTTTTAGTAACTATTTGCATCAGCCTTTTAAGTAAATCCAACAAGGAGGATCATTTAAGTATAATATTTTAGTGCATTACAAACTCAAATATATTAAGTGCAAACAACTAACAGGATCTCAAAAATTCCTTTCATTCAACTTAATTTTATCAGGTTCAGAAGTTTTTTTTAGTTTGACCTGCTTAAGTCCTTCAAGTCCCAGAACTAATGTTATAAGTTTGATATACTTAATGTAATCAGTTACAGAACTAATATTGTAAGTTTAATTAGCGGAATTGACTCCTATGTTTAATCTACAAATGTTTTTTTGCTCAGTTACACAAGTTAGTAAACATGTATTTAAATTGGGTTCCTACTACTCAAATATATACTCACAACTATACTTAAAAAGCTGATGCAAATAGTTACCTCAATATACTTGGGATAATTGACTAAAAAGTATTATTTCTATACAAGGGAATATGCAAAAAGCAACAACAGTGTTCAGCTTCAAACTTCAACACCTTTATTTTGAATAAAGGCTTTCTTCAAACTTCAACACCTTTATTTTGAATAAAGGCTTTCTTCAAACTTCAACACCTTTATTTTGAATAAAGGCTTTCTTCAAACTTCAACACCTTTATTTTGAATAAAGGCTTTCTTCAAACTTCAACACCTTTATTTTGAATAAAGGCTTTCTTCAAACTTCAACACCTTTATTTTGAATAAAGGCTTTCTTCAAACCTCAATCTCAAATTGCCCCTTAAACCCTACTCCTTAAGCATTTGTGGAGAGCTCATTATTTTTTAATCTGTAAGCATTCTGGGTATAAGTCCACCTTGCCTCCTAAAGTTACATCCAGATAGCTTGCACCTGACTACAAATAATTTCATATCTTCACAACTCCATAAAGCTTAGGTGATAGTTTGGGATTAGCACTTTGAACTCACATATTTTACATTTTGGCAAGAATTCTCTAGTGGTCTGTGTGCCCCTTAACATCAAAGCGATATTTTAACAGAAACGTAAATTAACGATTTATCTTAATAGACTTTACACAAAGCACAATATGAATTTTAGCTCAAATACAACCTCATTCAAACTGTTTTAGATTCATCAAAACATGGGTTTTCAAAACATACATTGCATATATTGTTACAAAATATATGCCAAATTGTCCCTTAAGCCTGACTCCATTTGCACTAGTGAAGCCCATATGGACATATTATTTTGACAGGTATAAGCATTCTGGGTATAACTCCACCTTAACTCCTTAGGCAAAGTTACATCCAGATAGCTTGCACCTGACTACAAATAATCTCAGAAATCCACTAGTGCATATGAAGTACAGTAAGTTTTAAAACAAAGCTGGTTTTTAACCAGGAATTGACAATGTCTCTTATGACTTCACCTGAAAAAGAGCATCATGTAAACTGTAGCTCCTATACCACCTAATAACTAGTTTTTCAGCTTACTGAGTAGGGTTTAGACCACAGTTTGTGAGTGGCCATTTGAGAGTTGTTATAGATATCTTAAGATATCACTGAAAACTGAAAGATGAAGTTATCTTTAGAGCTTGGACCCGTGGGGAGGTCCTGAGATCATCAAGTTCCAAGATTACGTTTTGGAACACCTCAAAGGTATATTTCAGTTCTTTGGGGTACCTTAGATTTGCAGTGCTGCCTTGAACATGTTGTGAATACGTGAACAACAAGAAGGTGTCTGCAAGGACAGGTGTAGTTAGATAGCTCGGTGTAGTTAGCTTGCTAGCTACGTATTGTTCCTACCTGTTACTTCCTGGGTAGCTTGCCTAGCAGGCTGTCGCGTTCTGACCTTAGTTCCTTTGTGATGTTTTTGTTTTAGTATGGTCAGGGCGTGAGTTGGGTGGGCAGTCTATGTTCTTTTTTCTATGATTTGGTATTTCTGTGTTTGGCCTGCTATGGTTCTCAATCAGAGGCAGCTGTCAATCGTTGTCCCTGATTGAGAACCATACTTAGGCAGCCTGTTTTCACCCTTGAGTTGTGGGATTTGACTGCTGAGGACTGGGGTAAAGTACATTTCGCTGATGAATCCCCTTTCCGATTGTTTGGGGCATCCGGGAAAAAGCTTGTCCGGAGAAGACAAGGTGAGTGCTACCATCAGTCCTGTGTCATACCAACAGTAAAGCATCCTGAGACCATTCATGTGTGTGGTTGCCTCTCAGCCAAGGGAGTGGGCTCACCCACAATTCTGCCTAAGAACACAGCCATGAATAAAGAATGGTACCAACACATCCTCCGAGAGCAACTTCTGCCAACCATCCAGGAACAGTTTGGTGACGAACAATGCCTTTTCCAGCATGATGAAGCACCTTGCCATGAGACAAAAGTGATAACTAAGTGGATCGGGGAACAAAACATAGATATTTTGGGTCCATGGCCAGGAAACTCCCCAGACCTTAATCCCATTGAGAACTTGTGGTCAATCTTCAAGAGGCGGGTGACAAACAAAACCCCAAAGATTCTGACAAACTCAAAGCATTGATTATGCAAGAATGGGCTGCCATCAGTCAGGATGTGGCCCAGAAGTTAATTGACAGCATACCAGGGTGGATTTGCAGAGATCTTGAAAAAGAAGGGTCAAATAAATAATGACTTTTTGCATCAACTTCATGTAATTGTCAATAAAAGCCTTTGACACTTATGAGATGCTTGTAATTATACTTCAGTTTTGCATAGTAACTTCTGACAAAAATCTAAAGACATTGAAGCAGCAAACTTTGTGGAAATTAATATTTGTGTCATTCTCAAAACTTTTGACCACGATTGTATTTTTTTACATTTCGTTGAAAATATGTGTAGAGAGATCCAAACTACATTCCAAGTTATAATTTGGTCCTTACCTGCCTGCCGCATGGCCTTTCAAGAGGAGAAAGATCAAGACGAAGTCCCGTTGAAATGTTCCAAGCGTATAGCCCAATAATTTAACCTATTTCTTAAGTTATGTTGTCCATATGATATTGCCTACAGGGTGCAAAATTGCTGGTAAAATGGCTGGCAAGTGAGCTGCAGCACATAAAATAACACTTCGGGACCTCGGTTGGGTTTGCGACCAGTTCTTGCGGTTGGGTTTGGGAACAGTTCTTGCGGTTGGGTTTGGGAACAGTTCTTGCGGTTGGGTTTGGGAACAGTTCTTGCGGTTGGGTTTGGGAACAGTTCTTGCGGTTGGGTTTGGGAACAGTTCTTGCGGTTGGGTTTGGGAACAGTTCTTGCAGTTGGGTTTGGGAACAGTTCTTGCGGTTGGGTTTGGGAACAGTTCCTGCGGTTGGGATTGGGAACAGTTCTTGCGGTTGGGTTTGGGAACAGTTCTTGCGGTTGGGTTTGGGAACAGTTCTTGCGGTTGGGTTTGGGAACAGTTCTTGCGGTTGGGATTGGGAACAGTTCCTGCGGTTGGGTTTGGGAACAGTTCTTGCGGTTGGGTTTGGGAACAGTTCTTGCGGTTGGGTTAGGGAACAGTTCTTGCAGCAGCGGATGGGAGTCCAGCGCAGACCTCTACTGTGCACCATGTCAGTGAAGCCTGTAACATTAGGGCTGTTTATTACTGTGTCACTGTGAAAGAGTAGGGAATTAACAAGGGAAACTTGACATATCAATAACGTTACTGCCATACTGACGAATAAAAGTAACATTGCACTGAAAAAAATGTCAGAATATCAATCTTCAATCGTTTGGCCGATGGTTTCATCATTTGATTCAGGTCTAGTGTGATTGAGACAAAAAGAATAGCTAATGTTAACCAACTTTGGGCCATCTCTCTCTCGAACGGTACATTAAATCAAATCACATTTTATTAGTCACATGAACCGAATACAACAGGTGAAATGCTTACATACAAGCCCTTAACCAACAATGCAGTTTTAAGAAAATACCTAATAAAAAAAGTAAGAGAGAAGAATAACAAATAATTAAAGAGCAGCAGTAAATAACAATAGTGGGGCTAAATACAGGGGGTACCGGTACAGAGTTAATGTCAATGTGGGGGGCACCAGTGTCACGGTAATTGAGGTAATATGTACATGTAGGTAGAGTTACTAAAATGACTATGCATAGATAATAACAGTGGAATGTAAATAGTCTGGGTAGCCATTTGATTAGCTGTTCAGGAGTCTTATGGCTTGGGGGTAGAAGCTATTTAGGAGCCTCTTGGACCTAGACTTGGCGCTCCAGTACCGCTTGCCGTGCGGTAGCAGAGAGAATAGTCTATGACTAGGGTGTCTATGGAGTCTTTGGGCCTTCCTCTGACACCGCCTGGTATAGAGGTCCTGGATGGCAGGAAGCTTGGCCTCGGTGATGTACTGGGCCGTACGCACTACCCTCTGTAGTGCCTTGCGGTCGGAGGCCGAGCAGTTGCCATACCAGGCAGTTATGCAACCCATCAGGATGCTTTCGATGGAGCAGCTGTAAAACCTTTTGAGGTTCTGAGTACCCATGCCAAATATTTTTTTGTCTCCTGAAGGGGAATAGGTTTTGACGTGCCCTCTTCACAACTGTCTTGGTGTGCTTGGACGATGTTAGTTTGTTGGTGATGTGGACGCCAAGGAACTTGAAGCTCTCAATCTGCTCTACTACTACCCCGTCGATGAGAATGGGGCTGTGCTCGGTCCTCCTTTTCCTGTAGTCCACAATCATCTCCTTTGTCTTGATCATACTGAGGGAGAGGTTGTTGTCCTTGCACCACACGGTCAGGTCCCTGACCTCCTCCCTTTAGGCTGTCTCATCGTTGTCGGTGATCAGGCCTACCACTGTTGTGTCATCAGTAAACGTAATGATGTTGTTGGGAGTTGTGCTTGGCCACGCAGTCGTGGGTGAACTGGGAGTACAGGAGGGGACTAAGCACACACCTGAGGGACCCCTGTGTTGTTGCCTACCCTTACCACCTGGGGGCTGCCTGTCAGGAAGTCCAGGATCCAGTTGCAGAGGGAGGTGTTTAGTCCCAGGGTCCTTAGCTTAGTGATGAGCTTTGAAGGCACTGTGGTGTTGAACGCTGAGCTGTAGTCAATGAACAGCATTCTCACATAGGTGTTCATTTTGTCCAGGTGTGAAAGGGCAGTGTGGAGTGAAATAGAGATCGCATCATCTGTGGATCTGTTGGTGCGGTATGCAAATTGGAGTGGGTCTAGGGTTTCTGGGATAATGGTGTTGATGTGAGCCATGATCAGCCTTTCAAAGCATTTCATGTCTACAGACGTGAGTGCTACAGATCAGTATGCTTGAAACATGTTGGTATTACAGACTCAGACAGGGAAAGGTTGAAAATGTCAGTTGGTCAGCACATGATCGGAGTACACGTCCTGGTAATCCGTCTGGCCATGCGGCCTTGTGAATGTTGACCTGTTTGAAGGTCTTACTCACATCGGCTGAGGAGAGCGTGGTCACACAGTCTTCCGGAACAGCTGATGCTCTCATACATGTTTCAGTGTTACTTGCCTCGAAGCAAGCTTTGAAGTTATTTTGCCCGTACTGGGCAGCTCTCGGCTGTGGTTTACTTTGTAGTCTGTAATAGTTTGCAAGCCCTGCCACATCCGACGAACGTCGGAGCTGGTGTAGTACGATTCGATCTTAGTCCTGTATTGAAGCTGTGCCTGTTTGATGGTTCATCAGAGGGCATAGCGGG
Source organism: Oncorhynchus nerka (assembly GCF_034236695.1). Taxonomy (NCBI): domain Eukaryota; kingdom Metazoa; phylum Chordata; class Actinopteri; order Salmoniformes; family Salmonidae; genus Oncorhynchus; species Oncorhynchus nerka. The sequence continues at coordinate 35,329,525 of NC_088403.1, forward strand.
ATTTCTTATAAGCTTCCGGGTTAGAGTCCCGCTCCTTGAAAGCAGCAGCTCTACCCTTTAGCTCAGTGCGAATGTTGTCTGTAATCCATGGCTTCTGGTTGGGGTATGTACGTACAGTCATTGTGGGGACGACGTTCCTTGATGTACTTATTGATGAAGCCAGTGACTGATGTGATATACTTCTCAATGCCATCGGAAGAATCCCGGAACAAATTCCAGTCTGTGCTAGCAAAGCAGTCCTGCAGTTTAGCATCTGCTTCGTTTGACCACTTTTTTTATACAACGAGTCACTGGTGCTTCCTGCTTTAATTTTTGCTTGTAAGCAGATACAGTGCCTTGCGAAAGTATTCGGCCCCCTTGAACTTTGCGACCTTTTGCCACATTTCAGGCTTCAAACATAAAGATATAAAACTGTATTTTTTTGTGAAGAATCAACAACAAGTGGGACACAATCATGAAGTGGAACAACATTTATTGGATATTTCAAACTTTTTTAACAAATCAAAAACTGAAAAATTGGGCGTGCAAAATTATTCAGCCCCTTTACTTTCAGTGCAGCAAACTCTCTCCAGAAGTTCAGTGAGGATCTCTGAATGATCCAATGTTGACCTAAATGACTAATGATGATAAATACAATCCACCTGTGTGTAATCAAGTCTCTGTATAAATGCACCTGCACTGTGATAGTCTCAGAGGTCCGTTAAAAGCGCAGAGAGCATCATGAAGAACAAGGAACACACCAGGCAGGTCCGAGATACTGTTGTGAAGAAGTTTAAAGCCGGATTTGGATACAAAAAGATTTCCCAAGCTTTAAACATCCCAAGGAGCACTGTGCAAGCGATAATATTGAAATGGAAGGAGTATCAGACCACTGCAAATCTACCAAGACCTGGCCGTCCCTCTAAACTTTCAGCTCATACAAGGAGAAGACTGATCAGAGATGCAGCCAAGAGGCCCATGATCACTCTGGATGAACTGCAGAGATCTACAGCTGAGGTGGGACACTCTGTCCATAGGACAACAATCAGTCATATATTGCACAAATCTGGCCTTTATGGAAGAGTGGCAAGAAGAAAGCCATTTCTTAAAGATATCCATAAAAAGTGTTGTTTAAAGTTTGCCACAAGCCACCTGGGAGACACACCAAACATGTGGAAGAAGGTGCTCTGGTCAGATGAAACCAAAATTGAACTTTTTGGCAACAATGCAAAATGTTATGTTTGGCGTAAAAGCAACACAGCTCATCACCCTGAACACACCATCCCCACTGTCAAACATGGTGGTGGCAGCATCATGGTTTGGGCCTGCTTTTCTTCAGCAGGGACAGGGAAGATGGTTAAAATTGATGGGAAGATGGATGGAGCCAAATACAGGACCATTCTGGAAGAAAACCTGATGGAGTCTGCAAAAGACCCTGAGACCGGGACGGAGATTTGTCTTCCAACAAGACAATGATCCAAAACATAAAGCAAAATCTTCAATGGAATGGTTCAAAAATAAACATATCCAGGTCTTAGAATGGCCAAGTCAAAGTCCAGACCTGAATCCAATCGAGAATCTGTGGAAAGAACTGAAAACTGCTGTTCACAAATGCTCTCCATCCAACCTCACTGAGCTCGAGCTGTTTTGCAAGGAGGAATGGGAAAAAAATTCAGTCTCTCGATGTGCAAAACTGATAGACATACCCCAAGCGACAAGGTGGCGCTACAAAGTATTAACTTAAGGGGGCTGAATAATTTTGCACACCCAATTTTTCAGTTTTTGATTTGTTAAAAAAGTTTGAAATATCCAATAAATGTTGTTCCACTTCATGATTGTGTCCCACTTGTTGTTGATTCTTCACAAAAAAATACAGTTTTATATCTTTATGTTTGAAGCCTGAAATGTGGCAAAAGGTCGCAAAGTTCAAGGGGGCCGAATACTTTCGCAAGGCACTGTATCAGGAGGATAGAATTATGGTCAGATTTGCCAAATGGAGGGCGAGGGAGAGCTTTGTACGCGTCTCTGTGTGTGGAGTAAAGGTGGTCTAAAATTTGTTTTCAACTGGTTGCACATTTAACATGCTGATTGAAATTAGGTCAAACTGATATAAGTTTACCTCCATTAAGGTCCCCGGCCACTAAGAGCGTCGCCTCTGGATGAGCATTTTCCTGTTTGCTTATGGTGGTATACAGCTCATTGAGCGCGGTTTTAGTGCCAGCATCGGTCTGTGGTGGTATGTAAACAGCTACGAAAAATACAGATGAAAACTCTCTAGGTACATAGTGTGGTCTACAGTTTATCATGAGATACTCTACCTCAGGCGAGCAAAATCTTGAGACTTCCTTAGATATTTTGCACTATTTTGTAATAGTAGCTACTTCATACTGCTATCTGACAGATAACTAGAGGCTAGAGCTGACCTGACTGTGGTAGCTACTGTACTAGCTAGCTAGCTCAGTCGAGAGGGGATGAAACATTAGCCAACGTTACATATCAGTTACAATACTAGTTTAGCACTGCGAATAAACACTAGTTTAGTTTTTTTCTGTTATGTTAAGCAGCAGTTAGGGCCTCCCGAGTGATGCAGTGGTCTAAGGCACTGCATCGCAGTGCTAGCTGTGCCACTAGAGATCCTGGTTAGAGTCCAGGCTCTGTCGCAGCCGGCAGCAACCGGGAGGCCCACGGGGATGGCGCACAGTTTGCCCAGCGTTGTCCGGTTTAGGGGAGGGTTTGGAACAGGGATGTTCTTGTTCCCTCGTGCACTAGCGACTCCTGCAGCGGGCTGGGCACAGTGTAAGCTGGCACGGCCCCCAGGTGTACGGTGTTCCCTCCGACACATTGGTGGGGCTGGCTTCCGGGTTAAGTGGGCATTGTGTCAAGAAGCAGTGCGGCTTAGCTGGGTTGTGTTTCGGAGGGCGCACGGCTCTCGACCTTCGCCTCTCCCGAGTCCGTAACTACCAATTGGATATGACGAAATTGAGGAGAAAAAGGGGTAAAAAATGTAATAAAATAAAAGTTGAACAGCAGTTACCTTGCCAGCTACATCAGTCAACTAAAGAGGAGCCAGTCTCTGCTCTGCTTGCCTTTAAAACTTGGTGAATGGCCACAACACATACACACTGAACAATGCTCAACTCTCCAGTGCTGATCCAGCCAGCCTTCCAGATCCTTTGCCTTCACACAACTTACCCGGCCGCTCGGAAGAGTCTGCATGGTCCTAAACCACTCCATTGCCAACATTTTTTTTAATCACATTGCAATGATAAAACTGGGGGGACAAAAATGCAATTTCAGAATGATAAACTTTTGTTATTGACTAAATACTTATTTTCCACCATAATTTGCAAATAAATTTATTAAAAATCCTACAATGTGATTTTCTGGATTTTTTTCCCTCATTTTGTCTGTAATAGTTGAAGTGTACCTATGATGAAAATTACAGGCCCCTCTCATCTTTTTAAGTGGGAGAACTTGCACAATTGGTGGCTGACTAAATACTTTTTTGCCCCACTGTATCTGTCAATGATCAACAACATTTAATGTAGGTCTAAGTACCTAGAACTGATATAATAAGGTGTCATCATTTTCCAGCACTACCTGTGAATGTCTCATAAGTCGCAACAGTATGAGTCACAAGTTCACAACAAAACATGTGACAATGTGTGTGTGGTAGGCTAACTGAGGGCATGTCACAGGAGACATTTTCCAAGAGAAAATAGTATTGCTTGCCTCTGACTTTATTTCCTGTGTTTTGAATGATTGTTTGTTGTTGAGGTGGGGCAAAAGAGAAATCACATTTACACAAGCCTGTGAAAGACTCCCAACATTCAGAGTGGGATAGAGGACAGATAGTAGGGTGGTTGAATATCATGGGTGCCTGCTATCTCTGGGGATTTCCTTAAGGAATAGAATATTATTGTTGTCCATTTTGATGGTGGCTGAATCGCTCTATCCAGTCTCAGAGAGATTTATATCAGTCATAGACTATGCCTGCAATAGAGTCACAACCTTTACCCATTACAGCCAGCAGGTTGATATGGCCTATACAGACAGGGAACAGACTGGCAAGCAGTCTTGTGATCATTGTATTGTATTATTTTTTGGAAGACATTTGATAGACATTAGGAATAGTCCAACACCAACGGATTGTATAATTGTGTCCTAATATGTGAATAACTATCAATTTAGAAGAACAGATAAAATAGCAATGTCATTGTTTTGTTTATTTAACATGACTCATTTATCACGGGGTTGACGTGTCACTATTTGGGGATTCTCACATGTAGGTAAAACAATCATCATGCCAACTTGGTTTCAATTTCGACCACACACAAACGTCGCTGTGACGTTTACGGAAGACAGGTTATAAAGAAACACCAGGAGTCAGTCGGACAGGCAGCAGCTAGCAGGCAGAACGAGAGTTTTAAGAATCAGAAGAACGTTCATTCACCGGCGAATTTATAACTTAAAACGTTGGCAACTAGCGCAGACGTAGTACTGTTATACGTAAGTAGGCATGGCTTTTTATTTGATAAATAAGTAAGTGCCGATTTATTAACTTAAACTTTGTTAAAGTTTTGCTGTACGGTTGGTTTCCCAGTACGCGCCTGACAGTAGACGTTTTTGTGAGAGATCTTCCGAACAAGAATTTCGCATTAATATGAAAATACTACATGTCTCAAAGTCGATATATCTTATCTCGATATTGTGCCGAAAATCTCCCCCTGGCAGAATTCTTTATTTTTTCCCCTCAGGCCACCATTGAATTATCCCCTCCAATAACCTTTGAACGAATTATGTTGGCGACATGAGGTTTGAGCCATTGGCTTTCTTAGAGGAGTATTTTTTAAAATTGACAACAGTGGGTTAACTGCCTGTTCAGGGGCAGAAGGACAGATTTGTACCTTGTCAGCTCGGGGGTTTGAACTTGCAACCTTCCGGTTACTAGTCCAACGCGCTAACCACTAGGCCACGCTGCCGCCCCACAATTAACACATTTTATTTTACACATTGGTCAAAAGATGCGTTTTTGATTGTACACACTACTATTTAAGACATTCTGGATCATTTAAAATGATTATAATTTGGTGGGTACTTATTTGTCCTATTTAACACATTTAGGCAGCTACAAGTGTGTTGTACTTGTATGCGCATTGGAAGGAAATATATATATTTTTGCATGTCCCAACTCCAAGTGCTTTGCTCACGGTCACATTTACATATTTATCACTTTCAAACTAGCAACCTTTCAGATACTGGCCCAAAGCCCTAACCACTATGCTACCTGTCACCTAATTGATGTCATGTCAGACTCAGAACTCACAGGACAAAAGGGTGTGCCTTGGTATGTTGTCTTCCCATTTCTTGGCATCAGTTACGCCCTTTACCACCACATGAGTGCTGCTGCTCTCTAGAGGTTGTTTTAATGTTTTTTTTTCAGTGAAAATTCTCATTCTCTATTCCCAATGTGCTGTTTGGGGGGACTGTGCATTGCACTCTTCCAGGAAAGTAAACTGTTTTTAAACTGCATTGGAAAACTTACAGATCAATGTTGTTGGATTTGTGTAATAGGCTGTTGCAGCTATACACTCACTTCCTGTTCCTGGTTTGTTTGTTTATTTTTGTTTAGGGAGATGGCAAACAGCAATGCCAATGGGAGTACCAACAGTAATGTGAATGGGAGTGCCAAAGCTGGGCTGCCAGGGGATATGGATGGCATGGAGGACAGTGTGGAGTTCAGGCTGATGATGGCGTATGCCCAGAGGAGGAGACCTAGGGAGGTGTTGTGCCCGCTACCTCAAGGCACAGACACCCAGCCGGGTGGTGCACAGACACTAGAGGGCCATGCAGACACATTTATAAAGAAGGAGAAGAAGAGGAAGAAGAAGGGGATGAGAATGAGGCTGCAGAGCTTGTTGAGCTGTATCCGACCCCACAGAGACAGTACAGCTGTAGCATCAGGACCACCAAGAACACCATCACCACCAACGGGCACCCAGAGGACCTCCTTCAGATCCTTTGGCAACTGTGAGTTTGTATCAGGGGAAGGAGAGACGGGAGGGTTGTTTGATTGCATGTGTTGGTGTAATACACTGTTCCTTACATTTTAAAGTATGTTTCTTCTTTAGGCAGATGGTTTGTTGTCATGCCAAGTATACTAAAGCTGTGTGTTTGTTTCCGGTTTAGCGAGAGATGAGCTGGGGGAGGTAGCTGACCGGTTGACTCAGATTGCTGACGGAGTGACCTGCAGTTATGGGGACCTGGAGACTGACGGAGAGGAAGGTATAAGACCAACTCAGCCGTCATATATGGGATGTATTCATTAGGCACCAAATGGAAAAGTGACTGAAAATGGGAGGGACTACCTGATCTTGTCAAATAAGAATCGCAAGTACAATGTTCCTTAATCAATACGACCCTGAACTCCTCTTTGTTTTTTACCTATGACCTCTAACCCTTACCCTCTTATCTCTGCCTTTCAGATGCTATAGAGAGGCTGGTGGGGCTTCTGCTGAGAGGAGCGGGAGACAAACTCAATGAGGAGGTAAAGTATGGCAGGAAATATCAGTTTCTGTAGGTAGAACCTGTGTGATTGTGTAGTTCTCTGCCCACTTGGTGTCCCTCTACACACAGATAATATTAGTCTATCTGCAAGACTGGGATCCCCTCACAAAGAGAAATGGAAAAAATTAATAAATTTTTCATCACATGGGCATTCACCCAGAAAATACTTGTGGGATTGGAGTGTAAACTTTACTGTCCTCTATCATGTCCCTGGCAGGTCCTGAAGGACGCCTCTCTGTCCTCAGAGCTCTTTGGCTACAGCTTGTATGAGAGGACCATCTCCACCTTCCTCGGCAGACTTGGCCTGACCTCGGACCCCGGCACTCAGGGGTCACCCACGGCCCAAATCGCCATGACTTGTGAGGTAATCATGACAGAATTACATTTACCTAAAACATTTTTTTCTCAATCCTTTTTCTAACTAATGGCCATTTTCCCAGACACATATTTGAACATACTCCTGGACTAAAATGCATGCTCAAGAATCCCTATTGAATGTTTTTTTTACTCCAGAAATAAGATTAATCTGGGTCTTAGAAACTGTCCCTGTAAGTGCTTTACATTGTATGCGGCTAAATCACCCATTGGAGTACCACAAGCATATATACCCATTTGGTTGCATGGCAGCCATTTTGTGTCAACTCTCAACCCTCTGCTCCACCAGGTGACGAGTCGCCTGTCAGCGGTGGACAGCCTCCCTATGAGCCGGGTGCTGGGATTTGGAGCGAAATACCTGCAGGATCACTTCTCTTCCTGGGCCATACAGCAGGGTGGATATGTACGTACATACAGAGAGATATATCGCCTATAGTACTGGAGGTCCACCTTCTTGTTCCTATCAATGATCTCCAGCTGACAAAAATATCAATGTTATTTTGTGAGATGTTGGTCAAAACAGCTTTCATTTCTCTCTCAACAGGAGGAAGCTTTTGTGAATGATGAGGAGGAAGTCGACTGAGTCAGAGGGATTTTCCCCATCCTATACACACATTGGTTCTTCCTGATTATCCACCCTTTTCCCAAAGTATGCTCTTGCGCACTTTCTTCCATGGATCAGAATTTCATTGGTGTAGTTATTGGCTAAAGTGAGTTTCCACCATTGTTAAATACATGATGGGAAAGGGTGGAGAATTGGGATGTCGCCCTCTAACCCCAACCCCTAGAGAAGTTTCAACTCAGGTTAATATTGCATGCCCAATTTAACATTGATTTTGCACAAAGAAACATGCACATAGAAATATCGACTGTCTTCCAGAGCCATAGTATATAAGAAAATGTACATCTCAAACCCCATTCCTTTTTTTTGAATTATACATTGATATGATATAAGAATGTATGTGAAAGTACTGTATTCAGGTGTTTTGTTAACATTTTAATTTGGACTATAGGAATGTAAAAAAAAACACACACAAAAACATATTTACTTGATTATTTTATTTTTTATTGTTAGAATAATAATGATGATGAGACTGTCGACTATTGATGTAGCCTATACTGTCTGATCCAAATAATGTTTACATAAAGCAAATAAGTCAAAGAGATCAACATACCAGACCTCCAGGACTTATGTCCTCAGTTGATCCAGAGATTGAACCACTACATGGTTAAACCATGACTGGACCAAAGACTGGGGCAGCTACTGTAGCCTACATATACTGTATGGAAGTGCATCTATTCTTACACTATATGGTCACACTTTCATTCTGTGTGCTGAGTCTATGCATTGGAATGTCTGACTTGTTTAGGAATAATTAAACAAATTCCATGTTATGATTATAGTGTTCAATGTTAACACTGATTTAGACAGCTTTGTGACTGATTTGTTTCAATATTGAATATTTATTGAATAAAAATAGATATGTTGAAGACTCCTGACATTGTGTAAAATGATTTAGGACCAAGTGGTAATTTATATTGAAATGCAATCTCAGAATCATCACGCACAGCATGCATGTACAGGTATGTCACTCATGTGCAAGTATTGTGTACAGGTACGTCACTCATGGAGGGAGGGGGGATTTCTTAGGGTCTGTACTGAAATGAACCTAAACGGTTTCCTGCACCTGCTTACAGACAACAAGAACAGGTCAGAGCGAGGAAACTGTCATCTATTCACACAATGTGGATTTCAACATATAGGTAACATGTACTAAAATAAACACCTTGTTCTGTATCTCATCTGTGTTGCGCGCGAAGAAGACTCGTCGTTGCTGTCGCCTGTGTGCCCGAAAGAGTGCGTAAGATCATGCACCAAAGTAGGAAGTACTCACCGATGCGCTACATCGCCTGATCGGCGTATCACAGTTAGCTGTGGATATCGCTAATAAATCAGCACTGAAGACTGAACTACAGTCGAGGGGAATTGTCAACCCGCCTAGGATGTACAATTCGAAAGTCAAGGTAGTCCGAGCCGACCGAAGGCATACCTCTACTCCAAGCAGGAGTCTGGAAAACATCGAGGCGGTCTGGTGCAAGATCAGAGCGGACTCGTTACCAAACCTCGAAGAGAGAAGACCGGAGCCGATGAAGGTGATGAACCCCGCGGAGAACGGCTGCCCTGTCCGCGGCAGTAGGAAAAGGGGGTTCAAGCCCCCGGATGTGAGGACCATATTCTCCCCCAGTGAGAGAGACTCCCAGATGAGGGGGGAGGGACACACCTTCTACCTTGGTCTTTCGGGCGCATGGTGCGATGTTTGCCGCGTATACATCCTCCACTTCTCCCTGATGTGTTCAGGTGAGTTCTACAACTGTATTATGTTTCAGTTGAGATAGCTTGACTGTCTTAACATCAATATCATCTACTACAGCAGACAACATACTGGTTAACAGAGAGCCTCAAGGTATGAAGCTTATCGATTTAATTGATTTATCAACTGGATACCTAAACTGCCTTATGAAACTAGACTTTCTTACAGGCTCCATACAATCTGGATATTAAGATATATTCATACCCCTTGGCTTATTACACATTTTGCTGTGTTAAGCTAGAATTCAAAATGTTTTTTTTTGTCACCCATCTATACAATGTTTTTTAGACATTTATTAAGACATGTATTCAGAGTTAAATACGGAAATATCTCAAATACACAGGTATTCACACCCCTGAGTCAATACTTTGTAGAAGCACCTTTGGCAGCGGCGATTAAAGCTGTGTGTTTTCTGGTTTAAGTCTCCAAGAGCTTTCCACACCTGGATTGTGCAGTGTCTTCCCATTATTCTTAAAAACAATTCTTCAAGCTTTGTCAAATTGATTGTTGATCATTGCTCGACAACCACGGAAAAAGTCAAGGGTTGGGAATACTTTATGTTGGTTGTACATGTTCAGGATGGCTACGTACAGTCTACCTCTACGCACACACTCACACCGTGCTGATAAACTGGTTTATAAACTGTACATTTGTACACATGCTTTCCTCTCGGCTCAGCTTTCTCTGTATTCTTCCACTGATAGGCACTCACTTCCTCGATCTAATGTCCCAGGCACCTGTTTACTGATGATTGATACAGTACATTCTTGTTGCTACTCCTATCATTGCTGCATTACTCCCCACTGGGCAAAAACCGGTTGAATCAAAGTTGTTTCCACATCATTTCAATCCCCCTAATCTATGTTATGACGTTGAATCAATGTGGGAAACTGATTGGATTTGCAAAAAGTCATCAATTTAAGGGCATTTCTTTTAACCTAAATCCAATGACATGGTGACATTTGTTGATTTCACATTAGTTGACAACTCGACCTTGAACTGACGTCTGTGCCCAGAGTGGTCCATCAGTCATCACACGTTTAAAAGCATTGCTTGTACATTGATGGTTTCAAAGTGTAACAGCATAGCTTCCGTCCCTCTCCTCGCCCCTACCTGGGCACGAACCAGGGATTTATTTAACAATTTCTTGGTTATTACATGATTACATTTGTGTTACTTCATAGTTTTGATGTCGTCACTATTATTCTACAATGTAGAAAATAGTACGAATAAAGAAAAACCCTTGAATGAGTAGGTGTGTCCAAACTTTTGACTGGTACTGTATATGATGATTCTATGTGAGTGAGTGTGTGCATAATACAGTTGAAGTCAGAAGTTTACATACACCTTAGCCAAATACATTTAAACTCCGTTTTTCACAATTCCTGACATGTAATCCTCGTAAAAATTCCCTGTTTTAGGTCAGTTAGGATCACCACTTTATTTTATGAATGTGAAATATCAGAATAATAGGAGAGAGAATGAGTTATTTCAGCTTTTATTTCTTTCATCACATTCCCAGTGGGTCAGAAGTTTGAATGCACTCAATTAGTATTTGGTAGCATTGCCTTTAAATTGTTTAACTTTGGTCAAACGTTTTGGGTAACCTTCCACAAGCTTCCCACAATAAGTTGGGTGGACGAGTCCTATATCGAACATATCCTGAAAGGCCGCTCAGTAAGGAAGAAGCCACTGCTCCAAAACCGCCATAAAAAAAGCCAGACTACGGTACACATTAAAAAGTACACATTAAAGGAAAAGCATTCTGTCTCCTAGAGATGAACGTACTTTGGTGCGAAAAGTGCAAATCAATCCCAGAACAACAGCAAAGGACCTTGTGAAGATGCTGGAGGAAACAGGTACAAAAGTATCTATATCCACAGTAAAACGAGTCCTTTAACGACATAACCTGAAAGGCCGCTCAGCAAGGAAGAAGCCACTGCTCCTAAACCACAATAAACTACGGTTTGCAACTGCACATGGGGACAAAGATCGTACTTTTTGGAGAAATATCCTCTGGTCTGATGAAACAAAAATAAAACTGTTTGCCCATAATGACCCCAAAAAAAGGGGGAGGCTTGCAAGCCGAAGAACACCATCCCAACCGTGAAGCACGGGGGTGGCAGTAATCATGTTGTGGGGGTGCTTTGCTGCAGAAGGGACTGGTGCCCTTCACAAAATAGATGGCATCATGAGGTAGGAGAATTATGTGGATATGTTGAAGCAACATCTCAAGACATCAGTCAGGAAGTTAAAGCTTGGTTGCAAACAGGTCTTCCAAATGGACAATGACCCCAAGCATACTTCCCAAAATTGTGGCAAAATGACTCACAAAGCCCTGACCTCCAATCCTATAGGAAATGTGTGGGCCAAACTGAAAAAGTGTGTGCGGGCAAGGAGGCTGCAAACCTGACTCAGTTACACCAGCTTTGTCAGGAGGAATGGGCCAAAATTCATCCAACTTATTGTGGGAAGCTTGTGGAAGAGTAACTGAAACGTTTGACCCAAGTTAAACAATGTAAAGGCAATGCTAACAAATACAAATTGAGTGAATGTAAACTTCTGACCCACGGGAATGTGATGAAAGAAATAAAAGCTGAAATAAATCATTCTCTCTACTATTATTCTGACATCTCACGTTCTTAAAATAAAACAGGGAATTTTTACTAGGATGAAATGTCAGTTCCATGTCTATGTACATAGGGCAGTAGCCTCTAAGGTAACCATGTGGTAGCCAGCTAGTGACAGTGACTAAGTTCAGGGCAGGGTACTGGGTGGAGGCTGACTAGTGATGGCTATTTAACAGTCTGATGGCCTTGAGATGGAAGCTGTTTTTCGGTCCCAGCTTTGATGCACCAGTACTGACTTCGCCTTCTGGTTGATTGCGGGGCTCGGGTGGCCTTGATGATGTTCTTGGCCTTCCTGTGACACAAGGTGCTGTAGATGTCCTGGAGGACAGGCAGAGTGCCCCCGGTGATGCGTTGGGCAGACCGCACCACCCTCCGGAGAGCCCTGCCGTTGCTGACGACGCAGTTGCCCTACCAGGCGTTGATACAGACCGACAGGATGCTCTCAATGGTGCACCTGTAAAAGTCTGTGAGATTCCTAGGTGTCAAGCCTAATTTCTACAGCCTCGTGAGGTTCTTCACCACGCTATCTGTGTGGGTGGACCATTTCAGATTTTCAGTGATGTGTACGCCGAGGAACTTGAAGCTTTTCACCTTCTCCACTGTGGCTCCGTAGATGTGGATGGTGGCTTGCTCCCTCTGCTGTCTCCTGAAGCCCACAATCAGCTCCTTCATTTTGTTGACGTTGAGAAAGAGGTTATTTTCCTGGCACCACTCCACCAGGACCTTTGCCTCCTCCCTGTAGGCTGCCGCGTCATTGTTGGTAATCAGGCGTACCACTGTTGTGTCGTCTGCAAACTTGATGATTGAGTTGGAGCTGTGCGTGGCCACGCATTCATGGGTGAACAGGGAGTACAGGAGGGAGCTGAGCACGCACCCTTGTGGGGCCCCTGTGTTGAGGATCAGCATAGTGGAGGTGTTGTTGGCTACCTTCACCACCTGGGAGCGGCCCGTCACAAAGTTCAGGACCCAGTTCCACAGGGCTGGATTCAGACTCAGGGCCCCGAGCTTGAAGGGTACGATGGTGTTGAAGCCTGAGCTGTAGTTATTGAACAGCATTCTTACATAAGTGTTCCTCATGTCCAGATGGATAGTGCAGTGCGATGGCAATTGTATCACCCGTGGATATATTGGGGTGGTATTTATCCCTGTCATTCACACAGAACCATTGGCCTTATAAGCCCAAATGGTCAGCTAGGCCTGTGGGCCTCGTCCAAAGCCATTTACATGGAGAGGTGAGAAGTTGGTGAAATTAGATTAGACACAGAGGAGATGGGGGATTAACATGACCATTCATTCACCACAGGGAAGTGTTAGAGACCTGTTGTGCTCCTGGATTGGAAATAACTTGTTGTAATTCCCCATGACTAGATCAGTTTTCATTCTCCACTGAAGACTGTGTGTGTCTCTGTGTGTGTCTCTGTGTGTACTTGCCTGCCTGCGTGTGTGTTTGCCCTAGCGCCCAGCTGCTGTTTGTGCAGGTGCAGTGACAGTGTGGCTCCAGAAGACACTACTCTCTCATTGTGACAGGTTAATGACCCATCACAATGACCACACACACTTTATGTATTACTATTCTTGTGGGACCTAAAATGTATTTCAATTCATAATCCTATTTACCCTAAACCTGACCTTAACCCCTAACCCTAACTCCTTCACCTAACCCCTAATTGTAACCATAACCCTTAACCCAACCCCTAAAATAGCCTTTTTCCTTGTTTTACTATCCTTATGGGGATTTCCAGTACTCACGAGGATAGTAATCCTCACACACACACACACACGCACACACGCACGCACAGGGTGAATGGGGGGGCAACAGTAAGGGGAGGGACTAGCACAGGCCAGACATGACACAGAAAAGCCAGACAGGGCAGGATAGAGGGGGAGAAAGAGAGGAGGAGAAAGAGGGTAGAGAGGGGCCAGAGTGAAAGACAGTCTGGGATTTGCAGGACCGGGGCAACCTTATGTTGGATCTGCGCAGTGCTCTCTGCAAAATGGAGCCCACTATGTATGCGTTGGAACCTGGGTGTGTGAGCATATGAGTGTGTGTGAGCTCTGTGTGAGTGAATGAGCAATGGGACTGGCTAAAGGATTTGGGAGGACTCTGAGGAGGTTATCAGGTTTCTTCTTCCGTGTTCCCAAACTGATCCGCCGCTCTGGACGCCTGGAACTAAGCCTGCTTTGGAGGAACTCTGGTGAGTGTGTGTGTCTGTGTGTGTGTCCGTGTGTGGGTGAGTACGTTTGTATAGGAGAGTGTGTGTATCTGGGCCTGTGTTTAGCCAACCCCAGAGCATGGTGGTAAGGCAGACAGACGGTTTGGTGTCCCTTAGAGGCCATGAGCTGAGAGATAAAATAAGTGTATAAACACATTGTTTAGGGACCTACAGTTCAGGTCCACAGATGCAGTGTTGTGTCCACAGACAGATCACTCAATGTCATCCCTGACCTGTCATGAAACACCCGAGACTCAGCACAAACACTTTGTGTGGAAGACAAGGCAGGTAAACAGACAGACAGACTCTGCAGAGAGACCGAAAGACAGAGGAAGGGATACCCGTGAGAGGGAGAGTGGAAGATATGCACGTTCCATAATTAAGTGTGTGTGCATTTCAGTTAGGTGTTTAGCAGCCATGTGTGAAAAGGCTCTTAAGTGCTGAGGGAATGGGTTTAGTCCCGTCGCTGGTGTCTATGGGGAACGGATTACCGTTGATTTAGGAAAACAACACTACCACAGTGGAATGACAACCCTTCTGTCTCCTCCACTGACAGTCAGCACGGTCTGAGACCACCTGCTGTCCTGGCAGTGTGTATGTGTGTTTTTAGTGCGGTGTGTTTTGTTAGTGGGGGCCTGAGTGGAGCCGGATAGGAATGAGAGACGTGGAATTCCGAATTGAAGTCTCCGAATGTGGAATGGGGAACTAAGAGGGCTGTTAAGTTTGCGCAATGCTGCTCCAAGAAGGATATCTATTTTCTACAGTCTAAAGAAAGCGCAGGAACAAATACAACGCACCACCTGTCTGGACTAGACACACAAACACACAGCTCTCCAGCCCCAGAACATTCTACTCCTATTTACAGTCCAGAGCCTTAGTGTCATACCAACTGCCTCAGTAAGTTGATCACGTCGACCCATAGCTCAGATACAGCTATTGTGCCTACTGAAACACAAGGCTTCACTCCAGCTTTGATTACAGGATAAGAAAACTATATCTCACTCACTCACACACACACACACACACACACACACACACACACACACACACACACACACACACACACACACACACACACACACACACACACACACACCATCCCCAAACACGCACACAGGTCTACCTGGTCACAGCGGGACTCCAAGAAGAGTAGGCTTGAGTACTGTTATGTCTTCTGGCCCTCTCTTACTTGCTTTTAAAACCAAGGCTATGGTCTTTACATGTTGGGATTGATACTGCAAGATGTGTGTGTTGTGGGGAGGGGGAGGCAGAGTTTGGCTGAATTGGCTCTTGGCACGTCAGTGAGAAGGTCGCCACAGGTTCCTCATCTCTCCTCCCAGCACACAGAGACATGGTTAGACAGCCAGCTCTAAATACTACACACAGCTGACACTGGCTAGGCTCAGGGGCGAGTGGTGTTGGCACGCATCTGTTTGTGGAGTGTGTTGTTGTTCTTTGTGGGAGTGTGGGAAGATGCTGACTTGCGCTCTGTTCTCCTCTCAGCTCCACTGATTAAGTCCGATTGATTGGTTTTGCCTGGCTGATTACAGGAAGGGCTACTATCAATGAGACAGCACAGCTATACTACACACACACACACACACACACACACACACACACACACACACACACACAACACTCCCCACAGGCCCAGGAGACTCCCAGAGAGAAAAAAAAGTGCTTAACTCATCAGACAGACAGTAAAAATCATCATCAGATGTCAGTCTTTTGCAGTTGTGTAAGACATGGAAGTGTGTTTTATTTCTCCCCACTGGGGCGAGACAAATCTCCTCTAAGTTCATGCATCACAGGCATAGGGCCTTATGTCTGATGACATAGCCTGTGGTGGTGTTTGTTATTATGTCATGGCGTCGTGGACGGACAGTGTAACGTTTCCTCTCTGGTTCTGTCCCAGCGCCAGGGCCTAGCTGAGACAATACCCAGGCTTTGCCTAATTGTATCGAGAGCTACAGAGGGTTAGCGAGTGTTAGGGCAGGAAGCCTAGCAGACAAGAGCTGACCACCCTCTTTGTGTGCTGGTGAGCTCAGAGAGGAGCATCCCTGGCCTACACCCACACACACGTATGCACACACTCTCTCGCACACACGCACGCACGCTCGGACACACACACTCTCTCTCTCTCTCTCCCCCCTCCATCTCTCCCTCTCTCTTCTCTCCTACTGTCTGTGTGTCCATCACTGTGACCCACTGAGCCTCCATTTGACAGGCAAATCACCCACTCAGCACTACCATACATAGAGAGTGGGAGGGGGAGACCGAGAGTGAGTGGGTGAGTGTGAGAGAGAAAGCGAGAGAGAGTGGTAGCAGCTAGGCAAATGAGTCTCTGTGTAGGTCTGGGCTGGCGAGGGAGGTGGGGGGTTCCCAGTCCATACAGGCTATTGTTCCTGATGCTTGTTGTGCCTGTGTGTAAGAGAGTGAGTGCGTCGAAGCTGGGCCTGTTGCTACTGGCCAGTGGTGGTACAGTGTGCGCAGTGGTCAAGGAGTATTGGTTGAGCAGTGAGGGAGAGCTTCAGCGAGAAGAGTGTGTGAGGCAGGAGGGAAATGGTGTGCTGGTCGGGGATGGGAGCAGCCATCTGTAGACTGTCGGTGAAGCTCAGCCGGCAGGTGAAGAGGAGGTCCTCAGGTAAGAGAGGAGACACAGACAAACGCACGCGCACAGGCAACTCTGTTCCTGTACACCGGTGCTAACAACGAGGACTCGCTGGATGTTCTGTACTCTGCAGAGGGAGTGTCACAGTGATGTGTAATGTATTCTGTGTTATTAGCGGTCTCTCCCTGTCTCTCCTCCACACTGGGTTAATTCTAAGTGGGCTGCTGGATGCTGGCCAAGCCGGCGCAGAGAACGAGAGGGGAAAGAGAAAGAAAGAGAGGACACATTAGAGATTCCATCAACCTTTTTGTTCTGCCGCGGCGGAGTCACAGTGTGCACGGGAGGAAGTTTGTGTGTCACTTGTAGACTTTTCCCCAGGCCTGTCAGACAGACCTGATCGAAGGGCAGCGGAACAGTTCCCCTTGTTCTTTGTCACTCCGATGTATTATATCACGTTTACATTTTTCTTGCACTTGGAATAGTTTGGCATCGTGACTTCTGTTTCACTTGGCTGAGCTGAATGTTTTCGAGAGCTCAGGTGAGAGATTTTTGCAATGGTGACTGTGAACGGGGTCAGTGGGAGTGTTTGCATACTGTGGACAAGCTCATTTCCATCTCGTCCTTTCCCTCCAGACACAACACAACCTCGTCTGGTTTATTCATTGCTGTTGCTGGAGACCCGAGCCTGGAGTCCCAGGGAATACTTGCGTGGCAATTTGGGGTTGCGTTACAGATTAAATAAGTTAGTGGCTGGGTTATACATTAGTTATTTGGTTATGGATGAAACCTGTTAGGGGTTGGCGGAGTATTTCACATAGTACTTGTGACCTGAGTGAATCCACGGGTCTCTGTTAATGATCACGCTGCTATTGAGTCAAACACAGATGAAATATTTGAACTCCTTCTGGCAAGGTAGTGGCAGGAGTCTTCAAGAGGTGGAAGAATAACTAGAAGTATGAAACGAGGGTATTTGGTGCAGTGTTGAACGCCGCCCGCTCCGTTGACCCACACCGCGAGACAATGCAGGCTCTATGAGTCTGCCAGGTCAGGTCAGAGTGTGCTCTTTACAATTATTTAACAAGCTCCTCTCCTCCTGCTCCAGGGTGTAAGTATACGTGTCACCCAGAGTGTCGGGAGCGAGTGTCATTGGACTGTCACCCCGGTGGTCCTGTTGCCGTTGACACCCCCCTCAGCCAGGACCACCTTAACAACAATACACCGGCCATTGTGAGTACCCACCTTCTCTCTCACTCCCTCTGTGTGTCTGTGTTGTCTAATTAAAGGGTCAACACTTTGTTCCTTGAGATGAGTGCTGATATTATATTCTGTGATGGTCACATTATGACTGTATTTCGTGTGTTTTACCACAAGGGGGCGGTAGAGTGCATAGAATGAGTATTCGCCTTGCCTGTGATTACAGTGAGTGACTGAGACGTAGTTCACCAATGTACCACCAGATGACGCTCTCTCTGTCTCTATACTGTATCTCTTGTCATAGAACTCTTGGCTGGAGTGAGTGACTGTTTGGGGGATGTGTTGCTCTTAGGGTTTTTTGGGGGGATAAATGGCTTGGCTCTGGGTACTCTGATGGTATCATAGTGAAGGGTGCGTGTTTGGGATTAGCTAGGTGGGGCCAATGCTTTGAGACCAGCTGTCCATGTCATTCTCTATATAATAGGAAAGGGAAATGGAAAGTGGGGGATACCTAGTCAGTTGTACAACTGAATGTCTTCAATTGAAATGTGTCTTCTGCATTTAACCCAACTCCTCTGAATCAGAGAGGAGACATCCACGTCTTCGGGGCCCACGTCTTCGGGGCCCGGGGAACAGCTGGTTAACTGCCTTGCTCAAGGGCAGAACGACAGGTTTTTACCTTGTCAGCTCGGGGATTCGATCCAGCAACCTTTCGGTTACTGGCCCAATCAAATCAAATTTATTTATATAGCCCTTCTTACATCAGCTGATATATCAAAGTGCTATACAGAAACCCAGCCTAAAACCCCCAAACAGCAAGCAATGCAGGTGTAGAAGCACGGTGGCTAGGAAAAACTCACTAGAAAGGCCAGAACCTAGGAAGAAACCTGGAGAGGAACCAGGCTATGAGGGGTGGCCAGTCCTCATCAAATCAAATCAAATTGTATTTGTCACATACACATGGTTAGCAGATGTTAATGCGAGTGTAGCGAAATGCTTGTGCTTCTAATTCCGACAATGCAGTAATAACCAACGAGTAACCTAACCTAACAATTCCACAACAACTACCTTATACACACAAGTGTAAAGGGATGAAGAATATGTACATGTAAATATATGAATGAGTGATGGTACAGAACGGCATAGGCAAGATGCAGTAGATGGTATAGAGTACAGTATATACATATGAGATGAGTAATGTAGGGTATGTAAACATAAAGTGGCATTGTTTAAAGTGGCTAGTGATACATGTATTACATAAAGATGGCAAGATGCAGTAGATGGTATAGTGTACAGTATATACATATGAGATGAGTAATGTAGGGTATGTAAACATAAAGTGGCATTGTTTAAAGTGGCTAGTGATACATGTATTACATAAAGATGGCAAGATGCAGTAGATGGTATAGTGTACAGTATATACTGTACAAATGAGATGAGTAGTGTAGGGTATTCTAAACATTATATTAAGTGGCATTGTTTAACGTGGCTAGTGTTAACTTCTTACATCAATTATTCCATTATTAATGTGGCTGGAGTTGAGTCTATGTTGGCAGCAGCCACTCAATGTTAGTGGTGGCTGTTTAACAGTCTGATGGCCTTGAGATAGAAGCTGTTTTTCAGTCTCTCGGTCCCTGCTTTGATGCACCAACTGACATTTACTCAGTTTACTCTGGCTGTGCCCGGGTGGAGATTATAACAGAACATGGCCAAGATGTTCAAATGTTCATAAATGACCAGCATGGTCAAATAATAATAATCACAGTAGTTGTCGAGGGTGCCACAAGTCAGCACCTCACGAGTAAATGTCAGTTGGCTTTTCATAGCCGATCATTCAGAGTATCTCTACCTCTCCTGCTGTCTCTAGAGACTGTCTCTAGAGAGTTGAAAACAGCAGGTCTGGGACAGGTAGCACGTCCGGTGAACAGCTCAGGGTTCCATAGCCGCAGGCAGAACAGTTGAAACTGGAGCAGCAGCACGGCCAGGTGGACTGGGGACAGCAAGGAGTCATCATGCCAGGTAGTCCTGAGGCATGGTCCTAGGGCTCAGGTCCTCCGAGAGAAAGAAAGAAAGAGAGAATTAGAGAGAGCATACTTAAGTTCACACAGGACACCGGATAAGACAGGAGAAATACTCCAGATATAATGCTCTAACCACTAAGCTAATAGCCCCGGAGTCATCGTGTGTGCGTGCGCATTCTAAACTACCCGGTCCTGTAGCACACCCAACAGCAACATGAGCCGGCTGCCACATATAGCGGTGGTTGTTTTGGGTGGCCTCACACACATTTCTGTCCTCTGTGGTCCCAGGAGAATCGAAAGGTGTGTGTGTGTGTGGGGGGGGCCTGTCCCTAAGTCCATGAGCCTTGGTCAACCTAATGTACGCAAGCATGCACACACACACAACTCTCGTGTGGGATGGATGGATGGATGGAAAGAGTAAGGGCATTACGCCATATAGACACACCTCTGGATCATATTCTATTATGACACAAGGCGAGACCCAGATGCAGACACAGGAGGCAGACGGTTGGAGCCTTACAATATTTATTAATCCAATAGGGTAAGGCAAGAGAATGGTCGTGGACAGGCAAAAAGGGTCAAAACCAGTTCAGAGTCCAAAAGGTACCAAAGGGCAGGCAGAATCAAGGTCAGGGCAGGAAGGATGATCAGGCAGGCGGGAAAGTAGTCCAGAGTCAGGCAGGGGTCAAAACCAGGAAGACTAGCAAAAGGAGAATAGCAAAAAGAGTACGGTAAATACACGCTGGTTGACTTGAATAAGCTACTGGCACAGAGAGACAGGAAACACAGGGATAAATACACTGGGGAGAATAAGCGACACCTGGAGGGGGTGGAGACAATCACAAGGACAGGTGAAACAGACCAGGGCGTGACATATTCAGCATGTCAGGGATCTTCAACTCTGTCAAAAACAATCTGGCTTCAATACTGCAGTGAAACAGTTTAGTGGTGAGATGTTAGCTCAGCAGAAACCTGGGACCAGTGCTGAACAGTGCTGCTGAGACATGCAGATGTCTGTCGTTGTTGTTTCACAGTGTCGTGTTTCTGTTTCTGTGTTAATCTGTGGTTGGGTGTGTGTGTCTGTGTGTCGTCTGTGTCTCTATGTGCGTGTGTGCGTGCGTGCGTGCGGCCGGGTCAGACAGCGGGAGGCATTGTTGGGTTTTGATCAAACTCTCCCATGTGACTGCCCAGAACCAGATTCCTATATTTATATGATCCTTTATTATCCTTATATAAAGTACTCTGAACCTCCCAGTAGACCGTAGCTCTATCTCTGTCCAACTCTCTGTCTCTGCTCTGTGGTCTGTGGTTCCAACTCTCCTGAAATGGACAGATAATGATATGAACCCATGAGACAGGAAATGTCTCGGTGAAGGAAATGGAATCGGAGAGAGGCTGGATGGATGGATGGATGGATCTTCTCAGCCTCTGTTTTACCCAGAGGACACAGACACAGGAAGACAATGAGCTCCTTATCCTAGTTTAGAAGAGTCTGTAATAAACTAGGAATAGAGAGGGCCTCTACAATATTACTCAGTAACTATCACGATTAATAGATGAAACACCTAGTGGTCGTCTGTCTGTCTGTCTGTCTGTCTGTCTGTCTGTCTGTCTGTCTGTCTGTCTGTCTGTATGTATGTATGTATGTATGTATGTATGTATGTATGTATGGACGTACAGTGGGGTAAAAAAGTATTTAGTCAGCCACCAATTGTGCAAGTTCTCCCACTTAAAAAGATGAGAGAGGCCTGTAATTTTCATTATAGGTACACTTCAACTATGACAGACAAAATAAGAAAAAAAAATCCAGAAAATCACATTGTAGGATTTTTAATGAATTTATTTGCAAATTATGGTGGAAAATAAGTATTTGGTCACCTACAAACAAGCAAGATTTCTGGCTCTCACAGACCTGTAACTTCTTCTTTAAGAGGCCCCTCTGTCCTCCAATCGTTACCTGTATTAATGGCACCTGTTTGAACTTGTTATCAGTATAAAAGACACCTGTCCACAACCTCAAACAGTCACACTCCAAACTCCACTATGGCCACGGCCAAAGAGCTGTCAAAGGACACCAGAAACAAAATTGTAGACCTGCACCAGGCTGGGAAGACTGAAGAACCACACGGGGGGACCTAGTGAATGACCTGCAGAGAGCTGGGATCAAAGTAACAAAGCCTACCATCAGTAACACACTACGCCGTCAGGGACTCAAATCCTGCAGTGCCAGACGTGTCCCCCTGATTAGGCCAGTACATGTCCAGGCCCGTCTGAAGTTTGCTAGAGAGCATTTGGATGATCCAGAAGAAGATTGGGAAAATGTCATATGGTCAGATGAAACCAAAATATAACTTTTTGGTAAAAACTCAACTCGTCATGTTTGGAGGACAAAGAATGCTGAGTTGCATCCAAAGAACACCATACCTACTGTGAAGCATGGGGGTGAAACATCATGGTTTGGGGCTGTTTTTCTGCAAAGGGACCAGGACGACTGATCCGTGTAAAGGAAAGAATGAATGGGGCCATGTATCATGAGATTTTGAGTGAAAACCGCCTTCCATCAGCAAGGGCATTGAAGATGAAACGTGGCTGGGTCTTTCAGCATGACAATGATCCCAAACACACCGCCCGGGCAACGAAGGAGTGGCTTCGTAAGAAGCATTTCAAGCTCCTGGAGTGGCCTAGCCAGTCTCCAGATCTCAACCCCATAGAAAATCTTTGGAGGGAGGTGAAAGTCTGTGTTGCCCCCCACACTGTAACACAGCCTCCGAGTGAGACAATATCTGGGGCAGCACTCAGTCATAACGTGCAGGAGCGTAAAGTGATTAGCTGATTGAATAGATCAGTGATTGCATCTAGCAGTGATTGTTCTGGTCTGGAGTGTGTCACTGAGTTGACTATAACAGAGTAATACAGAGATTGACATAAGTCTGACCCAGAGCTCTTGCCCTGTCATGGGCTAACTCTGTTACTGGGCTTGAAACACAGTTCTTGGTAATGGCAAGTGTCACTGTCAATTTCTCACCATAGAGACATGATTGCATCACATGCAATCTACATCTCTGTCAGCGCTAACTAAAGGTCTATACACAACAAGAGCTCACTAACTCAAAAATTAACACACTAAAGCAAGAAATTACACACAAAGACACCCGAGTACATAATTTGTACTCGGTTAGTTAATGTGTGATTTAGTTAGTTCATGTATAGTAAGTTTAGCTGTAGAGGTAGTTGTTCTGACTGAGGGGATGCGTTTTCTGACTGAGTGACTATGCACAGTGCTGAGAGTGACCTCTGAACTAATATGACAATGTCCCCTACTGCACTCTTATAGGCTGAGCCATGCCCTCTGGTAGGTTATCTAACCAGACAGGTGGTAAATAATAGGTCTATTTCCTGTTCCTGTACGATGGGAAAGTCAAACACAGGGACCTGGGGGGGCAGTTGTTAGGAGGAGAAGAATGTTGATGTATTCCCTCTGGGCTTCTTTGCTGCTCGTTAACCCCAAAATGTTAGCTTAGGAACACCTGCATAAGTTGTTGAACTTTAACCTCTGACCTTTGTGACACCTTTGTTAATATGTGCATTCTTCACAAACCTTCACAGAACTCTTTATCTGTGGCGGAATGCTCAGGGACTCTACACCTCTCTGAGCTCTCAGACTAACGGGGTCTCCCTTATTCCCTTCCCTCTTCTCCTATTTGTCGTGCGCGGGGTAATGTAGTACGTCCTATAGGGTTGCTTGCGTCATGCCATAGGTAATGCTATCTTACCTGCTTCAGTCAGTTTTTCTTCCTTATCTTAGCTGGGTTACCTTATCTTATCGCTCCTCTTGAAAACATCCACTCTGACCTGAAGACCGACTGATTACTAAGGTTAAGCTATGGGCCAAAATCAAAGGATACCATAAGTATAGACAAGAGGGCAGGAAAGGCTCTACATAGATCGAACAAAGCTTTAGACCTCATGCTGAATGAAGATTCCTCAACAGCACACTGTGCAGCCAACAGAAATGGCCAACTGTTTCCTTAGTGACCCCAAATGTTAAATACAATTCTGAGTGGCTCCGTTGGTTTTTCATGGTGCTTGTAATGCTAAGGTTGTGGGTTCAATTCTCTCAGGGGACCCTTATGAAAAAAGTATGAAAATGTTATGCACTCACTTACTGTAAGTCATAAGAGCGTCTGATAAATTACTAAAAATGTAAATGTTTAGTGGAAAAACCCCCGAACACTGTTACGACTCTCTTTTTCACTTTTGCTATGTTAATCACTAAAAGGCTGCTCTGTCACACGGCTCTCGTTATAAGATATAGGCCTTCACTCCTCTGATAACAGAACCCAACCTCTCAGGAGAGTGCCTGGTCCTGGAACCGTTCTCCAACCCAGAACCCAAAACTCGGAAACAAAATCCACTAAATCATATATTGCATAGCAGCTCTGTTCTATATGATTAGTGGGCTGTAATTTAAGATAGTTGACCTTTTAGTGACTTAACCTCAACTGCAGGGATATTGTGAAACACAGTTAAAAAGGACTTGGTTAACCAAGTCACACCCGGTCCTGATTTACTGTAGATGTTGATGTCGGGTTTTTATTGTTACGTGGTTGTTGTGAGGGAGCGGGGTCAGAGTTCAGCCCAGATTGGTTCATCATGTTACTGTTTTACAGACTGGGTGTTCCAGTTATTTCAATGTTCCCTCTCTGTGTCAAACTGGGCAGATAAAGATGTATGATAACATCTTCAACACACCAGACATCCCCAGGCTTTCCCCATAACCCAGCTACCTCTGACAGACAGTGTTTCCTATCAGCAGACATGACTGACTGTCTGGATCAAAGAATCGTCTGGGACTCTACGGTGAACTCTATTGAACTAGAATGTCTATCACTACTAGTCAATATTCATTTGGTCTGCGATATATCAGTGGTCATCCCAGTCCCTTATGGTTCCAGCTTAGCTCCCCTATCATTCACAGCCCTACAAGAAAACCTTATGTCGAGCCACAAGACAGAGTGGCTTCTGTGCCACGATCACAATCAAAACCCCATCACGATCACAGCCTGAGGACTTCCAGGTCAGCCTGTAAAAACTGGATGTATTATTGTTTCTTATCTGCACCTCCTCTCCCCTGTTTCCCATCGTCTCCCATCTTTCCTGCCAGTCTGTAGTGTAATCAGTGAGTCATTGTGTTGTGACCTGAGCAGAGGAGACGTCCATGTTGTTGACAGAGCCAACAGCTCATCAGAGCCTGCGTCTAATCCAAGTGTGACGAGGGGATAATCTCACCTGATGTTTTATGTTGCCTGTAGTGGCTGTGTGTTTTAACTGTAGCGTCTCTGTGCTTCCTCCTCAGTGTCTATAGGTAGTGTTTGTGCTTCCCCCTCGGTGTCTATAGGTAGTGTTTGTGCTTCCCCCTCGGTGTCTATAGGTAGTGTTTGTGCTTCCCCCTCAGTGTCTATAGGTAGTGTTTGTGCTTCCCCCTCAGTGTCTATAGGTAGTGTTTGTGCTTCCCCCTCAGTGTCTATAGGTAGTGTTTGTGCTTCCCCCTCAGTGTCTATAGGTAGTGTTTGTGCTTTCCCCTCAGTGTCTATAGGTAGTGTTTGTGCTTCCCCCTCAGTGTCTATAGGTCGTGTTTGTGCTTCCCCCTCAGTGTCTATAGGTAGTGTTTGTGCTTCCCCCTCAGTGTCTATAGGTCGTGTTTGTGCTTCCCCCTCAGTGTCTATAGATAGTGTTTGTGCTTCCCCCTCAGTGTCTATAGGTAGTGTTTGTGCTTCCTCCTCAGTGTCTATAGGTAGTGTTTGTGCTTTCCCCTGTGTCTATAGGTAGTGTTTGCGCTTCCCCCTCAGTGTCTATAGGTAGTGTTTGTGCTTCCCCCTCAGTGTCTATAGGTAGTGTTTGTGCTTCCCCCTCAGTGTCTATAGGTTGTGTTTGTGCTTCCCCCTCAGTGTCTATAGATAGTGTTTGTGCTTCCCCCTCAGTGTCTATAGATAGTGTTTGTGCTTCCCCCTCGGTGTCTATAGGTAGTGTTTGTGCTTCCCCCTCGGTGTCTATAGGTAGTGTTTGTGCTTCCCCCTCAGTGTCTATAGGTAGTGTTTGTGCTTCCCCCTCAGTGTCTATAGGTAGTGTTTGTGCTTCCCCCTCAGTGTCTATAGGTAGTGTTTGTGCTTCCCCCTCAGTGTCTATAGGTAGTGTTTGTGCTTCCCCCTCAGTGTCTATAGGTAGTGTTTGCGCTTCCCCCTCAAATATACAGACAGAGTGGGGACCTGATGATTCTAAGCCCTGTGTCCATCTAAGGGCCAGACAAAGGAGCCACAGTTAGTTACTGTATATGGGGCATAAGGCAGGGAGAGAGCAGGTCTATTGTGACTCTTTAAGCGAGTCCTGACCTGCCTATAGTATTATGCCTGTGAGCAGCAGCTGTTCCTGTGTTGTCTGCAGTTATGAGTAGGATAAAGTTGCCCCTATACATTTATAGATCTGTGCCTATGGGCTGATCGTAGGGTAGCCAATGGTGTGGTATGAATCGGGTCTGTGTGTGTTTATGTTTACAATGCTGCCTTGAACTCTGCCCACCGTATCTACCCCTTTAATCGCTGCCTCCTCCTCCCGCTCCTCTCCAATAAGCTTCCACTGCAAATGGCACACATTCGTCACTGATAAAGGTATAAATGTACAAAATGAACGTTGAAAGACTTGAGATTCAACTAGATTTGAGAAAACCGAGAGCGTGTGAAGTGGATAGTGTTGATCTGGCTGTGTTGGCAACGACGAGTGTAGAATTATGGGCAGCAGCTCAACTCCCCAAAGAGTAAGTATGTTACCCAGTATAATTGTCCCTTTGATCTCTCCGGGGTCAACGTTGGGTGCCAGGTTCTTTACCGTTTGAAGTGCAAAATGGAGGGTGGTTTGTGTAGCTCAGAAACCAGTTAAGTGAAATACAGTAGTCTGCACATAACTAAGAACTTTTTGTTGTTGTTGTGAGCTTGTGAAAATTAGGTAACTACAGAAGCAAAGATGGAATATATTACGGTAGCATAGTGTCCGTATCCAAGCATTCCTATGGTGTTTGCTCATGAGTGAGTGGCGCTTCTTGGCTGTCAGAGAATGTTGTGAGTTACTGTGCCTCAGAGGAAGAGAGGCAGCAGATATATTTCAACACACACACTCCCTCCAATGCACTCAGTGCCTCAGAAGAAACACAGGAGAAGTCAAAGTTGAGTCACTCAGGCCTTATTTGGCGAAGTCAAAGGGGGGTAGGAACAGGTATCCAGTACTATTGTGGTGTAATCTAACCTTGTATATGGCCACAGGTGTTGAAAAAAAACTCATCAATCTACACCAATACCCCATAACGATGAAGCAAAAACAGGCTTTTAGAAATGTTTGCAAAAGTATTCAAAATAAACAACTGAAATATGTATTACATAAATATTCCAACCCTTTACTCAGTATTTTGTTGAAGCACCTTTGGTAGCGATTACAGCCTTGAGTCTTCTTGGGTACGACGCTACAAGCTTGGCACACCTTTATTTGGGGAGATTTTCCCATTCTTCTCTGCAGATCCTCTCAAGCTCTGTTAGGTTGGTTGGGGAGCATCGCTGCACAGCTATTTTCAGGTCTCTCCAAAGATGTTCAATCGGGTTCAAGTCCAGGCTCTGATTGGGCCACTCAAGGACACTCAGAGACTTGTCCCGAAGCCACTCTTGTGTTGTCTTGGCTGTGTGCTTCGCGTCATTGTCCTGTTGGAAATTGAACCTTCACCCCAGTCTGAGGTCCTGAGCGCTCTGGAGCAGGTTTTCATCAAGGATCTCTCTGTACTTTGCTCTGTTCATCTTTCCCTCGATCCTGACTAGTCTCCCAGTCCCTGCCACTGAAAAACATCCCCACAGCATGATGTTGCCAACACCATGCTTCACCATAGGGATGGTGCCAGCTTTCCTCCAGACGTGACGCTTGGCATTCAGGCCAAAGAGTTCAATCTTGGTTTCATCATACCAGAAAATCTTGTTTCTCATGGTCTGAGAGTCCTTTAGGTGCCTTTTGACAAACTCCAAGAGGGGTGTCATGTGCCTTATACTAAGGA
This sequence comes from Oncorhynchus nerka, assembly GCF_034236695.1. Classification (NCBI taxonomy): domain Eukaryota; kingdom Metazoa; phylum Chordata; class Actinopteri; order Salmoniformes; family Salmonidae; genus Oncorhynchus; species Oncorhynchus nerka. The sequence goes on from NC_088403.1 coordinate 35,357,573, forward strand.
GTGGCTACCGTATGACCACTCAACCATAAAAACCTGATTGTTGGAGTACTGCAAAGATGGTTGTCCTTCTGGAAGGTTCTCCCATCTCCACAGAGGAACTCTGGAGCTCTGTCAGAGTGACCATCGAGTTCTTGGTCACCTCCCTGACCAAGGCCCTTCTCCCCCGATTGCTCAGCTCTAGGAAGTGTCTTGGTGGTTCCAAACTTCTTCCATTTAAGAATGATTGCACGGTATATGATTACACCTGTTGTATTCGGCGCATGTGACAAATAAAATTCGATATGATTTGATGAAGCCCACTGTGTTCTTGGGGACCTTCAAAGCTGCAGAATTGTTTTTGATACCCTTCCCCAGAGCTGTGCCTTAACACAATACTGTCTTGGAGCTCTACGGACAATTCCTTCAACCTCATGGCTTAGTTTTTGCTCTGACATGCACTAACTGTGGGACCTTATATAGATAGGTTTGCCTTTCCAAATCATGTCCAATCAATTGAATTTTCCAAAGACTCCAATCAAGTTGTAGAAACATCACAAGGATGATAAATGGAAACAGGATGCACCTGAGCTCAACTTCGAGTCTCATAGCAAAGGGTCTGAATACTTATGTAACTAAGGTATTTGTTTTACATTTTTTATACATTTGCAAAAATGTCTAAAAACCTGTTTTTTCATTGTCATTATGTGGTATTGTGTGTAGATTGATGAGGAAAAAAATGTATTTAATCAATTTTAGAATAAGGTTGTAATATAACAAAATGTGGAAAAAGGAAAGGGGTCTGAATACTTTTCCGAATGCACTGTATACAGAATACTGAAACTAGCTATCCATCACTCTTATGAGTGAGCATTCCTCATCTGTGTTTTATCTCAAGCACATCATATATCATTGCTCATAGGAATATTTTTTGTACTTCCTGATAATAAAATAGGGTGAATTATTACAACAATGTCGTCATTCTAGATGATAAAGGTAGGGGAACTCGGACTCCCACACTCACTGATTAGCCTGAAGTAGAGAGTGTCAGTTTTCTCACAACACTCTCTCCACAGACTAGCCTTTGTGTGGGAAGTCTCATTTATGGAGTCATTTATGGGACATTCCTTACGCCTCCCCGACCTCACCCACTCACCTCCTTATGCACCTACCCCTTTTACCTCACCCTCACCTCTTCTTACCCCTTCACCTATAACTAACTAAATCTGCAGCTTGTAAACAAGCAGTGTGCTGAGAACCTTAACCCCCTGTCTGCAGAGGAATGTGGGTAATGTCTGCCAAGGGCTGTAGCTTTCAGCCAGAGAGACTACAGGCCTAGTGAAGGTTCACCTCTCTCTCTCTCTAGCCTGGCCTGCCTGACCGCTCTCTCTCTCTCTGTGGAGATCGGGAAGGGGGGCGGGGTTCAAGCCGAGTGTCCATTGTTTTACACCAGGGAAGGGAGAGGGAGTTTGAGGGGGTTGGGACTGAAAATGAGTTTCCATGTGTCTGAGACATTCTCTGCGATTTTTTTTCACACGCTCCCATGCACCTACAGGAGCCAATCTGTTGGTTCCAAAGTCAGCACAGTACTACAGGAATACAGGCCACGGAAGCCATAACAACTAGTGCCCATCACTCTACCTGACCAGAAGCTGTTGGTTAGACAGGGTTCTAGTGGACTGTATAGTTTGTCCTTGACAGACATGTGGGCAGTTGGCTCTGAGACTGCAAAAGAGAACTGGACAGAGAGGCCAGCTGTATGATTCTTCTCTGGCCAGGCTGTGGTGTGGTTGAAGGGTTTGGCTGTTCCAGTGCTCCTAGGTTATTTTTAGGTCGCCTCTGCACTCTGGGTTTAAATTAGGGCTGTCCCTCCATAAACCCCCAAGAAGCCTGCTACAGTATGTGTTGGGTGTGGTCAGGATAAGGGTTGTACGCCTTATTCACTACAGATGTTACATACATTTGACCCAGTATCTGACATTGTAACATCCTTTCTAGTGACTGGGTGGGCTAGTTAGTTGTATGATATTAGTGTGTTAAAGAACAGGCCACACAGGAGGAGCCATGTAGAAATGTACTTAGAAAAAAGCCTTAGGCAACTAAAATCCTAATAGAAATTAACTGCATGCACTTTTCATTATGGCTGTTAAAGCATTATAGCTCTGCTCTCTGAGAATCGCAGTAATGGGTTCCATTTGTTGACTGATGCAAGACAACTTTATCAGACACTAAAAACACCACCACTGAGTTAAAACATGAATAAAAAACATATTACACATTTATAACCAAATAAACCCAGGAGCCAGCTAGCCTCCCCACAGTCAAACACCAAATGTGTTTTTAAGAATGTTTATTAATACTTATACAACAGATTATCTGACACTGCATGGGTGGTTGTCGTAACAACTGCATGAGAAGCTGCTGCTGAATTGATTACATTTTCATGACTCGCTGTGATCAATGCCAGTAGGAGAGAAAGCCAACCAACATCAGGGAATGAGAGTCAGTAGCAGAGAGGGGTTTATTCCTGGCTAGAACCCAAACCAGTCTCATGTCTAACAGAGAACAAGGCTTTAATTTGGGTGTTTTTATTCAGCTTTTCTTCATCCATGCCAAACGTTTACATAACTAATGTTGTCCTCAGATGGTAGAGATGGACCAGAGATGGACCCCAGGTCACTATACCAATGCCTTGACCAGTTTGGATTGAAAGGTGAGAATGCAGTTGAACCGGAGTTCCTGCGTAGGGTTCACGTGTCCCATTTCCTGGTTACTGATGATGTCATGTTGCCCCTGGCTACAGAATCCCGTCCGAGCACATTGAGCTGTGTTAGGGTGGATCCCATAGGCCTATGCAGAGTTTAGAAAGGGGCAAGACATTCTGATTTTATATATAGGTTATATGTGGTTCTGGTAGATAGGCAGGGGTTTTTGACATGTACACACTTAGAGACACACAAACACACACTACCACAACTATCAAGGGTCACTGGGAATTTTAAAAGGTTGGTCTGACTGAACGCCTGATGTTCCACCCATTCATCTGGGCGTATGTAAGTCTAAAGTATTAAATGCCTTTGGTCTGCATTTTTAGTTTAGTTGGTCCTGGAGCTCGGGTAAAGCAGCATGTTGCAGGGAAGGAAAATAAGAAAGCTAGCTTCGCTGTGCTGCATGTTCATTGAGGTAAGTGGCAGGCAGATGTTATGTTGTCTCTTTAGGATGTGTGCACCTATGGATTCATATGGATTATTTGATGATGAGTGGAAGTGCTGAGCATATAGACCTACAGTATAAAAAATAATGTCACCTTTATTTAACTAGACAGTTAAGAACAAATTCGTATTTACAATGACTGGCCAAACCCGGACGACGCTGGGCCTATTGTGTGCCGCCCTATGGGACTCTCAATCACGGCCGGATGTGATACAGCCTGGAATCTAACCAGGGACTGTAGTGACGCCTCTTGCACTGAGAAGCAGTGCCTTTGAACGCTGCACCACTCGGGAGTATCTCATCAAGTGCCACACTGACTAAGGAAAGAAAATATGAGAGGCAGAAGGAGAGAAGCAAGCAAGAAAGAATGAAATAACTATGGGTTTCACTTCATTGATGTGAATGTAATGGAGAAGCCGGTGGAAACTGTAGGTTGGGAAGAGGCGAAAGAGGTGCGATGACGCGAAAGCGCAAGAATGGCGCCTAAGATCAGAGGTTTGTCTCCTGAGTTTGAGGAGTACATACTGTACATACGTCTCCTGATTACAAACCAAATCATCTTACTTATAGGTCTTCATGCTCTCTTGAGAACCTTGAGGATCTTGAAATGGAGTCAGTCAGCAGTGGTGAGCACTCTGAAGTTGAGCCAGTCCAGGATGTAGTGGTCCTACCTGCGGCAGCAGGTGTGGTAGAGTCTTTCAACGTTTGCCCCGAGAATCCTACCAGAGATGATTTTGGACCGGTCGGAGTGAGATTTTAGAAAAGAGTTGATTCCGGCTTTTTGGGCAACCCATACGTTGTGTCAAGCTGGGTAAAGGATAAACTGGGAATGGTTACATCTGAAGTTTTGAGAAGTGGAATTGTTTAGATTTTTTATGTATCTGCCTCCCAGAGGAAGCGGGTGCTTTAAGTCACGCAGCTCGGGGTTCAACCTGTGGTGTGCTTTGCTCTCCGGAGCAGGGCACCGCTGAAAGGGGTGCCCTGTGGGGAAGTGTTGAATGTAGAGGTGGATCAAATGAAAATGAAGATTCCTAGTGTTTGTGACTTCCGCCATTTGGTGAGATGTAGACCCGATGGCAAGACTGAAAATACCCTGTCTGTTTTGTTGAGCTTTGACCCAGAGTTTCTACCTGTTACATTTACATTTAAGTCAAGGTTAGGTTATATTTGCTATTCTGTGAGGGCCTATGTTCCGAACCCGCTACGGTGCTTTAGGTGCCAAGGTTTTGGACATGTTGCAGCAGTAATGCAGTAAAATCCCACGATGTGAGAAATGTGCATGAGAGCATAGTCAGAGGGAGTGTACTGTTGGGATAGAGAAAGCACTGTGTGTCAACTGTGAGGGTGCCAATGCAGCTGGGGATACGAAGTGCCCTGTGAAAGAGAGACAGGTTGAGATTGCCAGGGTTCGAGTGGGTCAGAAAGTTTCCTATGCTAAGGCAGCGAAGAGAATAGAGGATAGCCCGAGGGTGAGTGAGTCGACTGGGAGCCCCCCAGTGAGCAGGCATGAAGAGAGCGAGCCAGAGAGGATAAGTTTTAGTAAGGTTGGATTTCTTGCGGTTATAGCCATGGTGATCAACTGCACTTCACTGATGGAACAGACACCACTGAAGATAGATGTGGTAGTTGCAGTAGCAGAGAAATATTTGGGTGTGAGAGATTTTAGTGCAGCAGTTCTACAGGAAGGTTTGAAAGAAGGGGTTCCATCCATCGGGCAAAAATAGTGGAATGGGGTGGTGGGTTTTTGGGGATAGTGTATAGTTGCATGGTTAGATGGTGGTCCAATTTAAATTTGTCCCAATTCCTCTTTTCCCTTTTTTGGGGGTGACCAAAATGTGCAATCTGCTCTCCGACCTGTAAACGGCAGCAACACAGCGTCTAGACTGCCGGAAAACCACACGAAGAAGAAGAGGAAGAAAGTCAGTGATTTCGAAAGAGGACTTTTCAATGAATTCTAGTAGGCGTGTCTTCAGAGCGGCTGACAGAGAGCGGCTCCATAGTTGCTAGAGTGTGAGGATTCATCAGTAGTTGGTTGAAGAGTGAACGAAGGATTCGAGCGTTGGAAAGTGTTCGGCTTTTTGCGGTTCACAAAACAAGTTTGCGGAGGTGTAGCCAACTTTATTTTCAAGTTGTTGCTTTGCTGCAGCCAAATTTGAAGAGATTAGTTTTCTCCTCAAATGACGTGGACTAGCACCATGAGTAGTGGCTACAGTAGTTTAGAGGAGGACTCCGAAGAGTATTTTTTCACCGCCAGAACTTCGTTCTTCAGGAAGCCTTCAGGGAAACCAACCCAGTGCAAGGTACATGAACTTTAATTTGTGCCAACGTCTCACCTGTTAGCAACTGTGTTTTGTCATATAAAGTTAGCAACCTGTTGCTAACGCGTTAATTGAAGGAGTTACCAGTTTCGCGTGCAGTCCTGCTCTACAGTATGTTCAACGTAACCAATGGCAGGGAGGCTGGCTAGCCGTCTCATGAGCTAACTTTAGCTATCAATTATTTGTTTAGGCTAAATCCGTATTGGTTTGCCAGGCTTTATGATTTTAGATTTGAATGGAGCTAATCTGATGGTGGACAATTTATAGCCGTAATCTGAGTGGCACGTGCAGCTAATATATTTCAGAACCACGTGGGATCATACCTTGATAGGATAGCAATTTTAGGTGCCCCTAACACTTTATATTTTGAGCTATAGTCAACAATTAAATTGTATAGTTGTATTTTAAACAGTCGAAGAGTTGGTTAACGTGCATGCCAGAGGAGACCTTTAGCCCCTGATTGGGTTAAAGCCCATGACATACTGACTATGGGTTCTGGAACTCATTAGTAGGTCAATTTGTGCTCATCAATACTGGTCTGTCTCCCAGACTCAAGATTCTGCATATAATGTAAGTTATTGTCCTGTCTCTCACACACAACTGCATTCACTGTGTGTGTTGAGCTTGCAAACTTTTCTCAGCCTGACTTCTCATATTTCCATATGACCTTGACACAGTCATATTCCATGCCAGGCTGTGGACAAAGTGTCCCATGCAACACACACTATGCCATGAAGGGACTTGCCCACTAAGCATAATGCTGTGTCTGCACCCACAATTGTGTTATTGTGAGTGAAACGTCACTCAGGGGGTCTCTCATAGTTGCTGCTCCAGTTAACCCTCCAGCAGCTCAAATCCTGCTGTATGGGGTTCTATTCATCCAGTACCATGTGGATGACTTAATGCCTTCTTTTTAAATGTACTATTCTTGATGGTGCCATTGGTTATGCCACTGCTATTTGTTTCAAATAGGTTTCATGGGCTTAGATGACTCTCCTTCCTTTCCCCCCTGACAGCCCCAGCAAAAAACAGTTAAACTACCAGTTAATGATAAAGATGAGGGGCTAGTTAGTTTCTTCCGTAGCAATGTCTCCTCTTGCGCAATGGTTTTTGTGACGATTTAGATTCTCTGTTGGCCTTGGCCCATGTTTAACCAAGAGTGCATGTTCATTGTGGTGTGTGTCTTTACAAGTCAAAGTTTCAGCTTCAATATGCCTCTAGTCTTTCTGTTTACCCCTTAGCACCATGGACACTCAAAACTCTGACTCTGCCTGGGCTGCTGGGAAACAGCTGCAATAGACACACACGGCGGCGGCACAGCTTCTGAGTGACGGGGCCTCATAACCCTCCTCAGCTAGTCTCTGTGTCTCCAGGGTAGCTAGCTAATACTGTGGACTACTCAGTAACTCACAGCCCTCTTTCTGTATACGGGAGGAGAGAACCCTAATGGGTTTGTAGTGGAGCTATGTGATAGATATATTGCTGTATAGTACATTAGTCATAATAGTAGGTGGTTAGAGCGTTGGACTAGTAACCGGAATGTTGCAAGTTCAAACCCACGAGCTGACAAGGTACAAATCTGTCGTTCTGCCCCTGAACAGGCAGTTAACCCACTGTTCCTAGGCCGTCATTGAAAATAAGAATTTGTTCTTAACTGACTTGCCTAGTTAAATAAAGGTAAAATAAAAAAATAAGTGTGTGTAGTCTTAGTTATAGTTATCGTATTGGCTCCTGAGTGGCACAGCGGTCTAAGGCATTGCATCTCAGTGTTAGCGGCGTCACTACAGACCCTGGTTTTGATTCCAGGCTGTATCAACAACCGGCCGTGATTGAGAGTCCCATGGGGCGGGGTCACAATTGGCCCAGCGTCGTCTGGGTTAAGGTTTGGTACGCCGTCATTGTAAATAGGAATTTGTTCTTAACTGACTTGCCTAGTTAAATAAATACTTAAAATAGTTAGGTTTTAGTAGAGCTGTTTAGGAGTGAGTTGGCCTAACATGGCAGCCGTGTAGGAAGAGAGGGCTGCTGTTTGTTGCTCTGCTCCAACGTCAACAACGGCAGACGCTTATGTAAGATAATCATCACGCATTATCTCCTCTGGCAGTCTTCCTGTATAAAACTATAGGCTGCCTCGGTCACAGAGAGGGCTGTTGGGTTGAGTGGAGTGGAGTACAAGCGGTGGCTGTTTGTGTGTTTAGGGTGCTGTACAACAATAATGCATTTCAGTTTCTCTCCTTGAGTGCTCTCTGTTTCCAGATGGAGAGGGTGGGGGAGATCTGTCCAACAGAGGGAGGGAAAGAAACAGCTTAGTATCGGTCTTCCTCAGACATCAGAAACACTGCTCTGTCCGGACCAGAGGATGCCCCAGATTACTAGAAGGGGATGGAATCACACCCATGCTTTCTGTGTTGCTACAGATAAAGAAGCTGCTTTAGCCTCCCTTCCCGTCTTTGCTGCTGCTGGTGGGAAAAGGCCCCTTTTTAGTTGGATCTCAGTCCCGCAGACTATATTCCTGTGTAAGTACAGGAGGGTTTTGATGGCAGTGGCAGTGCCCCCCACACACGTTCAGGGAGGCTGGGTTTGACTTGTCTATGACATTACCTGGCAGCATGGTGTGCAAACGCATGTCAGGACCTTGATCAACCACACAATTCATTAACACACCCTCCCTCATGCGTCTCCCCCTCTGCAACCCCTAGTCCCTCAGCTATTGTGTTACAGTTCCTGATTGTATCTAGTTCTCTGTTTGCTGTCACTTTCAGTTCAAGTTGTGCATAACGTATTTAAAAAAAAAATAATATAATAATAATTGTGCTATCCAATTGGTAGTAACAGTCTAGTCCCATCGCTGCAATTCCCGTACTGACTCGGGAGAGGTGAATGTCGAGAGCTGGGCATCCTCTGAAACATGACCCCGCCAAGCCACACTGCTTCTTGACACATTGCTCGCTTAAAGTGGAAGCCAGGAAACACCGTACACCTGGTAACCTAGTCAGCGTGCATTGCGCCTGGCCTGCCACAGGAGTTGCTAGAGCGCGATGGGACAAGGACAGCCAGCCAAACCCGGCCGGCCAGCCAAACCCTCCACTAACCCGTACGGTGCTGGGCCAATTGTGTGCTGCCTCGTGGGTCTCCCGGTCGCGGCCGGCTTTGACACAGCTTGGGATCGAACCAGGATCTGTAGTGATGTTGTTAGCACTGCGACAAGTTGTGCATTATTCCTAGAGCTGGGACTAACTTCCTTGCCATGTTAGTATTGTGGCAATAGTATTACTTAAAGTTGAACTTAAAGTTGAACTTAAGGTCACCTATGCATTTTAACTCTCAATGGTTGAGGCTTAGATTGGGGGTAGGGTAAAATGAGAAGTCCACCAGTCACTTATGTTGAAAACAAACACCATTATGTTGTCATCCAGAGTCACATTAATTTCCCAAGCAATAGCACACAATACTTTACATACTGCAGGTTTTTAAAGGACCAAGGAGTTTGGTCTGCTTCGTGTTTTCGTTTTTGAAATCCAAAAGATATTGCGCTATTGGTATCGTCCTTGCCCTAATTATTACAGTATCACATTTACATTACATTACATTTAAGTCATTTAGCAATTTTGTCCTGCTTGTCATCTTGCTGTAGGAAATGAGGAAATGTAAACAAACATGCAAGTCCAAGGTACATACAACAAACCTGTTCACCAGGCCTGCTCTTCCTTCTGGGCCGTACTGTGCTAGTGTTTACTTAGCACTAGCTTTCAGGGAGTGGAAAAGGTCTGAGTGAAAGAGAAGACTTCCAGGAGCCCCAGCCAATCTCAAACTCACACTAGAACCTTCAGTCTGCTGTGAGTTTACATAACGGCAGCCAGACCTCTCCAGACGCCTGTCCCAGAAGAAGTGAGAACGCCTGAGAGCTTTGTCTCTGCTATTCAGGGACTGGGTGTCTGTTTTTTCCAGCATACCGGTCTGTGTGTGTGAGAGAGGGATGACTCCTCTGACTTGAGTCTTCAGATTTGGAGATGAAGAGTTTGTCTGTGGCACATCCAGCCTAGACAAAATGTAGGATCTGCTCCAGGGAGATCTCCAATAGATCTGTGTAATTAACAAGTTATATATATACTTGCTGTCCAAGCGGTGAATACTTGCTGTCCAAGCAGTTGTACCTTCATCAACCTTACACCAAACTTTTCGTGTCTATTTATGTGTGTTTCGATATGGTCGTGTTAATGATAGGAGATAGAATAGCATGGCTAAGCAGTGGCAGAGGGCTCGGGGCACCACTTGAGGTACAGACTGTTTGAAGAAGAGTCCCTGAGGCTTTCATCTGTTTATGTTCACAACCTAGCCAGCCATAAACACTGCTCAGCTCGACTCAGCTGTGTGTGCCTGTGCACCGTGTGTTTGTGTCAATGGGTGCCATGCAGGCCTGTTTCCTTCCTGCTGTTGTGAGTTTTGTTCTGCTGCAGAAAGGAGAGAATGTCAACCGTTTCTCTGTTTTCATACTTCAGCTAAACAAAGCAAGACCCACACAGCATACTCCACCAATTCAGCCCTCACAGCTACTGATAAAAAAAAAAGGCTGATTATGGAAACGTGCTTCTTAGTTTAGAAATGCAAAACGGGGCCCTACGTCATCTAGCCTACATACCAAACAGAGCCATGTTGAAAAAAAGACTGCTCCAAAGGTGGGTTTTACTGCAGGGAGTTGGCATGGGAGTAGGCTGCTTCATGATCCGTGGCCAGTCTTCCTCTCTTATGTTGCTGTTGCTTGACCTGCCTGCATGTTACATAAAGCCCTTTTTATAACTGCCTGCTGCTCTAAGTGTTCTGTTCCAGAGGAAACTCAATTTGATTGTTTTTGCAATGGCCCCGGTTGCTATCGCAGTCTCTTCCCCCCCCCCCCCCCCCCCCCCCCTACCACGCGCACACAGAGCAGGCTCCTTGATAATATGATTACCTTTCAGACTGCCTGCGTCATGGAGCAGATGAGGTGTTTGTTAAACACTGGACCCGTGTGTGTGCTCGACTACTCGTGCATGCACAGCCACATCAGTTATGGAACGGCAGCACTTAATCAAGCTTCCAGACCTACTGAACTGTATCACCTGTGGTCATGTCCCATCCTAGCAAGACAACAGAACAGGTGGTCTATTAGACACACCCCCTCACTGTCTGTGAGAGAATCCCCTCTCCTCTGGACAACAAACTATCATTATCCTGAATAATGCCCTGTATTAGAACTACTGAGGCCCAATAGGAGCTGGTTCTTACTCATAGGTCCCAGAAGACACCTGGCCTAAAGGTGTCTATTACACACTAGAAAGGGTATCCAGGTGGTCATTTAACTGATTGGTGTCAGCCACCACCCTCTCATTTCCCCTGGCTAGGGTCAGAAGCCAACTGGTACAGAGCAGAGGGTTGTGGGTCACTATCCTTGAAGATCCCTGGCTACCATATGCTGTTTCTGGGAGCAGTTAGAGAAATTGGATGTGGCTGTAATTACTCTACCACAATCACACACACACTGCGCATGGTATCTATACACATCATTACACACTACGTACAAGCTCCACACACACCATTGCACACTACGTGAGAGGAGAGCGAGAAAGGGAGGACATGCCAACCGCATGGAGTAAATTGGATCTCGTAGCTACTTGCTAGCTATACCCATTGACATGTGTACATTTAAATGTATACAGTGTATCAGCTGCTCAATCATGTCACTTGTAGGTCCATGAAACAGGACGTCTTGGAGAGATGCGATTGAAGTTGCTCAGGCCAGAGTGTTGTGGAAACCCATTCTTTACTGTGGGCCTAATGTGTTTATTGCTTTGTTGGTGGGTATCCCAGCACTCTCAATACACTCGCATGGGTGTTCCAGCCCTCACAGCATTGAGTCGATGTGCGGGGGTACAGGTTAGTGAAAGTAATGTGTTAGTGGTGCCCTTGACTGGTGTGTGTTTGGACCATGATAGTTTGTTGGTGATGTAGACACCAAGGAACTTGAAGCTCTCCATCTGCTCTACTAAGCCTCGTCAATGTGAAGGGGGGCATATTCGATGCCCCTCCCCCTTTCTGTAGTCCACTGTCACCTCCTCCTTTGTCTTATGTTGAGGGAGAGGTTGTTGTCCTAGCACCACACTGCCAGGTCTCTGACGACCTCCCTATAGGCTGTCTCATTGTTGTCGGTGATCAGGCATACCACCGTTGTTGCCAGCAAACGTAATGATGGTGTTGGAGTCGTGCTTGGCCATGCAGTCGTGGGTAAACCGGGAGTACAGGAAGGGAATAAGCACACACCTGAGGGACACCTGTGTTGTTGCCTACCCTTACCACCTGGGGGCTGCCTGTCAGGAAGTCCAGGATCCAGTTGCAGAGGGAGGTGTTTAGTCCCAGGGTCCTTAGCTTATTGATGAGCTTTGAGGGCACTGTGGGGTTGGAACGCTGAGCTGTAGTCAATGAATAATATTCTCACATAGGTGTTCATTTTGTCCAGGTGTGAAAGGGCAGTGTGGAGTGAAATAGAGATCGCATCATCTGTGGATCTGTTGGTGCGGTATGCGAATTGGAATAGGTCTAGGGTTTCCGGGATGATGGTGTTTATGTGAGGCATGACCAGCCTTTCAAAGTACTTCATGGCTGCAGACGTGAGTGCTACGGGGCGGTGCTAATTTAGGCAGGTTACCTTTGCGTTCTTGGGCACAGGGACCAATTATGCCTATGGATTGTGGCATTGTAAAACAACAGATAAAGGTGCAATTACTGGTGTCTTCACTGAGCCTTATTATTTTTCTCTGGGTTTTAGTCACCGCCCGCTATGGCTGGCTGCTACAGTCACCGCCCCGCTATGGCTGGCTGCTACAGTCACCGCCCCGCTATGGCTGGCTGCTACAGTCACCGCCCCGCTATGGCTGGCTGCTACAGTCACCGCCCCGCTATGGCTGGCTGCTACAGTCACCGCCCCGCTATGGCTGGCTGCTACAGTCACCGCCCCGCTATGGCTGGCTGCTACAGTCACCACCCCGCTATGGCTGGCTGCTACAGTCACCGCCCCGCTATGGCTGGCTGCTACAGTCACTGAACTGTGTAGCTATAGCTGCTGGTCTCCGCCCTGGCTAGTACTGAAGCTGTGTCTGATTTTAGTGAAGGCTTTGGCTACGGCTTCTGTCAGCACAGTCCTCTCCGTCAGCCAAACCATTCATATCACACTCCATTGTGCCAGAGACGGGCCTGTTCAGGTTTCTATTAGTGCTTAGAGGTGACTGAGCCTCGGGGGTCTGTGACCTGTCATGTCCAAGTTGTATGGGTTTATTCATGGTAGGAAAAGCAACAACACACCCCTGTCCCATTCCCTCACAGAGGGCGTGGACAGGTTGGTAAGTGTGGCTTTGTAACCCTATAGAGCCTCTGTGTGCTGTGTTTCTGCACTTGGTTAGTGCCTGACTATGGTCTAAGCATGCATTAATGCGTTACACAACCCTGGTATCATGTGTTCTTACTTCTATTTTGAATGGATTTAATTCAGCACTTATTCAGTTTTGAACATGTTCATGGTAAAACGTGACTACTGTGTTTCTCGGAACAGGGCCGCTATAGTTGTAGTAGGCTACTGGCGCTTATCTATCTAATGTCACACACACACAGGCAGGCTGAGTTAATTATTGTCACAGGAGAGTAGCCTATAGTTAGTTAATGCCGGTTAGCTAGCTGCCTTTAGGCCAATATTATTATCAGACCTTCAGTTTCACTATGAGAGGCTTGTCAATGTCTCCATACTCCAGTTGAGAGCCTTTCATCAACGTTGATTTACAGTAGTGCAGTTTTGATCGTCAGAGTTTAGTCTACAGTTATAGTGTTAGCCTGTTTTGACTGGCTTGGAACTGTTAGTACAGTAGCTTCCCAGAGGTTGTGTTTGATGTGACAGTCTGTACCTTGCAGCCAAGGACCTTCAATTCATTTTCCACTGCAGGTTCCCTGCAGCCATGCCGACTGAGTGGTCTAGCGGAGCGTGTTGGTGCTATTGCTCTTGTTACGCTCTCTGCAGAATGGTTCCTGTCTGTCTTTGCTAAGTGCGAGTTAGACATGATAGAGAGTGGGTCTATGCTACTCCCCATAGACTAGTTCTACAGGCTAGCTCCTTGCCGCTTCATACCTCCGTGGCAGTTTTTTATGGTAGATACTGTATGAGTCGTTAGTCAGACAAGTCTACTTCCTCCCCGAGTGAACCACATAGTATCACATCTGCTCAGTTGTCCCCATATTCCACATTCTGCTCTCTTGTGTGTTCTATTGTATTCCTGTCTCTTGCCACAGACACACCTGTTTTTCATCCCTCTTTATTATCCTCATTGTGTTGCTCTATAGGAATGTTTTCCATGTTACTGTAACTAGACCTGTCTGAAGCCAAGCCTGTTTTGTCTCTGAGATGGAGATCCACTCTAAAGCAAGAAGTGGATCAGGAAGACAGAGGAACAGTGCTGGGCCTAGTGCTATTTGTTACTGTATTCCCCATGTGTCTCTCATTGCTCAATGCCATGTTATAGGCCTAGGCTACATACTATAGCCAGTGTGTATTGCTACATTAGGTTAACCACAAGCTGACCCAGCACATTGGTTTGATGCATGATGAATCCTCCCCAGGCAGTTATGTGAACTGTCAATCATCCCTGTCTCCCTCGTTAACAGGCCTGTGTGTGTCTGTGGTCTGTAGTGCAGGGTCCAGGTTTCCACAGAGCCAGCTAATAAAACTCAACAGTGGAAGTCTGGGTTATTGTTGACCTGGGTTCTCAAAGGACTGGTCTTTCAGTGCTGTGAAATGTTATATTGCCTCACACACTAACATGGCTACTGAAGAACAGGGAAGTCTGCCTTTCATAATGTCACTTCTCACCACCCCATGCTTACTCCCCATTGTTGAAAAACACACACGGAGTTGGGTAACAGTGGCTGATCAGATGAAGAGATTGGGGAGGATGGGGTGTGGTAAAAAGCCTGAGGAGCTGAGGCGTGAGGAAGTAGAACAGTCTTGTTATTGGACCACAGTGATGTAATGTCTTTATTACAGGCCTAGGCCATGTGCTGCTGTAATGAAACCTGTCTGTCCAGGCAGTCGTACTCCGCACACTGATATTAAGCCTATATTTCATGAGTCTTAGAAAACCAATACCTGTGCTGGAACATCCTGGCAAGAAGCCACTTGGGGTTGAGGGGCGAAGAGTTGCATTATCAGCGCACTCTTGTGTGGTGATGCTTTACAGCTGTGTTGGCGGAGAACTGACCCCCTTTAGTCGGCTGGTCGATTGTTTGGGCAATAAGCTTTTGGTTGGCCTAGAATTTTTATTTTCTTTCGTCGCTGTTACAACAACTAAAACGTCTTGATTGAGTTACAACAACTAAAACGTCTTGATTGACACCTGTCTGTGGCATAATCCATTGCGGAGGCCACGCCAATGGCTCACCAGTATTTTATATATACAGTGGGGCAAAAAAGTATTTAGTCAGCCACCAATTGTGCAAGTTCTCCCACTTAAAAAGATGAGAGAATTTGGATGATCCAGAAGAAGATTAGGAAGAATGTAGGTATGGTGTTCTTTGGATGTAGACCTGCACCAGGCTGGGAAGACTGAATGTGCAATAGGTAAGCAGCTTGGTTTGAAGAAATCAACTGTGGGAGCAATTATTAGGAAATGGAAGACATACAAGACCACTGATAATCTTCCTCGATCTGGGGCTCCACAATACTTATTTTCCACCATAATTTGCAAATAAATTCATAAAAAATCCTACAATGTGATTTTCTGGAATTTTTTTCTCTAATTTTGTCTGTCATAGTTGAAGTGTACCTATGATGAAAATTACAGACCTCATCTTTTTAAGCGGGAGAACTTGCGCAATTGGTGGCTGACTAAATACTTTTTTGCCCCAGTGTGTATGTGTGTGTGTGTATATATGAGATTATTAGTCTCGTACAGTTTTCATTGTTAGAGTGGACACATTGTTTGCAGAGCGCACAACCTAGGCTACACAAGTTTTGGTTTGTTTCGTTCAGTTTACGAGTTATCAATATATTCATTGTGTTTTGTTTGGAGCACTCCTGTCAATGTTAAGTAAGGACGCGCGTCTGATTACGCGTAGAAGTAGGCCTCGGCTACCTGGCCTGCGCGCAAATGTAGGCTTATAAATGTGATCGTATTTCTGATTTGTCTTAAGCTCCACGGCTCATTAGTGGGAGTGAGTTATCAAATTAATTGTTTTTTCACCTCATACGGCAAGTTAACAAAGTCTTTTTACATCCATTTCCAGCTCTCTCTCAGCTTGGGGGGGAAAGTACAAATAAAATCATGCTCTTATCCAGTGGAAACTTCATAAAATATGCCTACTTGATTTACTTCTTATGCTTCTTATTGCGCAAATAGGCTACAGATGTGTCTGTCTGGTGCTCACTGGTGTGGGATAACTCCGAGGGCCCAGAATATTTTACACGATGCTTCAAGTTTGTTAGCACCAGCTTCCTGGATTTTAATCAGGATATTTTCTACATGCAGGCTGCAATATTATAATTTTTTGGGCTTTATGTAGTCTATTTTTACAAAGTTGGCAATAGAAGTTACTTTTAGATCATGTGTAATTTTAATTTGGATACGAAGGCTTTATTATAAAATAAGTAACTGTAATCAAAAATATATATATAATCGTGGTCGACCAAGAGTCGTCCTGTTCTTTCGACCAATCGAATGGTCACTGTTAAATGTATTCTTCCATATATAGACACATTGTTTGAATAAAACCAACTGCAAATGCACTGAGCTTGTCTGTTTGATTAAATAATAGACACAAATGACTCCAAGCCCAATAGTCACACTGTTAAAAAAAAATGACAGCAAGTGCCTGTGTGACTGGTGCATGTTGTCTTTCTCTCCTCCCTACTGCAGTGAAAAGGCACCATAGTGTTTATTGCACTGTCACCACTTCTGTTACCAAAATCCCCAATTTGTTTAGAGAACCTCCCATTAACCCTTGCTCTCTTTACGTGAAACATGTAAGCATTGCATGCATGTGACCTATAGCCTACAAAATCACAGAAATTGCTTATAACAAGCAGCAAAATGGATGTGTAGGATGTGAAAAATAAACTCGAAACGGGCAAATGTTTACTGGTTGTTCAGGAGGGAAAGGGGAAGTCAGATCTGTGGAAGACATTAAACTTAGTTGTGGAAACTACTGGAGCTCAAGAAGGAGGGTATGAGAGTATGATGCATGCCAAACAGTTGCTGTTAGATTACAAGCTCCCTGTGTGATGACATGAACGAATTAATAATTGATTGATTGACACAGTAGCCTAGATATTGAAATATACGCCTAAGTAAGTTATGGTATTAAGACCAAGCAGGACACGCTCTTAGGCCTAATTGCATAGCCGTTATTACAGCATTGCAAAGATTTAAAACAGCCAAATCTGTGAAATTACTTTTATTCAACATTTTGCACTTGCATGAGGAATCAGTAGGCTAATAAACAAACACTCAAACAGGCAACAGAAGCAAGCTATGTCTTATTTCTGTAGATGTACAGTACCAGTCAAAAGTTTGGACCCCTTGATGACAAAGCTGTCATCAAGGCGAAGGGTGGCTACTTTGAAGAATCTAAAATAAAAACAAATCAAATTTTATAACACTTTTTGGTTACATGATTCCATGTGTTCTCATAGTTTTGATGTCTTCACTATTATTCTACAATGTAGAAAATAGTAAAAATAAAGAAAAATCCTTGAATGAGTGTGGTCCACACTTTTGACTAGTACTGTATATGTGGATGATTTATAATGATAGGCACATTTAACAGTTACGCCGTTGATTATAAACCTAATTAAGTTGGTTTGCGCTCTCAATTTTCTTAGACAATTAGGCACATTCGCACGGGACTTGTATTACTAGAGAACGTTGGTTACGTAGTTATTAACCCAGAATGTCTGTTATTCCACAGGATGATTCTGACTGGATTAGTTTTTTCCAAACTGCCCCCTCAAATTCTCTTTTTTCCAATGTAATTTTTTTTTCCTAGGGGCAAAGATATTCAACAAGTCCAGGCAATAACAGGACTACACTAACTCGAGCTTGGTTCCCAAGTTCCTAAACCATACCAAACTATCATTGGTTTAGTGTCGCCATAATATTTGAATTGAGGAAGTGCGATCATAGAGGTCAACCGATTATGTTTTTTTCAAAACTTGAAGTCGGCCCTAATTAATCGGCCATTCCGATTAATCGGTCGACCTCTAATCATAGTCATTAGGATATTTGAGCAATTCGCAGTAGACGTCCTAAATGCCCCCCGGCCTTCAGATGTGCGCTAAACAGTGCATTTGCACTTGAGATGCGTTTTTAAGGCAATGGATACAAATGTGAACTTAACATTTCCAGGTGTTTAGGTCAGTTATATGCTACTTAAAACCAATTGGCTCCCTATTTTTAAAAAGACAGAACAATTAAAGAAGAAAAAGTACTGGGATGCTGCATGTACAGCCAACTAGTGCAAAAATATTGATCTCCTTACTCCTCTTGGAACTACCCATCCCGGATCCGGGAGAATTGTCATAAACTACACTAGCGCAACGGTCAAAAAATATTACTAGAAAATATTCATATTCATGAAATCACTAGTGAAATATAGCGAAACACAGCTTAGCTTTTTGTTAATCACCCTGTCATCTCAGATTTTGAAATGATGCTTTACAGCCAAAGCAAGACAAGCATTTGTAAGTTTATCGATAGCCTAGCATAGCATTATGTCCAGCTAGCAGCAGGAAGCTTGGTCACAAAAATCAGAAAAGCAATCAAATGAATCATTTACATTTGATCTTCAGATGTTTTCACTCATGAGACTCCCAGTTAGACAGCAATATTTTTATACCTAAAATACCTCCGTTTGTTGGTTATGTTGAGAAATTCACCGGAAATAGCGGTCACGACAACGCCAATTTTTTTTCCAAATTATATCCATAATATCGACAAACATGGCAAACGTTTTTTATAATCAATCCTCAAGTGGTTTTTCAAATATCTATTCGATAATATATCAACTGGGACAATTGGCAATTGACAGAGCCCTCAGCTGGCCACTTATGCAATGTAGTCGTTTACGCTCATTCTTCAACAAAGGTGTGAAACTACGTCTAAAGGCTGTAGACACCTTAGGGAATACGTAGAAAAAGGAATCTGGTTGATATCCCTTTCAATGGCCAATTTGGGATGCATTAGGAACACAACGGTTTCAAAATAAGAGGCACTTCCTGATTGGGTTTTCCTCAGGGTTTCGCCTGCAATATCAGTTCTGTTATACTCACATATATTTTGACAGTTTTGGAAACTTGATTTTCTATCCTAAGCTGTCAATTATATGCATATTCTAGCATCTGGTCCTGAGAAATAGGCCATTTACTTTGGGAATGTTATTTTTCCCAAAAATAAAAATAGTGCTCCCTAGTTTCAAGAGGTTAAGTAAAGCCACTTTCAGTTATGAGAGTCCATCGACACCACAGGAGGCAGGATGGACTTGCTCACTGTCACCCTGACTCTGAGCCCACTGAGCAGGAATTCACTTCTGGTCTACCCTGTGGGACACTAAGGGATGGATCACACACTCCTGCTGCAGTCATTGGAGTGATTTAGTCTGTCCTATGCTATTCTGTGTGTTTGTGCATGCAGTACTGGGTCGGACTCCAGTACGGCAAATAGCTGTTGGAACCCCTCCAGGTCCAAATTAATACTGTGTTTTGAAGTGTGGTGTCAGGGAATTGGCTGTGGTTTAGTGGTAGTATAGGAGCTCTCCAAGTGGGCTTGTACTGAATGAGGTGTATGCTTGATTTAAGTCTACATAACCTGCATTAGTTGAGGATTATCGATGTCTGTTATGCGGAGGAAAGGCGTGGCTGCTGTGGACTTCCCCTCTAAGCTGCAGAGGAAGTCTCACATGGGGGGGATAGTTGCTACAGTGCTGTGGCACTGATTGAGACTGTCATCACAAAATACCATAACACATGGTCAAATTGCTCTTCCCATACCAGATCTTTATGTAGAACAATATCCATGCCCACCCAGATGTAGATTAAGTCAGGGGTGTTTAGTCTATTTCCAGCTTTTCCTATATATATATTTGCTCTGGATCTGTCCGTCTGTAAACGGATTACCTACATAGCTGATGTTATCTTAATTAGTCAGTCAAACCTGTTCCTCGCCTGACTGAGAGAAGCGCTGGAGAAACCAGTCTGATGACACAAAGCATAGCCTTATCTCTATTCTTAGAACACACCACACACATTACTTCACACGTTAAGCTACAACACCTCTACTTAACTGAACTCATTGTAACTCTACTTACTAAGGCTTACTCTAAGCAGTCAATCCCAGAGCATCTTTACCGACCACTATCCCTCGTTGCTCGGCCTACTGACTCTTTACCCTAAAAACTACTTCTCTTTCTCTTTATCAGTCCTGCTCTTATACCGTTGCCACCCCAGCTAACCCTGCCTGCCCCAGGAAAAGTTGCTTAACTGCTTACTTCAATCCGAGTACAGAGGGAGAGTATAGGCTTGTAGTTCATTTAACGGAGTCTAATCCGACTGGCATTCATTAACCTTGATGCTGCAGTAACTACAGTGATGGGTGAAGAAAGAGCAACAGGTTGAACTCTCAGGGAGTGTCTGTTCTGCTGTCTTTCTGTTCTCCCCCTCACCGGCTGCAGTGTAGTGGCCCGTGGCTATAACAAACACTGTGTGGGAGTGAAGGCTGTTTTTTTTTTTTTTTGTCCATTACCTCATTGGGATGTTTGTTTGTTTAGCCTTTTGCCTGTCATGCTCTGTCTCACTGGTGCTCCTCTTAACCCTCTCCTGTCTGCCCCATCCTCATCTGTCTGTATGGACTCAAATACACTCCCTTTTATATACTCTGCCTCGTAACCCAAAGTAATGATACTGATGTTAGTTTGTTCAAGACCGCGGTCATGAACTGGCTCAGTGCGGAGTCATCTGATGTAGTTGATCATGACGTCTGCGAGGTTCTGTTTGAAACAGAGGTAATCCTATAGAGCTGGTTGGAGAGGATGAGAAGACAAATTATTTTTAACACAGTAACCAACCCAAATCTTTTCTCTCACAACCCAAGAGTGGTTATGGCCCATGCAATAGCGGCTATTAAGTGTTGTCAAAACCATCACCAACCTCTTTCTCTGTGGCTACCCATAATCCCCTGGGTCTTACTGTGAGCCACCTGAATCAGCTGTGACCTAGGTGGACTTGACCAACAGTCAAGGCCCATCCTACTACAGCTCCACCAAGCCCAGTTCCCAGTCTGCGAAGACAGCTGGCTGCGGCAAGAGTCTAAACCACAGCATTAGACCACATCCATTGCTAACCGTAACAGTAAGGAGCTCTGTTCTGTTACTTTATGAGCCTGTTGTCCTCTGTGGTAGGCAGTAAAAACAAGTCAATCAGAAGCACCTCCAGAAGGGCATGCATTCTTTTTACTGCCTTGATGTTGACATGAAAGAGAACACTAGTATTAGCTATTAGAACCATACCACTCCACAATCAATGTTATTGCCTAAGGTGGACTCTTCTGTGTGTGTGTGTGTGTGTACACACAAGTTGGCACCCTGGTCTCTCGTGCAGTGTGGCCTTATAAGGTGTCCAGTGCCTGCTAGGTCTTGTCAGGATACTGACTGGGGTTTAGGTTTGTTTTTAGTATCTAGGAGCCTTAGAGCAGAGAAGCACTATGCCCATGTAAGAACACACAGCGCTGTCTGGACTTTGGACCTTCAGGCACACACGGAGAATGTCGCGTGTCTGCTATGACTGCATGATCCAGGGTGAAATGGAGAGGAAGCTGCAGTCATGTCCATTAAGAAATATGACTAAAATTCAGTTATCGTTATCAACGAACTCTGAAGTCAGATCCTTCTACTTTCTAGGAGTTTAAACTTTGTGTGTGACGGTCACAGCCTTCAGCAGAAAGACTCTCTCTGGATCTGGGGAGAACATTGGTTACATAACTATGGGTTGGGCCTGGTGCACTTCTGTCCTATGGATGAGTCGTCTCTGCTGTGGTGGACCCTTGCCTTGAGGGGGAGACCCAATAAGATACAGGGTGTGTGAGATGCATGACGGTTGTATGCGTGTGATTCCAGTGTTTCCCCTAGATTTATTTTCCAAAATCAACTAGGGTAGGGCGATACCAACTACTAAACACAAATCTAAATGCAACATGCATCAATTTCACGGTTGACAACTCCATTGTGTCCTCCTCCCAGAGCGCTAAGAACCTTGGCGTGATCCTGGACAACACCCTGTCGTTCTCAACTAACATCAAGGCGGTGGCCCGTTCTTGTAGGTTCATGCTCTACAACATCCGCAGAGTACGACCCTGCCTCACACAGGAAGCAGCGCAGGTCCTAATCCAGGCACTTGTCATCTCCCGTCTGGATTACTGCAACTCGCTGTTGGCTGGGCTCTCTGCCTGTGCCATTAAACCCCTACAACTCATCCAGAACGCCGCAGCCCGTCTGGTGTTCAACCTTCCCAAGTTCTCTCACGTCACCCCGCTCCTCCGCTCTCTCCACTGGCTTCCAGTTGAAGCTCGCATCCGCTACAAGACCATGGTGCTTGCCTACGGAGCTGTGAGGGGAACGGCACCTCAGTACCTCCAGGCTCTGATCAGGCCCTACACCCAAACAAGGGCACTGCGTTCATCCACCTCTGGCCTGCTCGCCTCCCAGGACAACGACGCCAGGACAGCGGAGTCAATCACCACCTTCCGGAGACACCTGAAACCCCACCTCTTTCAGGAATACCTAGGATAGGATAAAGTAATCCTTCTCACCCCCCTAAAAAGATTTAGATGCACTATTGTAAAGTGGCTGTTCCACTGGATGTCTTAAGGTGAACGCACCAATTTGTAAGTCGCTCTGGATAAGAGCGTCTGCTAAATGACTTAAATGTAAATGTAAATTTTTTTTTTTTTTTACTGATTTACAGTTCATATAAGGAAATCAGTCAATTGAAATGTATTCATTAGACCCTAATTTATGGATTTCATATGACTAGGCAGGGGCGCAGCCAATCAGAATGAGTTTTTACCCACAAAGGGGCTTTATTCCCGGCAGAAATAATCCTCATCAGCTCTCCGGGTGGCTGATCTCAGATGATCCCGCAGGTGAAGAATTAAACATTTATTTTTTGGGGTGTATTGCCTTTTTAACTAAGTCAGTGAAAAACAAATTCTTACTTACAATGACGGCCAAACCCGGATGACGCTGGGCCAAATATGCGGCGCCCTACGTGACTCCCAATCACGGCCGGATGTGATACAGCCTGAATTTGAACCAGGGACTGTAGTGATGCCTCTTGCACTGAGATGCAGTAGACCGCTGTGCCACACGGGAGCCAAAAGAAGCCGGATGTGGAAGTCCTGAGCTTGGTCTGCGGTTGTGAGGCCGGTTTGACTTACTGCCAAATTCTCTAAAACAACATTGGAGGCGGCTTATGGTAGAAAATTAACAAACATTTCTGACAACAGCTCTGGTGGACATTCCTGCAGTCAGCATGCCATTTGCACACTCCCTCAAGGGAGACCTCTGTGACATTGTTGTGACAACTGCATGTTTTAGTGGCCTTTTATTGCCCCAGCACAAGGTGCACCTGTGTAATCATGCTGTTTTAATCAGCTTCTTGATATGCCACACCTGTCAGGTGGAAAGAAAGCAACGCATAACCACAAATGAAGCACTTTTCTTAAAAGGAAATGTTGCCAAAAGTAATTAGGAAAGAAGTCACGTGAGTCTAGGTGCAACAAACATTGATGCTCACTTTTTGTTTTATTTAAACAAATATTATAAGGTTCTAAAAGTAAATAGGTCGTTTTAAAATCATCTGAAAACTAAGCATCTCAATAAATAACAAAGAATGCAGTGTGTCGTTAGGTAATGCAAAATTCCAGTCTGAAGGAAGTATGCTTTGAATTAATTTCCCTCAGTCATTAGACATGTTTTGTCACACTACCTTTTGAGTCCTTGTGTGTATGAGGGAAATAGAAGGCACGTATCTGTTCCTTAGTCGTAGCTTTTAGAAATGTGGTAATATATAATAATATATAAATATTTTGTAACTTAATCCGTTCAAACGCTAGACTCCATATGTAGAATCAACATGCCACATAGGCGCTAGAAACCACACTATAGACAACCACCATAGTGCTTGTCGTTCTGGAACTGAACGTCCGATATTGGCTTTTATTATTATTATTATTATTATTATTATTATTTTAAAGATCTTTCATTAATGTGCACAATTAATCAAAGGGCCAGTATAAAATAATAAACGGGCTAGATCTGGCCTGGGCCCCGCCAGTTGAACATCCCTTATCTAGGTCCTCCAAATGAAGGTCAGGACAACACTGGCAGGCCCAGGGCTGGAGGCCTGTCAGTGTGTGTGTGCTCTATGTCGATCTGTATCAGCTGATCTTACCAATCTCTTCAGGCCATAACACATGTAATAACACCACTTAACTCTCTCTGTTTCTGTCTATCAGGATGTGGAGCAGGAAAGGGAGTTACGGACTCATCTCAGCAGAGAGGAGATCAGACAGAAGGTCGAGCTGTACAACTCCTCCTCCAAGGACCACCTCAAAATGACCCTGGTAAGTGACCTCTAACCCTGACCCCATCCACTAACCCATAACCCAACTCCTCCATCAGACATTAGGCTACCTCGGTTTATCATCCCTTCTGACCTAGCTTCCCACTTTTGACCCCCTCATCCCTAAACGAACTTGTATGACCGTCAGGCTCTGATGGTTATCTCTGCCACGAGTGTGTGCGTGGTTCTGCCAGCCTTCAGAGCTGAACTGTAAAGGCTCATTCAGCTCTCACGTGTTGTGCGTTATCTATCCCCTCCTGATCCACAAGAGACGTGACACACACGTTTGCTTGCTGCATGTTTCCACCACATCGCTCCTTCCTTCCTCTGTTTACTAATGATAAGGATGATGATTGAACAGAAGCTCTGTTGTCCTGACCTCCCCTGTTATGTGGAAGAGGACCAGCTCTGTCTAACTGACTGCTCACCAAGCTGCGGGCATGATGGTGGCACACAGCACATGTTCACCAGACTAGCTGTCTGGAACAGGCCTGTCTGAGAGAGATGTATCAGATGAATAACTAGCATACTTATTTCCTTCTGGGTCAAAGTTCGAAACCACTGTTCTTTGATTCACATTGATGTCCATCTAGTCCATGCGATCAGACCTGTCAGTCTCATCTAAAACATGCAGTCAGGCTGGCATAATGACTCTACTGCCGTCTTGTTGTCTTTTAGAATGTCTTTGTTTGCTCCCACTTCTCGCCTCTCTTTGTGTCCCTGATCTGTCCATCTATCACAACCACAAGTCACTCTTTGTTCTCTTTCTCTATAGAAACAAAACTCCGTGATGGTGCATTTTAGTAGTGGCAGTCAGCTGATTGATGCGTTTCATCTCTTCTCCTTTAATAACCTTCTTCTAAACACCAGTGGTGGAAAAAGTACCCCATTGTCTTTTTCTTTTCTTTTTTTTTAACTTAAAGTAAAGATACTTTAATAGACAATGAATCAAGTAGAAGTGAGTCATCCAGTAAAAGTCTAAAAGTATTTGGTTTTAAAAGTATGGATAATTCCTTATATTAAGCAAACCACACGGTGCCATATTTTGTAAAATAATAATAATAAGATAGCCAGAGGCGCACTACAGCACTCAGACATTTACAAACAAAGCATTTGTTTTTAGTGAGTCCGTCAGATCAGAGGCAGTAGGGATGACCAGGGATTTTCTCTTTAGATGTGCGTGAATTGGACCCTTTTTCTGTCTTGCTAAGCATTCAAATGTAACGAGTACTTTTGGGCGTAAGGGAAAATGTATGGCGTAAAAAAGTACATTATTTGCTTTAAGAATGTAGTGAAGTAAAAGTTGACAAAAATATAAATGGTAAAGTAACCCCCAAAAACAACTTAAGTAGTGCTTTAAAGTATTTTTACTTAAGTACCTTTACACCACTGCTAAACACGCTCTCTCGCACAGTGCTGTCACGTCCACAGGGGGATGGCATGTGAAGTAATGGGTTTAAAGATGAGCCCACAAATCTGGGCTCCATCTGGTAATTAATGTGAAGCCCCCACCCACCCCATCATCTGGTCATCTCTCACACAGACATGACAGAGCTTACTGTGTGCGAACATGAGTGCTTGTGTACCTGTTCTGTGTTGCCCTGCAGTATCCTAACCGGTCTCCCTCCCTCCCTGTAGAACCCCAGTGGTGTGTATACGGGGTTCATTAAGGTGCAGTTGGAGCTGAGGAGACCCGTCACAGTACGAGGGGGCCAGGGAGGAGAGGAAGCCTTCTACCTCCCCCAGGGGGCGATTAACACTCTTCACATCAGCTCCAACAACACCGTACGACAGGTGGGTCTCACACACGCACACAGTTACGTACAACCTGCGTGCAGTGATTTAGTAGAAAATGGCTATAATTATATATGAACACTGATGCTAATCTTTGTTTCCATCAGGTGATTCAGGCCCTGTTGACCAAGTTCACTGTAGCTGACAACCCTGCTAAATATGCCCTGTACAAACGCTGCCGCAGGGATGAGCAAGGTAAGTGTTTGTGTGTGGTCTGTCTTTCTGGCTATAGGAGACATTGTAGTTGGTTTGTCATGCTATAGATGCCAGTCTGTTAGCTGGCTGGATAGCATGCATGCCAGAACTGGGCTGGTGTCTGAACATAGTGTGTGTCGGTATCTGTAGGGTTTAGGGTGTGTATTTCTAGACGCCTCGCCCTCATGTTGCTGAATGCCACAGGGCTGCCCACACACACACATTACTTTTCACCCCTGTGGCTGGAATGCCCCACCAGGGAAGGAACACACACACCGTGTACAGCAGCAGCTGTTCTCAACCAGCCAGCCTGTGGAGAGCCCCCCCCCCCCCCCCCCCGCTACTGTTCTTCCTATTTTAGGGCTCTGCTAGATAAGATGGAGAGGGCTCTGCTAAATAAGATGGAGAGGGCAACTCGCTGGTGAGGTTCAGCATGGACCTTCACCCGGCTCAGAGTCTGAGACCACCAGCAGACAAGCAAAGATGGATCAGTCCCTATACCACAGAGCAGGAGATAAACCCATCTTACTGAAGACTGGGTGGGGTTAGGGGTAGAGTAGTCGGGAATAGGAGTGCAGGTAGCTTATGGTTGTGAATAGGTCAGACTTCCAGCCGAGTTGCAGTGCCGACAATAGACAGACCGTGACAGACTGCACAATCTCACACTGTTGTGTAATCTGACAGCTCTTCATTATGTCAAGGGAAATGCGCACACCCGCTATCCCAGACCTCTAGGACAGCGTGACTTGGACGCTAGCTTTGACGTTGTGCGTGTTTGCAGTGTTTTCCCTTCGGTACATGAAGAGGTCTGAGCCTGTTAATGTCTGTCTAGACAGTATATACTGTGGTCCAATTAAAAACATGGGGGGGGGGGGGGGTTTGTGTGTGCTGGGCTGTATGGGGCACGGACTCAGTTCGAAATGGTCAGGATTTGAGGCGTCATAACTCTGACCCTAGATCTGTGGTTACTGCGTGATCTATGAGGAATGGTAAATGTATGCACGTCTAACTTATGACCCATTCCGATGGTGTAAACTTAAAGCCCCTGCCTGCCGCAAGAAATGCCACGGTGATGTCTGAATCTGGCATGGAACGCGGGTCTCTCCCAGTCCTGCTGAGATGGACGGCTAAAGTACTGTACTACCATGGCACCATCTGGTACATAGCTGTGTAGAGCTAGTCCCTTTCAGCAGCTGTGTTTTTAATAGGAGAGCCTGTAGGCTTGGCCTAGCAGGCAGGCGGGAGCCTCTACTGTAGAGGGACAGGCTGAGAGCATGTAGTGGCGTGAGCTGCTGTCTCTGGATATGGAGCATGCAGGAGGGTTTAGGGCTGCCTGGTGACTTGACTCGCATGAAAGACGTCGGTCTCTCTGATCTGACCGGGCTGCTTTCCGTGTGTGCTTACCCCCATGGTATGTAGCCAAAACTAAAAAAAATATATTATTTTTTACTAAAGCTCTCATTCGTGTTTTTACAGCACCCCCCCGACTTGACATTGAACCCTTCTGTAGAATAAACCCTAATAATCATGAATTATAACCACAGAATATTATTGTGTGTTTCCTCCTGTAGAGTACATGTGTAAGCTGTCGGAGGGAGAGCATCCGTTGTTCCTGCGTCTGCTAGCAGGTCCCAACACCGACACGCTGGGCTTTGTCCTGAGAGAACAGCAGACTGGCGAGGTCATGGTAAGACGCACACTGAACTCCCACACACACTAAACACACACTCATGCTCCCTGTATTAACCATACCTCTCTCCTCTTCCAGTGGGAAGCGTTCTCCATCGCAGAGTTGAGTAACTTCCTAAGGATGCTGGAGAAGGAGGAGACTGAGCGGGTGTGTTCCGTGACGCGTCGTTACGACAACTACAGACTCAAACTGCAGGAGGCCATGAGAGCAGCAGGGGGGCCGGGGTAACTACTGTCCCCGGAGGAGAGAGGGCTGGGAACCAGAATCCAGTCTAAGGGACACTGAGGGGGAAACTGGTCCAACCTGATTCAGAAACTGGAGAGCTGGAATAAACTCTAGATTTTACCTGTGGACCCTATGTGCAATACACTAGATGGACACTAGAGGGCAACTGTGGTTCCACTGCGTTCAGCCTGGACTTGGCATTAAGCACTCAAGAGACTAGCTCCATGTCTTTACTGAGTAGGCCTACACCCCTGTGTGCCATATCCACTTCTGTTCACTCTCTTTTGATCCTTCTGGTTATTGCCATTTTTTAAATTCTTTTAGAATGACCTTTTTGAACACGTGAATGATTCAAACCCCCGAATATTTGAATCCATTTATTTTGCATTTTTATTTAATTGGTGGATGCAAGGGTTTGTACATATTGTTTTTTTAATTTATGTGGGTGAAGCTTTGTTCTGTTTCTTTGCAGAAATTGTTTTATTGTGTTCTATGAAGGCGTGGCAGCAATCCAACCCCCAAAGCGTGTGCTCACTGATTTCTCTCACCGGGGTTAATGCACAGAAAACATATCAGCAACATAAAGGCTAGACTGGTTTATCATGGAAAGGACACAGTCTTGGATGAAATAGAAACTAGAAAAGGCAAATGATACAAACCAGAATAAGAGTGGTGTATTTAAACTGAAGGTTGTGATGGTCTTGAAAGGAGGAGCATATTTGGTGCAGTTTTAGTCTGACAGTCACAAGCTGTTTGGGGTTTAGAGGTCAGGATGGAAGTGTGACCGCTTGTGACCAGACTGACAGTGGAGTTTGAGCTGACCGCTCACCTTTGACCTCTGGACAGAGACTAGTATCAGAGGAGAAGAGGTTAGCGCTGTGAGAATGGAACGATTTTAGGAAGTTGACTAATGGTTTTAGAGGAAGTAGATAAGTAAGACTGTAAAAAAAAAAAACAACAAATGAAATGGATGTGACAAACAAGAGTTTTTGGAGTTCCATGTTAAAAGAGATTTTCTATGCTGAGAAAGTTCAGGGCTTCTTGGAGCCAGCGCCAGGCCAGTGGCCACAGATAACATGGTCAGGAATCACAGCAAAGGACAATGGCTATATTTCTGTTCCTCTGGTAGTCATTGAACATGGCTACATCTGTCCTAATCTGCTTCAGGGCTGGTAGGATAAAGTCAGTTTATTGTAGAGGTGACGTCACATGGCCATGTGTTCAGTGTCCTAGACTAGGAGAAAGCGGCTAGAACCTGTTGCTTTGAAGTTCTCGCATTTTGCCTCCCTGTCCGTCTCTCTCTCTCTCTCAGTACTGTATTTACATCTACCAGGGTTGTATCGATTTTCTGGTAGATACAGGAGAGGTCATTTGAACAGAGACTGTACTTTGGAATAGATGGACAATGAATTGAATGGACAGAGCAACTAGTGAGCGCATTTTGGGCCATCAACCCTCGGCACAGTATCAAAACACACTGACCAAATGCAAGAATATATGTTGATTTGGCATGTTTAAAAGCCTTGTTTATCTGCAAGTACTATATGACGTTTTTTCTGATGGTACTGCATTAGTTGCCATGTTTATCTCTATAGAAAGAGTAGTGGTGTGGTTATATAGCCCCACCTTATGGATAAATGCTGTAACTGTCCTCTCGGTCTGCCTGTTGGTGATATGATGTGCTGTTGCTTATGTTTTCATGTTCTATAACCGAAGCTATTATAAAATGTTTGGATTTATTTTAGGTTTTGCCTGATGCTCCTAGAGGCCTCAAATGAAGGGAACATTTTATAGCTAGAGTTTATTATAAGGGGTTACACACCCAGAACTTAATTTACGTTTAAACACTGGGTTAATGGAATTAGATATGGTAAAATCTATCACATTTTTTTTTATCCAAAAGCCATTTTCTTTGCAAGCCTTGCTAGATGGTGTTGCAAAGCACAGTGTTACATTGACAGATACCACTGGCCCTGTGTGAGTTAGTTAGAGGTCTGCACATCTCAGCATCAGGGCTTTGAATCAGACAAGTTAATATCTATCTACAGAGCTTCTATCGGACCAGTTTACGATCTACTGAAGCTTCTGGGCACTTTACCTTTTAATTCAGGGATTTTTCTTTGCCTTCTCCATTTACCAGATGCCAATCTTCCACTATTATAATTCTACACAATGTTTCATAATTAGGCCTTATTGAAATGAGTGGCTTTTATGAAAGATGTAAGGTGTTTGTACAAGCTCCTGTATGATTTGTTAGACTGTGAAAGTTGGTTTATCTTCAATTTGTATCATGGGCAGCGCTCTCTGGTTAGCTTTGTTAAGTGGGATGTAGGAGGATGACTGCTAAAGTAACCCATATAAATATACTATAACGCATGCATCATCTACACCTAATGCATATAGGTCTACTATGTGGCTCTTAGGAACCAGAGGCCAGTACTGTTGAACTTGCAAATGTATGAAAGTTTTTATAGATAAACATAAACTAGTTAGATGCATAACTGTTATTTGCCAAAGATTACTAGGCCCCCTGTCTCTTCAGCTATGCCCTAATGTTTGACGCTGCAGTGCTATATGCAGCGACTGTAAGATCTATACCTGGAATGATTCTGCTGACAGTGTTAGTGATGGTTCAGTACCAGGATGTGGATGAACACAGCAGCTGTGGGCTCAGCTTGGAGGAGACGGGATTGAACCGACATGTTATAATGAAAAAAAATGTTGCTATATTCTATTTATATTATTGATGATGCAGATTTATTTTTGTAGGTAACTTTCTTTTTTTTGTCTTTTTTTTTGCATTGTTACCAAATGTGGCCTTCTCTAAAGGACTGAATTCATCTATTAAAGTTTTAAATTGTACAAAAAAAGGGAACATTGGTGAATCCAATGATCTGGCCACTGAATCAAAAATGCTGAACTAATAATGAGACCTGACTGCACTCCTATAGGCAGCTCCTAAAGGTGCAAACAGCAGTTGCTACGTAAGATGACGTCCTCGTCGATGATCTCCAGTACATAGCCATACTGGGGGTAGCTCATTAAGGTGTTGCAGTAGTACAAGGGCTGGGCAGCATAGCAGGGGCATCTGCATCAATAGGTGGGCAAGTCAGTGGTCGCCCAGGTGTATGGCACCAGCTCATAGATCTCCGGTTTCTACACCAGCATGTCTTTGCCTGTGTGCCTGGGGTCTCAATCTTCAGAGGGTCCCTGGAGTGAGCTTCTTCCTGTGGACCTCGGAGGCTGCGCCAGTGTGAAGCAGCCTCTTCATCATCCCGCATATCTCTGTAGTCAGGTCCTTTGTGTAGGTGGCTGTGAACTCAACTTACAGGTCCTGCTCTCTTCTCTTCGTCTGAATAGCATCTTGTTGATGTTATTGGGAGGGCTCTCTAGGGGCCGGGCTGGGGCAGCCCAGACAATCTTCCCCGCTATTGGATACATTCAATCACTTTCAAATTAATTTACAGAGCTGTAGATGTTAAGACACCATCCTTGATATCAAAATTCTAGTTTTAACCATATTGAGGTTATACACTTTTGTTTACATCGACCTTGTTTACAAACCCTGGAGAAAGCAAGCTTATATTTGGGGTTCTTACAGGACAGTTAAAGGGCAATGCCAGCACTTCAACTTAATTGTAATTATTTACAGCACAATACCAGGGTTAACATGCAAAAAGGCGTTTTGTTGAGGGGGGAAATAATCCGGGATTTTGTAGTGACAAGTAGTGACATTTGCAGTGACAAGGGGAGCACAAAAATAGCCTCCCTTGGGCTGGAAACCTGTTGAAGGTTTATTTTTAACCCTACCCTGTCACAAAGAAGCTTTAAAAAAAATAGAAGCACGCCGTTTACACATACAGTATGTAGACAGGTTTGGTGCTGCAGATGACGACTGAGGTTGAAAAGTTGCGGAATTGCCCTTTAAACTAAGCTCAGAAAGCATTTATAGGTGTATATTCTTTAAGAATCAATGGGTTCATATCAAGTCCAAAAATGGATGTAGACTGAATTTATGCAAAATACAACAATTTCAAAGATTTTACTGACTTACAGTTCATATAAGGAAATCAGTCAATTGAAAATAATTCATTAGTTTGGGCCTCCATCTAGCTGATCCTGGGTGTAATCATTAGACCAACAGTTGAAAACGAGAGTTTCTATTAGACAAATTCAGGTATGTTTATCCCCGTTTTCCCTTTGCTTCCGTTTAAGATATATATATATACATTTTTTTTCAACAGAATTGGTGGATTGAATACATCCCTGATCACGAGTTAACACGGTTCACTTTCATAGCAGCCAAGTTGCATTCCTTCTCGCATCTCTTCTCACTTCTTCCCTTCGCGTGTGGACTTCAATGCACAACACATCAGCTCTGTGACCAGGCGAAAAAACCTTTCCAAGCCAAACCGTTATACACAGCCTACATCGCTGTCACCATATTAGCTAAAGTAATGTCAGCATAGTTAATAGAACTAAAGTGTTAGTAAACCCGCTACAATCATGCAGTAACGTTACAGTGTACAGTGAGCAGTTACACCGGCGGGCCCCGGTGGCAATAAATTAGTAATACCAAAAGCTTACCTTGACTTGGAAGAGTTCCAGTGTTGTGTTGGAAAGTCATAGCCAGCAAGCTAACATAGCATCCTTCTGTTTGAGGAGGGTGTTTCAGTATGCTAAACAAGCTAGCTGCATTTGCTAAGTAAGTGAAACTGGGAAAAAATGACACTCTTTCGCTATTTCTGTCTTGCATCTCCATTTTGGAAGAAATGGATTTATTAAAAACTGTTCAACTATTGCCTTTTTCTTAATTTGAGTCAACTACTCACCACATTTTATACACAATACACAGTGCTAGCTAGCTAAAGTTTATGCTTTCAGTACTAGATGATTTCTCTCATCCTTTGATTGGGTGGAAAATGTCAGTTCATGCTGCAAGATCTCTGGTAGGCTGGAGGACATCCTCCGGCTACATCATTGTACAACCCTACAAAGTGCTGTTGAGGCTACTGTAGACCTTTGCAAAACAATGTTTTAATCAATTATTTGGTGATGCGATTATATTTAGTATAGTTATACCTAATAATAACTAATGTTTTACAATTCATGAAATTCACTGAGAAAGATGGTCCTCCTCTGAGGACACACCTTCAGTATGTGGACACACCTTCAAATGAGTGGATTCGGCTATTTCGGCCACATCCGTTGCTGACAGGTGTATTAAATCGAGCACACAGCTGTGCAATCTCCATAGACAAACATTGGTAGTAGAATGGCCTTACTGAAGAGCTCAATGACTTTCAACGTGGCACCGTCATATGATGACATCTTTCCAACAAGTCAGTTCGTCAAAATATAAGTACTGTTATTGTGAAGTAGAAACGTCTAGGAGTAACAACGGCTTAGCCGCGAAGTGGAAGGCCACACAAGCTCACAGAACGGAACTGGTGAATGCTGAAGCGCGTAGCGCATTAAAATCATCTGTCCTCGGTTGCAACACTCACTACTGAGTTCCAAACTGTCTCATTGGGAGCTTCATGAAATGGGTTTCCATGGCCGAGCAGCCGCACGCAAGCCTAAGATCACTGTGCATAATGCCAAGCGTCGGCTTGAGTGGTGTAAAGCTCGCCGCCATTGGACTCTGGAGCAGTGGAAATGCGTTCACTGGAGTGATGACTCACGCTTCAACATCTGGCAGTCCGACGAACAAATCTGGGTTTTGTGGATGCCAGGAGAATGCTATCTTCCCTAATTCATAATGCCAACTGTAAAGTTTGGCAGAGGAGGAATAATGGGCTGGGGCAGTCTTTCATGGTTTGGGCTAGGCCCCTTAGTTGTAGTGAAGGGAAATTTTAAAGCTACAGCATACAATGACATTTGGCGAATGCTCATTCCTGTTTCAGCATAACAATGGCCCCATGCACAAAGAGAGGTCCATAAAGAAATGGTTTGTTGAGATCGGTGTGGAAGAACTTGACTGGCCTGCACAGAGCCCTGACCTCAACCCCATCAAACACCTTTGTGATGAATTGGAACACCGACTGTAAGCCAGGCCTAATCGGCCAACATCAGTGCCCGACCTCACTAATGCTCTTGTGGCTGAAGGGAAGCAAGTCCCTGCAGTAATGTTCCAACATCTAGTGGAAAGACTTCCCAGAAGAGTGGAGGCTGTTATAGCAGCAAAGGGGGGACCAACTTCATATCAATGCCCGTGATTTTGGAATGAGATGGTCGATGAGCAGGTGTCCACATACTTTTGGTCATGTAGTGTGTGTATATAGGTGATGTTAATACTATGTAAAGCATCTAATCATGTTGCAATAAGATTATGAAATAATAGCCCAATATAGACCTATTCAATCACAGTTGAGGAAAAAGTCAGTGGTTGTATTCCCTAAAAGTTTTTATAAAAATTGTAAATTTCAGTACCCCTCTGAAGGATTGCAGTTGGACAAACATAGATAGGCCAACAGGTAAACATTTTCATACTTGTAAAAATGTCAAGAATAGACGACTCAATGTTGTTGCTAGCAAATCACGTGACTAGTTATCAAAACTCAAGTTGAGCATTCCTCAGCTAGGCCTACATAACCTGTTTCAGGCCTTCATGACATTACCCTGAAGAAGCTACAGTGATGACGAAACATTGGTGTTTTACCCAATACATTCTTGAGAGCTTACATATAGTGTGTGACTCTCTTTATTTTGATTTTGATAGCCTAATTTAAAGAATTTCCCATCAAACTAGCTACTTTACACCGTTTGGATCTATCCTCCTTCCCCCGCTTCTCTGTATCCACACGAGTGTGCACACTGCACTCTTCCAGCAGTCAGAAGTTATTTTGAACGTTTGTTAGTAGGTCTGAGAGTAGAGTAGTACTTACTTATTGATTCCAACTTGGTAAATAGTTTTGTCACTCATTATCATTAATGAATTACAGAGACAAGTACGTATGAATGACAAACACATGATGAAAAAAACACGGAGCAGATGTCCGTATCAGAATAAACTATAAACAATCACAGGTAAAGACTGGTTAGCGTTTAGGCATTAACTCCTAAATCTTAAGGTTAGGCATAACTCAGAAGGGTTACGGTTTGGGATAGGCTTAAAACAAAATGATCTGAAACAAAAATCTCTAAAACAACTTCTATGGCTGGATTGATAGATGTTTACGCCCATGCCATGCCAGTCCACAATGCCCTAGCAAAAGCTATTTGAAGATAACATCGCTCACTGTTGCCCCTAGTGGCTGGTTTCCACATCATTTCCTGACATAGTCAGACATGGATGGACGTTGAATACTGACTTGTATTATGGGTGACCTGGCTAAATTAGCTATGAATGTAAGAAATGTAAGTCAAGTTAATGTCATTTTTTTGCTATGATCACCCCTTTTTGAGCAGTAGGCTATAAGTTTGCTTTCAGTGGGATGAGTGTATTTTGCAGAAAATAAAGGCTAATAATATACAGTACACTCTTGGCATTCTCTCAACCAGCTTCACCTAGAATGCTTTTCAAGCAGTCTTGAAGGAGTAACCACATATGCTTAGGACTTGTTGGCTGCTTTTCCTTCATTCTGCGGTCCAACTCATCCCACACCATCTCAATTGGGTTGAGGTCGGGGGATTGTGGAGGCCAGGTCATCTAATGCAGCACTCCATTACTCTCATTTTTGGTCAAATAGCCCTTATACAGCCTGGAGGTGTGTTGGGTCACAGTCCTGTTGAAAAACAAATGATAGTCCCACTAAGCGCAAACCAGATGGGATGGCGTATTGCTTCAGAATGCTGTGGTAGTTGGTTAAGTGTGCCTTGAATTCGAAGTAAATCCATGACAGTCACCAAAAAAGCACCATCACACCTCTTCTTCCATGCTTCACGGTGGGAAGCACACATGGGGAGATCATCCGTTCACCTACTCTGCGTCTCACAAAGACACAGCGGTTGGAACCAAAAATCTAAAATTTGGACTCCTCAGACCAAAGGACAAATTTCCACCTTTCTGTTACTTGAACTCTGTGAAGCATTTATTTGGGCTGCAATTTTTGAGGCTGGTAATTCTAATGAACTTATCCTCTGCAGCAGAGGTAACTCTGGGTCTTCCTTTCCTGTGGTGGTCCTCATGAGAGCCAGTTTCATCATAGTGCTTGATGGTTTTTGCGACAGCACATGAAGAAACGTAAAAGTTCTTGAAATTTTCCGAATTGACTGACCTTCATGTCTTAAAGTAACGATGACCTGCCGTTTCTCTGTGCTTATTTGAGCTGTTCTTGCCATAATATGGACTTGGTCTTTTACCCAATAGGGCTATCTTCTGTATACCACCCCTACCTTGTCACAACACAACTGAATGGCTCAAACGCATTAAGAAGGAAAGAAATTCTGCAAATTAACTTTCAATAAGGCACACCTGTTCATTGAAATGCATTCCAGGTGACTATCTCTTGAAGCTGGTTGAAAGAATGCCAAGAGTTAGCAAATAGTGGCTAATTTGAAGAATCTGAAACGTAAAATATATTTTGATTTGTTTAACATTTTTTTGGTTACTACATGTTATTTTATAGTTTTGAATGTAGAAAATAGTAAAAAATAAAGAAAAACACTTGACTGAGTAGGTTTGTCAACTTTTGACTGGTACTGTATATGTTAAATGTTGACTTCAGGAGCATTAGATAATTAGCTATGAATGTAAGACGTTTCAGTCAATTCTTTTTTTTGTGGGGGGCACTTTGAGCACCTGCCCCTCCAAAGGTCTGTACATGGCCCTGCTCATATGGTTCCAGAGTTGTATCTGAATATAAAGCTGGAATTCTGACCAACAGGGTTGCTCTCTGTAATCGCCAGTCTGGTGGACTTTGGAGAAAACGTTCCTCTCATCCAAACTAACTATCACTGTGTATCAGGGAATGTCAAAAAAAGATAAAATAGCCCTCTTTTTCTCCCAAACTGCACAACAGATTTCAAATGGAATGAAGGTCACCTTACAAAGCCTTTATCAACTACTTAAGCAAAATAAATGTAAGCAATGGTAACTAAGGATTCTGATGATAAGAAAACAGGACAGGTCAACACTCATTTCCTCTCCGACCAATTTACAGCACGTGACATTTTAAATGTTCAAATACATCCAACCTCAGTAAGATCAACCTCGTCCAAATAGTGTGCACATAACCATATAGACCTGCTGCAAAATTAGGCTACAGAGAGCGAGAGAGAGGCTATGCTCTTGCACTTTCCCACAATATCCGTTTTAAATTAGTAACCAGTCATTACTTTCAATACAATACCATGATAGATTAATTGATTATTCAAATGACATTGTAACATAATTACATATTTGTTCACCTTTGAGTGTTTTATTTCATTTTACTGACGGTAGAGGGCCCTAGTGTCCTCCGCTTCCGTCTGGAACAGATGCAACGGTATGCAGCACGCCAATGTGTTATCAAAAGCTCAAGTTCAGCAGCGTCACTCCGTGTCTTGCAGCTGACCCTCGTTTGGAGATACCTTGACAGTGCTTGTGGTTGACCACGGTTCAGACTGATTTGATCAGAGGACAAGTAGCGGTGTCCACCTTGTGCTCCTGTCTTCTGGAACCCTCGGTCCGAAGTTGTTGGATTCTCTTCGGAACGCTGGGTCCGAATCTGTTGGATTCGAGTCAAGATATCGCCTCTCCTTGTTACAAGCTGTAGAAACATTGATTAACTTTTGTTCCTCCATCGCAGCTGCTTTCAGAACAAGGATTGTTTTACATTGACCAACCGTTTGGTGAGTCCACCTTTTATTATGAGATGAAGATTTCTTGTTTCTGTATGGAATGACATTGGTGTCCAAAAGTAACCTAACTGAAGTCACCTGGTTGTTCATAGGGCTACAACTGTAAAAACGACTTAGTTAGTCAGCTTAGTTTTATTTTATTTCACATGTATTTCTCATTATTTTTCTAAAGTTATTATGCAGTCTCCCTTTCTATTTCCACATACGCGTTGGTTCCACGTCAATAGCATGTCAATGTCAACTGTAGACTAATGATGTGACACATCTCCTACCTACCTGTTGCCAACAACTATGATATATTTTCTACGTTTCATATTGAACAGGAACAAATAATTAAAGCACACTCTTGTCACATGCGGCAGCCTAGTGGTTAATATGTTGGGCTTGTAACCCACCGAAAGGTAGCTGGTTCGAATACCCGAGCCGACAATGTGAAAATCTGTCGCTGTGCCCGTTGGGCAAGGCACTTGACCCTACATTTGATCCAGGGGCGCCATACTACTCTGGCTGACCCTGTTAAACACATTTCACTGCACTGATCTGGTGTATGTGACATAAAACATCTATATACTAAAGAAAGGGCGATAGACATTTGAACAAATGCATCCCATTGTATTATCACATGCAAATATAAGTGTATTTATATTATATCTGTAGGTCTATTAAAATGCTCAAGGAAAGACATTTCATGAGAGCAACATTAAATGAAGCTATACATTTTTTTCCTACTATAAAAACAAACAATGGAGAACTTTGTTTTGGTAAGGCAATACAGTTGTAGTAAGCCCAATAAGGGCTTGGGTATACGGGTATATCATTAATTGAAACAACTAGAAATGTTACATACTCTGGCTTTAATGTACAAGATGGTCTAATATGTCAGTTACCCCCATCGCCTGTGCAAGCCAAGCAGTGAGAATTATCACATTGCTGCTCATTTCGCATTCATGTCATCTAAGACTTGAGCTGGCTGTGTGGAGTGTTGTGTAACAGATCTGATCTTCTCAGAACACACACACACACACACTCTCTCTCAGAGCAGAGTTCAACACAGGTTTGAATGTGTATCCCATGATGTGTCCTTCAGCTTACCATCTGGAAAAATTAGAATGTTATATTATTCAGGCAGGGTGCAGCCTACTGAAATACACACAATTTAGCGTTTAACCTTTTAAACAACTTCAACAGAAATTGAACATCGAATTACATCTTTGCTAATGTCATTTGCCACATTGACTCTGATGAACAGTGCGTTTATGAACAGTGCATTTATGAACAGTGCACACATCAGACAGGTTTTTAGTGTCCCTTTGGAAAAGCTGTGGTTTTTGGAGGTCTTTCTTTAGCGTGTGGTGCGCTATGCTCAAAGCACTCACTCAGGTCTCCACCCAGGGTTTGGAAACATTCAGCCTGTAATCTGTCTACTGAAGTAACTACGACACACACCACGTTCACTGCTGACTCGATGTTAAATGGCATGGGCACAGAGCTCTGGCTTTGGTGTGGAAAGAAAAATAAATGTGCTTATTTTGAATATTTAGACAAGGTCTCGAGTGTACAGCCCTCAGGTGAAATGCCAGCACATTTAATTTTCCTCACCCTCACTTTTAACAGACTTTGATGGTATTTTCTTAAGCGATGGATCTTAAGGTAGTGTAGAACACCGTTTTACAGAGAGGCAATGCACCTATCGTCCATAGCTTCCCTCTACTCCCAGCTCTCTCTTCTCCGTATCGTTCTCTCACACACACCACCATACAGTATGCTCAGATCTCACTATCGCCCAAGGCTCTTTACGGCAGGATTCGTTATTCTTTTTAAACTCCAGATGTGTTCAATTTGTCACCAAGTCTCCCCCGGCCTCTTTTCCCACCTGACCACTTAGCAGCCACTTAACGCAATCCATCACAGGCCTTATTGAGGCTATTCATCTGGCCTCCCCTTTAGGAGACGTCATTTGATTACAGATAGGATGGTGTGGGCCGTGGGGGAACCTGTGGTACATGAAGTTGAGCCAATAAATGGCCAAGGGCCAGGGAAGTGACACTGACGTTAGCAGGGCGAGGGACTTAAGTGATGGATTCCTCGTCCCCTTCTCCTCGGGTCTATTTGACCAAGGTGGGTGGGTGCTCAGAAGATGTTATCCTCACAGATGGGGAATGTTGTTTAAATGTTGTTGTTACGTTGCAATACGTTTGTCCCCAAACTGAGACCGACGTTGGCGCCAAACGGATAGACCGGGATGTTCCCGTCTAGAACCTTCAGCTTCCCTTGGCAGGAGAGAGAAAGTTGTGAGATAGATGATGCTCATTTCTCACACAGCTCCGGAGAGAGAGCGACAGGGCTTGGCACTGCAGCGCCTAGTGCAGCAGCATAGAGCTGTATAAACCCAGAGTGGTGGTGTGGCCTCAGACAGAGGTCTCCTGGCTCTCTGTTTATTGGGTCTGGATGGGGAAATGGAGGGATAGATGATGGGAGGGATGGAGAGGATGACCTCAGCGATGTTGACTGAGACACTCGTTTGCCACTCGAGCACCTTCAGCAGGCTAGGACAGGGCACAGATGGTGCACAATCATACCATATAAGGGCTCAATTTGAGAGGGAAGGCTAGGAGAGTGCTGTGTGACTGTACACAACAATTCAGTGAGGGAGTGAGTGGTATTGAGGGATGGCTGTCGATGGCACCCGTGCCAGGATCTGAGCGAGATTGCGATTGGCTAATGGGAGGTGATTCAGCGCACTTCTTGATCTCAGCCAACCTGGTGTCAAATAAACAATGGCTGTGTCTCAAATTGAACTGCATTCCATATATAGTGTACAGGGCCCATCCACTGTAGTCAAAAGTGGTTCTCTATGTATGGAATAGGGTGCCATTTGCAACGCAGACAATTTCACTCTGTATATATTGGTGTACTGAGCAGCAACCATTTTCTAAATGAGTGGGGGGACATAGTGCTAGAACATCATTGGGGCTGCCAGCCCAGGACTTAGACATACGTTTGCACTATGTGATAATTAAAAGTGTTTTATTTCTCTAGAGTGCATTCATTTCCTGTCATTCCCCGTCAAAAGGTGAAGCGATGCACTGCGTGTGATGTTTAGAGTTTATTTCTGTCCATTTTCTTCAGCGCCAGCAGCAACACAGCTCGGCTGGTTTCTAGCTAAAGAGATTAGTGCAGAATTGACTGCTATTTAGAGCACGGAACCATTTGCTTTATTTCTGAATGAATAATTCAGAAGACTGCCCTCCCACATATGCTCTCCCTCCCACACCAGCTCAGATACTAATGCAGCTGCTAACAGCCTTCCACGCAAAAAAAAGGAGTATGTGACTCATATCAGTGGTGATGCTGTTGCCCGCGGTAACGCTTCTGCAGATGGGCCTCATCCATCACTTCAGTAGGTGTGAGCATGTGTGTGTCTGTGTGTGTCAGGGCTAAGCCATTGATAAACAGGAGCCACAGTACCCTGACATATCCACAGCTTTTCGGAGAGATTCACTTTGCCTCACCCTCCCCAGTGATATGGAGCTCGTTCATATAATAAAAGACTATCAGAATGAGGATAACCAGAAATACCTGCAGCCACCTGTTCCCTTGAACCAAAATGGCTTCCAGCAGATTGGGGGTATTTTAATTAGCACACCATTGACAGCCATTTCACAGCCTCAAAATAAATTACACCTGGGTTCTCAATACAAAGAAAGCTATAGAGAACACAACACTTACACATATGATATATTTCTTTAATGCATTAGACATAAAATATTTTTCTCAGATCCAGACCTCATCCCACATAAACCAGATGACCTCGAATCGCGTGCCTTTTCCATTTTTACGACTCACTGCCTTGGAAATTGTATATCAAAGGCTTCTCGCCTGTCATTTCACATTGCTTCAGATCCCAGCAGGAAATACATCTAAGTTCATTTGTGACAAGCTGTTTCATATTAAAGCCTTAATCCCATATTTGATGGTTTGCTTTCCCAGACATCCCAGCTCCCGTGTCTGGAACTGAGGATGGGTGGCTGAACCCGGAACCCACTGTGTGATCTATCAGCTCTGTGATTGGTCCGTTCTGGTTCCAGTCGCTACCTGCTGCCATGGCGAAGAGTCCCGAGATGAAGCTGGCCGTTTTCGGTAGAGCAGGAGTGGGTAAATCAGGTAGGAGGACCACTGACTGACTGTGTGTCTTTCCATATTTGTGTCTTTCCATGTTTGTCTTTCTATTTGTTAATCTATTGGAGTTAGTCAGTGAGATATATCGCTTGTGGGCTTTTTTTTGTTAGAAGAGCAGTATTTGTTTTAGTTCCCACGTTTCAGTGACGATTACACAATAAACTATCTACTAAATCAACCGCTGATTGTTGTTCTGGTCTGAAGTGCCTTACTTTACCCAAGCCAATTCAACACATTCTGAATCAGTTCAACACAAACTGGCAAAACTCTCCTGTATATCCTAATGCACATGTCAAACAGGGGTCACCATATTTAGTATGCTGTTTATTATGATATCTGCAGTAGCTAACAAGATAATGAAGAGCATATGTCTCTTGCACGGCACAATTGAAGACAGATTGCTCTCGATGGTGTTGGAAGATATTTATTTGAATGTTATCCATGTTTAAGAAGGCCATTATGTAACACTGATGTCTGTGAAGGTCAAATAAGGGACTGTTTTGGAAACTGTGGAAAGATGCCAAATGATTCCATGAAAACCCGTATAGAACCGTAAGTACTGTACAGCAGGTTGTTTTGCACTGAACATGTATTATTAACCACTAATAGGTCATGTGGAATAAGGATTACCGCTTCTATAAAAGGGAAGTATCTTTTACAGCCCAGCCCTGTATATTGCAAGACTTCACACACATTATCCTCCTGTGACAGCCAAACTCAACTGGCGGACCGTGGTCCGGTTCCAGACCCAGTTAAGGGTCAATACGGACCGAAACATCATTTAGTTCTATAAAAGTAAATTATTTTTTAGATGGCTTTAAAAAACAAAATGTAATTCTTCCCACAACCAATGTGCCTAATATACAGTGAGTCCGTAGCCCTTGTGAAAAGTGCCAATGTTACGACAATAGTAATATCGATCCGATGTATCTCCTAAACACTGGGGTGAAGCATTTCGCTACACTCGCATTAACATCTGCTAACCATGTGTATGTGACAAATAAAATGTGATTTGAAACAAGATTAACCAACTCAAATCCCAATATGAGAGGTCCACCAAAGTCCATGTCGATTCCCTGACAGCCCAACAACATGCAATGGAGTATTCACTGAGGATAGCCTGGGTTTTGGGAAAACACGAAAAAACATTTTCTGATGGCAAGATGGTAAAATTAATCATGTGTGAAGTTGCTGACACCTTGCTTGAAGGTAACTGTTGTTACCTGTTGTTCCCTGTTGGCTGGGCTCCCTGCCTGTGCCATTAAACCCCTACAACTTATCCAGAACGCCGCAGCCCGTCTGGTGTTCAACCTTCCCAAGTTCTCTCACGTCACCCCGCTCCTCCGCTCTCTCCACTGGCTTCCAGTTGAAGCTCGCATCCGCTACAAGACCATGGTGCTTGCCTACGGAGCTGTGAGGGGAACGGCACCTCAGTACCTCCAGGCTCTGATCAGGCCCTACACCCAAACAAGGGCACTGCGTTCATCCACCTCTGGCCTGCTCGCCTCCCTACCACTGAGGAAGTACAGTTCCCGCGCAGCCCAGTCAAAACTGTTCGCTGCTCTGGCCCCCCAATGGTGGAACAAACTCCCTCACGACGCCAGGACAGCGGAGTCAATCACCACCTTCCGGAGACACCTGAAACCCCACCTCTTTCAGGAATACCTAGGATAGGATAAAGTAATCCTTCTCACCCCCCTTAAAAGATTTAGATGCACTATTGTAAAGTGGCTGTTCCAC
Source organism: Oncorhynchus nerka (assembly GCF_034236695.1). Classification (NCBI taxonomy): domain Eukaryota; kingdom Metazoa; phylum Chordata; class Actinopteri; order Salmoniformes; family Salmonidae; genus Oncorhynchus; species Oncorhynchus nerka. The sequence continues at coordinate 35,401,365 of NC_088403.1, forward strand.
TGGATGTCTTAAGGTGAACGCACCAATTTGTAAGTCGCTCTGGACAAGAGCGTCTGCTAAATGACTTAAATGTAAATGTAACAAAATAATTAGCTTAGGGAAAGATCAGATCCCACTGTCAGATTCCATAGCAATGAGAACTGAAATATTAGCTGAAGATTTGACTTAACAACTTGATGAGGCTATTCAGAATGCACCATGCATTTCATTGGCTGTGGATGAATCAACAGATAACATTGGTAATGCCCAGCTTCTGGTGTTTGTCAGATTGTATAATGAAGCAAAGAAGTAATTCTGTGAGGAGCTGTTGGGCTTAACAAATCTAGAAGCACCCGGGCGGGGAGAGGATACCCATGAGACCTTCAAAGGGGTGCTGACAAAAAGGGGGACAGATCTGAAGTCCGTGGTCTCCATCACAACAGATGGCGCTCCAGCCTTGATAGGAAAAGAGAGGGGTGGCTGGTTGCACGTTTTGAAAGAGGACCACCCTAAACCTGACGACATACCATTGCATCACCCATCAATCGGTCCTGTGTGCCAGTCTGGGAAAAGAGTATTCTAAGGTCATGACAACACGATGATGAACTTTTTGAGAGTAACATCATCCCTATAACACCGCCTGCTACGAGGCTCTCTGACAGAGACCAATGCCATTTTTATTACTTACTATTGCACAATATCGTATTGCTCAGCAAAGGCAGGGTTTTGGAATGCTTTTGGGCCATTCGGGAGGAAATGCAAGCTTTCTTATTAGAGCAAAAGAGTGAGAAGGCGACTCTGTTGTCTGAGTTTTTGGAAGATGAGAGGACTGGAACTGCTGACCAGTTGCATTTTTGACAGACATTACATCACACCTTAACAATGTTACGGTGCAGGGACGGGACTACAGTGTGTGATATAACAGCTGTCCAGGCTTTCCAGAGGAAATTTGAGCTTTTCCAGAATGATCTCCAGGGAGAACTTGTCCACTTCCTCAATCTTCTGGTACAAATGCAGGGAGACTAAGATGTTCCCAACCATGTTGATTTCATCCAGAAGCTAATGGATAACTTCAAGGCTTGCTTTGGTGACTTCACTGTTGGAAGAGAGCTACTGCTGCTCATCCAGAACCCCAAAATGGAGTTGATTGAGCTGCAAGAAAATGTGGCTTTGAAGAAGCAGGCTTGTGATTGGGACCCTGTCATTTTCTGGGGAAAGACGGTGCCTGCAGTTGATGTCCTTGTTCTCAAAAAAACTGGTACTACACATCCTGACCATGTTTGGCTCCACATACAGCTGTAAATCAGTCTTCTCCACAATGACCATTCTTAAAAAAACAAATACCTCACCAGTGAACACCTGTACCAGTGTCTCGGTTGTTCTCACATAATTTGTGCCAAAGTTCAAAGCACTGGCAGGAGACGGTGCAATTTCTCTCGTTGATACAAGGGCAAGTCCCAGAGTGGCTTATACATTAATATTTCCCAAAGTGGCTTTCTGAGCATTCAGATTATTTTTGTTCAACTCTCCTTTGTCCTCCAGAAAACATGCCATCACTAACAGTCTGCAGCCTACATAGACTTGAAATCATTGGCCACTCTAACAAATGAATAACTAGTCACTTTATTAATGCCACTTTAATAATGATGTTTTCATATCTTACATTACTCATCCCATATGTATATACTGTATTTTATACCATCTTGCCTATGCCGCTCGGTCATTGCTCATCCGTATATTTATATGTACATATTCTTATTCCATAGAGAAGTACAAGCATTTCACTACACTTGAATTTCTCTTTTAATGAGTCGGACGAGAGGGATTTACTCCAGACACCCGAACAGGCCCTCTTCCCCGTCATTCGCTGGAGAAAAAGACAGAAGAGGTATCTCGGAAAGAGATTGGAGTGCCTTGTGAGGCTCCGCCGACGAGTGGCTAATCTGCCTTTGTACATTGGCCAATAGTACAGATGGCAATCGCTGGATAATAAATTGGTCGAACGAAAAGCACGTATATCCTACCAACAGGACTTTAACTGTAATCTTATGTTTCACTAAGTCGTAGCTGAACGGCGACATAAATAACATACAGCTGGCGGGTTATACACTGTATCGGCAGGATAGAACAGTAGCCTCTAGTAAAACCAGGGGTGGCGGTCTATGTATATTTGTAAATAACAGCTGGTGCACGATATCTAAGGAAGTCAAGGTTTTGCTCGCCTGAGGTATCTCATGATAAGCTATAGACCACACTATTTACCAAGAGTTTTTATCTGTATTTTTCATAGCTGTCTTACATACCAACACAGACCGATGCTGGCACTAATACCGCACTCAATAAGCTGTATAAGGCCATAAGCAAACAGGAAAATGCTCATCCAGAGGCAGTGCTCCTAGTAACCGGGGACATTAATGCAGGGATACGTAAATCCGTTTTACCTAATTTCTACCAGCGTGTTAAATGTGCAAGCAAAGGAGGCAAAAATGTCCAAACCACATTTACAGAGATGTCTACGAAGCCAGCCCTCCATTTGGCAAATCTGACCATAATTTTATCCTCCTGATTCCTGCTTACAAGCAAAAATTAAAACAGGAAGCACCAGTGACTAGATAAATAAAAAAGTGGTCAGATGAAGCAGATGCTAAGCTACAGGACTGTTTTGCTAGCACAGACTGGAATATGTTCCTGGATTACTCCGATGGCATTGAGGAGTACACCACATCAGTCACTGGATTTATCAATAAGTGAATCAATGACGTTGTCCCCACAGTGACTGTACTTGCATACCCCAACCAGAAGCCATGGATTACAGGCAACATCCACATTGAGCTAAGGGGTAGAGCTGCCACTTTCAAGGAGCGGGACTCCGACTCTTTTCTCTGTATACATCAATGATGTTGCTCTTGCTGCTGGTGAGTCTATGATCCACCTCTACGCAGACGACACCATTCTGTATACTTCTGGCCCTTCTTTCGACACTGTGTTAACTAACCTCCAGATGAGCTTCAATGCCATACAACTCTCCTTCCGTGGCCTCCAACTGCTCTTAAATGTAAGTAAAACTAAATGCATGCTCTTCAACTGCTCACTGCCCACACCTGCCCGACCGACCGCCTGCCCAGCATCACCACTCAGGACGGTTCTGACTTCGGCGATGTCATTTAAAAAATAGCCTCCAACACTCTACTCAACAAATTGGATGCAGTCTCTCACAGTGCCATCCGTTTTGTCACCAAAGCCCCATATACTACCCACCATTGCGACCTGTATGCTCTCGTTGGCTGGCCCTTGCTTCATATTCGTCGCCAAACCCACTGGCTCCAGGTAATCTAAGTCTTTGCTAGGTAAAGCACTGCCTTATCTCAGCTCACTGGTCACCATAGCAGCACCCACCCGTAGCACACGCTCCAGCAGGTATATTTCACTGGTCACCCCCAAAGCCAATTCCTCCTTCGGCCACCTTTCCTTCCAGTTCTCTGCTGCCAAATACTGGAACGAACTGCAAAAATCACTGAAGCTGGAGACTCATATCTCCCTCACTAGCTTTAAGCACCAGCTGTGAGAGCAGCTCATATATCACTGCACCTGTACATAGCCCATCTAAAATTAGCCCATTCAACTACCTTATCCCCATACTGTTATCTATTTTATCTATTTTGCTCATTTGCACCCTAGTATCTCTACTTGTACACTCATCTTCTGCACATCTATCACTCCAGTGTGTAATTGCTATATTGTAATTATTTTGCCACTGTGGCCTATTTGTTGCCTTGCCTCCATTATCCTACCTCATTTGCACACACTGTGTATATATGTGTATATATATTTACATTTAAGTCATTTAGCAGACGCTCTTATCCAGAGCGACTTACAAATTGGTGCATTCACCTTATGACCTCCAGTGGAACAGTAGTGCATCTAAATCTTTTCAGGGGGAGGGGGGGTGAGAGGGATTACTTTATCCTATCCTAGGTATTCCTTAAAGAGGTGGGGTTTCAGGTGTCTCCGGAAGGTGGTGATTGACTCCGCTGTCCTGGCGTCGTGAGGGAGTTTGTTCCACCATTGGGGGGCCAGAGCAGCGAACAGTTTTGACTGGGCTGAGCGGGAACTGTACTTCCTCAGTGGTAGGGAGGCGAGCAGGCCAGAGGTGGATGAACGCAGTGCCCTTGTTTGGGTGTAGGGCCTGATCAGAGCCTGGAGGTACTGAGGTGCCGTTCCCCTCACAGCTCCGTAGGCAAGCACCATGGTCTTGTAGCGGATGCGAGCTTCAACTGGAAGCCAGTGGAGGGAGCGGAGGAGCGGGGTGACGTGAGAGAACTTGGGAAGGTTGAACACCAGACGGGCTGCGGCGTTCTGGATGAGTTGTAGGGGTTTAATGGCACAGGCAGGGAGCCCAGCCAACAGCGAGTTGCAGTAATCCAGACGGGAGATGACAAGTGCCTGGATTAGGACCTGCGCCGCTTCCTGCTGTGTGAGGCAGGGTCGTACTCTGCGGATGTTGTAGAGCATGAACCTACAGGAACGGGCCACCGCCTTGATGTTAGTTGAGAACGACAGGGTGTTGTCCAGGATCACGCCAAGGTTCTTAGCGCTCTGGGAGGAGGACACAATGGAGTTGTCAACCGTGATGGCGAGATCATGGAACGGGCAGTCCTTCCCCGGGAGGAAGAGCAGCTCCGTCTTGCCGAGGTTCAGCTTGAGGTGGTGATCCGTCATCCACACGGATATGTCTGCCAGACATGCAGAGATGCGATTCGCCACCTGGTCATCAGAAGGGGGAAAGGAGAAGATTAATTGTGTGTCGTCTGCATAGCAATGATAGGAGAGACCATGTGAGGTTATGACAGAGCCAAGTGACTTGGTGTATAGCGAGAATAGGAGAGGGCCTAGAACAGAGCCCTGGGGACACCAGTGGTGAGAGCACGTGGTGTGGAGACGGATTCTCGCCACGCCACCTGGTAGGAGCGACCTGTCAGGTAGGACGCAATCAAGCGTGGGCCGCGCCGGAGATGCCCAACTCGGAGAGGGTGGAGAGGAGGATCTGATGGTTCACAGTATCGAAGGCAGCCGATAGGTCTAGAAGGATGAGAGCAGAGGAGAGAGAGTTAGCTTTAGCAGTGCGGAGCGCCTCCGTGATACAGAGAAGAGCAGTCTCAGTTGAATGACTAGTCTTGAAACCTGACTGATTTGGATCAAGAAGGTCATTCTGAGAGAGATAGCGGGAGAGCTGACCAAGGACGGCACGTTCAAGAGTTTTGGAGAGAAAAGAAAGAAGGGATACTGGTCTGTAGTTGTTGACATCGGAGGGATCGAGTGTAGGTTTTTTCAGAAGGGGTGCAACTCTCGCTCTCTTGAAGACGGAAGGGACGTAGCCAGCGGTCAGGGATGAGTTGATGAGCGAGGTGAGGTAAGGGAGGAGGTCTCCGGAAATGGTCTGGAGAAGAGAGGAGGGGATAGGGTCAAGCGGGCAGGTTGTAGGGCGGCCGGCCGTCACAAGACGCGAGATTTCATCTGGAGAGAGAGGGGAGAAAGAGGTCAGAGCACAGGGTAGGGCAGTGTGAGCAGAACCAGCGGTGTCGTTTGACTTAGCAAACGAGGATCGGATGTCGTCGACCTTCTTTTCAAAATGGTTGACGAAGTCATCTGCAGAGAGGGAGGAGGGGGGGGGGGGAGGAGGATTCAGGAGGGAGGAGAAGGTTGCAAAGAGCTTCCTAGGGTTAGAGGCAGATGCTTGGAATTTAGAGTGGTAGAAAGTGGCTTTAGCAGCAGAGAGAGAAGAGGAAAATGTAGAGAGGAGGGAGTGAAAGGATGTCAGGTCCGCAGGGAGGCGAGTTTTCCTCCATTTCCGCTCGGCTGCCCGGAGCCCTGTTCTGTGAGCTCGCAATGAGTCGTCCGAGCCACGGAGCGGGAGGGGAGGACCGAGCCGGCCTGGAGGATAGGGGACATAGAGAGTCAAAGGATGCAGAAAGGGAGGAGAGGAGGGTTGAGGAGGCAGAATCAGGAGATAGGTTGGAGAAGGTTTGAGCAGAGGGAAGAGATGATAGGATGGAAGAGGAGAGAGTAGCGGGAAGAGAGAGCGAAGGTTGGGACGGCGCGATACCATCCGAGTAGGGGCAGTGTGGGAAGTGTTGGATGAGAGCGAGAGGGAAAAGGATACAAGGTAGTGGTCGGAGACTTGGAGGGGAGTTGCAACGAGGTTAGTGGAAGAACAGCATCTAGTAAAGATGAGGTCGAGCGTATTTCCTGCCTTGTGAGTAGGGGGGAAGGTGAGAGGGTGAGGTCAAAAGAGGAGAGGAGTGGAAAGAAGGAGGCAGAGAGGAATGAGTCAAAGGTAGGCGTGGGGAGGTTAAAGTCGCCCAGAACTGTGAGAGGTGAGCCGTCCTCAGGAAAGGAGCTTATCAAGGCATCAAGCTCATTGATGAACTCTCCGAGGGAACCTGGAGGGCGATAAATGATAAGGATGTTAAGCTTGAAAGGGCTGGTAACTGTGACAGCATGGAATTCAAAGGAGGCGATAGACAGATGGGTAAGGGAGAAAGAGAGAATGACCACTTGGGAGAGATGAGGATCCCGGTGCCACCACCCCGCTGACCAGAAGCTCTCGGGGTGTGCGAGAACACGTGGGCAGACGAAGAGAGAGCAGTAGGAGTAGCAGTGTTGTCTGTGGTGATCCATGTTTCCGTCAGTGCCAAGAAGTCGAGGGACTGGAGGGAGGCATAGGCTGAGATGAACTCTGCCTTGTTGGCCGCAGATCGGCAGTTCCAGAGGCTACCGGAGACCTGGAACTCCACGTGGGTCGTGCGCGCTGGGACCACCAGATTAGGGTGGCCGCGGCCACGCGGTGTGGAGCGTTTGTATGGTCTGTGCAGAGAGGAGAGAACAGGGATAGACAGACACATAGTTGACAGGCTACACAAGAGGCTACGCTAATGCAAAGGAGATTGGAATGACAAGTGGACTACACGTCTCGAGTGTTCAGAAAGTTAAGCTTACGTAGCAAGAATCTTATTGACTAAAATGATTAAAATTATACAGTACTGCTGAAGTAGGCTAGCTGGCAGAGGCTGCGTTGTTGACTAAGTAGGCTAGTTGGCATTGGCTGCGTTGTTGACACTACACTAATCAAGTCGTTCCGTTGAGTGTAATAGTTTCTACTGTGCTGCTATTCGGGGCTAGCTGGCTAGCTAGCAGTGTTGATTACGTTACGTTGCGTTAAAAGAACGACAATAGCTAGCTAACTAACCTAGGAAATCGCTCTAGACTACACAATTATCTTTGATACAAAGACGGCTGTGTAGCTAGCTATGTAGCTAGCTACGATCAAACAAATCAAGCCGTTGTACTGTAATGAAATGAAATGAAAAATGTGATACTACCTGGAGCGAAGCGAAATGCGACCGGATTGTTGAGTGCAGAAGTTCTGTTCGGTAGACGTTGGCTAGCTGTTGGCTAGCTAGCAGAGTCTCCTATGTTAAGGACGACATAAAACTACACACTCTAAACTACACAATTATCTTGGGTACGAAGACAGCAAAGACAACTATGTAGCTAGCTAACACTGCACTAATCAAGTCGTTCAGTTGAGTGTAATAGTTGTGCTGCTAATCGGTAGACGGTGGACTAGCTAACGGTGGACGTTAGCTAGCTGGCTAGCTGCAGGGCAGTGTAGACTGCGTTAGGACGACGAAATACGATAATTACGCAATTATCTATGATACAAAGACGGCTGTGTAGCTAGCTAAGAAGAAATTGATAAGATTAGACAAATCAAACCGTTGTACTATAATGAAATGTAATGAAATGTAATGAAATGTAATACTACCTGCGGATCGAGTGCAGATGCGACCGCTCGCTCCAACCCGGAAGTATATATATATACTTTTTATATATATATATATACTTTTTCTATTGTATTATTGACTGTATGTTTGTTTATTCCATGTGTAACTCTGTGTTATTTGTGTTGCACTGCTTTGCTTTATCTTGGTCGCAGTTGTAAATGAGAACTTGTCCTCAACTAGCCTGCCTGGTTAAAAAAATGTAATATTAAATAACCCGGAAGCTTATAAGAAATCCCGCTATTCCCTCCGACGAACCATCAAACAGGCAAAGCGTCAATACAGGACTAAGATCGAATCGTACTACACCAGCTCCGACACTCATCTGATGTGGCAGGGCTTGCAAACTGTTACAGATTACAAAGGGAAGCACAGCAGAGTGCTGCCCAGTGACACGAGCCTACCAGACGAGCTAAATTACTTCTATGCTCGCTTCGAGGCAAGTAACACTGAAAAATGCATGAGAGCATCAGCTGAAGACTGTGATCATGCAGTCATTGATGTACTGGGCCATACGCCCAGTACATCACTGGGGCCAAGCTTCCTGCCATCCAGGACCTCTATACCAGGCGGTGTCAAAGGAAGGCCCTAAAAATTGTCAGACTCCAGCCACCCTAGTCATAGACTGTTCTCTTTGCTACCGCACGGCAAGCGGGGGCCGGAGCGCCAAGTCTAGGTCCAAGAGGCTTCTAAACAGCTTCTACCCCCAACCCATAAGACTCCTGAACATCAAATCAAATGGCTACCTAGACTATATGCATCCCCCCCCTCTTTTACACTGCTGCTACTCTCTTATTATCTATGCATAAGTCACTGTAATAACTCTACCCACGTATATATTACCTTGACTAACCTGTGCCCCCGCACATTGACTCTGTACCGGTACAACCTGTATATAGCCTCGCTATTGTTATTTTACTGCTGCTCTTTAATTATTTGTTTATTTTCTTTTCTTAATGCATTGTTAGTTAAGGGCTTGTAAGTAAGAATTTCACTTCTGATCATGTTGTATGACTTTCTCAGAAACAAATATTCAAAACCACATGACGTTCAACACATTACTCCTAATAAATGAGAGAGAAGTACTACTCTCCAGCACATACTGTACTGATAAAAGTCTGAGGAAAAGGAGTGAGGAGACGTTTAGGCTAGCAGCTTTGGGATGTATCAGGCACCAGTTTGTGAAGCAATTTCCCTTGACTCCATCTACACTTGAAAGAAAATGGAGGTACGATCAAGTGTAATGTATTACATAAATAAAGCGAATTGGATGGAAAATGGTGAAAAATGCACAAAATTGTTCTTGAATCTACCAAAAATAATTTAGAGTTTACCAAATTATCTTTTGAGAGAAAGCAAAACGTTTAAAATATACAGGAAGACCTGTGTGAAGGCCAACTTACAGAAGAGGATCTTTTTGAGGCAATAAAATCTTTTCAGTCTGGAAAAACACCAGGGCTTGACGGTATACCAGTAGAAGTATATCAGACCTTTTTTTGATGTACTCAAAGATCCAGCATTAGCATGTTTTACTCTTATACAAATGGTAGACTTTCAGGTACCCAACAAGAAGTTCTGATTTCATTACTACTAAAACATGACCCAGGTGGTAAGTATAAAGATCCAGTACATTTAAAAAACTGGATGCCACTAACACTTCAATGTTATGTGAAAATCCTGGTGAAATGCATAGCACATAGAATAAAAAAGGTTTTACCAGATTTTTTTATTTTTTACATGGACGATATATTGGAGATAATATACAACAATTACTTGAAGCAATTGAACATTATGAAACATTGAAGAGACCAGGCCTGGTCTTCATAGCAGATTTAGAAAAGGCGTTTGATAAAGTACGACTAGAATTTATATTTAAATGCCTGGATTACTTTAATTTAGTTGAATCTCTTATACAATGGGTTAAAGTTACGTACAGCAACCCTAGATGTAAATAGTAAATAATGGTTACTTCTCAAAGTATTGTGCTTTTAAGAGGAGGTAAACAAGGCTGTCCGTTGTCTCCATATCTATTTATTATGGCCATTGAAATGCTAGCTATTAAAATTAGATCCAACAAGAACATTAAGTGGTTAGAAATCCTGGGGATAAAAACAAGTGTTAATGTATGCCGATGACTAGTTTTTTTTTCTTAAGTTCACAATCTGGATCCCTGCACAGTCTCATTGAAGATCTTGATCACTTTTCTAGCCTCTCTGGATTAAAACCTAATTATGACAAGTGTACCATATTACGTATTGGATCGTTAAAAATAGTGTTTACATTACCTTGTAGTTTACCAATAAAATGGACGGATGGTGAAGTAGACATACTTTGTATTCACATCTCAAAAAATATAAATGAACTAGAAAATTAGCAAAAATAGTTAAGATTCTGCAACCATGGAGAGGTAAATACTTGTCTATTTATGGAAAAATCACAAGTCTTTGGTCCTATCACAGTTTACTTACTTACTAATGATGACTCATTTTTTAAATCATTTGAGCAACAAAAAAAATAATTTTATTTGGAATGTTAAGCCAAAATTCAACTGGCCTATTTATATAATGAATATAAGTTTGGGGGCTAAAATGATTAAATATTAAAGCTTTAAAGCTCTCACTAAAAGCTTCACTCAGACAAGAATTATATTCAAACCCAAAATGGTTCTCAGGTAGATTATTAAGAAAGGCTCTTCCTTTGTTCAAAAATGGCCTTTTTATACAGATTACAACTTCTCATTTCCCGACTAATTGAAAATTAAATTTTGTTTAAAGTATTGCCCTTTTCTTAAACAGGCTGGTTACAATTTCAGTTTTATTCTCCAGAAAAGATAGAACAAAAATGTTGACAGCTGCGCCATACAGGTTACAAAATAAATGGGAAAAGAGTTTTGATGTACCAATTCCATGGCATATGGTTTATGAACGGGTACAAAACCACACTTGACTCGACACTTAGTTTTTCAATTTAAAGTATTATATATAATTATTGCCACCAACAGAATGCTATATATATATTGTTGTATGCCTCATATATATATATATGAGGCATACAACAATCTCGGCTCTGCATATTTTGCTGCGAAGAGTCAATAGGTTATTTATTCTGGTGTTGCCCCTACAGTATGTAGCTTGTTTCTGGTCACAGGTTCAGGAATGGTAAATAAATCACAGTATGCACTTAAAATTAACCTTACAAATAGCAGTGATGGGCAATTTGGAAAGCCATAGTCAGTCAATAAATAATACTCGTAGGAAAGGTTTATCTTTAGCTCACAATCTGTGGATACTATACGATTTAGAAAGGAACAAAATTATATAAAACATCACAGCACAATTGTAAAATATATGGCACATGGAAACCAAATGAGGGTGGTCTATGGTGGTAGGTGGGATGGTCTGAGAGTGGCTGAGGGTTGGGATTAAATAGCTTATGTTGGTAAAGTATTATTGTTATGTGACTGCTTTATATAAAAGTACCATGTATGTAAAATGTACAGTTAAGTCGGAAGTTTACATACACTTATGTTGGAGTCATTATTAAAACTCCTTTTTCAACCACTCCACAAATTTCTTGTTAACAAACTATACTTTTGGCAAGTCGGTTATGGCACCTACTATGTGCATAAAACAAGTAATTTATCCAATAATTGTTTACAGAGAGATTTCAATTATAATTCACTGTATCACAAGTCCAGTGGGTCAGAAGTTTACATAAAAAGTTGCCTGTGCCTTTAAACCGCTTGGAAAATTCTAGAAAATTATCATGACTTTAGAAGCTTCTGACAGGCTAATTGACATTGTTTGAGTCAATTGGAGGTGTACCTGTGGATATATTTCAAGGCCTACCTTCAAACTCAGTGCCTCTTTGCTTGACATCATGGGAAAATCAAAAGAAATCAGCCAAGACCTCAGAAAAACAATTGTAGACCTCTACATGTCTGGTTCATCCTTGGGAGCAATTTCCAAATGCCTGAAGGTACCACGTTCATCTGTACAAACAATAGTACGCAAGTATAAACACCATGAGACCGCGCAGCCGTCATACTGCACAGGAAGGTGATGCGTTCTGTCTCCTAGAGATTAATTACTTTGGTGTGAAAAGTTCAAATCAATCCCAGAACAACAGCAAAGGACCTTGTGAAGATGCTAGAGGAAACCGGTACAAAAGTATCTATATCCACAGTAAAACGAGTCCTACATTGACATAACCTCAAAGGCCGCTCGGTAGGGGATAAGCCACTGCTCCAAAACCGCCATAAAAAAAGCCAGACTATGGTTTGCAACTGCACATGGGGACAAAGATCGTACTTTTTTTCCCTCTGGTCTGATGAAACAAAAATAGAACTGTTTGACAATAATGACCATTGTTATGTTTAGAGGAGAAAGGGGGAGGCTTGCAAGCCGAAGAACACCATCCCAACCATGAAGCATGGGAGTGGCAGCATCATGTTGTGGGAGTTCTTTGCTGCAGGAGGGACTGGTGCACTTCACAAAATAGATGGCATCACGAGGGAGGAGAATTATGTGGATGTATTGAAGCAACATCTCAAGTAAAAGTTAAAGCTTGGTCCGCAACTGGGTCTTCCAAATGGACAATGACCCCAAACATACTTCCAAAGTTGTGGCAAAATGGATTAAGGACAACAAAGTCAAGGTATTGGAGTGGCCATCGCAAAGCTCTGACTTCCAATCCTATAGAAAATTTGTGGACAGAACTGAAAAAGCGTGTGCGAGCGAGGAGGCCTATAAACCTGACTCGGTTACACCAGCTCTGTCAGGAGGAATGGGCCAAAATTCACCCAACTTATTGTGGGAAGCTTGTGGAAGGCTACCTGAAATGTTTGACCCAAGTTAAACAATTTAAAGGCAATGCTACCAAATACTAATTGAGTGTATGTACACTTCTGACCCACTGGGAATGTGATGAAAGAAATAAAAGCTGAAATAAATCATTCTCTCTACTATTATTCTGACATTTCACATTCTTAAAATAAAGTGGTGATCCTAACTGACCTAGGACGGGGAATATTTACTAGGATTAAATGTCAGGACTTGTGAAAAGTTTAAATGTATTTGGCTACGGTATATATTAACTTCTGACTTCAACTGTATGTATATGTAGCAAAAAAAAGCTACAATAAAAATATATGTCCTTCAAAGAGGGTTAATAATAAAAAGTCAAATAACTTGAAAGAAGAGGTCCAACGTATCAGTATGGTTCTCAAAGGTTCAGCCTTTGCAAATCTGAGACTGAGGTCTTTGACCAAAGAGAGCGAATGGCAGCTGAAAATTGGTGACAGCCGCCTCCAACGTCAATTACAAGAGAAAGTTACCACCGAGTGAAATGAGTATGACGAAACATTGGCACTTGGCTAAAGCTAAGTGCTTTTTCTAATTTTCTGAACAATTCTGCAGAATCCGATGTCAATTATACCCAGCTATGAACCCAACTTAGCAAGTAGAGGAAGATATACTGTGCATGTTGTGTTTTTCAACCATATAGGCTTACTTGCATTCAGCAAGACCGGGGTTATCAGTGGATGAGGAGAGAGTTTGAGTCAGAGAGGGTGGGTGTGATTGCTTTCTGAGAATATATCGGTAGCCTGGTTAACCTGACAGAACCACTGTAGTGTTTCCAGGAAGCTAAGACCCGGAGATTAATTGCAAATTGACACTTGCATTAAGGATTTTAGGGTTTGAGTAGAAAGTGCAGTAGCCCATTACTCTTCTGACAACCCACACTGACCCACACACATGCATGCACGGACGCACTTCTAGGCTCTGCCCTAATTTATGTGTTCTCTGTCACCTGGAGCTGCATGGCAAATGGTGCAGGAACACAAGGAAAACACAAAAGGACAATGCCCAAGGAAAAGTAAGCCATTCCCCCTCTGAGTGGCCAAAATGTGTCTCTCCTTTGACTATTGAATGTGTGATGATACCAGACATGGATACTATAGTGTTATCCTATCTGAATCTTGTCCCCTAAAGAGGACTCTGAAGCTATCTGTATGTATGTATGTATGTATGATCTCTGTGGTTACTTGTACAGGGTGAATTTTAAATGACTCTATGCAAAGGGATTTTATTCTCCTCTCAGGAATGATTTACATTGGTCTTATCCCTCATACAAGTCTTTAAATGCTGTGACACCATTTGGAGATTGAGCCTGGTAGTCAGGTTACTGTAAACTTGGTATCGTTTCATTGGTGGTTGTTTTTATTTATTGAATTTTTAAATAATTGACCCTTTTATTTAACTAGGCAAGTCGGTTAGGAACAAATTCTTATTTACAATGACGGCCCACACCGGCCAAACCCGGACGACGCCGGGCCAATTGTTCGCCGCCCTATGAGACTCCCAATCACGGCCGGTTGCGATACAGCCTGTTGTGATACAGCCTGGATTCTAACTTGTAGTGTCTACTGACGCCTCAAGCACTGAGATGCAGTGCCTTAGTCCGCTGCACCACTTCAGATGTTATAAATTGAATTAAATGCATGTTGTCCTCTCTTATCCTGTATCCATTCCATGGAGGAAGGTTGTATGATCAATTCCCATTTCCTAGGCATCTCTTTGTTCATGCTTTGTCTTGTAAGTTAACCTTAGGCTCTATATGCCTAGAATGCTTTTGTTAATGTCAGCATTTCCTTGTAACTTAAGTGTTATGCCTTGCATGTGAATCCATTCATTTTACAAAGTAATTAAATACACTTGTATTTAGAATTAAATTAAAGTATTTCTTGATTGCCTAGTATTGTAACTTAACTATAGTCTCTTCCATATTGCAAAATAATATTTATGAAGTCAGAAACATTTTAATAGGTTCATTGCTTAGTCTTACTATGAGTCGCATATGTGAGGTACACTACACACTCGCACACTTGAAAGGGGATGATTCTTTTTGTGGTCTCTTCAATAAGTTGAACACAGAGTCTCGATGGGGGTGCATAACATCAGGTTACTCAGACCTCTTTCAGAGCTCACAAATATGGCTGTTGTTTATGACGATGATAGTCAGGATAACATACACAGTTACACACATCCCACAGACTATATGGGTGCAGGAGAATAGCATGTGAAGATGTAGGCCCAAAGGTATTTTATTAGTTATTGCAGTATGAGTTGGCACAAAAACATTATGGCTTCAGTCCAAACCTGCCCCCCCCCCCTTCCTCAAAAGGAATCTCCTTACATTGGAGTACACAGTACATCTTCTGCCTCTGTTTCCAATAGATTTTCAGACAGTCAGCATCACCTCCCTTTCCTTCTTGGTCTCCTGGAGACCGGATGATATTAATGGGCTCTATTTCTGTAAGGGAACGGGAGTGTGACTGCATGCAAACGTTACACATGCACAATCACTGGGTTGTTGGCCAGCAGAAAACATTTACCATCGTAATCAAAAGATTGGTTGGTTCAGGGAAAGGGACGTTTCTTGGCTTGAGGAGGACGGTGTGTGTACATGTTTGTGAGACTTGGTTGGTTAAAAAAAAAATCTTACACACAGACACTCGGGTTTAATAAAGAGTATTGTCTAACCCGGATTGGTTTGTTCAGGGAATGGCAAGGGACATTTCTTGGCTTGAGAACAATGTGTTTGTGAGACTTGGTTTTGATTGGTTGGAGAGATGTCTTGATCTCCTTAGACACACATAAACCCAGGTCTAATAAAGCAACAGAGTATATTGACAGACTGTGTGGATCGTCTGTTCCAGCACTTCTCAAGCTTTGGTTTATTGACTCACTGGAGAGATGCTGGAGTCTGGAGATGCTATTTGTCAAACACACACACACACACACACACTGGCATGCACACAAACTGACACACACACACACACACACAGCCGTGAGATGTCAGCGTGGCTCCGGCAGTGTGGTGTTTTTATTTGGGAGTCCAAATAAAGTGGAAACAAGGTTTATTGAGTGCGAAATGTGGCCCCATAAATGGGCCAGTCTGCTAGATCCCTGAACATCCTGCCTCTCTCCCTCCGCTCCCTCCATCCCTGCCTGACGGAGAAGAAAAGATAACAATAATAAAGTCTCCTGCTCTCCTCTTCTCCTCTCAGCCTAGAAATACTGCTGTTTATGGTTTCCAACCCAGCGCCTCAAGAAGACCATGAATCAGCTTAATGTAAGTGTCTTGTTAAAGAGAGATGTAAACAGTATTTCACGCCGAAAGGGCAAGGATGAGGAGTTGGGCCTTTGGAAAACAAAGAAACTGGCAGGTATTGCTGCCCCGAAGATGAACATCCGCTACATTTCAGGTGGTTATATTATAGACCACACAGTCAGTGTGTTGTTTTGTTGTAGTCTTTTTTTAATGACATTCTGGGAACAGGACCCCCCACAGGTCTTTGTTTTTAATGACATGCCCCTCTAATACAAGTACATGCACACACATTAAAACCCAACGTTCTTTGGAGGATACACCAGATAGAATGGCCACATGGTCTACAGCCAGTTACTCTGATAGAAACTTGCCAGCTCTGCTCAGTTAACTGAGAACAAGCAAATTGCTGTCATCAGGGAAGGCAAAAACCACCAAACAGAAGAAGACTAACTCTTCAAAATGATTATTACACGAGTAGCTTCCCGAGACGGCTAGTCTTGAAAGTAATGGCATTTTTTTTTTCAACTTCTTCTTTCATAATCCTCCCTGAACAACCAATGCCAATTAACAGATAGCAGAAGCTCTAATCCGGATTAAAATTGAGGCAGCTAATATGTGCATGTTAGTGTTTCTCAATGCCTGTATTTAACTATTAAAGGACACCGATAACCTCATCGATTGACAGTCATTTGTGAATTCAGTTAGTGTAGAATTGTTTCTGAACAGGATAAAAGAGAATGGCTATGCACTGATCCATCTCAAGTCATTTGTGATGTACTACTTGAAGGGTAAATCCTAACTTCTGTTTAAGTTGTGCATTGATGTCAAATGGGGCATCGAAGTGAAAATTTCACTTCAGTGAAAGTTACGATTCACCTCCATTGCTAGTGCTGTTACAGGGACCATCTTACCGCCACACTGGCAGTTACGAGTCATGAACGCAGTCAAATTCCACATGACCGTTTAGTCACGGTAACTAGGCTTCTCCAAGCTCTGATGCTGCTGCTCCCATGAGCTCACGTTGCACAACATTTCTATAGGCTATGTAATTGCGTGAGAAAAGAGTTTTGATGTGCTCTATTAAAAAAGAGGCTAAGCCTGCTATATTTATTTCTCAACTTTCCTGATATTAAGCAAATTTCATTATATGACATGTATTATTTTCTCCTGCCCCTGTTCTGAAACAGGTGCATGATAATGGTCCATTCTAAATCAAAACTCATTTCACACACATTATTTAGTATATGTAAAGACCAGATTTAATTAAGAACAGTCTGATGGGTGACATCAGCCTATCACTTGTGAATGATGTATTATGCTACCACTTGTGAAGGATGTATTATGCTATCACTTGTGAAGGATGTATTATGCTATCACTTGTGAATGATGTATTATGCTATCACTTGTGAAGGATGTATTATGCTACCACTTGTGAATGATGTATTATGCTACCACTTGTGAATGATGTATTATGCTATCACTTGTGAATGATGTATTATGCTATCACTTGTGAAGGATGTATTATGCTACCACTTGTGAATGATGTATTATGCTACCACTTGTGAAGGATGTATTATGCTATCACTTGTGAATGATGTATTATGCTATCACTTGTGAAGGATGTATTATGCTATCACTTGTGAAGGATGTATTATGCTATCACTTGTGAAGGATGTATTATGCTATCACTTGTGAAGGATGTATTATGCTATCACTTGTGAATGATGTATTATGCTATCACTTGTGAAGGATGTATTATGCTATCACTTGTGAAGGATGTATTATGCTATCACTTGTGAATGATGTATTATGCTATCACTTGTGAATTTTTGCCCAGCATGTGCAGTAAGGCAAGAAACAGCGCATTCCTTTTTTTTGTGCTACTTTTTCAAATCATAGTCACACTTCATGTAGCCTAGCCCATAGGCCAATATGTTGATACGCTTTGTATTGCTGGGGGTTACCTTGGGGTCATGATAGGGGCTGCACAAAATGATGGATGTATTATAATAATTTATTATGCTTATGTAGTATTAATAAAAGGGGAAGGGTTATAAAACCCTTTCCCGCTACATTTATAGGGTCCTGGACCACAGATGACCAATATAGGCATAAGGTTTAATACTGTTCCACAGTTCTTTTCTAGTCTCTGCCTCTTATAGAAACGGTCTGAGCAGATGTGTGAGCCATTGCGGTCAACACTGGGTGTCTGTGAGAAAGTGCCTCAAGGCTAAAAGAGATACATAGACACAGACTCCGGCAGGGAAGTAAAATAGATAAGAGACAAGTCAGACATACCACTAAGTCACTCGTGAATGGAGAATTACTGCTGAGCCCTTAGAAAACACTGGACTATTGTTTTTTCCTGCAAGTTTGTATAACTGTATATGCATGGGCTTGGTCTCATGAGTAGAAGGTGTTGACGTAGGCAGTTACATCACTAGGGGTTGACTGCAAGTATATTAAAGCAATTTTGAACTGTTTTATTTTGCAGAACTTACTCTGAAACATACGTGCTGTGTTTCCATTGTCAACTTCTCTCTGCAATTGCATTAATAAAGGTTGAATTGATTTATTTAAAGAAGATATTGTCTGTCTGACTGTTTTCACCAATAAGCCAATGATTGACAAGGAACCAAACCCTTACAGTATCACAACTACGGTGGCCAAATAACTTCTTTAAATGAAGCACATTAATCTGCTTTACAACCGGTGTAGAGCCTTACTGGCATACATAGGCGGCGTGTGAGTTTCAAGTTTGGGCAAGATCATTTTCACCATTAAAAATGCACCTTTTTATAATAAAGCATTACATGCATAGTCGCATTGGCGGTCACTTTTGAGAATGGTGTTTTCCCGCTAATTGATTGCATTTTGGAACATTCGCACTTTAGCCTACTGTCGTGTGTGCATTACTGCGCTTATAGTGTGAAGACATTGCCTACTAGTTTCTCAATTTTAAGCTAAACTTTCGGAACTGTTGCATCAGTCTCATTGCTTTGGGAGAAAACAATTGGATACGAGTGGTTGTATTAATTTGGGGTCTATTGCATCCCACAACTGTCCCAGAGTATGTTTTGGAATATTTATTTCTCGCACAGGACAAGTTGACCAATGGAATAGGTTAACTATTGTACTATGGGGGATAGTAGATTGACATGGGCCCGTACTTTTGCTGTTCGTTAGGCCTAATCATCTTGTTGGCTGACAAAGTAAATGTGGACAGTCCTTTTAACATCTTCAATACGTGCCTCGGAATTCGATAAGAATGCGCGCAGTTGTCTGACTTGTAGCCTACTTTAGAGCTGAGATGCCTGTGAGAAGGACCCGATGTGAGGGGCATGGGCTAATAAGATTTGAGATATATCTTAGAAAGCCATGTGAGTGAGAGGTGCTTCGGAGCACGGCGATTGACAGCCGGGATAAGTGAATTATAATTGTTTTTATTCAGCCCAAGGGCACAACTGCCACTTTGGCTGAAAAGGGCATAGATTTTTTAGGGGGCATTACGGCCACACAAGGGGGATGCTGCCAGGATATACATATTCTTGGTTCTATTTGAAAGGAAATACTTTGAAGTTTGTGGAAATGTGAAAGGAATGTAGGAGAATATAACACAAAGGGGGAAAAAACTGTTATTTTGTCATTTTATTTGAAATGCAAGGGAAAGGCCATAATGTATTATTCCAGCCCAGGTGCAATTTAGATTTTGGCCACTAGGCAGCAGTGTATGCGCAAAGTTTTAGACTGATCCAATGAACCATTGCATTTGTTCCATATTTTGTATCAAGACTGCCCAAATGTGCCTAATTTGTTGATTAATAACTTTTCATGTTCAAAATTGTGCACTCTCTTCAAACAATGGCATGATATTATTTCACTGTAATAACTACTGTAAATTGGACAGTGCAGTTAGATTAACAAGAATTTAAGCTTTCTGTCAAAATCAGATATGTCAATGTCCTGGGAAATGTGCTTGTTAGCTCAACCGTCCCGTAGGAAGGGACACCGATCCCAAAGGAGTTTTAACCGCTCAACACAGAATAGCTGTATGTGTGCGCTCCCTCAGAAACCATATTTGGAGAAAATATCCTTTATTTTATTCAGATTAGTTCAATTGTATAAAATAATGCCTCTGAATTCTAAGCAAATCTTGTCTGCTAAGTGAACTATCCCACATCAATATGGCATAGCCAGATCAGGGACAACTCAGAGTATGCTATTTTGTTCTTCTAAAATAGACTACATTTTCTTTATATCATGTTTCTTTAAACCTGTCTAAACTAAATAATGGATTTGTGATGGTGTAGGCTATATGAAATGGATTTATTAAAATGTAGATGTTCCTGTGGTCTGCATCAGTGGTTTGTAGCCTATGCGTGGAAGCCAGGAGATGCTAAATGTGTTGATATTAATTAACGGTCAATTACCATTAGACCGGCAGTTGTTTGCTTGACAATCACTGGCGGACCAAATGTAATGACCGCCACAGCCCTACCCATAGCTCTTTGATATGCACTGAACAGCCCTGTGAAAGAACCTTCAAGAAAGTCTAGACCGGTTGGCATGCTGTTGGAATACCCTCATTATATTGATGGCACAGTGGTCCTGTGGGCATAAGATGTGATTCATCATGGCCATTATTCCACTGCACAAGTGCACTAATTAACAATCGTTTCTGGCATTTTCATTCCTGAGATAAGATCCTTGGAGAGGCATACAAGTGTCTCTCAAAAAGACGTGGTTAGAATGTTTCGGGCAAACTTCTAAAACCGAGAGGCGAGCCAGGTTCATGCAAGGTTTTCAGTGATATGTACCCAGTACGTGTTGGCACGGCTACAGAAAACAGTTGAATTCTGATCCATGTAATGTGTTTATGCGACTTATGCATACAGCATGTTATCTAGGCATTTAGATTTAGAGACTAAAAGAGATCAGAGGGTGGTTATGGGAAATGTGTGAATTTACCCATGGAACGCACTGGGTATTGGCACGCTGGTCTGTTTATTAAATTGCGTGTTTTCCAGAACCCTGACAAATCAAGCAAATTAGTGCATTATTTATGTATATTTATATCTTTGTCTCACTATCGCTTCATCATTTGATCATGTTGTCTTTATCTCACTTGGATAATACCCTAAACCCTACACACAGAGTGTACTAAGTAATGTACACCGAGTGTACTAAGTCATGTAATGTCTATTCTAATCTCAATGAGTGTTTTTGCTCAAGGACTGAGATTTACAGTAGTCCTACAAATGTGACACATTGATTGACTATACCGGTAACTTGAGTTCAGACAGATAAGCTACATAAGCTTTTAGAATGTTAAAAACATTTTCATAGAAGGTGCTGGTATTCTGACCCACTCACACCACTCCTGTTCTGTTGATCTATAACCAGAGTGATTTGAAGCGTAGACACAACAGGGAGTAAATATTCTACAGTAGTCTCTTTTCCAGACAAGGGCTTAATATTCAGGTTATATGCTGTAAGGCTAGACATACAGTGCATTTGGAAAGTATTCAGACCCCTTGACTTTTTCCACATTTTGTTACATTGCAGCCTTATTCTTAAATTGCTTATAGTTTTTTTCCCTCATCAATCGACACACAATAACCCATAATGACAAAGCAAAAACAGGTTTTTAGACATCTGTGCAAATAAAAAATATTGAATTATGACATTTACATAAGTATTCAGACTCTTTACTCAGTACTTTGTTGAAGCACCTTTGGCAGCGATTACAGCCTCGTTTTCTTTAGTATGATGCTACAAGCTTGGCACACCTGTATTTAGGGAGTTTCTCCCATTCTTCTCTGTGGATCCTCTCAAGCTCTGTCAGGTTGGATGGGGAGCGTTGCTGCTATTTACAGGTCTCTTCAGAGATGTTCGATCGGTTCAAGTCCGGGCTCTGCCTGAGCCACAGAAGGACATTCAGAGACTTGTGTTTGTCTTGGCTGTGTGCTTAGGATCGTTGTCCTGTTGGAAGGTGAACTTTCGCCCCAGTCTAAGGTCCTGACTGCTCTAGAGCAGGTTTTCATCAAGGATCTCTTTGTAGTTTGCTCCGTTCATTGTTCCCTCGATCTTGACTAGTCTACCAGTCCCTGCCGCTGAAAAACATCCCACAGCATGATGCCGCCACCACCATGCTTCACCGTAGGAATGGTGCCAGGTTTCCTCCATACATGCCACTTGTCATTCAGGTCAAAGAGTTCAACCTTGGTTTCATCAGACCAGAGAATCTTGTTTCTCATGGTCTGAGAGTCCTTTAGGTGCCCAAGCGGGCTGTCATGTGCCTTCTACTGAGGAGTGGCTTCTGTCTGGCCACTACCAGAGATGGTTGTCCTACTGGAATGTTCTCCCATCTCCACAAAGGAACTCTGGAGCTCTGTCAGAGTGACCATCGGGTTCTTGGTCACCTCCCTGACCAAGGCTCTTCTCCCCCAATTGCTCAGTGTGGCTGGGCAGCCAGCTCTAGGTGTAGAGTCTTGGTGGTTCCAAACATCTTCCATTTAAGAATTATGGAGGTCACTGTGTTCTTGAGGACCTTCAATGCTGCAGAAATGTTTTGTACCTTTTCCCAGATCTGTGCCTCGACACGATCCTGTCAAGAAGCTCTACGGACAATTCCTTCGACATCATGGTTTTTGCTCTGACATGCACCGTCAACTGTGGGACCTTTTTATATAGACAGGTGCGTGCCTTTTCAAATCATGTTCAATCAAATTAATTTACCTCAGGTGGACTCCAATCAAGTTGTAGAAACGTCTCAAGGATGAACAATGGAAACAGGATGCAGCTGAGCTGAATTTCGAGTCTTATAGCAAAAGGTCTGAATACTTATGTAAATAAGGTATTTCTGTTTAACATTTTTTTTTAAATACATTTGCAACATTTCAGAACCTGTTTTCACTTTGTCATTATGGGGTATTGTGTGTAGATTGATAAGGGGAAAAAATTATGTAAAACCTTTTAGAATATGGCTGTAACGTAACAAAATATGGATAAAGTCAAGGGGTCTGAATACTTTCCGAATACACTGTACTTTGCAGGCTAGGGCAAGATATAATTAGCAGGCTATTGGTTTTTATGGCCATCCATTAATAACGTGAGACATTGCATTGTAATATATAAATTATATAGCTACTTGTGTAGCGTCATAGGTTCCTCACGGGCTTGCGAATTGCCTGTCTGCTGGCGCAAACTCAAACAAAATGTATGACTAAATCTTAGGAAACAGAATCCTGCTATTCCGTTGGTAAGCAAGTAAAACCAAGACTCTACTGTATGAATCGACACACTGTCAGTGTTTCTTCTGTCACCTTTTTTCCTCAGTAAGTAAAGGGACTGAGCCTGCCAGCTAACATTACCATCAGTCATTTGTCCTGATAAGAGATTGCTTTGGTGACAGCAAATGGGCCAAAGAAAAGGAGAAGTGAAGAAGAGGTGGGATGGGAAATGATTTAGGGTTAGACAGGCGAAATGAGGGTAGGTGGGTGTCGTCAGCCTGTCGGGTGGTGTTCGTTTACAATGCTGGAATGTTACTGCAAGTGTGGCCAGGTGATACAGGTCTGGCACTGTATGTGTGTGTGGTTAGGAAAATCTGATCACAATGTGTCTTTATAATTGTCTACACCTGTCCAAGAAATGTGAGCACAATCAGGATGTGGACAAGATCAGGACAAAGTGTTAGTACCAGGTATAAACAAGGCTTACAGTATATGTATGCTTGCCACATATTGGCACACATGTTGCATCGACAATTCCAACAGCATCTCCTCCCCTCTTTCCTTCCTCCCTCTTGCTCTCTGAACGTATTAAATACACCCCAGAGCATCCTTTTGTCCTCACAGCGCTTACCTCTATTTGAATTGTCAAAAGACCTTGCTTTTCTTCCGCCTAACTCAGCGTTCACACACACTTCCCCTGAACCCACTCATCTAGCTCCTAGTCTTTCTCACTCCCTCTCTCTCTAGAGCAATTCCATCACAGGGAGATAGGTTGATAAATAAAGAAATCATGGACAAAGAGCCTATCCATTTTTAGACCATGCACTCTAAATTGCTCTCCCAGATTATTTGTCCATGCGTACACTACCGTTCAAAAGTTTGGGGTCACTTAGAAATGTCCTTGTTTTTGAAGGAGAAGCAAAAAAAAATTGGTCCATTAAAATGACATCAACTTGATCAGAAAAACAGTGTAGACATTGTTAATGTTGTAAATGACTATTGTAGCTGGAAATGGCTTTTCTTTTTTTTAATGGAATATCTACATAGGCGTATAAAGAAGGCCAGTTTTATTGGTTCTTTAATCAGGACAACAGTTTTCAGCTGTGCTAACATTGCAAAAGGGTTTTCGAATGATCAATTAGCCTTTTAAAATGATAAACTTGGACTTGCTAACACAATGTGCGATTGAAACACAGGAGTGATGGTTGCTGATAATGGGCCTCTGTACGCCTATGTAGATGTTCCATTAAAAATCAGCCGTTTCCAGCTACAATAGTAACAATGTCTACACTGTATTTCTGATCAATTGAATGTTATTTTAATGGACAAAAAAATGTTACTTTCAAACACAAGGACATTTCTAAGTGACCCCAAACTTTTAAACGGTAGAGTACGTAGGTCTACCTACTCCTCTCCCTTGCTATGCTCGCCCCCAGTTCGTCACAAGTTCTCCATGCCGCTGGTCTCCTTAGTGACGAGTGAGTCATCGTTGGCAATTCTTTCCCTTTTAACAGCCTTCCCTGCTGTGTCTCGGGAGATTAGGACGGCTTTTAAAATTTAATGGTGGATCTATTAAGCATTTTCTTGTTGCTTTCTTTTACTTTTTAAGACACAGGGCTTGTGAGGAAACGCTCCGGTTAATGTATTTGTTTTCCTCTGGCACCCTTTTGACAAATTGAGTGGCTTTGAATGGCTGAGTTCCTAAGTGGGTCTGTCCACTCTCTTAATAACACACGCTTGTCTCGAATGCTCGAATGCTACACTCTTTAAAACAAAACAAAAATGGTTCCAAAAGGTTTCTTCAGCTGATTCCCATAGGAGAACCCTATTTGGTTCCAGGTAGAACTATTTTGTGTTCCATGTAGAACCCTCTGGGGGAAATGGTTCTACATGGAACTTGGAACCAAAAGGATTCTACCTGAAACCCAAAAGGGTTCTTCAAAGGGTTCTCTTATGGGGATAGCAAAAGAACCATTTTAGGTTCTAGATTACACTTTTAGAAAAAAAAAAGTGCTGTCATTAGGTAGACAAAAAGGTCTGTTCAGCTCTATCGTCTGGATGGAGGTTTTTAGCTGATTTAATATAATACTATATATGTTGCCAGGTGTTGTCCATAGCACAATGCAGAACATAAATATTTTAAGTCCTGTGTAA
This sequence comes from Oncorhynchus nerka, assembly GCF_034236695.1. Taxonomy (NCBI): domain Eukaryota; kingdom Metazoa; phylum Chordata; class Actinopteri; order Salmoniformes; family Salmonidae; genus Oncorhynchus; species Oncorhynchus nerka. The sequence continues at coordinate 35,426,686 of NC_088403.1, forward strand.
CACAAGACAAAATCACGTTTATGCAATTATGTATCAACCGTACTAGGGTTATTTTGGGCTAAACGTCTGGTTACATGTAGGAATAGTTGAGCAATAGATCACCTGTTTTGTGTATATCTAAACTCAAGTATTTAAAAAATAATAATAAACAATTCCATTCATAGTCATCCATTCCCTGCGAAGTCATCTATTTAGTAACCTCCATGTCACAGGTAATATTCAAACTCACGAGTCTCAAATATTTGACACAATGTCAAATCATGTGTACTGGGATCACCTGGGAGAGATGTGAGCCAGGGTGAATACGAGTAGATCCCCATTGTTTATTGGCCAGATTAGAGATCCAATGGAGTATCAGAAACCTTAAGCCCTTCCCAGAGTCCCAACCGACAATATCCCGGGTTTTGGTCCTTTGCACCCTTAGAAAAGGGGGAAATCGTACTCTCCTAAATGTCCTACATTACACTGCCTTAGGGGCCAGGAGTGAAAGGCTCTCTTTCTCATCCCCCCCATTGTTTGTGTGCTTATAAAGAGCTGGAACACGTACCAAGTTGAGCGACACTGGTCAGACCCTCCTTCGGGGGATCTCCCAGTCATTCAAAGTAAATGTGAGAGGCTTTCCTGTACAGCGACCTGTTTAATACAATCAAAAGCAATCTATCTCCATTGACCTTCATAGTCCTTTAGGCCCATAAAGGTGTATCAAAAGGATCTGACTGAACAAGTGAGTAATTACACACCCATTTAAGGATATACAGTATATACTATAATTAGGGATGAGGTGTATCAGGTCGAATGGAGTGCATGGTTATTTTTCATGTCCCGTGGCTACATTTAACATCATTCTGTGCATTTAGAGCTTCTCTAATTGGTCTACATGCTGTGATCAAACAGGAATGATATAGCCTGTGAGGTTGTGACTGAACTCGAGAGGGCTCGCTTCGAGGTAAACCCATAATCACCAGCTGATGCAGAGATAGCATGGTTTACCTTTGCCTCTTCTGTGACCTCATACTGTATATGGAAAAGTACAGAGGTCGTGTGTATCTGTCTGCACTCGTACAGTACATATAAGCCATATTTTCTAGACTGGCCAGGTTCTGATTGCAGCTGATAGAGAGCCAAACCTTCGTCATTGACTATTCTCCCATTGAAGAACAAAAAATGTCAAAATGATCTGGCTTTCATTTGAACACTGTTATTGTCCAACATGTTGTAAAACATTCCTCTCCTCTCATCTGTGATCGACTATCAGCTCCGGGTTGACGTGTCTGTCAGGTCGAGTGTGCTGCATTCGATTGGATGATTTTCTGTCCATTCCTCTGATGAAGGTCAGGAAGCATAGGTGTTGGTCTCCCTCTCTGAATTATACCAAGCTTTCCTTGGAAATCCAACTTGGAAAATAGTTTGAGGTGCAGTATGGTGTCCATTTGTCAGGTAGTTGTTCAGTTCAAGGGATGTGAGGGCCAAATTATGTAAGCACGCCCAAAGCTTACCCACACACCATGTTTAGGCAATACGCATACGCAAAATACGTAAGGAACGGCCGCATGCGTCAACCATTTGAATGGATGTGAAGGAAGGCATGAATACCCTGGCGACTGATGTTTTGATGCAGTTTCAACAAATTTGGGGATTTGAAGCATACTGAACATCATTAGATAACACAAAAATGTACTTTAAAAATATATAATTTCCTTTTTTATTTGGCTTTTCAAAACAGCTTTTTTTTAAAAATGAGATTATACACACCCTGACTGCACATCACTGGTGTGTGTAAACAAACACAGCATTTACATGATGTGCCAGTTTTGGAGGCAGGCTGCTCACACTGGTATTTAAAAGGGAGATATTAATTTTCCCCAGCTGCAGCTTTCAGGGGGAACATTCTGTGATTTAACGATGGTTTTAAATTAAAGGAATGATTTGCTATTCTTAGTGTTGTGACATTGCTCAGAGCTTTGGCGTAACAGAGGTAATTTATTTGTTCTGTTTTTGGAAGATGATTGGTATCAGAGTCCGGGGAAATTGGCAAAGAAGGCAGTGCTTCTCAGACATACTGTAGCTCAAATTAGTAATGAACAAATGTGTTGTGTTTGCACTTCATAGGATTGGGCACTTCTTCCGTAAATGTTAGGCCTACTAATTAAGCATTTTATGACATGAGATATTAATAAAATATCAATCACCTACCCTAATATCTCATCTCTTTGGGGTTGGGATAACTGTTTGGGGCATAGCACATTGTCATTATATTTGTTTGGGCCCCTATTAGTTATAGTGTACACGTTTTTGTCACGAAACCAGGGACATGATACCCACTAATGAGCAGAGAGGCCCTAGAAAGAAATGTGTTGACTCATGCAAATTCAACTCTTCCTAGGGCCACTACAGTTAATTGGCGATAATGATTTACAAAATAATCTGAACAAGGATCTTCTTGCTAGGCCCACAGACTATCATTGGCGCTGCCAACGACGTAGCCTATCATGGAAGTCGTCCATGTCTCCACCTGATGAGCCTCTTGACTTAACAAGTTCCTTTGGCGTATCAATTTTCGTTTATCTAGCAACGTTGTAGTTGATGTCCCTACAAATCTTGTTTATCAATGGATCTGGAGCGCCTTGTAAACCCAGGGAACATAAACATGCCCAAGAGGGAGCGTCTGGCGGTGAAAGAGGCTTCTGGGAAAGCTCCCGCTGGACGCGGAGACTGACACAGAGCCGTGACCTCGTGTTCACAGGAAGTGACCAGGATATATATATATATTTTTTTTGCAGCAGCATGGGTCGAGTTGGTCCTAACTACTACAGTCTATGATGTTCGAAAGGCTTGCTAACTGAGCTGTCACTTTATCGCTATGTGCATCTCTGTGTGTTGCCCTTATACCCACAATTACAGTATAATTTGTCGCTCTATTGAATAAAGAAAAAAGCCTCGAGTGCCACTAATGGATCTCCAACTGCTCTTTACAATATAAAGCTCAATCCAGTTCACTATATTCACCTTGTTAAAAAGCCTGCTACATATAACTCAAGCTGCATATAAAGAGGCAGACAGAACAGTGTTAGAAATGGAAGCATAAATAATGCAGTGTTTAATGGTAGTGTACAGGTTTGTTATTCAAAGGATAAATTAACTTGAGGCCGCATATTGAAATATTTCTACAGTATTCTGTACAGTTGAATTCTACATTGCATACCATTTATTTTCCGTAAACCCGATGACATGCTAGCTAGCATCCTGTAGTTGTAAATCATCCTCACAGTTGGCATCAAGTTTGTAAGGTTTTCGAGGATCAAATTGAATGAGCCCAGTCTATATTTGCCAGAACACACTTAGATCTTAAATACATCTCGGTTTTTGCTATTATTCTCTGAAGTAAGTAGTTGTAGGTAGAGACGGTACTTTTTTTCAGATCAGGTTTGATCAATGGGGTATTCCAACTCTACACCTACTGTCAAAGACAAATGACTGGTGAGACGGCAATGGGAAAACAATATAAACACACACCTCCTCTGTTACTCCTCCTACTAAATAGACAGTTATTTGATTTCCACCAGCCCTGGTTCCTGTGTAGGGGAGATCTGTTGGACAACAGCAATCAATCGCCATGGTGATCGCTGTAAGATCTATGGGGCCCGGCCTACATGCAACCCTAGCCGTAATTGATCTAGAAATCCATTTGTCACACGAGAGGAGGGTGAATGTCACGAGGCGGCCACATGAAGTGCATGACCCATTGGACCTGTGTTGTAGCCAATAAGCTTTATTTTTTACATTACACACAGTCATGTTCTCAGCTGTGCTAAATTTTTTTTTTTTCCCATGGTTGTGATCTCATACATTTCAAATCAAATTTTATTAGGTACCTGCGCCGAATACAACAGGTGTAGACCTCACAGTGAAATGTTTACTTACGAGCCCCTAACCAACAATGCAGTTAAAAAAAATATGGATAAGAATGAAAAGTAACAAATAATTAAAGAGCAGCAGTAAAATAACAATAGTGAGACTGTACCGTTACTCCCTTGTAGTCAATGTGCGAGGGCATCGGTTAGTTGAGGTAATATGTACATCTAGGTAGAGTTAAAGTGACTATGCATCAATGATAAGAGTAGTAGCAGTGTAAAAGAGGGGAGGGGGGGGTCAATGCAAATAGTCTGGGTAGCTATTTGATTAGGTGATCAGGAGTCTTATGGCTTGGGGGTAGAATCTATTTAGAAGCCTCTTGGACCTAGATGTGGCGCTCCGGTACCGCTTGCTGTGCAGTAGCAGAGAGCAGTCTATAACTAGGGTGGCAGGAGTCTGACAATTGTTAGGGTCTTCTTCTGACACCGCCTGGTATAGAGGTCCTGGATGGCAGGAAGCTTGGCCCCAGTGATGTACTAGGCCGATCACACTGCCCTCTGTAGTGTCTTGTGGTCAGAGGCCAAGCAGTTGCCATACCAGGCAGTGAGACAACCAGTTTGACAACCTTTTTGAAGATCTGAGGACCCATGCCAAATCTTTTCAGTCTTAGGGGGAAAAGGTTTTGTCATGCCCTCTTCACAACTGTCTTGGTGTGCTTGGACCGTGTTAGTTTTTTGGTGATGTGGACACCAAGGAACTTGAAGCTCTCAACCTGCTCCACGAGAATGGGGGCGTGCTCGGTCCTCTTTTTCCTGTAGTCCACAATCATCTCGTTTGTCTTGATCATGTTGAGGGAGAGGTTGTTGTCTGTGATCAGGTCTACTACTGCTGTGTCATTGGCAAACTTAATGATGGTGTTGGAGTGCCTGGCTGTGCAGTCATGAATGAACAGGGAGTACAGGAGGGGACTGAGCATGCACCCCTGAGGGGCCCCCCATGTTGATGATTAGCGTGGCAGATGTGTTGTTACCTACCCTTACCACCTGGGCGTGTTCCGTCAGGTATAACCAGCCAGCTGTATGTTGATAGTGTCGTCGTTCAGCCACGACTCTGTGAAGCATAGGATTTTACAGTTTTGAATGTCCCATTGGTAGTTTAATCGTCCGAGTAGGTCGTCAATTTTATTCTTCAAAGATTGCACGTTTGCTAGCGGAATGGAAGGAAGTGGGAGTTTATTCGATCGCCTACGAATTCTCAGGAGTCAGCCCGCCCTCTGGCTCCTTTTTCTACGCCTCCTCTTCACGCAAATCATGGGGATCTGGGTCTGTTCCCGAGAAAGCAGTATATCGTTCGCATCGGGCTCGTCAGACTTCATAAAAGGGAAAAAAAGGATTCTGCCAGTCCGTGGTGAGTAATCGCAGTCCTGATGTCCAGAAGTTATTTTCGGTCATAAGACACGGTAGCGGAAACATTATGTACAAAATAAGTTAGAAACAACGCAAATAAACAAACAAAAAACACAATCTTTTGGCGCCTTCTTCTCCAGCGCCATTGTAGTTCAATTGCTTTAAGAACACATTTTGTGTGTGTTTTATATAGTTGAGTTGAGGAACACAGTTTCTTTTGTGGAGGAGTTCATTATAAGAGATTGGTGACCAGCATACAAGTTACATGTTTTCAGTCAGTCAATATTTCAATGGAGCAGCAGTGAGATGACAGGATACTGTGTAGAGGAATGCTTTTAAAACTACCCAAACAGTCCCTCCAGTTAATGATTTACTTCAGCTTTGATTGGATCTCAGCGCCAGGCCAGTTAATGTAAACCATGAGAAAGCAATGTCCCAAATGGACCTGCAACAAGCATGACAGCTCTGTAGTCATAAAACACCTCCAGAAGAATAATACAATTTCTGAGTGCATGATATTCAGTTTCACTGGCATATAGTACGTTCTATGGATGGTCTTAAACTGCAGTAATTTATATGAACTTGACTGGGTTTTCTAACATTTGTCTCCATTCATCATCATCATCAATAGCATCTCCCAGGTCTTCCTCACATTTTTGTTTTACATGTTTTGTGTCATCAGGAAAAGTCTATCAACCCTTGATACAGTTTGGAAATCAACTTTTGAGGTTTGTCAGACTGCCTTAAAATATAAAAAATACTCTACCTCAGGCGAGCAATAGCTCGAGACATCCTTCGATATCATGCACCTGCTGTTATTTACAAAAATACATAGTCCGTCGCCCCTTGTCTTACCAGACGCCGCTGTTCTATCCTGCCGGTACAGCGTATAACCAGCCAGCTGTATGTTGATAGTGTCGTCGTTCAGCCACGACTCCGTGAAGCATAGGATATTACAGTTTTGAATGTCCCATTGGTAGTTTAATCGTCCGAGCAGGTCGTCAATTTTATTCTTCAAAGATTGCACGTTTGCTAGCAGAATGGAAGGAAGTGGGAGTTTATTCGATCGCCTACGAATTCTCAGGAGGCAGTTTGGAAATCAACATTCAAAGTTTGTCAGACTGCCTTAAAATATCAAACACAGAGGGGGGGGGGGGATTATTTGTAAATACTTGTGGAGGCTTAGCCTGGTAAAACTAGACTGAACACTACACTCAAGTTCACTCAGGTTCAACGAGGCTAGTGTAGACTACCCACCAGACAGAGATTAGGTCGTCATGGGAGAGAGGAACCTCACAGCATTTTTTTGTGACCCTGGGAGGCATGCTGAAACCCTGGGGCCATGTGGTGTCTGTCTGGTGGCTGTGGCGGAATCAATAGGGGCCTGTTCAATGAATAACACTGGCACCGATCTCGAACAAGGTCTTGGGAGTTGCTAATTGCTTCTGCTTTGTTTATCAGACGGACATTCTCCCTCTGACGTTATAAAGGTAATTAGTTCACCCCGAGACAAAAGGAACCTGTTGCTAATCACCTCCCATGGTTGCTATGTTGACACTGGACAGCAAATTTAAAGGTCCTCCTCTCTCTGTCTTTTGCCCGTAGAGTAGGGGTGCTGATCTAGGATCCGTTTGGCCTTTTAGATCATAATGAATAAGATTACATGGACAGAGGGGACCTTATCCTAGTACTCCTACTCTGATGCTTTGACCCAGGTTATAAAAACTGGTCGTTTTTTAAAATTGTTTTATCCCTCCCTAGGTTACATGTTGAGTCAATTCTCAAACAAGTCTGAGCTTGTTTTGTTTTTCAGTTTTATTGTGAAATCTGCTCTGATCTTCTTCTTTCACAAGGCTCAGCTATTGATCTTAACGACAGCCCAGATATAACAGGCCACAGTCCTCAATCCTCAGAGGCTATTGATCTAGTAGTCAGTGTGTCAGACAGATAGTCACTAGATATTGTGTAGCAGCCGCGGAACCATTCAGATGGCGAGGATTAAGCTCTTTTCCCTTGGCCTGTTCTAATAAAAATTCAGGTTTATAAGAACTTTAAAATACGGCCTGGCCTACTGAAACACAAGCCTGGCAGGAAAAGAGTGGAGTAGCCATTATTGTGTTTTTGAGCCCTGCGCCATGTTTTTCAGTAAGCTTGTGGTTTTAGACTAGGACTGAGAAGAGACATTTACAATAACACTCTTGCTTTTAAAAGGAGCTCTAATGGAAGGAAGCACCTTATCGGTAAAAGCTCTACTTTTCTAGGAATTAATCCGACGCCTTTTTGAGCATTTTGAGTCTGGTTCAATTTGAACAGCACAGACATCAGATATGGTATGTTACCTCGAACAAGGCTTCACACTCCATTGCTTGTGCTTTCCACCTGAAAAAGGCACAACTCTTTTGACCTAGACGGTCACCGGGGAATTTCAGGCGAACAAGAGAAGAAGAAAAGAAAAATGGTCCGGTAGTCTAGTTGGACAGCTCTGGCTACCTGCTCTCCAAAACGACAAATGATCTGGTGCTCTGCAATGACCTTGGTCTGGGACTAATTGCTATTTGCATGACTCTAGCTGCTGTTTGAGTTTACTTTAACCAGATTAGTGGCAAAATGTGTTGCTTCCAAGCAGAACCGAAGTAAGTCAAACAAGGTATTGAAAAGCACAATTTAGTGAAGATCCACTCAATTGCGTGACCGTTGAGAGTTTCTGTGGAACTTACTGTAAAAGCGTTACATTGTGGCTTCACTTTCACTAATGAAGGCTTTGTAAGAAGCTTCAATAGTGAAACTGATAATGTGTTGATTGTTTACTATCTTCAATGTGATGAAACTAATAAGAGGCCAATTTAGATTGGAATGGAGAGAAAATATGTTCATAAAAATCAGGGGCGCAACTTTGATTTTAGAAGTGGGGGAGTCATCATTTGTATTTATTTGATTTTTAGGGGGTAGATCAGCTTTAATATTGCAGATTGTGGCTTCCATCAATGTAATTGTCTGCATCATTTCCAACCACCCATATATATTTTAGTTAAATGTATATTTAAAAAATATATATTTTCCTTTATTATCCACTAACCGTATGATCCCTCCCCCTAATTGGAGTAAACTAATGGCCAACCCCACTTAGGCTTTTACTTCCAGTTTATAAACACTATATACATTTTACGGACACAGTATATTTTACAATAGTTTTCTTTTGTTTGTTTTCAGTCCCATCTTTCACCTCCACTCAACACCTCCCATCCATCTCTGAACACCATCCAGTTTTGATCTCTATTTGCAATATATTTGAACTGTGCTGTGATGTTTCACAAAAGTTCTGAATCTTCCTATTCACATAGATTCTACATATTTTTGCTAAGTATATTATTATATTATTGATCGATTTGATGACTTTTAACTCACCTAGCAATGCTATTTCCAGAGGGGGGGCATAACTTGAAAATTTCCTGTGTTTCTACACAATCTAATATGACCCATGGCCCTTCTAGCCATCTATTTAAGAACAACAAAAAGTAAGCAAAAATGCCCCCAGTCATCAAGCTAGGTAAAGAGATGAAGTGATATGACTGAACTCATCATGATAATTCAATCAATATAGTGCTGCACCTTTAACCAATAGCCTAACAAATGAGCAACTCCTATAAATAAAGCACAGACTTAACTTTGAATTGTCTTTTAAGACATCCTCTATATCAAATTTCAGCCAGACCGCTCATCCAACCCGAGCCGTCTACCACGCCCGACCCCCACCAGTCTTGTCAATAACTGATCTCTCTCTCCCCATCTTTTGATATGTTTTTATGACTCAGAGAAGGTTTGGAAAACAAAAGTTGAATGAAAGCACACATTAACACACAGAAACAGTACACCTTCCATATAATTCATATCATAGGCCTAATAGTACTGTAGAGCTCTTTTTCCTTTCACGGAATATAGCTGGGTCACCCCGAGCTGCCCCTAGGGGTCCATGGCCCTGTAGCGCCCCAACCCAACACAACCCACTCAGCTTTAGGATCTTAGTGAAACATTCATTATTGTTTTCAGGTGTGTTAGGCAACGGCCAGAGTGACATCAGTACAGCAGACCCCCAGGGCCAGGACTATGCAGCTCAGCAGCTAGGGATTGCCTAAATAGGCATCTCTGTTGACGTGGGCATGTTTTTAATACAGACTCCTTTTGTCGTACAGTATTCCATATAAGGCATCCAGACCTTATGAAAGTTGCACAGTATACCCTTAATCTTAAAGCAAATCTAGTGATACTGTACATAACTTGATATTTCTTCACTACATTGTGGGAGGATAACTATTCTTCCAATTAATGGCAATGCATTTATTAGTCACTATAAATGCTAGGTTACACAGTTTCTTCTTATTTTTTAAATGTAACCTTTATTTAACTAGGCAAGTCAGTTAAGAACAAATTCTTATTTACAATGACGACCTACCTAGGCCATTTGTGCGCCGCCCTATGGGACTCCCAATCACGGCCAGATATTACACAGTCTGGAATCAAACCAGGGACTCGAGTGACACTTCTGGCACTGAGATGCAGTGTCTTAGACCACTGCAACACTCGGGAACTGATACGTCTCCAGTAGCAATATTTACAAGCAAACAAAAACAGGGAAAAGGGGGAATCTGTAGACATGCTGAGATAAAAGAACATTCTCTTTGCCAGAATTCAGCCAGCCTTCACCAGACCACAACATATGCAAATATGTCCTCTTTTGTGCTTTACACCTCCAGAAGAATAATACAATTTCTGAGTGCATGATATTCAGTTTCACTGGCATATAGTACGTTCTATGGATGGTCTTAAACTGCAGTAATTTATATGAACATGACTGGGTTTTCTAACAGTTGTATCCATTCATCATCATCATCAATAGCATCTCCCAGGTCTTCCTCACATTTTTGTTTTTCATGTTCTGTGTCATCAGGAGAAGTCTATCAAACCTTGATACAGTTTGGAAATCAACTTTCGAGGTTTGTCAGCGTCTGGCTTGTCCAGTGTTTGCTGCACAGAGAGAATAATGTGTTTAATCCTCAAATTCACATCACCTCTGTCACAGACTGGTCTTCCCTGGCTGCCTGACACTTGTCACCATCTGATCCTCATAAAATGAGGCATGACAAAATTACTTTGGTGTACATTATCCAAGAATATAATAAATGGTTCAATAATTGAAAGGACCATTATTCCTAGACTGTAGCTTTAAGCTTAAGCTGCTGTCATGTAGCTACTGTAGGTCTACCCATCAATTCAAGATGGAACTTTATCATTCACTGAATATACTGCAAAATTCACCTGTGCTCCCTAGAGACTGGTCTTCCTTGGCTGTCTGACCCTGCTGGGAATCCTCTCACTCTTAAAAGGTAGCTCAAGAGAAAGTGCAAGTCTCTCCTATTATGCTCCCTTCAAACTACATCTACTATATTAATCTCTGGTAAACTAACCTATTTTAAGTTATTTTTGCACATTTGATATTGCCTATAGGGTGCAAAATTACTGGGATCATGGCTGGCAAGTGAATTTCCCACACAGACCTCTACTGTGCACCATGACAGTGAAGCGTGCAAGGTTAGAGCTGTTTATTACCGACTGTTTCAGTGTGAAAAGTAGAGAACTATCTAGGGAAAATAAAATATAAATAAAGTTACATTGCCATACTGACTAATACAACTCACATTACACTGAAAAAACGTCAGAATATCAATTTTAAATCATTTGGCCGATTTGTTTCATTGTTTATTTCAGGTCTAGTTTGATTGAGGCAAAAATAATAGCTAACGTAAGCAAACTTTTGACCAGCTCTTTTTAATGGTACATCAAACGGCGAAAGTTAATTTACTTCTGAAACGGGACAAAACATTTCCATACAAACACTATTTTTTTTGTTTTTTGTTAAGCTAAACAGCAGTTACCTTGCCTGCTACATCAGTCAACTAAAGAGTAACCCGTTTCTGTTCTGCTACCTTTTACAACTCAGTGAATGAGAGCAACACATAGGGGAAGATTGTCAAACCTTGTCTTTTTGCTTTGGGAGGGTTGTGTGTTTTTATGGGGGGGAGGGTACTGGATTTTTCTCATAAACAATAGCTTGCGCTCCAACTGACTCCGACAGTTGAACTTGAAGTGCTTCTGGGCCAGGTCGAGGTCCTCATTGCTCGGGACCTCCACTGGTACCATTGCCGACCTGGGTCCCGACAATAACACGGCCAAGGCTGTCCTCTCGTGCAAGTTCTTCAACAGATTAATGTGGTAAATCTGTTAGTGTTTCCGACGCGGTAATTGACAGGTCCAAGCTTCTCGATCACCTCGTATGGTCAGTGCCATGTTGCCAGGAACTTACTTTCAGCCATGGGGATCAAGACCAACACCCTGTCTCCCACCTGGAATTCTCTGAGCTGGGCTCCCCGATTGTAGGCTTGGGCTCGTTGGGCCTTCTCCATATGTTCCCTCACGACTGGCCATATGGCTGTCATCTGCTCCCGCATCGTCTCCACGTGCTCTACCACGCTGCGTGGGGGGGGGGGGGGGGGGGTCGGTTGGGCTTTCCACCCCTCCTTGTCAAGGTCCAGTAGGCTGCGTGGCCTCCTCCCATAGAGGAGTTCGAACAGGGAAAACCCAGTGGAGGATTGGGGTACTTCTTGGATTGAGCTCCCAGGCGATTCCCTTGGACACCGCCGCCCGTAGGGGAATGGCCTCAGGATACCGGGTGGCATAGTCCACTATTGCCAAGATGTACCTGTGTCCTCGAGCAGTCTTCACCAGGGGTCCCTCTATGTCCATGACAATGCGTTCAAAGGGCAACCCGATTATTGGCAGGGGGACCAGAGGGTTTCGGAAGTGTGCTTTCAGGGCAGTGAGTTGACACTCCGGGCAGCTGTGAGAGTAGTCTTCCGCGGCCCTCCTCATCCCATGCCAGTGAAACCGGGCGGCGATCCATTCCCGGGTCTTCCGTTCCCGGGTAGCTGTCCATCCACCACTATCACTTGGGCTGCGGCAGCTTTCAAATTCGGATCCCCCCACTGGGCTGCCCCGAATTGTCCCCTCAGTTGGCCCCCCGTGGGGGTCTCGACTGGCCCCTCAAAATCGAGGGGGAGGCTGGGCTCCTCTTCCAGTGGTTCACCAGGGGGTCCGGGTTCCAGCTCCCCCTCCGACTCCGGGCCCGTAGAGTCAAGTTGGTTAACCGGTGGCTTCCGGGCCGCACTGGCGAGGGGTCGTCCCCGCTCCCTTCTTCGGCCGGCTCATATCTTTTCTTCAACTCGTGCCCCCATAGGGCCGTGAACAGCGGACAATCCAGTCCCACTAGGAGAGGTACCGGCAGCTCTGGTACTGCACCCACCCTCATCTGGCAGCGCCCTTGTGGCCGGGCAATTCCAGGCATTGTGCCCCCGGGCGCCACACTCAAAACACCTCCTTTGGTCTCTATCTACCTGCGGTCATCGGTGGCAGGTCGGCCCTACTCCGGCTGTCTCTCCACATGTTTGCCGTCCTTTGGCCCTGCCAACTGTCGGTTCGGGGTACATCGCGGTGGGGCTGTCCTTCAGTCCCCTCAGACGGGTCGCCGACTCGTCCCGGCTCCCACTCAGCAGTGCCTGAGTGTTCTAATGTATCTCCACTGCTTCCAGGAGGCCCTCCAAGGTCTGGGGCGCATATAGACTCGTGGCCCTCTTCATGTCCAGGACCACTTTGTTAAGGATGGAGAGGGTGGATACGTCGGCGAGGAGCAGTGCCCTAGTGACGCGCAGTAGATTGCTCATCTGGGCTCGGGGGGGATGCGTCAGATGCAAACCTCCAGTCGTGGAACCGTTGAGGACGATGGGCCAGGCTGTACCCGTAGCAGCTGAGTATCTAACGTTTGAGTACGTCGTAGTTTGTCGCATGTTCGTCATTTAGGTCCCATTACGCCTTTTGGGCATTCCCAGAGAGGAACAATTGTTTTTCTGAGGTCTTGGCTGATTTCTTTTCATTTTCCCATGATGTCAAGCAAAGTGGCACTGAGTTTGAAGGTAGGCCTTGAAATACATCCACAGGTACTCCTCCAATTGACTCAAATAGCCTGTCAAAAGCTTCTAAAGCCATGACATAATTTTCGGGAATTTTCCAAGCCAGGTACAGGTAAAGGTACAGTCTACTTAGTGTATGTAAACTTCTGACCCACTGGAATTGTGATACAGTGAATTATAAGTGAAACAATTGTTGGAAAAATGACTTGTGTCATGCACAAAGTAGATGTCCTAACCAACTTGCCAAACTATAGTTTGTTAAGTTCTCTGGGATATGTGGGATGGTAGCGTCCCACCTCGCCAACAGCCAGTGAAATTGCATGGCGCCAAATTCAAAACAACAGAAATACCATAATTAAAATTCCTCAAACATACAAGTATTTTACACCATTTTAAAGATATTCTTGTAAATCCAGCCACAGTGTCCGATTTCAAATAGGCTTTACAGCAAAAGCACACCAAATGATTATGTTTGGTCACAGAAAACCATACAGCAATTTTCTAGCCAAGGAGAGGGCTCATAAAAATCAGAAATAGCGATTAAATTAATCACAAACCTTTGATGATCTTCATCAGATGGCACTCACAGGACTTCATATTACCCAGTAAATGTGTGTTTTGTTCGGTAAAGTTAATATTTATGTCCAAAAACCTTATTTGAAATTGGTGTGTTATGATCAGAAATGTATTGTCTCAAACAAACATCCAGTGAAAGTGTAGAGAGCCACATCAAATTACAGAAATACTCATAATAAACATTGATAAGAGATACAAGTGTTATGCATGGAAATATAGATAAACTTCTCCTTCATGCAACCGCTGTGTCAGATTTCAAAACGCTTTACGATGAAAGCACACCTTGCGATTATACACTGCTCAAAAAAATTAAGGGAACACTTAAACAACACAATGTAACTCCAAGTCAATCACACTTCTGTGAAATCAAACTGCCCACTTAGGAAGCAACACTGATTGACAATAAATTTCACATGCTGTTGTGCAGGTCATCCAGGATGGTACATCAATGCGAGCTGTGGCAAGAAGGTTTGCTGTGTCTGTCAGCGTAGTGTCCAGAGCATGGAGGCGCTACCAGGAGACAGGTCAGTACATCAGGAGATGTGGAAGAGGCCGTAGGAGGGCAATAAGCCAGCAGCAGGACCACTACCTCCGCCTCTGTGCAAGGGGGAGCAGGAGGAGCACTGCAAAATGACCTCCAGCAGGCCACAAATGTGCATGTGTCTGCTCAAACGGCCAGAAACAGACTCCATGAGGGTGGTATGAGGGCCCGACGTCCACAGGTGGGGGTTGTGCTTATAGCCCAACACCGTGCAGGACGTTTGGCATTTGCCAGAGAACAACAAGATTGGCAAATTCGCCACTGGCGCCCTGTGCTCTTCACAGATGAAAGCAGGTTTGCACTGAGCACATGTGACAGACATGACAGAGTCTGGAGACGCCGTGGAGAACAGCATGACCGGTTTGGTGGTGGGTCAGTCATGGTGTGGGGTGGCATTTCTTTGGGGGGCCGCACAGCCCTCCATGTGCTCGCCAGAGGTAGCCTGACTGCCATTAGGTACCGAGATGAGATCCTCAGACCCCTTGTGAGACCATATACTGCTGCGGTTGGCCCTGGGTTCCTCCTAATGCAAGACAATGCTGGACCTCATGTGGCTGGAGTGTGTCAGCAGTTCCTGCAAGAGGAAGGCATTGATGCTATGGACTGGCCCGCCCGTTCCCCAGACCTGAATCCAATTGAGCACATCTGGGACATCATGTCTCGCTCCATCCACCAACTGTGTTGCACCATGGACTGTCCAGGAGTTGGCGGATGCTTTAGTCCAGGTCTGGGAGGAGATCCCTCAGGAGACCATCCCCCACCTCATCAGGAGCATGCCCAGGCGTTGTAGGGAGATCATACAGGCACGTGGAGACCACACACACTACTGAGCCTCATTTGGACTTGTTTTAATGACATTACATCAAAGTTGGATCAGCCTGTAGTGTGGTTTTCCACTTTAATTTTGAGTGTGACTCCATATCCAGACCTCCATGGGTTGATAAATTTGATTTCCATTGATCATTTGTGTGTGATTTTGTTGTCAGCACATTCAACTATGTAAAGAAAAAAGTATTTAATAAGAATATTTCATTCATTCAGATCTAGGATGTGTTATTTTAGTGTTCCCTTTATTTTTTTGAGCAGTGTATTAGGTCAGTGCTAGTCACAGAAAAACATCCAGCCATTTTCCAAAGAAGGAGAGGTGTCAGAAATAGCATTATAAATATTCACGTACCTTTGATGATCTTGATCGGAATGCGCTCCCAGGAATCCCAGTTTTACAATAAATGTTTGTTTTGTTCGATAAAGTCCATCATTTATGTCCAAATACCTCCTTTTTTGTTTGAGCGTTTAGCCCAGTAATCCAAATGCATAATGCACGATCACTTGTTCAGACGAAATGTCAAGAAAGTTATATTACAGTTCGTAGAAACATGTCAAACTATGTATAGAATCAATCTTTAGGATGTTTTTATCATAAATCTTCAATAATGTTCCAAGCGAAGAATTCCTTTGTCTTTAGAAATGCAATGGAACGCAGCTAACTCTCACGGGGGCGCGCGTGATCAGCTCATGGCACTCTGCCAGACCTCTGGTTGAAACAGCTCTCATTCTCTCCTCCTTTACAGTAGAATCCTCAAACAAGGTTCTAAAGACTGTTGACATCTCGTGGAAGCCTTAGGAAGTGCAATATGACCCCATAGACACTGTATATTCGATAGGCAATGACTTGAAAAACTTCAGATTTCCCACTTCCTGGTTGGATATGTTTCTCAGGTTTTTGCCTGCCATATGAGTTCTGTTATACTCACAGACATCAAACAGTTTTAGAAACTTCAGAGTGTTTTCTATCCAAATCTACTAATTACAGTGGGGCAAAAAAGTATTTAGTCAGCCACCAATTGTGCAAGTTCTCCCACTTAAAAATGAGAGGCCTGTAATTTTCATCATAGTTACACTTCAACTATGATAGACAAAATGAGGAAAAAAATCCTGAAAATCATATTGTAGGATTTTTAATGAATTTATTTGCAAATTATGGTGGAAAATAAGTATTTGGTCACCTACAAACAAGCACGATTTCTGGCTCTCACAGACCTGTAACTTCTTCTTTAAGAGGCTCCTCTGTCCTCCACTTGTTACCTGTATTAATGGCACCTGTTTGAACATGTTATCAGTATAAAAGACACCTGTCAACAACCTCAAACAGTCACACTCCAACCTCCACTATGGCCAAGACCAAAAAGCTGTCAAAGGACACCAGAAACAAAATTGTAGACCTGCACCAGGCTGGGAAGACTGAATCTGCAATAGGTAAGCAGCTTGGTTTGAAGAAATCAACTGTGGGAGCAATTATTAGGAAATGGAAGACATACAAGACCACTGATAATCTCCCTCCCTGGCTGGGTCTTTCAGCATGACAATGATCCCAAACACACCGCCTGGGCAACGAAGGAGTGGCTTCGTAAGAAGCATTTCAAGGTTCTGGAGTGGCCTAGCCAGTCTCCAGATCTCAACCCCATAGAAAATCTTTGAAGGGAGTTGAAAGTCCGTGTTGCCCAGCAACAGCCCCAAACATCACTGCTCTAGAGGAGATCTGCATGGAGGAATGGGCCAAAATACCAGCAACAAAACCTTGTGAAGACTTACAGAAAACGTTTGAACTCTGTCATTGCCAACAAAGGGTATATAACAAAGTATTGAGAAACTTTTGTTATTGACCAAATACTTATTTTCCACCATAATTTGCAAATAAATGTATTAAAAATCCTACAATGTGATTTTCTGTTTTTTTTTTCTCATTTTGTCTGTCATAGTTGAAGTGTACCTATGATTAACATTACAGGCCTCTCATCTTTTTAAGTGGGAGAACTTGCACAATTGGTGGCTGACTAAATACTTTTTTGCCTCACTGTAGATACAGACACATTGCAGAGATACAGACAAAAAAAAATTAAACACATTAGCCAGCTTTTGACATGCTTTTTAAAAGTGGGTATGGTTGTAATTGAGTTGCTGTGGTAGTTTGTTCCACACAACAGCACCAGTGTATAAAAATGTGTTCTTACCAGAGCTTATATTTTTAGATGTTTGGGGCTGCTGGTGAATCATGATGTGCAGGCAGAATCAAAGGGACACTGGACTACAGCACTTGGGAGAGTCTTTAGGGTGTCTATAGCTAGGTGTCCATCCAATTGGCGACAGATTTTCATGTGAATATTCTAAAGTATTCAAAAAAACAATATGCACTTTTCCCCATCAGAGTTGTGTTTCCATCAAATTGACTTGTTGCGGAAAAATGTCTGTTCGTGTATACGCAGTGTACATCAAAATGACATTTACGCAATATAAACTTACATATCGCATTTTCAACTTTTGGGGCTGCCAAGCATCAATCATCATGTCACCAGAATAAGACCCTCGATATTTATTGAAATGAGCATCCATCAACCTCGTCACCGTGAACTTTCCCCACCCTGTGAAGTTCATCATAATGTATTTAATCTATCTGAATAAAATGCATTCTTTCCCATGCTATGAAAAATCAAACATTGGAAAGATGGAAACCTGGTTAATGTCCAGCCATTTTGAGGATGTTGAATTTTATTTTGGACGAACATGCGCATGCCTGGCCTACAGGAGACTTCTGGACTAGCCGAATTACATTAAAACATTGACTGGTTGTGTTTATGCCACAAAAAAAGGTAATACATAAAAACATTTTGGCTATATTGAAGTGTTAGGTTCTATGTGCGCTAGGGATAGCCTGTTGGATTGGAGAGGCAAAACGCATGTTAAGCTTTCCTGAATAACTGGGCCTGCCGGGAGCATATGTGGCCACGTTATTATAGGTCTACTTGGGAGAACGATGATCTGCAACAGATAGCGCATCTCCGTATCAGAAGAAGAGAGCGTTGGGCCAGCACCGTTATTCAAATTAAATTTTCACTGCAGCCTAGAGTAGAAATTTGTACTCACTTGAAAACAATTATACAATGATTCATTGTATTGTGGTATTGTAGGATAATTGTATATTGTCCCAAAACAAAATCAATAAGGGAGCTATCTGAGCTGCGTGTGTCATGTCCTCACTATTCTTTCATGCTCAATGATGCACCAGGCCTCTACACTGCCTATCAGCAATTCCTATTTGTTGATGTGGATTCAATGCTTTTATGTGGGGTTTGATTGGTAGTTAGCCTATTGCAGATCTCTACAAATGATCCACTTACCAATATCACTATGAATGGTGGATAGAAGGCAGGATAGACAGACTGGTAGGCTATATTGATCTGTGGTATAGTAAAAGTTAGCATGCGGAAAAGCATAGTGCATAAGGGAAATACCAAAACGCCTTGATATAAGGGAGGCGCATGCAAGCAGATGAGGAGATTTGGCTAGGATGGAAGAAATGGTATAGTAAAACCTGCAAAAGAGTGAATGTAAACTAGAGGTCGACCGATGAATCGGAATGGCCGATTAATTAGGGCTGTTTAAGTTTTCATAACAACCCGGAAATCGGTATTTTTGGACACAGATTTTTTTTTACACCTTTATTTAACTAGGCAAGTCAGTTAAGAACACATTCTTATTTTCAATGACAACCCACCGTTCCTAGGCTAACTGCCTCGTTCAGGGGCAGAATGACAGATTTTCACCTTGTCAGCTCGGGGGATCCAATCTTGCAACCTTACAGTTAACTAGTCCAACGCTCTAACCACCTGCCTCTCGTTGCACTCCACAAGGAGACTGACTGCCTGTTACGGGAATGCAGTAAGCCAAGGTAAGTTGCTAGCTAGCATTAAACTTATCTTATAAAAAACAATCAATCATAATCACTAGTTAACTACACATGGTTGATGATATTACTAGTTTATATAGCGTTTCCTGCGTTGCATATAATCTGACTGAGCATACAAGTATCTGACTGAGCGGTGCAAGGCAGCAGCAGTCTCGTAAGCATTCATTCAAACAGCACTTTTGTGCATTTTGCCAGCAGCTCTTCGTTGTGCGTCAAGCATTGCGCTGTTTATGACTTCAAGCCTATCGACTCCCGAGATGAGGCTGGTGTAACCGATGTGAAATGGCTAGCTAGTTAGCGGGATGCGCGCTAATAGCGTTTCAAACGTCACTCGGAGTGGAGTGGTTGTTCCCCTTGCTCTGCATGGGTAACGCTGCTTCGAGGGTGGCTGTTGTCGTTGTGTTCCTGGTTCGAGCCTAGGGAGGAGCGAGGAGAGGGACGGAAGCTATACTGTTACACTGGCAATACTAAAGTGCCTATTAGAACATCCAATCGTCAAAGGTCAATGAAATACAAATGGTATAGAGGGAAATAGTCCTGTAATAACTACAACCTAAAACTTCTTACCTGGGAATATTGAAGACTCATGTTTAAAGGAACCACCAGCTTTCATATGTTCTCATGTTCTGAGCAAGGAACTTAAAACGTTAGCTTTCTTTACATGGCACATATTGCACATTTACTTTCTTCCCCAACACTTTGTTTTTGCATTATTTATTTGAGGCTAAATAGATTTTTATGTATTATATTAAGTTAAAATAAGTGTTCATTAAGTATTGTTGTAATTGTCATTATTACAATATATATATATTTTTTTAATCGTCAGATTAATCGGTATCGGCTTTTTTGGTCCTCCAATAATCGGTATCGGTATCAGCGTTGAAAACTTATAATCAGTCGACCTCTAATGTAAACCAGGGGGAAAACACACTAGCTTCCCCTGTGCACAATATAAAACAGCACAACCCAAAGCGAAAAAAGAAGTTTGACAATTGAAGATGTTTTATTGTCACATACAGTGAGGGAAAAAAGTATTTAATCCCCTGCTGATTTTGTACGTTTGCCCACTGACAAAGAAATTATCAGTCTATAATTTTAATGGTAGGTTCATTTGAACAGTGACAGACAGAATACCAACAAAAAAGTCCAGAAAAACACATGTCAAAAATGTAATAAATTGATTAGCATTTTAATGAGGGAAATAAGTATTTGACCCCTCTGCAAAACATGACTTAGTACTTGGTGGCAAAACCCTTGTTGGTAATCAGAGGTCAGACATTTCTTGTAGTTGGCCACCAGGCTTGCACACATCTCAGGAGGGATTTTGTCCCACCCCTCTTTGCAGATCATCTCCAAGTCATTAAGGTTTCGAGGCTGACGTTTGGCAACTCGAACCTTCAGCTCCCTCCACAGACTTTCTATGGGATTAAGGTCTGGAGACTGGCTAGGCCACTCCAGGACCTTAATGTGCTTCTTCTTGAGCCACTCATTTGTTGCCGTGTGTTTTGGGTCATTGTCATGCTGGAATACCCATCCACGACCCATTTTCAATGCCCTGGCTGAGGGAAGGAGGTTCTCAGCCAAGATTTGATGGTACATGGCCCCGTCCATCGTCCCTTTGATGCGGTGAAGTTGTCCTGTCCCCTTAGCAGAAAAACACCCCCAAAGCATAATGTTTCCACCTCCATGTTTGACGGTAGGGATGATGTTCTTGGGGTCATAGGCAGCATTTCTCCTCCTCCGAACACGGCGAGTTAAGTTGATGCCAAAGAGCTCCATTTTGGTCTCATCTGACCACAACACTTGCACCCATCATTCAGATGTTCATTGGCAAACTTCAGACGGGCATGTATATGTGCTTTCTTGAGCAGGGGGACCTTGCGGGCGCTGCAGGATTTCAGTCCTTCACGGCGTAGTGTGTTACCAATTGTTTTCTTGGTGAATATGGTCCCAGCTGCCTTGAGATCATTGACAAGATCCTCCCGTGTAGTTCTGGGCAGATTCCTCACAGTTCTCATGATCATTGCAATTCCACGAGGTGAGATCTTGCATGGAGCCCCAGGCCGAGGGAGATTGACAGTTCTTTTGTGTTTCTTCCATTTGCAAATAATCGCACCAACTGTTGTCACATTCTCACCAAGCAATTTGGCAATGGTCTTGTAGCCCATTCCAGCCTTGTGTAGGTCTACAATCTTGTCCCTGACATCCTTGGAGAGCTCTTTGGTCTTGGCCATGGTGGAGAGTTTGGAATCTGATTGATTGATTGATTGCTTCTGTGGACAAGTGTCTTTTATACAGGTAACAAGCTGAGATGAAGAGCACTCCCTTTAAGAGGTGCTCCTAATCTCAGCTCGTTACCTGTATAAAAGACACCTGGGAGCCAGAAATCTTTCTGATTGAGAGGGGGTCAAATACTTATTTCCCTCATTAAAATGCAAATCAATTTATAACATTTTTGACATGTGTTTTTCTGGATTTTTTAATGTTATTCTGTCTCTCAATGTTCAAATAAACCTACCATTAAAATTATAGACTGATCATTTCTTTGTCAGTGGGCAAACCGTACAAAATCAGCAGGGGATCAAATCCTTTTTTCCCTCACTCTACACCAGATAGATGCATGAAATGTGTTTTACAGGGTCAGCCATAGTAGTAGAGCGCCACTAGAGCAAATTAGGGTTACGTTTCGTGCTACATTCACCGATTTTTCCCTTTGACGGGTCAGCTTTCGAACCAGCAACCTTTCAGTTGCTTGGCCCAACGCTCTAACCCCTAGGCTACCTGCCACCCTCCCCTATTTTAGACCACCCCAGTAAATTTAGAACTGTCCCTAACTGTTTTGACATCAAGTTCGGCCATCGGCTAATCAGCTGGGTATACAGACTCAAGGAATTAGAATGTACCAGAGGCCACCAATATAGAGCTCATTTGAAAGTATATACTGTACTCTATACCATCTACTGCATCTTGCCTATGCCTTTCGGCCATCATTCACCCATATATTTACATGTACATGTATTCATTCCTTTACACTTGTGTGTGTATAAGGTAGTTGTTGTGAAATTGTTAGATTACTTGTTAGATATTACTGCATGGTCGGAACTAGAAGCACAAGCATTTCGCTACACTCGCATTAACATCTGATAACCAATAACATTTGATTTGAAAATCTTTTAGAACCCTGGGGGGCGACTGGCTACTTTTTCTATTTGGCTGGCTACTCGATGTACTTGTGGAAAACACTTTTCTTTAATGTCTCGAATACCTATTACATAGCTAACACATTGAATATAATTACCAAGCGGTTATCTTCACATCTCAACCTAATTGAATGGCAATTATGTCTGCAGTGTCCAAAGTTATTGTATTTACTTGGAGTTAATAGACTATCAACTGAAATATCAACTCTGTAAATAACACACTCTACAACACTTATTTGATCTCTTAGTGTCAAATAAAGGCACTACATGCAATTAAAATATCAGATCACAATAAACAGCCTTTCAGTAGCCTAATAAAGAGAAATTAAATTGCTTAACATTTTTTGATAATAATTTATGGTACAGCTGAAGTGAGGAGTGGGATTAATCATAGGTAGAAAGCTATTTCTTTTCCTCAGAAGCTATTTTTACCTTTGGTAAAACAACACTCTTCTAAACCACAGGGAAGTGGCTACAGTGACTACATCCAGTGGGTTTATAATTCTACAATAAGGACAGGAAGTCAAAGTTCCAATCCTGTGGCACATAAGGATATTTCATCATTTGAACTGAGACTCTACCTTCAGAATGACGATAGCGCTACACTTTAAAAAAATGCTGGGTTAAAAACAACCCAATTTTGGTTATTTGGTAACCCAGCGCTGGGTAAATATTGGACAGAACACACACTGGGTGATGTAATCCATAGGTTATTTTCATGAGGCGTGGCTTCCAGATAGTTATTTTTGGACACCCGTGAGAGCAAATGTAATTCCTGTTCATCGTGATAAATTTAAACACTGAAAATTAAAAAATGTTCTTGAATATATTTTGCACATTAAACTCTAATACATTTCATACCATTATTATATACATATCACAACATTGAGGTACAATATTAGGATATGTGTTATTTATCCCAACATTGGTATATGCATAGGCTCTTTAGAAACTCACATTGTAACCCTCATTTAAGCCACAAAGGTTTCAGTGTTCAACCTTAACATGTGATAATACAACAGAACATATTAACATTTACTCTCACGGGTGACCAAAAGTAACTACCTGAAACACACATCCCTATTAAGTCACCCCTCCAGTCTTCTGATCTGAACTGCTGGGTCATATCTCAATAACCCAGCATCAATAACCCAGCACCCAGGATCAATAACCCATCAGTTATTAAAGAAAACAACCCAACTAAATATCCTAATGCCTGGCAACCCAGCAGTCGGGTCATCCAAACAACCCAGCATTTTTTAGAGTGTAGTGTTCTTTTCTATGGGAATGACTATCATTGGATAGAATGGTCTTATGCATTTCACATTTATGACAACAAAGACACAAAGTGAAAAGAAGCTAGGCGTAAATGGTAATTAGATATTTGGGGAACGGATGTCTGGTCTAGCAGGCTGTCTCTGAACACACTGTATTTGAAGATGTAAAACAATTCAGACGACATGCTGCTGTATCTGTATGCACACAGTTCCTTTAAGGCTTACAAGCATCTGTCTCTAATACATTCCTGCTTGTAAGTGGCTCTGATTAGATGTGCATATAAAAGCGAGGTTGTTGTCCCTTTGAACTGAATAAATTGTTGCGTAATCAGATGAGCACTCTGTGCATCTGATACCGAGTGGGGAGAGTTTTCCATCCCACCCAAACTGATTACCCCTGTCTGTCAAGACATAGTCCTATCTTCATGTTTTCACTTGCTCTATATTTAAGTTGATTGATTGAATTACATTACAGCACAGTATGTTAATTCCCCTCCCTCCCTCCCTCCCTCCCTCCCCTCCCTCCCCCTCCCTCCCTCCCTCCCTCCCTCCCTCCCTCCCTCCCTCCCTCCCCTCCCTCCCTCTCTCTCTCCCCATCCATCTCTCTCTCCCCATCCATCTCTCCCTCCCCATCCATCTCTCCCTCCCCATCCATCTCTCTCTCCCCATCCCTCCCTCCCTCCCCATCTATCCCTCTCTACAGCTCTAGTGGTGAGGTTTCTGACCAGACGTTTCATCTGGGAGTATGACCCAACACTTGGTAAGACACCCTTCCTGCTCCCCTCCTGCTGTCCTAGGCAACATTGAAAAGAACCTGCACAACACTAGTCTCAGTGTGTTTTGTGCAGCCAGTAAAGCACTCTCCCTATGATTTTGGGTATCAAAGGCTTTATCTGACCTCAAAGGCTGTTTTGATCCAGAGATGACCGTGCTGCGTTGGTCAAAGCCTTCTATCGCTGCGAGTTATCATATCAAGATAGCAACCGAAGTAATAATAATCACTCCCATGTGGTAGTATATTTCCCCCATATCTCCTCAACATATCATACAGATTCATTTCCTGACAATATGCCTTTTTAGGTTAGGCCTGACCTCGTTTTTATAGCAAAAACTACATCACAAGCCTAGCCTGGTCGGTGATTTAACATGCTATGAATGCTATGTGATTATAAGACGGGGATAGAGGCAATGCCTTACGTTTAGGGCGAGGCGAAGCGTCATTCATTCACACCAGTTGTCGGTTAATCAGGTTCATATATAGGCTAAGTGACCACAGTGACCGTGCAAGGGGAGGTTCGTATAGTAAGCCTACATACCGTCATTGGCAGGAAAATCCTATTGTGGCATGTTTTGCTTAAAGCTAGAACAATATTGGGGTTGTTCGGTTCATGGTCCGAAGGCATGCTATGTACAGAGTCAGCCTCATTAGAAGTTGAATAACACCGTGGCACAGACCCAACTGTTGGCATGGGGGGAGCAGTAACATGATATAGACATTAAGCCTCATTGCATGCAGACATTTCAATGTGATGGATGCTATATATACACATATACTCCTACAAATACCAATGGTCTAAGATATGCTTATAGCATGCTGTCAAACAATTAGCTTGAAAGGGAATTGGATCCGGCAGATATTTATATATATTTTCTCACTGCAAGCCACGTCTCCGATTCCCATTGACAGTTCCCCCATTTTCCCCCTGAATGTGACGTACGTTTTGGTGCAGGCTCATGTGCTTGTTATTCGAACAGCATTCAAGAGTATAACCTAGTACCCACCACAGCGTATTTCCTGACATCACACAAGGGTTGAATGAAAGCTGAATGCTTTGGGCTGAGAGAGTTAGAGACACAGCGCTCAACGCTCTGTAAGAAACATGGACGTTGAGAATATTGAATTACAACACCAGACAGATTAATTTCATTTAGTTTCAGAACAGGGTCTGGAAGCAATTTAATCACGTTTTTGCAAACAGTACGCAGTGTTTGTAATACTGTAGGTTACACATATCCTTCTGTGGTTTATGCGAGTCCAGAAAAGTAATATGATTTTAATAACGTGCCTTGTAGTCTACCAAATTGGTAATTTCATCATATGATGATAGAACCCCTAAAATGGAGCCCTCTGATTAAATCAACCACCAAGCATCTCAAAACGCCTGTAATGAAATGAGCAGCAATCTGTTTCGATTGACATTCAAGAAGCACTTAGTTTGCGTAGGTGTACAGTCTGCACATACAAATGGATTTGATGAAGCTATGATAATAACACGAAATCTGGAGGAAATCTCTACCACATCTTTCGCTTTACTTTGAAGAGATGCCATCTGCTAATTTGTTTTATCAGATTCTTGGGGGGGAATTAGACAGCCGTGCAAAATGAAGCTGTTGTACAACAGAGTGCTTTCCATTTCATTATTATATTGTTACATAATTCAACTGTAGGAATATGATATGTTGAAACCTTGTTCTTTTTTGATGTTCCCTCAATTCTGATCAGAGTTTAGGAATTAGGATTTAACCTGCGCAAAGGGGATCAATTAAATATGATTACAAAAGACTGCTACAGTGACTAACATCAGGAAAATATTTTTTGGGGGGGATGGAGATACACAATTCAATATAAATACATAAGTGTAGCCGATGTGAAATGGCTAGCTAGTTAGCGGTGGTGCGCGATAGTGGCGTTTCCATCGGTGACGTCACTTGCTCTGAGACCTTGAAGTAGTGGTTCCCCTTCCCCCGGCTTTTGTGGAGCGATGGGTAACGATGCTTCGAGGGTGACTGTTGACGTGTGCAGAGCGTCCCTGGTTCGCGCCCAGGTCGGGGCGAGGGGACGGACGTAAAGTCTATACTGTTACATTGGTGCCATGACCTGGATCACTGGTTGCTGCGGAAAGAGGAGGTCAAAAGGGGGGTGAGTGTAGCCGATGTGAAATGGCTAGCTAGTTAGCGGTGGTGCGCGCTAGTGGCGTTTCAATCGGTGACGTCACTTGCTCTGAGACATTGAAGTAGTGGTTCCCCTTACTCTGCAAGGGCCGCGGCTTTTGTGGAGCGATGGGTAACGATGCTCCGAGGGTGACTGTTGATGTGTGCAGAGTGCCCCTGGTTCACGCCCAGGTCGGGGCGAGGGGACGGACGTAAAGTCTATACTGTTACATAAGCATACCCTTTTCCCATAGTCATATAATCTATGTGGGTAAATGCCACAGGAGGTTGGTGCCACCTTAATTGGGGAGGACAGGCTCGTGGTAATGGCTGGCGCGGATTCAGAGGAATGGTATCATACACATGGTTTCCATGTGTTTGATGCCATTCCTTTGGCTCAGTTCCAGCCATTATTATGAGTCGTCCTCCCCTCTGCAGCCTCCACTAGGGAATGTGTTTTCCTGGCTCTGGACCGGAGCATTGTCATGCTTGTTGCCATGACACCAATAATTTGACAATGGCGGCAAACCCTGCTCATTGCGGCAGTCTTGTCAGGACTTTTCCCCCACAATTAAAAAACAGTTCTACATTTCTATGGTCTTTCATATATGGTGGTTCTCTTTTTATTGTTCAATTGTAAACTATTTATCCGACTCCACCCTGCCCAGCTAACACACACAACTGCTAATATTATCCTTCTACCGTAGAATAGGAATATGAGAATTCCATTAATTGTCACTCAATGTGAGCAGTGTAATTATGTAAGTTGGCTTGTCATTAATACAAAAAGTTACCTTTGTGTTCGTGCCGATGCCGAAAGTAGCTGTGAACAACAATTTATACCCCCCTCTGATCTAATCTTATTTACCTCATGAAACGAAGTCTTACCAAGTCACTCCTCAATAAAAGGGGCAGAGAAATCTACTACAATAACTAGTACCTACTAGAAATCGACTATTAATCTAATTTATTGAGGTCATATGACATTGCACAATCACAGGAATAAATATCACAGATAGAAACAAATAGGAAAGCAGATGCTTGGCAATCCAGTGAGTGAGAAGAACAAGAAAACACATTTCTAAGAGGCGTAGTAGTTAAAAGTACAAACAGCTTGAGATGGGGGCTGATCTGTTGATGTTTCCAGTTAATATTCTGGTATGAGACTTTCTCTTTCAGCATTCTAAAATAACACCAACAGCAGCTCCAGGTTCTCGCTAGGATATGAGTTATTTGCTGCCAGGAAAATGACTGGGGTGTTGGCCCTCAAGATCTTCAGATATGTAGGTTGGACCATTAAATCATCCCCAAGCCCCCCTGTTCATGCTGCCAATACCCAAACACACATAGTAGGTGTGTGTACTTGTGTGTGTGTGTTCAGGTGTGCGCTTGCACGTGTGTGGATGTGGCAGCTGAAATGGGACGTCCTGTGAGACCCGTGCTACCCTCTAGCTATAGAAGGCATTAAATCAACACCCTAGCAGTCGCGCTGGGTGACATTTCACACGCACACAGTGTTTTACGTCCCAGAGGGCACCTGGGTAGAGGCAGGGATGATGACACGCACAGCTAACTAACACCCAACCAGAGCGTTCTAGTGTTACTGGCGGTTAAACTCCAGACCCCCGCCGTCTCCAATAGTAGCTGCCCACCATGCTTGAAAAAGCATGTTTTGAACAGGGAGAAGTGCCTTTCAGGGTTTTTGAGAGTTTACACAGATTTTTATTTATTTTTACAAGAGACGTTTCAGGTAAACTACTCCTCATCTAGGTATAACAAAGAGGGTCATAGCCAGCATTCACATCTGTATCCACCTCTCATCCGGGTTCATTGACCACCTAAACAACCAGGTGGGCTCAACGGTGCATGATAGACATAAACATGTTACCATCTTCTAAATGGGGTTTGTCTTTTTGTTCTTTCCAGAATCAACATATCGCCATCAAGCAACCATAGACGATGAGGTTGTGACCATGGAGATCCTTGACACAGCCGGACAGGTTGGAGCTTCAGCAACTTTGCACAGAAAACCGACATTTGTGTAGAGAAATGTTTATACTCTGACTGGCAATAGAATAAGAATCATTCATAGTCAATTGAATATCCCCGTTCAACCCTACTGTATAATGATGACTTAGAGTTTATTCACAGTAGCAGTCCTAGCTAAACCAAATCCTCGTTAGCGTTGCTCTATTCTGTTCTAATCAGCCATTGGGTAAACACATTATACGATACCTGTTCTGCTGCTAGTCTGAGTACGTAGGTGTTCTGCCTGCTACTAATTTCCCCTGTGAAACATCAAGCCAAGTCATCCTTCGCTCATTACATTGTATTCTATTTTGAGAGTGCAGGGAGTGAGAGTTTAGGTGAGGGCCTAACCAAGCGTTGCTAGACATGTCTTTCTCTGTCAGAGAGCCAGTGTAGAGCTGAGGTTTCTTCGTTCTCTTCAAAGCTGTTGAAAGTGGTGAGTACATATATCAAGCCTTTTGATTCTTCTTGGACCCCGAAGGCATCCTTATACCTCATAAATCAGATAAGTTCAGAAGTCGGTCAGTTGTATAGATGTCAAGTATCACTATGTTCAATGTGAGTTATGCAATAGTTATTGTAACAAAGTAAGTTATTATTACCAATAACAGTTGAGGTCAAGAATATCGCTGGCTCATGCAAGTTTAAGACTTAATTTTTTTTCAACACACGACTAGTCAGTTTTGTTAAGACAGTCCTTAGGACTGGCTGTACCGACTCGATGAAATCAGGAGCAGCTGCTGAAATTTGTACCCAGTTTCAGAAGGGTAGCCGACTGTTCAAATCTGGGGGGTTTAAAAAGTGTTATGTTGAGAAAGGAGAAATAAAGCATTTGAATCCGCTGAAAACATAGTGAAAGTTATTTTATAAAAAGCTCTGTTCAGATGCCTCAATTCTCCATCACTTGTTCAATGAAGGCTTGCATAGAGTTATTGTTTCTTTGCCTTGTGGATATGCCAGACAACAAGTGGGCCTATTGGTCAACAGTACTCTAATTAGCTAGCTAGTTGCCGAAAGATTGTTGCTAAAAAAATATCCTGCCCTCCTGTATCTTTACCTCAGGAGGACACGCAGCAGAAGGAGAGCCACATGCGCTGGGGCGATGGCTTCGTCATTGTCTATGACATCACTGACCGGGGCAGCTTTGACGAAGTGGCTCCTTTGCGAGGCCTCCTAGAGGAAGTCAAGAAACCCAAGAATGTCCCGTTGGTTCTGGTGGGCAACAAAGCCGACCTAGACCATGCCCGACAGGTGGGCACAGAGGAGGGCGAGCGGCTGGCTGCCGAGATGGCGTGCGCCTTCTACGAGTGCTCGGCGTGCGCCGACGAGGGTGGCATGGTGGCGGAAGCATTCCATGAGCTGTGTCGCGAGTTGAGGCGCCGCAAGGTGGTCCAGGGCAAGGCCAGGCGCCGTAGCTCCACCACCCACGTCAAGCAGGCCATCAACAAGATGCTGACCAAGATCAGCAGCTAGGGGGAGCCGCTGAGCACACTCCACAAAGAGGATAAACTCAAGACGAACTAAAGAACAAAGTGACTGATTTCAAGGGTTTAGATGTGTAGAAATATCATGCAGCCATCAAAGCTCCTAAAGAGCACAAATATAAAATTATGAATGAACAGCGAACCTCTTCGTACTTAGTATCAATGCACAATCAATGAAGATTTGCATTGATACAGTGTGCCAAAAATCACTCTCCATTCAACACTGATTCTAAAGGGGAAGGTTCTAGGCCATTATTACTCGCTCTTTGACCATGCTCCACAACTAAGGTCAGAAGCACAAAGGGGAACATAATAATCACATGATGGGAACTACTTTGTCCGTGAAGGAGGTGAAGATGCTTTTGTTTCATAGCCAACTGGGACATTTCTGTATACTGCTAAGGAAGCGGGGAGAGTCCGTTATTCAGAAATCCCAAATCTCTGAAATTCACTCTTCCTTCTTGAGCAGCATGGTGAATACCCCAGTTTTGTGTCTATAGCTCCACCAACTTTAAAGAAAATATTGTCCATGAACCCACCCTTTTGTTTATTAGAAATGATGGACAAACAATTTGTAGTTTCCTGTAGCTTGTTTGTGGGATAATGTTTTGATATGCTCTAGGCCATTGTTTCCCAACCCTGGTCCTTCAGTACACATCCTTATTGTAAACCTAGACAAACACACCTGGTTCCACTTGTCAGCTAATCATCAAGCCCTCGATGAGTTGCGTTAATCCAGGCCTACAACAAAAATGTGTACGAGGACCGGTGTTGGGAAACACGTCTCTAGGTCAACGGATGTATGTTCTTTGAGCCGCGTTAAAGGATTCATGAAACATCAACAGAGTTTTCATGGTCTTAGAACATTATGTCGTCCGTTTGCAGAGCTCTGTTGGCCTTGGGTACTTGTTGACCTTAGACATATCCTTTGAGCTGTGACACGATTGGTCAAATAAACAATTGTCCACCATACTATTATGACATCAAACAATGTCTCCCTCAACCCCCATCTCATACCAAGCATAGGACAGGGCTATAGAGATCCTATCTCAAATATGTTTTTCATCTAAAGAACCTAAGATAGAGGAGGAGGAGACCAAAGTTTTCAGTTTGTAAATCAACGCTAATACTGTTTCATGGTATCGTCCATCCATCATTCAAATTCCGGGGACGTTCTAAATGTACCTTAATTGTAAACTATGTATAATATTGCCTTTATCATTTGTCTCAAAGGAGTGTACAGTACATAACCCAGAGGCAGACAAAATGGTCGACATGTCTCCTATATTTTAACCAAATGCTGTTCCTTTGTTATCGAATGTACCTGAGCTGACTGAGTTTTGAGAATGGGGTTAAAATGGACAAATTTGCTGTGCAATTGTAATTAAACATTAGATACATGTATATCCAAGACAAGTTTGAAAATGTCTCTTTTCTGATTAATCTTCAACAGTATGTTGTCATGCATAAACAAATTTCATTGTTTGTTATTTTTGACAGTCTAACGAAGCTGTATAATTCATATTATGGTTTAGAGTGACGGAAATGTCACATTTGCACAATACTTGTCAATCATAATGAAAGGTGCCCTCCATGAATCGAACCACGGGGGAACCACTCTCAAAGGCTACAAGGCAAAGTGCTATTTCAAACCCTGCAATCCTTTTCCCAAAATGTCAAAAACATTACCACTTTTACCAAAAATCAATGTGTAATTCATGTGACCCAAACAACATTTTATTGCTTGGGCAGTTAAGGAAACACAATACAAACCCTGTAGTCCTCAGAAAGAAAACACACTAAAGTCTTGGAGAGTTTGGGTGCTGTTTAGGAGTGTCCAGTCTCAGGGCGGATAAGCCTGCTGTAATTACAAAGTAGTGAATCTCTCAAAATAACTGCACCAGAGGACCACTACAACCCCAGTGCTCCTCCCTCTGGAGTCCCTAACCAGTAGCACACAGCTGGAGACAGTTAGCTCCCCATCACGTGACCGGTGTAGGCCTAAATATAGATTAATAGTTCGCAGACATGTGTACATTTGTCCATCCAATGACTGGTTGAATACTACAGGCCTGTAGATTGATTCATAGCTTGCAGATGTAGACTGTACATTTAGATGATGTCTCTTGGCTGTGTATTCTTGGACACAGACCAGTTGGAGAAGAAAGATACTGTATCTATGGGATTATAAATATGACAGAACTGCATGAGTTTGCATTTAGAATTTCATGGTCGCAAGTTTGATTCCCAAATGTGTAATTTAATTTTGCAAGCATGTATCATGTGTGAAAGATTTTACAACGGTAGCAAACTTGTAACTTGACATCTGAATACATTCAATACAATTTGCAAGTATAATTTATTTTCAGAATTATTACAAGTCAATTTACGAGTATGAATATTCTGCTGTGAATCAAAAATACACTTGCATGCGCCGTCACTTGTCAAGAGATTCCCAAGTAAAAATCTTTGCACTCTGGAGACAGGACTTTTTACTCCTGACCAATCAGTTCCCTCTGCCAAAACCACAGCAACCTAACCATTGGCTGGATTGTTCCATTAATCAAATCTCAGGAAGTAGCTACCCACATGCACAAGAGAGGATGAAGTAAATGAAACCAAAACTATCTGCTGGAAAGTAAGTGTCTCTTATCTATATTCATTGCATAATTTTGTGAAAAGGTATGACAGTAGTTTTCTTATCATGTGAAATATAATGGTACATTTCAGGTGAACTCCAGACCAGCTATTGCATTGGCAGATGCTATTTTCTTAGCTAGCTGGCCTCATTCATCCTAGCTTTACAATCAACTGGCTAGCTTTATCAGGCAGCTTTAGAAGGGAAAACAAATATATTTGCTAGTTAACCATCTGAATGATAAAGTTGATTAGAAATGCCATTAGCTAGCTAGATATCTAGCTAAATTGAGTTAAGTTAACTAGTTAACTCCCACTGTCATCACTGCAGTGTGGCTAATGTTAGCTAGGTTTCTCAAAAATAAAAATATACCGTACCAGTTTGGACACACCACACTCAAGGCAAAGGTGGCTACTTTGAAAAACCTCAAATATAAAATATATTTTGATTTAACACTTTTTTGGTTACTACATTATTCCATATGTGTTATTTCATAGTTTGTCTTCACTATTCTACAATGTATTAAGAAAAACCCTTGAATGAGTAGGTGTATCCAAACTTTCGACTGGTACTGTATATTATAAAAAATAGTTTTGAAACTCATATCGCATTATGATTAATGGTTATAATTGCAATGCATAGCTGATAAGAAAAAAAATATCAGTATGTACCTGGCTCAAGAGAAGGAATATAATATCTATTGTTTACAGGAAACTCATTCATCAATTTTAGATGAAGTTGTGTTGGAAAAGGTCCGGGGCAAAATATACTTCTCCCATGTTCGAAGAAACTCAAAAGGGATGATGATATTAATTACCAATAATTTTGATCCGAATGTGCAAGTTGGATGGATTCTTTTAAATATGTTATTTGAACATAAACCAATTTGGCTCAATCTATACGGTCCAATTAAATGATCCACACTTTTTTGAAAATATATGTAATAATATATCAAGCCTACAAACAATACAAGATTCCAGTGGGAGATTATAATACAATTCTGAATACCTCGATGGACCATAAAGGAAATCACACTACAAACTATCACCCTTATGCACTGAAGGAAATTACGAATATCATGGACATATTGAAACTAGGGGATATGTGGAGGCTTAAATATCCTGACCTAGTGAGATATACATGGCGGAGGCTCAATTAAGCTAGTCCTCGACTAATTTCTTATGTCATTCTTGCTGGCACCAAAAGTTTTTTTTAAAGTGTTTGATAGGGGACAGAATGCGGTCGGACCATCAAATTATTGCCATTTACATTACTCTTACGGAATTTCCACATGGTCGAGGATATTGGAAATTTTTATCAAAGCCTATTGGATGACAACTTGTTTTTAACTTCCTCGGGACTGGGGGCAGTATTGAGTAGCTTGGATAATAAGGTGCCCAGAGTAAACTGCCTGCAACTCAGGCCCAAAAGCTATAATATGCATACAATTAGTCGATTTGGATAGAAAACACTGAAGTTTCTAAAACTGTTTGAATAATGTCTGTGAGTATAACATAACTCATATGGCAGGCAAAAACCTGAGAAAAAATCCAACCAGGAAGTGGGAAATCTGACGTTTGTAGTTTTTCAAGTCATTGCCTATCGAATATACAGTGTCTATGGGGTCATATTGCACTTCCCAAGGCTTTCACTAGATGTCAACAGTCTTTAGAACCTTGTTTCAGGCTTCTACTGTG
This sequence comes from Oncorhynchus nerka, assembly GCF_034236695.1. Lineage (NCBI taxonomy): Eukaryota > Metazoa > Chordata > Actinopteri > Salmoniformes > Salmonidae > Oncorhynchus > Oncorhynchus nerka. The sequence continues at coordinate 35,461,078 of NC_088403.1, forward strand.
AAGGGGGAGAGAATGAGAGCTGTTTGAGTTAGGTGTCTGGCAGAATGCCATGAGCTAAATCATGCGCGTGGCTGTGAGTGGTAGCTATGTTCCTTTTCATTTCTAAAGACAAAGAAGATTTATGATAAAAACATCCTAAAGATTGATTCTATACATCGTTTGACATGTTTCTGCGAACTGTAATATACCTTTTTGGACTTTTCGTCTGAACCTTTGCCTGTACTTGCCCGCGCCTTGTGAGTTTGGATTTGTCGAACAAAACAAACATTTATTGTGGAACTGGGATTCCTGGGAGTGCACTCTGATGAAGATCATCAAAGGTAAGTGGATATTTATAATGTTATTTCTGACTTTTGTGACACCTCTCCTTCTTTGGAAAATGGCTGTAGGGTTTTCTGTGACTAGGTGCTGACCTAACATAATCATTTGGTGTGCTTTCGCCGTAAAGCCTATTTGAAATCGGACACTGTGGCTGGATTTACAAAAAGTGTATTTTTAAAATGGTGTAAAATACTTGTATGTTTGAGGAATTTTAATAATGTGATTTCTGTTGTTTAGAATTTGGCACCCTGCAATTTCACTGGCTGTTAGCGAGGTGGGATGCATATCCCAGAGAGGTTTTAACCAGGACAGAAGAATTTATAACATACTTTTTCCGACATAATATAGGTACAGCAGATCCCCTTATTTTATGGGAAACTTTTAAATGTGCCTTTAGAGGCCATGCAATTCAATAGCTACAAATCTTTAAAACAAAAGCAATTTAGGTCAAAATAATTAATATTAACAAAGGAAATAAAGGGACTAACAGTACAGATAGATAGAAATAAAAACTGTACCATAGAGGCAAGAAATGGAGGAACTTATTCAAGAAAGATCAAATCTAATATATTATAAAAAAATAAAGGTACCTGGATAGAATGGGGAAATAAGCATCCATTTTTTAAAATGTTCAACATAGAAATGCTACCAAAAATAATTTACTGAAACTTTTTACAATATTTTGAAAGTGGATGCGATGTACTTTAAGCTACAGTATGTTTACATTTCCATCTCCTCCTTCTCCACTAACTGTAGTTAATTTTAAGAGTTTTTTTAATAATGTAAAATGAACAGCTGTACAGAAAGACTCATGTGAAGGCCAAAGTACAGAGGAGTAACTTCTTGATGCAATTAAAGCTTTTAAGTCTGGGAAAACTCCAGGGCTGGATGGCATACCAGTTGAGGTATACCAAAACGTTTTTGATGTACTCAGAGGAATGTTATTAGCATGTTTTAATCACTCCCATAAAAATGGTAGATTTTCAGATACTCAACAAGGTCGGATTTCATTTTTACTGAAACAGGGCCAAAGTGGTAAACATAAATATCCAGTCCTTTTATAATATTGGAGGCCCCTTACACTTCAGTGTTGTGATGCACAAATTCTAGCAAAATGCATAGCGCATAGAATTTAAAAGGTATTGTTGGATATTATTCATCCGAGTCAGACAGGTTCTTTACATGGATTATACATTGGAGATAATATAAGACAAGTACTGGAAACAATAGAACACTATGAAAAATCAGGGAAACCAGGTCTGGTATTCATGGCTGACTTTGAAAATGATAATGTACGGCTGGGAATGTATATATAAATGCCTGGAATATTTCAATTTTGGAGAATCTCTTATAAGACGGGTTAAAGTTATGTAAAGTAACCTTAGGTGTAAAATAGTAAATAATGGCTACTTCTCAGAAAGTATTAAACTGTCAAGAGGAGTAAAACAAGGTTGTCCACTGTCGGTGTATTTATTAATTATGGCCATCGAAATGTTAGCTATGTGGATCCAACAATAATATCAAGGGGCTAGAAATCCAGGGCTTAAAAACAAAGGTGTCATTGTATGCTGATGATTCAGCATACATGATTCAATCCCACCACAGCCTCAGAGGATCTAGATACCTTTTCTATCCTCTATGGATTACAACCTAATTATGATAAGTGTACTATATTTAAGGCCAGAGGGCGTGTGATATATGGCCAATATACCATGGCTACGAGCTGTTCTTATGCACGACGCAATGCAGAGTGCCTGTATACAGCCCTTAGTTGTGGTATATTGGCTATATACCACAACCCTCGAGGTGCCTTATTGTTGCCAACGTAATTAGCGAAGTAAAAATAAATGTTTGGTCATACCTGTGGTATACGGTCTGATATACCACGGCTGTCAGCCTATCAGCATTCAGGGCTCGAATCACCCAGTTTATAATACTTATTGTATCACTAATAAATATACATTTTACATTACTGTGTAGTTACCAATAAAATGGTCTGACAGTGAAGTGGACATACTCGGTACTCATATCCCGAAAGAAGGAAATTATCTAACTGCAATACATTTTAATAGAAAGTTAACAAAAATAGATAAGATCTTGCTACCATGGAAAGTAAAATAACTGTCTATTTGTGGAAAAATCACCCTGATTAACTCTTTAGTCATATCCAAGTTTAGCTAGTTGCTTCTGGCCTTGCCTACACTTGTTTTTAAAATGATATGAGCAATGAAATATTAAGTTTTATTTGGAACAGCAAGCCAGACAAAATTAAACTGGTCTATTTATATAATGACTGAATTCAGAGGGCAGAAATGACTAAATATTAAAGCATTAGACCTCTGACTAAAGGCTTCAGTCATAGAAAAGGTACACTTACCCTGATCTGATTCTCAAGAAGATTAGTAAGAATGTCTCACCCCATGATCAAGAATGGCCTTTTTCCCCCTCTCTATTCCAATATAGCCATTTGTTTTTAAAAATCTATAGAAAGTTGGTTTCATTTTCAGTTTAATCCACCAGAAAAAAACGGAACAAATATTAGGGTTAAACTCAAATATACTAATTGATTAAAAAAAACAATATATTTGGAAATAATGTTTAAAAACAACATCTTTGTAAATTATATCATAAATAGGACTGGTAGAGTTGTCACACATGCAGTTAACAAAAATATATGGAAATGTCTGCTCTACTCAAAATGACAACCAACTATTTGCAGCATTACCGCGAAAATGGAAGAGGCAAGTCGAAGGGGGAGAAAGTAAGAAACTTGTCTCTCGGTCCTGCATTAAAGACCAAAAGAGGTTAATGAAAATTGTGTTAAATAAAGTATACTAGTTCCATTTAAGGACCAAAAAAATGATAACTGTGCCATATAGATTGCAAAATATTCCATGGCACATGGTTTATGAACTGATACACCTTTCCACCTGGCTACCCCGGCCAATACCTCAGCGCTCCATCCGTGGCCTCAAACTGCTTTTAAATGCTTCGGTTGAAGTGCATGCTCTTCAACCGATTGCTGCCCGCACCCTCCCGCCCGACTAGCATCACTACTCTAGACGGTTCTGACATAGAATATGTGGACAACTACAAATACCTAGGTGTCTGGTTAGACTGTAAACTCTCCTTCCAGACTCACATTAGTAAGCATCTCCGATCCAAAATTAAATCTATAATCGGCTTCCTATTTCGCAACAAAGCCTCCTTCACTCATGCCGCCAAACATACCCTCGTAAAACTGACTATCCTATCGATCCTAGACTTCGGTGATGCCATTTACAAAATAGCCCGCAAGACTCTACTCATCAAACTGGATGTAGTCTATCAAAGTGCCATTCGTTTTATTAACAAAGCCCCATATACTACCCACCACTGCAACCTCTATGCTCTCGTTGGCTGTCCCTCACTATATATTCGTCGCCAAACGCACTGGCTCCAGGTCATCTATAAGTCTTTGCTAGGTAAAGCCCCGCCTTATCTCAGCTCACTGGTCAACATAGCAACACCCACCCGTAGCACGCACTCCAGCAGGTATATTGCACTGGTCATCCCCAAAGCCAACACTTCCTTTGGCCACCTTTCCTTCCAGTTCTCTGCTGCCAATGACTGGAACGAATTGCAAAAATCTCTGAAGCTGGAGACTTTTATCTCCCTCTCGAACTTTAAGCATAAGCTGTCAGAGCAGCTTACCGATCACTGTACCTGTACACAGCACACCCGACTACCTCATCCCCATATTATTACCTACCCTCTTGCTTTTTTGCACCCCAGTATCTCTTCTTGCACATCATTATCTGCACATATCACTCCAGTATTAATGCTGTAATTATTTTCGCCACTTCGGCCTATTTATTGCCTACCTCCCTACTCTTCTACATAGATTCTTTCTATTTTTCTTTGTTATTGACTGTACGTTTGTTTACGTGTAACCCTGTGTTGTTGTTTTTGTCGCACTGCTATGCTTTATCTTGGCCAGGTCGCAGTTGTAAATGAGAACTTGTTCTCAACTGGCTTACCTGGTTAAATGCAAATAAAATAAAATAAAATATATATGGGGGATACAACCATCCCAGTGATTTGAAAAGTCAGTCAAATCAATGATATAATAATAATACTATATTTTTGCAATCTTTACAATCTGTAGAAACTCTGTATAAACTATGAGAATTGGAAGGTTCAGAACTTTTGTGAAACATCACAGCACAGTTGAAAAATATATGGCAAATAGAAATCATGGGGTTGAGAGATAGATGGGAGGGGTTGAGTCGAGCTAAAGGGTGGGACAGAAAATAACAAGATGGACAGACACTCTAAAGTACTTGTCCTCTTGCTCAGTTGTGCACCACGGCCTCCCACTCCTCATTCTATTCCGGTTAGAGCCTGTTTGCGCTCTTCAGTGAAGGGAGTAGTACACAGCATTGTACGAGATCTTCAGTTTCTTGGCAATTTCTCACATGGAATAGCCTTCATTTCTCAGAACAAGAATAGACTGACGAGTTTCAGAAGAAAGTACTTTGTTTCTGGTCATTTTGAGCCTCTGTAGGTATTCCATTAAAAATCAGCAATTTCCAGCATTAACATTAATGCCTACACTGTATTTCTGAACAATTTGATGTTATTTTAATGGACCAAAAATGTGCTTTTCTTTCAAAAACAAGGACATTTCTAAGTGACCCCAAACTTTTGAACGGCAGTATATATATCTATATGTATATACACTGCTCAAAAAAAATAAAGGGAACACTAAAATAACACATGCTAGATCTGAATAAATGAAATATTCTTATCAAATACCTTTTTCTTCACATAGTTGAATGTGCTGACAACAAAATCACACACAAATTATCAATGGAAATCAAATTTATCAACCCATGGAGGTCTGGATTTGGAGTGACACAAAATTAAAGTGGAAAACCACACTACAGGCTGATCCAACTTTGATGTAATGTCCTTAAAACATGTCAAAATGAGGCTCAGTAGTGTGTGTGGCCTCCACGTGCCTGTATGACCTCCCTACAACGCCTGGGCATGCTCCTGATGAGGTGGCGGATGGTCTCCTGAAGGATCTCCTCCCAGACCCAGACCTGGACTAAAGCATCCGCCAACTCCTGGACAGTCTGTGGTGCATGAGCGAGAAATGATGTCCCAGATGTGCTCAATTGGATATTTTAGGTCTGGGGAACTGGTGGGCCAGTCCATAGCATCAATGCCTTCCTTTTGCAGGAACTGCTGACACACTCCAGTCACATGAGGTCTAGCATTGTCTTGCATTAGGAGAAACCCAGGGCCAACCGCAGCAGCATATGGTCCCACAAGGGGTCTGAGGATCTCATCTCGGTACCTAATGACAGTCAGGCTACCTTTGGCGAGCACATGGAGGGCTGTGCGGCCCCCCAAAGAAATGCCACCCCACACCATGACTGACCCACCTCCAAACCGGTCATGCTGGAGGATGTTGCAGGCAACAGAACGTTCTCCACGGCGTCTCCAGACTCTGTCACATCTGTCACATGCTCAGTGTGAACCTGATTTAATCTGTGAAGAGCACAGGGCGCCAGTGGCGAATTTTCCAATCTAGGTGTTCTCTCACCTGTGGACGTCGGGCCCTCATACCACCCTCATAGAGTCTGTTTCTGACCGTTTGAGCAGACACATGCACATTTGTGGCCTGCAGGAGGTAATTTTGCAGGGCTCTGGCAGTGCTCCTCCTGCTCCTCCTTGATGTGCCATCCTGGATGAGCTGCACTACCTGATCCACTTGTGTGGGTTGTAGACTCCGTCTCATGCTACCACTAGAGTGAAAGCACCGCCAGCATTCAAAAGTGACTAAAACATCAGCCAGGAAGCATAAGAACTGAGAAGTGGTCTGTGGTTGCCACCTGCAGAACCACTCCTTTATTGGGGGTGTCTTGCTAATTGCCTATAATTTCCACCTGTTGTCTATTCCATTTGCACAACAGCATGTGAAATTTATTGTCAATCAGTGTTGCTTCCTAAGTGGACAGTTTGATTTCACAGAAGTGTGATTGACTTGGAGTTACATTGTGTTTAAGTGTTCCCTTTATTTTTTTGAGCAGTGTATATACACGCACAGTTGAAATCGGAAGTTTACGTACACTTAGGTTGGAGTCATTAAAACTCGTTTTTCAACCACTCCACAAATACTTGTTAACAAACTACAGTTTTGGCAAGTCGGTTAGGGAATCTACTTTGTGCATGACACAAGTAATTTTTCCAACAATTGTTTACAGACAGATTATTTCACTTATAATTCACTGTATCACAATTCCAGTGGGTCAGTAGTGTACATACACTAAGTTGACTGTGCATTTAAACAGCTTGGAAAATTCCAGAAAATTGTCATGGCTTTAGAAGCTTCATTTGAGTTAATTGGAGGTGTACTTGTGGATGTTTTTCAAGGCCTACCTTCAAACTTAGTGCCTCTCTGCTCGACATCATGGGAAAATTAAAAGAAATCCGCCAAGAGCTCAGAAAAAAATTGTAGACCTCCACAAGTCTAGTTCATCCTTGGGAGCAATTTCCAAGCGCCTTAAGGTACCACATTCATCTGTATAAACACCATGGGACCACGCAGCCGTCATACCGCTCAGGAAGGAGACGGGTTCAGCGCTCCCCATTCAACCTGACAGAATTTGAGAGGATCTGCAGAAAACAAATGGGAAAAACTCCCCAAATACAGGTGTGCCAAGCTTGTAACGTCAAACCCAAGAAGACTCGAGGCAGTAATCGCTGCCAAAGGTGCTTCAACAAAGTACTGAGTCAAAGTCATGTATATTTACATTTTTTCTAAATGTGGATAAAGTCAAGGGGTCTGAATACTTTCTGAATGCACTGTACATATCTAAAAATATGCATGACTTACTGACACTGACAGTAAGTCATGCTGGTAGCAGGCCTCAACCTGGATGCAGGGAAATGTCCTGCCTTGTAGTATGGTTGTATCCATCTCTACCAGGCTCTTAGAAATCAAACCTGCATAGATTAACAAAGTAAATTGGTGACTGTACAGTATTTAGTTAATTGAAGTCATGACAGCCATATATTCTTTATACAGGAGTGTAAAGGTTTTTGTTCCAGTACTTCACTAACACCACATTCAATTAATTGTAGTCTAAATTTAACAAATACATACACACAGTTTAGTCCCCTGGGACAGAAATCACCCAAATCTGTATTATTGAATGAGCTTCCCAAGTTACAAGCTTAACTACAATTCTGCATGATATAAACAGATCCACACGTTATTCTCTAACATTGAGAATAAACTCAGAGAACAAGATGATGGCTGGGAGTTTCCCAAGTTCTTTAAATCTGTCTAGGTGTTAGGAATGTGCTTCTACCTGAGGAAAAGAGCAGAGGGCTATGTAATAAAAATTGTAGACACATTTTGAGAGAAATAATGTTTTTGTTTATATGGAAAATTCGGGGGATTTTTTTTATTTCAGCTCATGAAAAATTTGACTCTAGGGTGTCAACAAATATAATTAAATGTTTACCCTATTCATCTATGGCAAAGATACTTATATGTTTGCCCTTTCATTGGTGTCTGGTGTTAGCTAGATACTGGCTATCTAGGTCTTCAGCCAGCATGGAACAAAGGAGGGGGGGGGGGGGTCGTTCAAAACTCTGACACATTTGTCAAGTCAACACATCGTTTGTGCTGCTGTAAACTGCATCACTAAGAGACATGCCAAACGGGGGATGTAAAATATTTTTGACGTCATTGGTGCAATTTCAATGTTGTTTTGAGTTGCTTTGTGTATCAGTACATTTGCTTGATGTTTTTACTGCAACACTGCTCACTGTATCCGCGTTGCTTGACATAGGCGTTTCAAAGAGCTGTCAGTCAACTCATGAATATAATATTATGGGTGATATTTTAGTAACGCAAAATACTGTTTTACATGGGAATCAGAATGACTGTTAGGGACCTTTAAATCATATCTAGCACACTTGTAGGACATTGGATCGAACATTGGATCTATCTAGTGATCGAGTAGAAAGTAAATCTGTGACTAGTTGATCCTGAGGGCTGCACACATTACATTTACATTTAAGTCATTTAGCAGACGCTCTTATCCAGAGCGACTTACAAATTGGTGCATTCACCTTATGACATCCAGTGGAACAGTAGTACATCTAAATATTTTAAGGGGGAGGGGGGGTGAGAGGGATTACTTTATCCTATCCTAGGTATTCCTTAAAGAGGTGGGGTTTCAGGTGTCTCCGGAAGGTGGTGATTGACTCCGCTGTCCTGGCGTCGTGAGGGAGTTTGTTCCACCATTGGGGGGCCAGAGCAGCGAACAGTTTTGACTGGGCTGAGCGGGAACTGTACTTCCTCAGTGGTAGGGAGGCGAGCAGGCCAGAGGTGGATGAACGCAGTGCCCTTGTTTGGGTGTAGGGCCTGATCAGAGACTGGAGGTACTGAGGTGCCGTTCCCCTCACAGCTCCGTAGGCAAGCACCATGGTCTTGTAGCGGATGCGAGCTTCAACTGGAAGCCAGTGGAGGGAGCGGAGGAGCGGGGTGACGTGCGAGAACTTGGGAAGGTTGGACACCAGACGGGCTGCGGCGTTCTGGATGAGTTGTAGGGGTTTAATGGCACAGGCAGGGAGCCCAGCCAACAGCGAGTTGCAGTAATCCAGACGGGAGATGACAAGTGCCTGGATTAGGACCTGCGCCGCTTCCTGTGTGAGGCAGGGTCGTACTCTGCGGATGTTGTAGAGCATGAACCTACAGGAACGGGCCACCGCCTTGATGTTAGTTGAGAACGACAGGGTGTTGTCCAGGATCACGCCAAGGTTCTTAGCGCTCTGGGAGGAGGACACAATGGAGTTGTCAACCGTGATGGCGAGATCATGGAGCGGGCAGTCCTTCCCGGGAGGAAGAGCAGCTCCGTCTTGCCGAGGTTCAGCTTGAGGTGGTGATCCGTCATCCACACTGATATGTCTGCCAGACATGCAGAGATGCGATTCGCCACCTGGTCATCAGAAGGGGGAAAGGAGAAGATTAATTGTGTGTCGTCTGCATAGCAATGATACGAGAGACCATGTGAGGTTATGACAGAGCCAAGTGACTTGGTGTATAGCGAGAATAGGAGAGGGCCTAGAACAGAGCCCTGGGGACACCAGTGGTGAGAGCACGTGGTGTGGAGACGGATTCTCGCCACGCCACCTGGTAGGAGCGACCTGTCAGGTAGGACGCAATCAAGCGTGGGCCGCGCCGGAGATGCCCAACTCGGAGAGGGTGGAGAGGAGGATCTGATGGTTCACAGTATCGAAGGCAGCCGATAGGTCTAGAAGGATGAGAGCAGAGGAGAGAGAGTTAGCTTTAGCAGTGCGGAGCGCCTCCGTGATACAGAGAAGAGCAGTCTCAGTTGAATGACTAGTCTTGAAACCTGACTGATTTGGATCAAGAAGGTCATTCTGAGAGAGATAGCGGGAGAGCTGGCCAAGGACGGCACGTTCAAGAGTTTTGGAGAGAAAAGAAAGAAGGGATACTGGTCTGTAGTTGTTGACATCGGAGGGATCGAGTGTAGGTTTTTTCAGAAGGGTGCAACTCTCGCTCTCTTGAAGACGGAAGGGACGTAGCCAGCGGTCAGGGATGAGTTGATGAGCGAGGTGAGGTAAGGGAGAAGGTCTCCGGAAATGGTCTGGAGAAGAGAGGAGGGGATAGGGTCAAGCGGGCAGGTTGTTGGGCGGCCGGCCGTCACAAGACGCGAGATTTCATCTGGAGAGAGAGGGGAGAAAGAGGTCAGAGCACAGGGTAGGGCAGTGTGAGCAGAACCAGCGGTGTCGTTTGACTTAGCAAACGAGGATCGGATGTCGTCGACCTTCTTTTCAAAATGGTTGACGAAGTCATCTGCAGAGAGGAGGAGGGGGGGAGGGAGGAGGATTCAGGAGGGAGGAGAAGGTTGCAAAGAGCTTCCTAGGGTTAGAGGCAGATGCTTGGAATTTAGAGTGGTAGAAAGTGGCTTTAGCAGCAGAGAGAGAAGAGGAAAATGTAGAGAGGAGGGAGTGAAAGGATGTCAGGTCCGCAGGGAGGCGAGTTTTCCTCCATTTCCGCTCGGCTGCCCGGAGCCCTGTTCTGTGAGCTCGCAATGAGTCGTCGAGCCACGGAGCGGGAGGGGAGGACCGAGCCGGCCTGGAGGATAGGGGACATAGAGAGTCAAAGGATGCAGAAAGGGAGGAGAGGAGGGTTGAGGAGGCAGAATCAGGAGATAGGTTGGAGAAGGTTTGAGCAGAGGGAAGAGATGATAGGATGGAAGAGGAGAGAGTAGCGGGGGAGAGAGAGCGAAGGTTGGGACGGCGCGATACCATCCGAGTAGGGGCAGTGTGGGAAGTGTTGGATGAGAGCGAGAGGGAGAAGGATACAAGGTAGTGGTCGGAGACTTGGAGGGAGTTGCAACAAGGTTAGTGGAAGAACAGCATCTAGTAAAGATGAGGTTGAGCGTATTTCCTGCCTTGTGAGTAGGGGGAAGGTGAGAGGGTGAGGTCAAAAGGGAGAGGAGTGGAAAGAAGGAGGCAGAGAGGAATGAGTCAAAGGTAGACGTGGGGAGGTTAAAGTCGCCCAGAACTGTGAGAGGTGAGCCGTCCTCAGGAAAGGAGCTTATCAAGGCATCAAGCTCATTGATGAACTCTCCGAGGAACCTGGAGGGCGATAAATGATAAGGATGTTAAGCTTGAAAGGGCTGGTAACTGTGACAGCATGGAATTCAAAGGAGGCGATAGACAGATGGGTAAGGGGAGAAAGAGAGAATGACCACTTGGGAGAGATGAGGATCCCGGTGCCACCACCCCGCTGACCAGAAGCTCTCGGGGTGTGCGAGAACACGTGGGCAGACGAAGAGAGAGCAGTAGGAGTAGCAGTGTTGTCTGTGGTGATCCATGTTTCCGTCAGTGCCAAGAAGTCGAGGGACTGGAGGGAGGCATAGGCTGAGATGAACTCTGCCTTGTTGGCCGCAGATCGGCAGTTCCAGAGGCTACCGGAGACCTGGAACTCCACGTGGGTCGTGCGCGCTGGGACCACCAGATTAGGGTGGCCGCGGCCCACGCGGTGTGGAGCGTTTGTATGGTCTGTGCAGAGAGGAGAGAACAGGGATAGACAGACACATAGTTGACAGGCTACACAAGAGGCTACGCTAATGCAAAGGAGATTGGAATGACAAGTGGACTACACGTCTCGAGTGTTCAGAAAGTTAAGCTTACGTAGCAAGAATCTTATTGACTAAAATGATTAAAATTATACAGTACTGCTGAAGTAGGCTAGCTGGCAGAGGCTGCGTTGTTGACTATGTAGGCTAGCTGGCATTGGCTGCGTTGTTGACACTACACTAATCAAGTCGTTCCGTTGAGTGTAATAGTTTCTACTGTGCTGCTGTTCGGGGCTAGCTGGCTAGCTAGCAGTGTTGATTACGTTACGTTGCGTTAAAGAACGACAATAGCTGGCTAGCTAACCTAGGAAATCGCTCTAGACTACACAATTATCTTTGATACAAAGACGGCTATGTAGCTAGCTATGTAGCTAGCTACGATCAAACAAATCAAGCCGTTGTACTGTAATGAAATGAAATGAAAAATGTGATACTACCTGTGGAGCGAAGCGAAATGCGACCGGATTGTTGAGTGCAGAAGTTCTGTTCGGTAGACGTTGGCTAGCTGTTGGCTAGCTAGCAGAGTCTCCTACGTTAAGGACGACATAAAACTACACACTCTAAACTACACAATTATCTTGGATACGAAGACAGCAAAGACAACTATGTAGCTAGCTAACACTACACTAATCAAGTCGTTCAGTTGAGTGTAATAGTTGTGCTGCTAATCGGTAGACGGTGGACTAGCTAACGGTGGACGTTAGCTAGCTGGCTAGCTGCAGGGCAGTGTAGACTGCGTTAGGACGACGAAATACGATAATTACGCAATTATCTATGATACAAAGACGGCTATGTAGCTAGCTAAGAAGTAATTGCTAAGATTAGACAAATCAAACCGTTGTACTATAATGAAATGTAATGAAATGTAATACTACCTGCGGACCGAGTGCAGATGCGACACATCTCATCTATATGTATTGCCTAAATGTGACGGCTCTCAGGGCTCTGGGGGTAAGCCCGCCTGTTGTCATTCAGCACAACACACTCCAGTTGCAACTCTTCCTGCTAATACAGTAACACCCTGCTGTGTCTGCCTTGGGTCCATGTTACCATATTTACCTCTGCAGGCAGATAACACTCTTTCAGTGGCCAGAATCCCAGCAGACTAACGGCTCCAGGAGGCTTGGGTGTGTGTGTGTGTGTGCGCGTCTCCCTTAAACTCATATCTTTGGCATTAAATGCATGTCAACAGTGCAGATACAACAGTGCCACATCAAAGGACAGTTTTGTTTTATGTTGCCGTCATCTGGCCTTGAACTCAAACGGACAATTTTGTTGCTTATTTGTATCACAAATAATGTTCCATGTTTCAATCACAGTTATTATTATAAGGCCATGGTCAAAATTGGTCCCTTTGGAATGGCTGTTTCTAGTATGAACAGTTGCTGGTAGCTTACCTGTTATTGCAATTAAGAATGTACTGAGCTGCCATGGAAATATGTTGTCGTCTATAACAATTACATGTATATTACTTAGTTCAAGTAATACTGTATATATTCTCTTGGGTTCTGCCCAGTGACCTATTGTGAAAAGGACTTGGCTAAATCTGTCTAGTTGTATTACTCTAGGCCAGTCAGAATCCCCATTCTGGACATCCTGTTTAACTTGGGAAAATAGCAAACATTTGCAGAACCATTTGCAATCAAATCTAGGAAATTGAGTATGAACATGAATGAATGCACTCAAGCAGCACACATACATGCATGCATACAACACACACACAAACTCATTAAAACATATTTCATGCTCTCATCCAATTTCCACATTCTCCAGACCCTTATGATGAGGGGGGGGGGGGGGTGTAAAAACCCCCAGAAAGGATAAACAGAAGAAATACACTGTCAGAAGAGGAAATGAAATCACTATGGTCAGGGTACAATGTTCCGTCAATAACAGGCAGACTATATGAATCGATATATAATAGCTACCGAGTGCTGCAGACAAAATACACAGGGAATTATCTTGAATTTACTTCAAAAGACTGTTCTGACTTCCTGATGAATACCTAACAGAGATAAGAATTGATGTCATCTTTCACAATGACATGTGCAGTCAGTCATATAACACCACATGTTATTCTCACAGAGGGACCAGCCTGTAGCATTCAGTAGCGTGCTATTCAACAGGAACGATTCACCAATGTATTGCTGTTTGATTGTCATGTTATGCCTACATACTATATCAGAATAGCCCTGATATATCATAATCTATAAGCATAACACATGGCACAATATCTATTCCCTAGGCTTTTATAAGGTCATATTAGATATAGATATAGATGGGAAGAAGCACTGACGGGACGGTGGCTTAGACAAGAGGCTACGGACAACAGGCAGAGGAGGAAATATTTCCATCTCATAAATGCAAGCACATAGAGATAACCACAACAATTGGTTAGCGGGTAATTGACATCTTGGTGGCCTTCCATTCAACACTCCTAAGCTCGCTCGCTCTCTCTCTCATTGCAGTTACCATGACGACCAAGGCCTTCCCTTGATTCTAACCTAAGGAGATTCTCCCCCCCTCCCCCTCCCCCCTTTCTCTCTATGGTGACCGACACAATATACAGGTCTGGGAGATAGCGTAGGCACACACACACACACATCATGCCCAAGAGTGGGAGGATCTTATCATATGAAACAAGGACCCCTGTGAGGCTGTGACGCATGTTCAGACCTGGAGGGGAAAGTGTGGTTAGAGACTTGGATGGAAGGGACAAGACTGGCATCTATACATAGCTCACAGGTGGGTTCACTAGAATTCCTTCCTTTGGAATGGTACAGAGGAATGTTTTGTTCTCCTACTCCCACTCTCTACTTTATAATGTAATTGAGCAGATTCTGAATGAACAATCAGCATATGTAACATTAAGTGGGAGTTTTGGATAACTGCACATCGCAGTGGATCATTTCCAAATATCAATTTATTCAGATAGGACATATGAATCACTAACTTCACTGAGACCTGAAAAATAACAATCCTGAATAGCTGCCGTGCAATCCATGATCATGAAAAGTTAGAAAGTTGAATACAAAAAGTACTTAGTCCTTGTAATTTAAGTTGACAGCGTGCTGGAAGTACTCTGGTTGTAAATGTAGGTTTGGATTGGTTTGTTGAGGAGCAGTGCCTTCTACTGACAGACTAAAATCAATGCAAGCACACTTTCTTTCCTGTAGATTTTAGATAGATAGTAGATACTCAATCTGCTGTTTTCTGGTAGTTTCCAGAGAAAATGATCATATTAGTTGCCACTAAAGCAAGTCAAATCAATTGATACTGAAAATATGTTTATTATTTTAAGGGGGAAGTCAACCAGTCCATGTGTGTCTCACTGAGGGCCATTGGGGCCAGACGCAGTGCTCAGTGGCAGATGGGTGACTACTGTAAATAGACTCCCTGAAGTATGCAAGTGCAAGACCACGCTGGCCCAGCACAGTGATAATCATCATAGATCTAGATAGATAGTAGATACTCAGTCTGCTCTGTTTTCTGGTGGTTTCCAGAGAAAAGAGAGGGATGGAATGTAGAGGAGGCAGGTGGGAGGAGCTATGAGAGGACAGTCTCATTGTAATGGCTTGAATGGAATAAATGGAATGGTATCAAACATCAAGCATATGGAAACCACATACTGTATTTGACTCCATTCCATCCAGGTCACTTAAAATAAGGTTTCCCAAACTCAGTCTTGCACCCCCCCCATCTTTTGGTCAAAGAGCAGATGTTGCCTTCATTAGTGCAGGATTTAGAACCTGGAGAAAAGCCATTGTAAAATTCACAGCACAACTGCCAAACCCACCGCCACTTTGTAACTAACAGCACACCAGCTAAATCCAATCAGTGCCCAGTTATCCAGCGCGTGGGGGAAACAGCGGCAAGGCATTGCTTGATGAAAATTGTTAGTTCGGTGCGACATGTAGCAAGACAGGAACAAGTCTTTAGAGGCCACACGGATGACAATGGGAATTGCAACTGATGTATTGTTGAGGCTCAATTTGCCCATATCTGGCTTACGTGGGCAGAGTCACTATGGTGCCTCAAACATGGCAGGAAAATACACAGGTGCACAGGCAATTGTGAGGAGGCAGCAGCCATTAGCCCTCTATGTGCATTGTTGAGCACACCTTGTAAATCTAAATCTGATAACACAGGCTGGCTGCTCAGCCTCCCCACTGATCCGGGATTCCCTTTCCTGGGTCCATCAGTTAGGTGTCCTCTATAGCCAGTCAGGAAAGTTTAAGAGCATTTTTTAATCAATTGCCACGTCCGAAGAAACACATCTGACTACCCTGAAACCCCTATGTCCAACAAGGTGGACTGTGCAGAATACTGCTATTAGAGCTGTGCTAGGGCAGTACGAGCGGGTACTAAGCAACCTAGAGGAGATGGAAAAAACTGCATCCAAGACAGCTTCAACTGCTAGTGGCTTATTTTGAGCACTTCAGCAAAGGCAAGACTGTGTTGGGCCTCACACTTGCCTATGCTGTTCTTGGAGAGCTTGAATGCCTAAACATTTCACTCCAGAAGAAAACTCAGGCTGTCTCTGGTATGCAGGCTGCAGTCGAGTGTGCGGTCATGGCTTAGGGCGCATCTCACGGGTGAGTTGGACGAGTCTCTCGATCAGTACCCTGAGCTAAATATAGATTATCTTTCAGTGCAGTTGCCCCTCATTTGCAACAAATACCCCTGTAGCAGCAGTGGAGAGGCAGCAGAGGTCCCCAGGAGGCTTCCAGTGGAGGTAGGGGGTTGTTTGACCAAGTTGAGGAGCTGATCAGAATTTTGTTTGTGGTGCCAGTGTCTTCATGTAAGGCTGAGAGGCATTTCAGTGCACTCCACAGGTTGAAGACTTGGCTACGGGCCAGCATGGGCCAAGAGAGACTGAACGGCGTAGTTGTCTGTAATGTACATAAAGACAGGCTGGACAGTCTCAAGAGGGAAAATATCTGCTAGCAATTTGTTTGATCCATTGAAACCCGCAAACATATGTTCGGTTCTTTTGTTCATTAGTTCAGTAGTGTGTATAGCAGTGGTTCTCAACCTTTTTAGGGTACTGGAACCCCTGCATATTTTGAGGCAAGGCAGGCAAGGTTTTAAGCGGTCCTCAGGGACCCCCACCCCCTTTATAATATATGTAAAGTTACTGGAAACCTTGTCGTACTGAATACGTTCATTACCCTTTTTTTATTTCACGGACCCCTTGCAATTACACCAGGGACCCTTAGGGGTCCACGGACCCCTGTTTAAGAACCCCTGGTGTATAGTATGATATTTGTTCTTTTGTTTAGTAGTTTTCAGTACATGAGAGTACACTTACTAATGATTTATTTTATGCTATTTTATTTAAAATGACATACTTTGTGTGACATGCTTGTCTATAGCTGTTTGGAGAGTTGAGGCACTGACTGAACAATAAACAAGTATTTTTGAAGGATATTTTGGTTGATTTGTTTGGGTTATTCATTGAAGTAGTTCTTTCGCTTTTAGAACTGTACTTATTTTGAGCGTTTTTTGTTCTTGTAAAGCTATTGTAGTAGACTCATGACTATATAAATGTATCAGAAAAAGTGAAATAAAAAGGTAAATTCAATACGGAGACCAACTTTGTGATGGTTCTCAATGGAGATTATTTTAGATGAGATTGCACCATGCTCATTGTATTTACGAAAACTGCACCCATACAGTGTACAGTACCATTGTCACCTACTGGCCTTTCTTGGTCTTGCTGGTTGTAAATACAACTACCTGCATACATACTGGACTGATAAGGAACACTGCTATAACTTATTATTATTAGTAGTAGTAGTAGTAGTAGAATGATTTAAATATTTAAACAAGTTGGGACAACCCCTCAGTTAACTACCTATCAATTATCCAGTAGTAGTAATTATGGTTCCTCAATATACATTTAACATATTACAACGTAGGCTGTGTGTTACAGCACTACTTTTGGTGTCCCCCTCTTGAGAAAATGTCATGTAATTGTCCCCTCCAAAGTTGATATCAGATTTTCGCCCCTGGTAAATTGTATTGTACCTGTGAGGCACGTTCTCAATAAGCAAGGCGCTAAAGCCTACCATTGACACGGCGTTACAGGACTGAATAATTTGAATATGTTTGGTGGAGCGCGTCTTTGGTAACCGGACAAGAGGTGCACTTTGGATATTGGGATGGATACAAGCCGAATGCAGTTTGCACTGTAGGTAGGACTATGTGAATTGTGAATATTGCAAAAGCCTCACGAGTAGACCATTTAGAAACATTTTATGCATAGGCTCCTTGTCTCACCCTGACCATAGTTTGCTTTGTATGTTTCTATGTTTTGTTTGGTCAGGGTGTGATCTGAGTGGGCATTCTATGTTACATGTCTAGTTTGTCTATTTCTATGTTTGGCCTGATATGGTTCTCAATCAGAGGCAGGTGTTAGTCATTGTCTCTGATTGGGAACCATATTTAGGTAGCCTGTTTGGTGTTGGGTTTTGTGGGTGATTGTTCCTGTCTCTGTGTTTGCACCAGATAGGGCTGTTTTCGGTTTTTCATATTTCTTGTTTTGTTAGTTTGTTCATGTGTAGTTGCTTTATTAAAGAACCATGAATAGTAACCACGCTGCATTTTGGTCCTCTCCTTCAGCGCAAGAAAACCGTTACACTCCTTGGCCAGGAATGGCCAGGATAATACATACACCTGATGCATTGCTGTCGAAACAAATTTCGTTTTCCCACTGAGGGCTTGTTATTTAATCACATGAAACGGATAACAAGCTATTGTTAAAAGGAAAATAAATGTTTCTAAAATATGGTCTCTGGCATCAGCTAATCTCTCGTCCATATGCCCATCATGGTACATATAACGTACATGAGGGTTTTTACGCACATCCAAAATAATAACAGGAGCTGGCTAAAATAATTTAGCTCTGGTAATTAAGATTTCAAAGCGGTTTCATGAGCCAAACCCTTTGTTTAATTTGATTAAAAACCAAGCATCCCCTCATTTCAATGAAGCCTCTTTTTTTTGGCCCTGCCAAATGCATTCGCCAATTAGTCAAGGCTATTGTGGAAAAAGTGGAAAAACAGTTTGTGTTTCTAAATACGTGGTTTAGGGGCACAAAAAGCACATCTATATCGTTCCATGTGCATATGGGCACTGTGTGTCACTGCTGGATAGGCGGCGCTTCAGCTGTCAAAATCCATTCCTTAATTAACGGGATACTTTGGGGTTTTGACAACGATACCCTTTATCTACTTCAGAGTCAGTTGAACCCTTGGATACCATTCATATGTCTCTGTGTCCAGAATGAGCCTGGTTGCTCTAGCTTTATTCCTAGGTTCCTGCCTTTCCAGGAAGATTTCTTAGCCACCATGCCTCTACATCTGCATTGCTTGCTGTTTGGGGTTTTAGGCTGGGTTTCTGTATATGCACGTTGTGACATCTGCTGATGTAAAAAGGGCTTTATAAATAAATAAATACATTAGACATTTGATTTGTAGAGCTGCTGGATAAAACAGAAGATTGAGAACCATTGCAGCATGGTGGGAGGATGAGGGCATGGAGGCAATGAATGAGGTGGAAGAAGACTGGAGTTTCTTCAGGAATTGGTGGACACAATCTATGACACTGAGGGGAGCAAACAGCATGGGTTACATAGTAAGTATTGCACAATATAATAACACATTATCAATGTTCCCTCTAAAAACTGCGCGCAACTCCCCTTCGACTGCCATGCATAAGACATATCAGCGAATGCAGAGAAACAGGAGATTGAACTTCAGTCAAGTTTCCCTCTTTAGATAACACTACCAACGTTGCGATCTACTGTGGGAATTGAGCTCGAATCAACGCAATATTAGCCAATTTAACATACTAAACGAACTATGCAATAGATGTTCTTGTAGGCACAGCGCATCGGAGTAGGATTCGATTGCATTGACAAGCAGCACAATTCACTCTACACAGACCGATGCACCATAGCCAATCAGAGCTGCAGTAAGCCTATATGCAAATTAAATAGCCATATATGGATCTGTGCCAATCTGTTTACTGCACGAGCAGTCGCCAGTAGGTGCGCTTGTTTCGAGAACAAAGGCAAGAACTGCATGTAGCCACCTGTTCATATTCTTTGGTAGTTTGTGAATTATTCGCCCAGTTATATAGCTAATTTCTTGTCAACAATGGGGGTGGTTGCTTCCTACAAAAGCACAAAATGTGTTGATTTCTAGCCAACATTTTCAGTCACCTCCTTGTTTGAAAGGACAAGGGGCTAAACAGGTTAATGTCGAGCCCTGCATGTTTTTTCAAAAGTCTCATGGAATGTAGGCCTACATTGAACAACACATTTGCTGCTACTGCAAGTTGAACGATCTACTTCCATGTTAAAATGTTCTGGAATGCATTTTTCTATATTGTTTTTGGTGGTAGTCTACTCTGGTAAACGCACATTATGATACAATACGGACATATTCAATCAATCCCTATACCAGTCTGCTGTTCCCACATGCTTCAAGAGGGCCACCATTGTTCCTGTTCCCAAGAAAGCTAAGGTAACTGAGCTAAACGACTAAACGACTGAGCTAAACGTAGCACTCACTTCCGTCATCATGAAGTGCTTTGAGAGACTAGTCAAGGACCATATCACCTCCACCCTACCTGACACCCTAGACCCACTCCAATTTGCTTACCGCCCAAATAGGTCCACAGACGATGCAATCTCAACCACACTGCACACTGCCCTAACCCACCTGGACAAGAGGAATACCTATGTGAGAATGCTGTTCATCGACTACAGCTCGGCATTCAATACCATAGTACCCTCCAAGCTCGTCATCAAGCTCGAGACCCTGGGTCTCGACCCCGCCCTGTGCAACTGGGTACTGGACTTCCTGACGGGCCGCCCACAGGTGGTGAGGGTAGGCAACAACATCTCCTCCCGCTGATCCTCAACACGGGGCCCCACAAGGGTGCGTTCTGAGCCCTCTCCTGTACTCCCTGTTCACCCACGACTGCGTGGCCATGCACGCCTCCAACTCAATCATCAAGTTTGCGGACGACACAACAGTGGTAGGCTTGATTACCAACAACGACGAGACGGCCTACAGGGAGGAGGTGAGGGCCCCGGAGTGTGGTGTCAGGAAAATAACCTCACACTCAACGTCAACAAAACTAAGGAGATGATTGTGGACTTCAGGAAACAGCAGAGGGAACACCCCCTATCCACATCGATGGATCAGTAGTGGAGAGGGTAGCAAGTTTTAAGTTCCTCGGCATACACATCACAGACAAACTGAATTGGTCCACTCACACTGACAGCGTCGTGAAGAAGGCGCAGCAGCGCCTCTTCAACCTCAGGAGGCTGAAGAAATTCGGCTTGTCACCAAAAGCACTCACAAACTTCTACAGATGCACAATCGAGAGCATCCTGGCGGGCTGTATCACCGCCTGGTACGGCAACTGCTCCGCCCTCAACCGTAAGGCTCTCCAGAGGGTAGTGAGGTCTGCACAACGCATCACCGGGGCAAACTACCTGCCCTCCAGGACACCTACACCACCCGATGTTACAGGAAGGCCATAAAGATCATCAAGGACATCAACCACCCGAACCACTGCCTGTTCACCCCGCTATCATCCAGAAGGCGAGGTCAGTACAGGTGCATCAAAGCTGGGACCGAGAGACTGAAAAACAGCTTCTATCTCAAGGCCATCAGACTGTTAAACAGCAATCACTAACATTGAGTGGCTGCTGCCAACACACTGTCATTGACACTGACCCAACTCCAGCCACTTTAATAATGGGAATTGATGGGAAATGATGTAAATATATCACTAGCCACTTTAAACAATGCTACCTTATATAATGTTACTTACCCTACACTATTCATCTCATATGCATATGTATATACTGTACTCTAGATCATCGACTGCATTCTTATGTCACTAGCCACTTTAACTATGCCACTTTGTTTACTTTGTCTACATACTCATCTCATATGTATATACTGTACTCGATACCATCTACTGTATGCTGCTCTGTACCATCACTCATTCATATATCCTTATGTACATATTCCTTATCCCCTTACACTGTGTATAAGACAGTAGTTTTGGAATTGTTAGTTAGATT
Source organism: Oncorhynchus nerka (assembly GCF_034236695.1). NCBI lineage: Eukaryota > Metazoa > Chordata > Actinopteri > Salmoniformes > Salmonidae > Oncorhynchus > Oncorhynchus nerka. Next base: position 35,482,681 of record NC_088403.1, read on the forward strand.
ACTTGTTGGTTATCACTGCATTGTCGGAACTAGAAGCACAAGCATTTCGCTACACTCGCATTAACATCTGCTAACCATGTGTATGTGACAAATAAAATTAGATTTGATTTGATTTGAATAGCCACAGTAGCCTAATTCACCATTGTTAAAACTAACAAAGCGGGTACAGCAATTCACAGGGAACATTACACATAACATAAACTTGATGCCAAGATTCAAAGATGGATCAATAAAAACATTGCAAAATACTGTCTTTTGTATAATATAAATGCAACAGGCAACAATTTCAAAGGTTTTACAGTTCATATAAAAGGAAATGAGTCATCTTAAATAAAATGATTAGGCCCTAATCTATGAATTTCACATGACTGGAGATAGCACCCCAAAAGTGCTCAATGGATGACCTGTATACAGGCAATGGAAGAACTGGGACATTTTCAGCTTCCAGGAATTGTGTACAGATCCTTCCCGAAATGAGGCCGTGCATTATCATGTTGAAACAAAGTGATGGCAGGGGATGAATGCCACGAGAATGGGCCTCAGGATCTCGTCATGGTATCTCTGTGAATTCACATTTTTGAATGCGAAAACCTGAACATGTTGTTGCTGCTGTGGTATCATTTTGGTATTGTTTTTTCAAATTCTGCCCTCTAGAGGAAACACATGGAACTTCGAAATCTGCAATAAATACACTTTGCACTTTAAAGACTTTTCTTTGCTGTTACAGTAAATTTAACCAAATCAATGTAAGGACACAAGGGCATGCTACTTTAAAATATGGCTAGTTATTATTAGCCTGGTTCTGTATGGAATGCAGGCACATTATGGGACACAGTTTTCCAAATAATTGATAATGACCTGGCCTATCTAAAATAAAAAATTGGTGTGACCCAATTGTATGCTGGTGCCACCACTGAAAGAGTTGGTAGCAGTACCAGTGCCACCAGTGGAAAAGTGTAGAACCCTGCACACAGCTATTAATATAACGCATTGTCATCCCTACTGCCTCTGATCAGACGGGCTCACTAAACACAAATACTGTGTTTGTAAACTGTCTGAATGTTGACGTTTTCGTAAATTAAAAACAAGAACATTGTGCGGTCTTCTTTGCTTAATATAAGGAATTTGATTTATAGCATTTACTTCAAGTATGAGTTCAGTATTTTTCAACCACTGTACTTAAGTACATTTAAAACCATATACTTTGACTTTTCCACAAGATGTGTTTTACTAGGTAGCTTTCACTTGAGTAATTTTCTATTAGTATAAGTAACGTTTCTTTACTGTTACTCAAGTATGACAATTGAGTACTTTTTTCACCACTGCTTTTACACATGGGTGAAACTGAAATGTTAGTTTAATGTCGCAGGTGAATAAATAATTACAAGTATTATGTAACAAATCTGGAAATACAGAATATGCCTCGTCTGAATTCTACAATATTTTTTCATTACAGGTGAATGCAAAAATCAACATTCCATCAGAGGTATTTTATGAAGAACACTATATACACCTTTAAATATCACTTGCAAGAGGCCAGTCAAATAACTCTGTGGCCTTATGTCATCACCTTTAATGACGATGTACTTATGCGTGACATGCACAGGCAGTCCCTTTGTCTACACCCTGGCACCCTAAAACTCAGAATTGGACAGTGAGGATACAGTTATAATTTCTACACATTCCACAACTATGAGGGTGAAACCATGGTATGGGTTCTTTCAGCACCTATATTCCTATATGACACCTCACACTAGTCACCTGCACCTGAGGGGCAAGAGGTCATTTTCATTTTATGGAGTTAACTGAAACGAATGCTTTGACTAAAAAGAAAACTCCTTACAGAGACAGGCCCTATGTGTAATGTTACTCAGCTGATATGTACAGGTATGCAAGTTTTTAAGCCTGATTTTAATCCTCATCTTAAATTAACCAAGAGGTCAAAGGAATACTCACCTGAGACTAAATTTAAACACTCACTTACTCACTTCTTAACAGTCCAGATCATAGCAAAGTAAGTAATTCAGAAAACTATTTGTTCTGGAATGGGCCCAGGCCGTTGCCAATCTCCTACTCCAGGGATAGGCAACACTGGTCCTGGAGTGCCACAGGCACTATATTTTGTATTTATTTATCCGACCTGGAAACCTAGGCCGGTTTTAATTTAGGCAAACACTGAACTGGGCCCGGTTTCCCAAAAGCATCTTAAAGCTAAATTCTTTGTTAGAACCACAGGATCAATAAGTAGCTAAATTTCGTGCCTATTTGGGATTAAATCCTGCAGTACCTCCGGGCACTCAGGAACAGTTTCCTACCCCTGCCCAACTCCTAGACCCAGACCTCACGCCAACTCAAATAAATGACAAATCTGAGTCAAAGGAATTTGGGGATTATCAATAAATATCCTGACAGTTGTGTGCTTTCAAGAGAAGTCAGAGGACTCACTAACAGCCTTAAATGGAGAAGACTTGTCTGTGATCAGACACTCACACTGAAATCTGGGACTTCAGAAAGTGGGTTGGTGGTAGTTAATAAAGTTGTATGCTTTAAATGCAAAGTGACAGACAGTCAGAGAAAATGGAAAGTGCTGATAATTCCAATGTTGCCGTAAATTGATTTGTGGGTACTCACCTTGTAAATCCTCGGTGTTCTATGAGTTTCACGCCCTAAAGATCCCATGTCTGGGTATTCCTTATGACAAAGACAACGGGGACATGATGCTATGCATTCTACAGTACCTGAGATGGAGAATGGGATATTACATGGTTGTATAACAATGCTTTGTCAATACGAAAAATAAAAAGACTTACCACTAACTGTAATAAAATATGTCACTTTTAATAAAAACTGAACAAAATAACAAAACGATGTTAAAATAACTTGCATCTATAACACTACCACACATTATGCATCACACACTTCATACAGTATAAGCAGCCAGACAACAGCAACTATTTACATGACAATATTGTTACACCAGAGGCACACCAGGGGTCAGTTTTCATGCCACACGTATATCAGTAACACACAGGGGGGCACACAATGCCTTCCAGCAGATGCTCATCATAAGAGGATATATGACAGTAGGTTCTGTTAGATTAGAAAATAAGAGATGAGGACGGCTATTCAACGCTGGTGTAGATGACTTCTGAGCATCTGTTGAATGGCATAGGGCACCCTTTAATAAGCATACATTTTTTAAGGGATATTGCCATTAGTTCTCCATTGCAATGACATGTAAATGTAAATCATGATATGAAAACCATGTCATATTCATTTAGTTATTGACCGTAGATAGACTCATTTATGGGTCTATTGCCTTTTACTCACAGGAAATAACTACTTGAGTGACAGTACATCAAATTTACTGTATGAACATTAGGATTAAAATTGTAGGATTACATGCAGACATACAGATTAGGTCAAGTGAAAGCCATTCGTTTTTTTTGTTGTCTTAATTCCACCCACTTCAGAGCATTAGTGGTAACTACTATTAGCAGCACAGCTTGCTGGAATTGAGGTAGTTACTAGATGACCTCACCACTCAATTCAGAATTTCTTCAGTGCCTAATTAACATTATTTGCTTACTGAAATGGTCAATTAACAAATGACTAAATAAATCACTATGGATGTGTGGCATTCACAAGCTTACAGCATTATACCTATGTACACGATAAATCAACACTCGTAGAAGCAAAATGATTGAATCGTTAGAAGCGTAACTAACACTCACAGTGATAACGAGTAAACAAAAAAAACAGATTTTCAGTAAATCATTGTTTTGTTATGGCTTTTCATAGTAGTCGGTACTTTGAATTGTAGAAGCATTTCACATTCAACAGACAAAATAAATAAAACACACAGGTTTTACAATACAAAACATATCATTTGGTCCATTTTGATAATAATACCTTACTATGATTGGCATATATGTTTAGGACAATAAATAGTTTGAAAGTGAAAAGACAATCTTAACTGTTTAAAAATGCATTTAAATCAAGATGGAGAGAGTTTCATTTCACCCATATTGCTGATCGTGCGACTTGAAGTGCAATTACTAAAGAAAGTATGGGGACAATAATATTCAATCCATGAAATAGAATTGGCATTTTTCATACCAGTCAAAAATGTTACCCTAAAAAGAAAATCCATTTGGGCGCAGAGACTTAAAATGTTTGCACTTAAGTCAAAAGAACAAACAATCCAGTCATGTGATTGGTCTGTCCTTCTCTATTATAATGAGATGGGGGGGTGGGATAATATGGACACTCAGCTATCAGATAGTATCGTTAGCGTAGATAGCTACCACATATGCACATATTCTGAGTATTACAAGACGACTGTCATTTCCTGAAGTGGATATAAGCTATAGACATACCAACACATTGCAAATCATGTCTATTCTTAGGTCGACAACGCTTCAAAACCCAAGGATCAGAAATACATGTAATTCTCCCAGGAGTATTTGCAACCTTACGGAATGTACAGAATTAAAAGGTAACTGATCTTATAACCATTGAAGCAAAGACGTCAGCTCTTCTTCTCTGTGTTATGTACATAATTCCCACCTTTCAATACACAGCAAGGGAATAGTAGTGAATCAAATGCCCAATAATAATAATAAATCAAATATTCATAGCGCTATTTACACTAGATAGTTCATAAATGCTTAGAACTTAGGGAAGAATTGTCTGTGATGGAAGACTTAAGATAATATTTCCGCCTCGTATAATTGCAAATTGACAGGTACAGTATATAGCCTAAACTATCTTGACCTAATGCAAGGAATTTTAAATCAAAAATACTTTGTTACTCAAAGGCCAAAGCAAAATCACAAATCATTATATTGTAATATCAGCCAATCAATATGTATGGGTCTACAAGACATGGCAATCGTATTTCTATGAAATGAGACTGGCAAAATGCTAAGCATTGCTGGTAAACCTAGCTCATACACTATTATTGGTCATTTATAAATACTGTAATATTGCCTTTATCTCCCAAAGTATATCAACATCCTTGAAGTTGATAAAACACAAATATGACCAAAAGAATGAATCAGATGAACAAATTGAATGCAAACATACATCTCAACTACACCAACAAAGCACTACTAGATTAACTATAGCCTAATGTAGTATTTAAAAAATAAAAAAAAATTGACGGATGATTCTGAGAGGTGGACGCTCTGAACCTGCCATTTATGGGTAAGAACAGGAAGTAGGAAGTGGTGGACAGGAAGATCCCGCTCTGTGGGTTGACTGAGCGCGCGCCCTGTAAAATAATGGTATCTTGGAGCTCTTCTGGAGGCCAATGGCTGACAGTAGGCGGATGGATATGGGGAGTCTGTTGAAGTTAGTCGGAGAAGAGGCTGGCGAAGGACTGGCGCAGGCTGCGGATGGTCTCTGCCTTGGCCTCATCGTCCGTGGCGTTCCCTTTCAGGGTCTCAGTGAAGGTGTTGGTGAGCGACTGGGATTTGCTGCAAGGAGCGAAAGTGAGAGTGAGGCTGAGGCCTGAGGGACATGCAACATGGAGAAGGTGGATGTATCTGCGTGCATTCATGCATGCACATGTGTGAAGAGGGGCGAGGGCATCGTATTCTGCCAACTTCGCCACTGCACAGTTTGATCAACAGAGGCTGGCCAACGACACACACAATAGGGAATAAACTAGTGCACTTTGCTCTCTAAGGCCAACAACATTTTTACAAAGGAGCTTAATGTCTTAGAAGACACATGTTAATGTTTATTATAGCAAAGCCAACGACATGGACAGAAATACAGTCAAACTTTAGATGTGTATCCGAGCCAGGAGGCAAACTGAGGAATGGTTGTGGAGAAATCTAGTTGCAAATTGCCCAACCGACAACCCCTTTGCCATGTACAGCCAATCCATGTTGAACTAGGGAGGAGTTACGAGAGAATCAAAACTAGAGGTAGTTTCACTTTTATCACATATTATTTTCTGAAGAGGTGACTGGAGCTGAGCATCCTGTAAATGCAGGCCATTATTAACAGCCATTAAACAGGAACAAAAGTTGGCATGTCAGAGATTATAGTAGAGTATTTTAGTAAACAAGAAGAGTCGAGCTACAGGAGCATGTACGGTAAAATCTTTATACAATGTCTCCATCTAGCAGCCGTTTGTGGCATCTGCACAGATCTGCTCTGCAAGTAGATACATTCCTAGTACTCACCGAGAAGGTTTTAATGATCAGACAGTTTAAGGTTTTCACAGAACTTTCACTAGAGATCCTAAGCAATAAGGCCCGAGGAGGTGTGGTATATGGCCAATATAAGACGTTATAAACTGGGTGGTTCGAGCCCTGAATGCTGATTGGCTGAAAGATGTGGTACATCGCATTGTATACCATGAGTATGACAAAATATGAATTTTTACTGTTGTAATTATGTTGGTAACCAGTTTATAATAGTAAAAAGGCACTTTGGGGGTTGATGGTATATGGCCAACATACCACGGCTAAGGGCTGTATCCAGGCACTCCGCGTTGAGTCGTGCGTAAGAACAGGCAGTCATGGTATATTGGCCATATAACACACCCCCTTATGCCTTAATTATACTCTTCTGTTGAGTTAGTATTAGTATTACACACCCGTGTAAACATCAGCCTTGATCATGGAAATGAGATTTGAGGCATTTGATCACTTACTTCAGTTGAGGAGGTTGTTTCTGGGAGCCAGGGCCGGTGGCGGCGGGAGGTGGGATGGGTCCTGGCTGGAAGGCCTGGCTGGGAGAGGTGTTAGCTGAGCGGGCTCGCTGAGGAGAACCCTGAGCTGACTGGGAGGGAGAACCAGAGCCAGAGCGATGCCCACCTGCAGTGCGAACACACACTCATGTTTCGTCTGAGACACTCAAGGCACTACTATGTGTATTTCTCAACACTTATCATAATATTCATATTCACCACAACAGCAATCAATTGTTGTAGTAATCAAACTGGTGATAAGATGTCGATGGAGGTCTCTTTACCTTGGGCCCTTCTTGGCTGGGTCGTCTGTGGCTGTGAAATGAAAAGCATTGAAAATGGACAGTAATAGTGCATGATGCATGGTTGGTTTGATATACTCCCTACACAAGGGCTTATTTGAAGCAATTGTTCATTACTTCTGAGATCGAATCTACATAATCAATTCAAATACAAATCCATAGTGTTACACTCTGGAGAAGAGGTGAAAGAGATTTACCTTCACAGCACTGGGCTGTGGTGTGTTGATACCGAGCAGCACGCTACACATCTTATTGATCACTAGATCAGTGATCAGCTGCCTGTCCTCTTCCACGTGCTCACCAATCAGAGGCATGGAACTGTCCATCACCTTGATGACACAGGAGAGGTACACCAATCAGAGTGAAGAACAACACGGACAGTTTAAGCAGGGATTCTGGACTGAGTCAATGCAAGTAAATGGGAAATTCACTGTAAATCCATTTAACATGATTGACTTCATTCTTGCCACTAGAGAGCAGTATTGTACATCTTATTTGAGTAGCTAGGCCTAATGAAGATGATGGTGAGGGGGTGAAACCATTACAGTTTTGATGTTAGAGCACAATGATTAAAGGAGTCTATTGACCGCTGAAATGTGTATACAGTAATATAGGCATAAACATGAGACTTGTGACTTCCCCCATATTATTACGGTCATTATTTTAGTACATTTAGTACTTATTTCATAACTTATGGGTGGACACTGGATGTCAGGACATGGCACGGCCACATAGATAATTGACTCAACACCGTAGCATTTCAACTCACAATACATGTGCTTTGTTTGAAACCATCTCCGCAAAGCAGGTGGCTCTCCATCGATCCAACAGCCATGCTTTCCTCCGCATGAGAGGGTTGTGCCAATGCCGCACCAAATGAGAACCAAAACAAACAGAGGAAAGTGTGTCTCACAGGCTGAGGGAGAGAACGGAGGGAACACTTTGCCAGCAGAATGCATGTGTTGTGTCCCCAGAGCGGTATCAGGCCGCTGCACGCATTGTGGCCAGAGCACACTGTAAACAGACAGAAGTCCTTTCATCCATGTGCCCCTTGTACACAGGCAAGTGTCTGTGTGTGTGTGTGTGTGCGCAGCTGGGAGATGGGTAGAAGGAAGAGAACTGGGCGGGTGATGTGCCTGTTGGTGTTGCCCCTTTTTCATAACCAGTGGTGTAAAGTACTTAAGTAAAAATATTTGAAAGTACTACTTAAGTATTTTTTTTGGGTATCTGTAATTTACTTTACTAATTATATTTTTTACAACTTTTACTTCACCACATTCCTAAAGAAAAGTATGTACTTTTTACTCCATACATTTTCCCTGTCACCCAAAAGTATTTGTTACATTTTGGATGCTTAGCGGAATAGGAAAATGGTCTAATTCCCACACTTATCAAGAGAACATCCCTGGTCATCCCCACTGCCTCTGATCTGACAGACTAAACACATGCTTTGTTTGTAAATGATGTCTAAGTGTTGGAGTGTACCCCTGGCTATCTGGAGTACCCCTGGCTATCTGTAAACAAAACAAAAACAAGACAATTACGAGGTCTGGTTTACTTTTGAGACTTAAGTATATTTAAAACCAAATACTTTTAGACTTTTACTCAAGTATGACAATTGGGTACTTTTTCCACCTCTGGACATAACCATAAGGGACTGGGACTGATTGAGCCCTGGAGGACTGGCAGCTGCAGCCGGGACCCACTACAAGCCAGGAGCCACTTCAAACGTGGTGCAGTGGCAGCCAGAGTACCGGTTACACCCTGGTGATTTATTGGGATATAGACTCATCTAGCAGATGACAAGGCTGCAGTTAGTTGCCCTTTAGTATTAGAACATGGAGAGGTGTTGTTTTTCTCCTCTTTTATTGGGCTGCACAATGTTCTTTCCTGCTGCTGGTCTGGACACTGTGTTCTGGAATGGAAAGATTAAGGGTTGGAAATGGTGAACTCTGTATTCGGCCGGACAATACAGAAACTCCAAAGAGGCTATTGTTGTTTGTTTACGTTAGCTAAGAGATTTCTATGATAGTGTGCAACATTTTGTATGTGAAATGGCAAGTGCCAGATGTACGCCTAAGTATGTGTGCCAAAATTCTCACACAGATGTTGTTGAACTATCCATGCAAACGATTTTCCGTTGAATACTGCTAGTAATACATGGAACGTATATAGCACGTTAAGGACCCAAAGTCGCTTTACAATTATAGAAACGAAAAACAACAACAAAACAGGAGTCAAATCAAAACATCAGACTAAACATTAATAAATGGATCAGTGTATGAGGAGGGTTGGGATCTGGATATGAAGCAGGTTTGGGTAAGTGGTAGGGTAAGGCTTAGGTACTGCTCAGAATGGTGAAGAGAGGAGTGTCTTAGTAGTGTATTTCTTTGCTTGTATATGTGCTGGGGGGTAGGCCTTGCCAAAGAGGTGGGTCTTTAGGAGGGCCTGAAAGATAGGGATGGACTCCGAGTCACAGATGGCTGGAGGCTGGAGCAACCCTGGAGAAGCCCCTGTCGCCAAAGTGCTGTCAGGACTTAGTGTTGGTGAGGAGATGGGCTGCAGAGTTTTTGAACCATTTAGAGCTTATGGAGGGAGCTTGATTTGATGCCGGAGGGTAGTGAGATGCAGTAGTTAAGAAGGGAGGAGATGAATGCATGTATGAGGGTTTCAGTGGCAGGACGGGAGAAGAACGACCTGACCGTGGCAATGTTTCAGAGGTGGAAGAATGAGGTTTAAACAGTCTGTCTTATGTGGTATTCAAATGAAAGGGTGGAGTCCAGGATGACGCCAAGGTTTTGTGCATGGAGGGAGAGAGAGACAGTGGTGTCGTCAATGGTGAGGGTGAGGTTGCCAGCTTTGGTGAGGGTGGAGAAGTTCTGTTTTATCACTGTTGAGCCTAAGGAAGTTTTGTTTTTATTGTAGAGAGGCAGGATTCAATGTTCGTCAGAGGTGGGTTGAGGAGGGATTTGGTGCCGAGGTAGATCTGGGTGTCATCGGCGTGGAAGTCAAGGTTGACGTGACGGTGGATCTGACCAAGAGGGAGGATGTAGATGAGTAAGGAACCCAGCACAGAGCCCTTGGGAACACCCTGTATAACTGCAGCTGAGTCTGAGGTGTGGCCATTGAGGGAGATGTGGGTCCGGTTTGTAAGGCATGATTGTAGCCAGGCGGCACTCCAGTCAAGGAGAATCAGGATGTTGAGGGCACCAGCATCAGCAGAGATGAGGTCATTGATAACTTTGAGGAGTGCAGTTTCAATACTGTGGAGGGGCAGAAACCAGACTAGAGAGACTCAAACAGGTTGTTGATTGGCAGGTGGGTTTGTAATTGGGAGGCAACTGTAGGTTCTGGAGTCTTGGCAAGAAAGGAGAGGTTGGAAATGGGGTGGAAGCATTTGAGGAGGGTAGTGTCCAGTCCTGTCTTTTTTAAGATTGGGGTGACTGCAGATGTTTTGTAGTTGTATGGGACAGTTCTGTTAGCGAGGGAGAGATTGACAATGTGTGTGATATATGGACAGACAACAGGAAGGCAGGATTTGATGAGAACAGTGGGGAGATGATCCATGGAGCAAGTTGTACACTTGGAATACATGGGTTTTGACAAGTTTTTAGATATAAGGAGTCAAATAGGGCCAATTTGGAGAGCCAGGTTTCAGGTGTGACTGTTGGGAGGTTGACAGGGAGAGGGGTGGCTGAGGGAGATTGATCAGTCAGTAATGAGTTGATTTTGGTGATCTTGTCCTTGAAAACCTGAAAGAAGGAGTTGCAGAGTTCAGTGGAGGGAGTAGAGAAGGTGTCATCACAGGGCTGAAGTAGTTTGAGAAGTAGGTGGCCCTGGCATCACGGAGGGCATCTCTGTAGGTGGAGAGGTGTAGTTTGTAGGCTTCAGCGTGGACAGTGAGGCCAGACTTCCTGCTCAGGCACTCCAGACAGCAGCCAGCTTGCTTGACAGGGCATGAACCTCAGGGGTAAACCAAGGGGAAGAGGAGACCGGTTTAGTTTAGAGGGGGGCCAGAGAGTTGAGGGAGTCAGATAGAGTAGTATTGAATTGGGCAGCTAGTTCATTAGGTGAGTTGGGGGCGTGGTCAAGGGGCAGGGCAGGGTAGATGGCATCAGAGTTGGAGGGGGTCAACAACTTTGATGTTCAGTGTTGTGAGTATGAGGTAAGTGAGAAATTAAGGATCGTGTGGTCAGACAGTGGGAACAGGGAGGGCGAAATATGAGTTAGGTTGAGGCCAACAGAGCAGACGAGGTCAAGTATGTGTCCATTGATGTGAGTTGGAAAATTTACATCTTGGGTAATATTGAAACAGTCCAGAACAGCAATAAAAACGGGGACAAGTTCTTAGTTTGATGAGTCCACATGAATATTCATATCACTAAGCAACATTAAGTGGGGGGGTTGTAAGCAATGTATTCAAATGAGAGACAGTAGGGCAAGACAGTTCAGTCCTTCACAGACAGTAGGGCGAGACAGTTCAGTCCTTCACAGACAGTAGGGCGAGACAGTTCAGTCCTTCACAGACAGTAGGGCGAGACAGTTCAGTGCTTAAGAGACAGTAGGGCGAGACAGTTCAGTCCTTTACAGACAGTAGGGCGAGACAGTTCAGTCCTTTACATACCTTAAGGAAACATTTTGACATTCGCCATATGGTTAGTGAGAAAGTCCACATTGCAAATGTACGGTCCCTTCCTAGACGTCCGACAACGTTTCTAAAGTTCGCGGACGGCGTCGGGCCATGCAGCAGGGCCGGGTCTTCCAGGAAGTCATCAAACGAACTCTCGGACATTCAGTTTCTGTTTTATAAATTTTTCCAATTTTGGTCATTTTTCCGCTCTCCCGGTAAATCCCACAAGAGGGCAAATGGAATCATATTGCAAACGTACAAAACATCACCAATCACGACGTGGCCTTCTCTCCTAAACGGAAAAGATTTCAAAGACGAAACTTGGTGAGCATAGGTTTGGCATAATGGGCAGTTGGCCCCGAACAAGATGGCGTCTAGGCCTCAACGGTTTTTGAGTTATGGCCATTTTTCTGGGATTAAAGGTAAAAAATGAAAATAGAAAAATGTTCCGCTTCACGTCCAAGTAAATGAACCTACGGTGTCAATAAAAAAGAACCAGCCATTTATCTATCGTAATTTAAGAGAAATCGTACAATGTCAATTTTTTAAAGTTACAGATCCAGTTGCAGCGTGTTCAGACAAATCTTTTTGAATTGTGTTTCCGAGCAATGCGAGATTTCTGTGATTCTGAAATAACACACACTCATTCAACCCTCTGCAAATAAGTCAGTTCTTAACATAAAGACTTAAAACTCGATATTCTATAAGTGCCTACCCCAAGGAGGATATGTGTTCACTTTCAGCTTCCTGTGTAATGGACGGTGACTTATGTTTAAACAGTACCATCACCAAAATGACATTCTGAAATCAACACCAATGAGCGATGGAGAGGAACCAGAAACACTGCCCGGCCATCACATTTCTGCAGTATTTTTGAGCATGACAAATTCTTGATGATAAATGCCCATTAAAACATGTTGCAAACTCACAGTGCATTTGCAATATGATTCAACAGTGAAAAACATCACCAAATGATGTTTTTCAAAAACTTATCACCCCCTTAAAGTGCTTTCTGGACCGTTTTTTGAAATTCTTTCGATTTCTTTAAAAAAATCTTGGGTCTTGACTTGTGTTACATTTGCAATATGAAAAATCACGGTGGAACGCACTCGCCATCTGTTGGATTCTTGGAGTGTTACACTTGGCATTTGCCATATGGCATTTGCAATAAACTTTGAATGAAACAACGCCGAATTGAGTGGTATTGGACACCGTGTATGTTTCGTACGGTGCCAATGACTTCCCATTCATTTTTGTCCATTTCAGAGGGGTGTTCCCTTACAGACAGTAGGGTGAGACAGTTCAGTCATTTACAGACAGTAGGGAGAGACAGTTCAGTCATTTATAGACGGTAGGTTATTTCAATTTTAGAGTTGTACAGTACAGCGAGGCCACCACCACCAGTGGAGCGGAGGTGACACAGGTAGCCATAACCAGCGGGAGTAGCTTGGTTAAGAGAAAATAAATCACCAGTGTGTTGCCAAGTTTCAGTTAGGAGGAGCTTGTTGTCAGATATAAGATTTATTTCAGCTTTTATTTCTTTCATCAGTGGGTCAGAAGTTAACACACTCAATTAGTATTTTGGTAGCATTGCCTTTAAATTGTTTAACTTGGGTTAAACGTTTTGGGTAGCCTTCCACAAGCCTCCCACAATGAATTGGGTGAATTTTTGGGGGGGATTGATTTGCACTTTTCGCACCAAAGTACGTTCATCTCTAGGAGACAGGCTGCGTGGTCCCATGGTGTTTATACTTGCGTACTATTGTTTGTACAGATGAACGTGGTACCTTCAGGCGTTTGGAAATTTCTCCCAAGGATGAACCAGAATTGTGGAGGTCTACAATTTATTTTCTGAAGTCTTGGCTGATTTCTTTTGATTATCCCATAATGTCAAGCAAAGAGGCAAAGAGTTTGAAGGTAGGCCTTGAAATACATCCACAGGTACACACCCAAATGACTCAAATGATGTCAATTTGCCTATCAGAAGCTTCTAAAGCCATGACAATTTTCTGGAATTTTCCAAGTCAACTTACTGTATGTAAACTTCTGACCCACTGGAATTGTGATACAGTGAATGATAAGTGAAATAATCTGCCTGTCAACAATTGTTGGAAAAATTACTCCCACATAAGTGTAAACTTCTGACATCAACTATATATACAGTGCCTTGCGAAAGTATTCGGCCCCCTTGAACTTTGCGACCTTTTGCCACATTTCAGGCTTCAAACATAAAGATATAAAACTGTATTTTTTTGTGAAGAATCAACAACAAGTGGGACACAATCATGAAGTGGAACGACATTTATTGGATATTTCAAACTTTTTTAACAAATCAAAAACTGAAAAATTGGGCGTGCAAAATTATTCAGACCCTTTACTTTCAGTGCAGCAAACTCTCTCCAGAAGTTCAGTGAGGATCTCTGAATGATCCAATGTTGACCTAAATGACTAATGATGATAAATACAATCCACCTGTGTGTAATCAAGTCTCCGTATAAATGCACCTGCACTGTGATCGTCTCAGAGGTCCGTTAAAAGCGCAGAGAGAGAGAGAGAGAAAGTGAATTAGATAGTAGCTAGCTAGCTAGTTAGTTATACCTACGTAGCTTTCAAGGTTAGTTGACTTTTCTCAAAACAAACCTCATTGTGGCAAGCTACTTCGTGTCCCTCACGCTAGCCTTCAAGGCCAAATACAGTTCAGAAACATCAATATTAAAAAATTGATATGGTCAGCATTGTAGGCCATTTCTCCCATCTTGCTGCAGCTTTAGCTCATCTCAAAATAAGATAAATACTGTGAAAACCAGTGTGCCACAAATTTTCTAAAATGTTTTGTCACCAGTGGTTGTTTTAATTTGTTTTTGTCCTCGCACACTGTTGCTCCAACGGCACTAATCTGGTGAGCTTCATTGGAGCACCGCCCAAGCAAGGCATTTGATTGGTTTGATGTGTTATGAGGCATCACTGATTTACAATGGGTTCTGACCTCTCTTTAGCAGGTTTCTGCCATGGAACCTCCCCAGGCTTCCTGGAATAGCCATAGATGCAGACTAGAAATATTTTTTTGCCATTTCCTGCCATTCCCTCTTGCACACAACAAGCTTCCATTCCCGTCACAAGGGGATTTATGGCTGATTTCAGATGAAATTGTCAACCCTGTGACTTTATTTGGTACTTAATAGGCTCTTACTATAGTAATTTCTGTATTTAACCTCGAGATCTGAATGCATGTCTTTATGAAATTGTTCTTGCTCAGAGACAAAATGTTAAAAACATGTTTTACACAACTCAAAAGGCACCAAATTAGTGGAATGACCCACATGTTGAGATCAATACCAGTGGATTCTATATGAAGCGAATGTAAACAGCCATTACTTTTCATTAATGGGAGGTGTCACCATGTGTAATGTCTGTCTGGAACACAAACAAGTTTCCACTGCCAGGGACATGCAATATTACTATGTTCCCATTCACACTAATTAAATTCCACCAAGTGGAGGGGTGTGTGTAATTTGGAGGAATTTAATTTGGTGCCATTATCAACGGTGACTGGTGGTTAAGGACCTTGTTCAAGGGCACAGAGAGATTTTTCACTTTTTTTTGCCTCTGGGATTCAAACTAGCTACCTTTCAGTTACTGGCAAAATGCTCTAACCGCCAGGTTACCTGCCGCCACAGTGTGTGTGTGTGTGTGTGTGTGTGTAGAACTCTCCTTGTCAACATCGTTACGTGACTGTGTCACTGCTGCGGTCCCTGTCTGTCTCAGACCTTGTGGGCCGTTCAAATAAGAATGCAGTGTTACACACACACACACAGTCTCAGGAGAGCCTGTGGAGATTTCTTGCAATAGCCACACTGGTTATAAGCCCTTCCTACAATGGGAAGAGAGAAAGAGGATGACAGATTGGTAGGTGGGAGGCTGGCCTCCACCCTAGAAACATCAGGTTAAGAGAGAATGTTGACGCATGTTAGAGAGCAGGCTAAATATGGACATCTCAGAGCACTGGGCCGTATGCGTCAGTATGGATCAAAGACAATGGGATGAGAGGAATTTTAAATCAAACTTCCCACGAGGGGATTGCACATAAACACATCACATTGGAGAGTGCTGTGTGGGATCTGTGATGAGCATGCAGATCGGAGATACAGTTTTCAAAATGGTTGAGAAGGGTATGTGCATGAGTAAAAGCTAAAACATTGGTAATCTCAAGGTTAAAAGGTCATTGAAAGCAAAACTGGTTTCGGTATGAAAACATTCCTGTGTTTATCTCATTTTAGCTAACATTCATGAGTGTTCCTAACTTCCATTGCTGCATTAGTACATGGTAATGTGTTTAGAGGAAAAGCACAGAGGAGTCCATTGTATGCGTGTCCTTAATTTCCTCCTTTCAGTGGTACAGTGAGTTTAATGACATATTTAATATGGACCGTTGAATGCCAGAAAATGTGTTTTGGACAAAGTTACACTGTGGTAGATACATAAACAGAACAGCCTATAGTTCGCCATATCACAAACAGGCTAGCACTGAAATTATGTCTAATCACCCTCTGCAACTGGAAAAGTCTAATGATTTATGGAATGCAACCAAGAAAAATAATAGGTTAAATTGGCGTTGTATTTTCCATTAGATCAAAAGTATAGGTAACGCCTGATATATGAAATAAATTAAACACTGGGAACAGAACTATTCATCAAAAACAGTGGCTTACAAATGGGTTCAGCTTGGCCTGCTGCACCAGGGACAGTTACTCACAACAGCTGCCAGTTGCACTGTAAATCAACTGTGCACCACACACACACACACACACACACAGGTGCGAGCGAGCACACATACATATATGCACACAGACACATGCGAGCACACACACCCCTCTGAATTGTCTCTGTTGTCCAATCCACAGCACTGACATACATAAACACATGCCATATGGACACACTCACACAACCAGGTCTTTCCTCTTCCTCCCATCCCTTCCCACCGGTCGTCCATAAGCTGCCCTGTGAGAGGAGATAAACCAGGCTTGTCTGGAGGAAACGATAGGCTGGGCTGGTTGTGCGAGATGGGGCTACCTAAGCACTGAGACTGTTGCACTACGTCATGTTTTTACCAGTCCCAATACAGTACGTCAGGTCACGACCATCCATGTATCTCGGTCTGCCGAAGCTTCTTTTTACCCTCTGTGTATGTGTGTGCCTGCGTTTCTTTGCTTGTCCAATAACGTCAGGTTAGGACAAAGCAGTTATCTCTGTGTGTGTGGCATGTGTATTGTGCATGTGTGTAGCTATAGGCCTGGTCTGGAGTCAGTGTGAGCTAAGTGGAACAACAGGAAGTGCCTGGTCGGTGTAACGGTGCATCTGCTCCTTTTAAACAGATGTGTTCTACAGCAACAAGTGCTCACCATGCCGTGCTGCCCAGCAGCCCAAAATAAACCCAGACAGAGGTTGTTATGGGGTGATAGGCTGTGATAATGTCTGTTGAACAGAGGCACTTACTGGACCACTCTCACTGGGTGGTTCTCCCAAGTCAGTGGCTTGGTAGTGATCGAATTGCAGGTGCTTTAACCCTTGACAATCAAGTGTAAAAAGTGTGAAGTACAACATAGTTCTACTAGCTCCAAAACACAAATGCCTCAAAAGGGTTGAATTTTAATATGATCTGTTCATCTATTAAGACATTAAATCAACCTAGCGTTCCTCTTCTCCAAATTACTTTTTAACTAGAAAACACAAAGACTGTGATGATAATTTGTGACACTTTTCAGGAAACTAGGCATATATTGCTTCTCAAAGGAGAAGCATTTTCATGTAAACATTTAGAAATGCCTCCTGGAACGTGAACTTTCATGTGCCTTAATAACAAATGTGTATGCCATCTGTAAATATGAATACAATTGTTAAAATTATGAGCCTAGTAGGTTTAGCCACGGAAAAAAGACCAGAACCATCCTGCTAGCCATGATTGGCTGAGATAATGGATGGGCTGGACATGCCGAGATGAGTTTGGATTGGTCTACCATGTAGCATGACAGAGTTTTGAAATAAGTGGAATGCCCGGTGGAAACAGTGTATGATAGCTAAGGAGATGGAGAAAATTCTGGCCTTTGATTGCAAATATGCAGAGGGAGTTGAAAAGAGAACACGCAGAAGGCTGTTGTATAGAACACCTGTCTCCGGATTCCATCTTCAAACAATGGGCAACCATGGCAGAGAGGGAGAAGCGTTCATCCATGGTAGCTACATTTTCAGAAAGTTGTTTTCATTGCAAGTTATAGCGTACTGTTAGCTAGCTAACGTTAGCTGACTGGCTCACTAGATTCATGCACGGTATTAAGGTTATGAGTTGGGATTATGGGTCATTGTTTAGCTAGCTAGCTACATGTCTAATCTAAAGACTCCACTATGCAAGTAACCATTTCACTGTACCGTTTACACCTTCTGTACCCTGTGCATGTGACAAATAAAATTGGATTTTATTTTATATAGTCTGTGTTTACTAGAGACTAATGTGAAAAACAACATGAC
The DNA here is from genome assembly GCF_034236695.1 of Oncorhynchus nerka. Classification (NCBI taxonomy): domain Eukaryota; kingdom Metazoa; phylum Chordata; class Actinopteri; order Salmoniformes; family Salmonidae; genus Oncorhynchus; species Oncorhynchus nerka. The sequence goes on from NC_088403.1 coordinate 35,500,841, forward strand.
CTGCACCAAAGTCAATTTAGGATATTATGTTAGGCAAGAAAGTGTCCAAGTTCAAAAATGATATGGTAGAATGCCCTGCTTTTATTTGGTCACATTATTTTCTGTAATTAGCTCTCCATTAATTGTAAATAATGATCTTGAGAGTTTATTTTCCTGTAATAATGAATACAAATTAGCTAAAGTTAAGACGTTGTCAGCTATATGATATGTACATTATTTGAACTGGCTAGCTAGCTAACAAGCTAGAAACGTACAAAAACATTGTTTAGAAAAGTTGCTTTTAGTTGCCTGGTTTGCTAGATTGACATAGTAAATACATTTTTAAATGGATGGGTTTATTGGTGTTAAAATACACCAGTTATACTATTTTGGACCACCAGGCTGCTGATGTCATGCAGCCTGTTTTTGTGTTCATACTTTTTCATAACGACAAGGACAAGTTGTCGGACGACAATAGAATATTCATGATGTCACTGTGACAACGGTCTACAGACATGTCGATAGACGTAGAATAAACCAGCCTTTAGTCTTGAAATCTTTGGTTGTTTAGTACACTACCATACTCACTCTGTTTAACACATGGCCTCACATGTGAGTCCTTAAAGTGATGGGTGGGGCTAAGGCTGTAGAGGGTGTGAATGATGCTGAATGGGTGTAGACAAAGAGCTCTCCAGTAGGTGTACCAAAATATTCAAGGGCCATTTTCTAAAAAGTGGGGTTGCAAGTTTATCAACTTCCAAAGCAAAATTACACTCCTCATTGTTCCTCAACTGTAGTGTATGATTTACCATTTTCTAGCTCGGAGTCTCTACTTTTATCCAATGTAAAAAATAACATGATTTCATAATTTCACTACATAAGACCAAATCAGGCCGGTCGGTCACATTTAAATAGAGTGCCTGTAGAAAGTCCACAACCCTTTGAAATGTTTCACATTTTGTTGCATTACAAAGTGGAATTGAAATAGATTTAACTGTAAATGTTGTAATGTCAAAGTGCAAAGAAAATTCTACACATTTTTACAAATTAATACAAATTCAGTAACTAAAATAGTTGCATAAGTATTCACCCCTTTGTTTAGACAATACATTAGTGTAGACGTTGCATTTGGCTTAACAAATCACATAGTTATATGGACTCAAACTGTGTGAATTTTTTTTTTTCATGACTACACCTGTCCTCCATACAGTACATACAATATCTGTAAGTTCCCTCAGTCAGTATTGAATTTCAAGCTCTACAAATACCAGGGAGCTTTTAGAAAGCCTCAAAGAAGAGCAGTGATTAGTAGATCAACAAAAATATCCACAGGAGTCAATATTGTAGGGGTAACAAAGCATTCTTCATTACATATCAATTCTTGGCTGGAGCAGGCTGTAACAATAACAAATCAGACATGGAATATATCTTTAAGCATACACAGACATCAAAGATGCAGTCATCCTTCTGAAATGAGCTGCAGGAAGGAAACTGCTTAGGGATGTCACCATGAGGCCATTGACTGAGGATGGATGAACAACATTGTAATGACTCCACAATAATGACCTAAATGACAGAGTAAAATAATAAAAATATTGGAAAAATATTTCAAAATATGCATATGTATGTGTTAGCAATTTATGTTACAATAACACAAACCCCAAAGCAAATCAGGGGGAGGAAAATAGCTTTACTCGCAGAGGACAAATCATACGGGGAGGTAGATTGTCATTCTCCCCTGTCCTCAGTGATGTTCTCTCCAGTGGTTCTCTCTCCCCAGAACAAAGGAACAGCATGTAGTTTTATTACCCAGCGCTAGCCTGTGGTTGACCAATTAGAATTGCTTGCAATAAAACCAGCCAATGGCCAAATAACAAGTATCCTATTTCAGAAGGCATATTCCTCTCATGTCTCTGAACCATTAATCAATAATTCCCTATTACAGAAAAAAAAACATTTTCATTGATCCTTAGTACTCTATTGACTCTCGTCCTCTTGACCGCTCGTACTCTGTCTCTGCGTTGTGTATTTATCTTCAACACATTCTTACATATGCAACAAGGCACTAAAGTAATATTGCAGAAATATACGGTAAAGGAAATCACTTTTTGGTCTAAATGCATAAGCCTTATGTTTGGGGCAAATCCAACAACACATCACTGGGTAACTACCTTCTTATTTTCAAGCATGGTGGTTGTTGCATCAAGGTATGTGTGTACTTGACATCGGCAAAGACTGGGGAGTTTCAGGCTGAAAAGAAAACGGGATGGAGCTAAGAACAAGCAAAATCCTAGAGGAAAACCTGCTTCAGTCTGCTTTCCACCAGACACTGGGAGAGGAATTCACCTTTCATAGGGACAACAACATAAAAGCCAAATCTACACGAGTTGTTTACCAAGACAACAGTGAATGTGGTCCAGTTACAGTCTTAACTTAAATCTATTGAAAATGTATGGCAAGACTTGAAAATTGCTGAAAAGCCATGATCCCAAAAACAAAACACCGACAGAGCTTGAAGAATTTTGAAAAGAATGGGCAAATATTGCAGAATACAGGTGTGCAAAGCTCTTACTAGACATACCCAAAAAGACTCACCAGCTGTAATCGTTCGGAAAAGGTGTTTCTAACATGTATTGACTCAGAGGGTGAATACTTATCTAGTCAAGATACATTAGTGTTATTTTTCAATCATCTTTAAAAAACATTGTTCTTACTTTGACAGAGTATTTTGTGTAGATCGTTGACGAAAAAGAACAATTAAATCAATTCTAGACTCGCACTTTAACACAAATTGTGAAGAAATCCAAGGGGGGTGTAGACTTTCTTAGAGGCACTGTAAGTGTACCACAACTCATTCCAACGATCTCTGTTTTTCAGTATGTCGGTGTCTGAGCCATCTTGAGTTTCAGGTTTGAATACACACAGTCCTCCCCACAGAATAGAACACTATTTCATCTCTATGGTCCTTCTTTATATCCTCTCCTCTGTTCTGCCATTTGAACCAGCTGAGGAAATGTTACGAACTTGAGGAAAGCGGTGTTCCTCAAGTATCTATTACTTCATACAAACAGACAGCGTAGGCAGCCAGCTAGCCATGCCTTTGTTTGAATTCAGATCGTTGTGTTTGGTCTAAAGCTTAATTATTCTTTCATTGCTCCGACTCAGACTGATCATGCCTGATCTATTCTCGGCTGCGCCCTCTTTCTCCACCATCGCCCGGCAACTCGTCTTTCAATGCAATCTATTACTTGATGACTTTGAAAATGTTATCGCCCACCTGAGAAATCTGATTTAAAATCAACATATTTCTGGAATTTACATGATCTTTCATCATCACCCATTGTTACTCACACCCAGTTCAAAGAGTGTATTTTAACTCATGCAATTCAAACTGGGTTAGCATACACATTGAACACCACGTTGCCTGAGCATCCTTCAGAATACTACAATGTACTTCTAGCTGTATGTAGGTTGGGACATATTTATTAGGCACACATACACTGAGCATGATATGGGCTGTTTGTTAGAGATTTTTCTTGAGTTTTGTTTTTTACCCTGAAGGAGAAGGCCTAGAGTTTCTGTCCCATTTGCTTATACAGTACACAGTGGTGACCCTGTTTTGAGCCTCACATTAGGGGGGCATGTTATTTTGGCATTCATACATGTCACATATCAATTTGCAAACAATGTAAAAAAAAATATATTTATCATTGAGTTAATAAAGCTGCATACAAACATGGTCTATTTGTTTTGTTGGCCTGTTGGGGGATGTTTATGACCTCCATAAACACCTTTCCCCTTTTCTCTCTCTACTTTATAGAGTTGACTCTTGTAAAGCCTTTGTAACAGAGAGTCTGGTAACATCGAAAGGTGGGAAACTGAATCATATTTCGGTAATCCAACCAGTTGAAAATATGCGTTGGTACTTAATGAATGTGATCCCAGATCATTTGTCGTCTGAGACATTACTACTAATGACAGGATGACAACCTATCTTGGAAAGTCGACACATTCTAGTTATCAGATTCACATGGAATTGTTGCACAATTTAAATGTTAAAATATGAAACTATTTGTGAAACGATGAAATGTAATTTTAGCTTCTTAAATGAGAGAACGGTTTGTCATAGAGAATCTCAGCTCACTACCAGGCCCCGCCCAAGTGAACAGACTTTCGTTGTAAACTATGAAACACCACTATATAAACCCGTTGATGAAAATTAAACGTTCTGTTCCGAGGCCGTGAGGACGACGGTCCTACATTAAAAGGGCTCAGAACAAAATTAGCATCATGTTCAATGTGAAGGTGATGATCGACACGCCGAAAGCATGAATTTCGACTATACCAGCCAGAATATAGCACGAGCTTAAAAGTATGGCAACTTGGTATGAACTTTGAACTCTTATTCATTCCAGAAGTGATACCTCCTAGCTGTTGAGTTCGCAGCAGCCGCTGTAAACGTGGGCTAGGAAAGTCTAACACACAACGATACTACAACGTATCCAGTTTAGCATAGCTGCCTATGGCCTGAGAGACAAAACCCTTTTTGTTCCTCAATCTTCCCACTATTTCACTCAAACCCCCTTTCTTTGTGTAACCAGCCGTCATATCGGTTCCGTCAGCTAGGGACATTTTCCTTTATGACAATTTGTAATCAATGTATGATCCATTCTGTGTAGATGTAATTCTGTGTGATTATTTAGTAAATAAATAAACCACATTTTGTATTGCTGATTCAACTTGTTAGCCAGGGTTCGTGTAGATAACCAAGAATTTACAACTTTCAGATGAGACTGAATAAATTTACGATTAAATATTGACTGCTACTGATGTAAAAGATTACTAGGTCTTCTTGGAGCTATGGGGGCGCTATTTCATTATTGGATAAAAAAAAACGTGCCCGTTTTAAGTGCAATATTTTGTCACAAATAGATGCTCGGCTATGCATATAATTGACAGCTTTGGAAAGAAAACACTGACGTTTCCAAAACTGCAAAGATATTATCTGTGAGTGCCACAGAACTGATGCTACAGGCGAAACCAAGATGAAACTTCAAACAGGAAATTAGCAGAATTTGAGGCTCTGTTTTACATTGTCTCCTTATATGGCTGTGAATGTGCCCTGAACGAGCCTACGCTTTCTGCCGTTTGCCCAAGGTGTCTGCAGCATTGTGACGTATTTGTAGGCATATCATTGGAAGATTGGCCATAAGAGACTACATTTACCAGGTGTCCGCCCGGTGTCCTTCACGCACCAATTTCGACAATCTCCAAGCTGCATGCATTCATCCATGTGATTCAGGGGAGAGAGGAGACTTCCACGAACGATATATCATCAAAGAAGATATGTGAAAAACACCTTGAGGATTGATTCTAAACAACGTTTACCATGTTTCAGTCGATATTATGGAGTTAATTTGGAAAAAAGTTCGGCGTTTTGATGACAATTTTCATTTTTGTTTTGGTAGCCAAACGTGATGTACAAAACGGAGCGATTTCTCCTACACAAAGAATCTTTTTGGACAAACTGAACATTTGCTATCTAACAGAGTCTCCTCATTGAAAACATCCGAAGTTCTTCAAAGGTAAATGATTTTATTTGAATGCGTTTCTTGTTTTTGTGAAAATGTTTCCCGCTCAATGCTAACGCAAAATGCTACACTAGCTATCAATACTGTTACACAAATGCTTATTTTGCTATGGTTGAAAAGCATATTTTGAAAATCTAAGATGACAGTGTTGTTAACAAAAGGCTAAGCTTGAGAGCTAGCATATTTATTTCATTTGCGATTTTCATGAATAGTTAACGTTGCGTTATGGTAATAGCTTGAGGCTGTAGTCACGAGCCCGGATCCGGGATGGCTCGACGCAAGAAGTTAAGAGTTTATTCGGAAGATAACAACTCTATAAAGATTATTTTGTGGTGCCCCGACTTTCTAGTTAATTACATTTACCTGATTAGCTTAATCAGGTAATATTAATTACAGAGAAATTATTTTATAGAATAGCATGTCATATCATATTAATCCGGCATAGCCAAAGACACGACACAGCCTAGCTCGGCACTTTATGTGGTGGTGGGGCAAGTCAGCAGAAAATACGGAGCATTGCACCGTGATTGGCTCAGTGTTCTGTCACTCATGGGGACACTACGTCACCGACAAGTCTAAGGGTAGAGCTAGAAAATTCAAGCCTCTTGGGTGCTGCCATCGGGTTACATTAGAAGTGCCCATCCAAGGCGGCTCAAGGTCATTGTCCACAGATAAAATGACGTCATATCACATATGTACAGTAGTGTTCAAAATCTTAGCCAGCAGTCATCATCATGAATCAAGTTGACAATTTCCTGGCAAATCCTTTTTAATCCTTGTCATATGAAGAGAAGTAATGAAGAGAAAATATAGATAAAATGTATTGGTGCTCGTCGACCATTAAACAAGTTGGAAATTGCAAATTCAACAATGAGGGGTTTGGAAAGAATCAGTGGCTAACTGCAAGCATTGCAAAGCAACCATTAGCCTGCTATTTAGTGGCTTGGCTGTGTGGTCCCAAATCTAAGATTAAGGGTCTCTAGTTTAAAATGATAAACATTCAATTGGCCATTGCTGACAATGAAGCATGGTTCATCAAACAACAATTCTGAACTGCAAAATATGACTTTAGTGAGTTCAAGACAACTGGGGACTCTGGAAAAACGAACTACGACCGGGAAAATACGCTTTGAACTTTCATCCAACTCGGAATTGTAAATCTGGAACTCGGGCCATTTTCTAGAGCTATGACCTGAAGATCACTGACCTCATCATGATTCAAACTTTTTTCTTTCTCTTGAGTTCCTAGTTATCTTGAAAGCACCATAAATCCAGAGAATGCCAGACTTATGACAAAATTTGCCCACAAAGGACTGCCGCGCCACCTTCCTGTTCAAGTGAGCAAAGCACAACAAGTTAAGTTCAAAAAATGTTGGGACTCACCTTGTGCTCACTTGAACAGGTGGGCACATTTAGTCTTGTATGCTGCTGCATAAATGATGTAATATGCCAGGCAGACATGTATACTGTAGCTAAGAAAGTAATACTAAGTGTGTTGTTAGTTAGCTAGCTGTTAGTAGCCCATGTGCCTCACTCCAATAATTTTGTATATTTTCACCTCTTAATTTCACCAACTGTTCTGACTTGTGCATATGTAACCCATAACCTGTTTTTGAGAAATATAATCATTGAATATTGTAAGAGTTTTCATTGTCTGCTTATATGCCCCCTTTATTTATCCTACGGTTTTGACTTGGTGTACAGGGAGAACACTGTAAGAAAGGCCCATGTTCTGAATTCTGTTGCTGTACATTTCAAGTGCTGAACAAATAGTTAGACTACATCTGTCCTAGCTCTCTCATTAATGTCTTAATAGAAATTACACAATGCCTCTCCTCCGCTTGTCATGCCCTTATGCCATCGTTTGTACATCTCAATTGTCAGTAGAAACCACATTTGTTTAAGCAAGTCAGCCATATCAGCTATATATTTTTTATAGTCAGTAAATGAGGCTGAATAAACTTCCGCTGCCAGACAAGGCTCCGCTGATAGACAGGTGTAGCAGTGGTAAGGTGTTGGGACTGCTGTTGAGACTCTGCTGTTGAGACAGCTTTATGTAGACCCTAACAGTTTGTGGGCACCGTTTGTTACCGTTATAGTACAATTCATGTATTGTTTAGTGTTGTGTAGTGGCTTTGCTGGAATGCATCCCACAATTTTTGGGGGGACTCATTAAGATTTACATGCCAAAATTGCCACTGACAGTACATGCTAAGAATGAACTAACCTCGATAATGTAGTCATTGCCATCTTTTCCGTGGACGGCTTTCACAGCACAGATATCAAGTCCCCCGAACATCTCGGCACAGGAGTCCACCCACAGACGATATCTGGAACACAGCGACATCCACAACTGATTGTCATTGTCAATTACAAAACAGACCGTGGCAGTGAAACTAATTTTGGTAACACTTTACTTAAAGCCTGCAGGTATAATGCTTTATAACTTGTTTAACACATCAGGATATCATTTCCTGTTTGTTTTGTTCTATACATATTTGAAAGGGGGAGGTGTCATACAAGCCCCTCAGGTTTGTTAGTTTTCACCTCTCCTGCACATACTTTTCACTTGTCTTCTAAACTCTCATCACCTTGTCTTGTATTTACTTGTGTACAAATTAATGAACACAATAATACATCTATAAGCATTCAGAATGTATTATAATGAAGCTTATCTGTTATATTATGTCTAACAAAGAGTCTATAGGCCAGCTTACCTGTCCGTCATAGCGATCTGTTCCAACATGGCTGAGCCTGTGTTAGCCTTCCAGTTGCCGGAGATGGACGTCCTCCTAGAAAAGGTGAAAATCAAGGAAATTAATCAGGCATTCAGCTATTCTCTGGACTGGAATGGAAAGCAATGGTCAGCTAGCTTAGTCATTGTGTTTTGTTTTTGTACAGTAGTTCTACAGAAGACCCTGGGGGGGGGGGGGGTGTTATCGCTGAATTCTACATTGATGATTGCAATGTACGCCTACATTATGTTTGTGTCAAGGTCAATTGGAGACGTGCTTTCATGACTGGTGCCGAGGAAATAAGTTGATAAGGAAGTAAATTCCACTCCTCTTAGTCAAGCAATAATTGTTCGGATTGAGAGACATGAAAGTAGAAAGGGCGTAGATTCATACTTTCATTGTTACTGTACATGGTGTTTTACATTTACTGCACGAGGTCTGCTGTATTCAAGAGGGTGCTGTTGAGCATTTGAAATTGAAGTGGCTGGTTACTCAGAAGATTATTTTAGTTCAAGCTAAGATTGAGACTAAGGCTGAATTTGGCCTGTGGTCACGGTCACGTTGGCCGATGCTGTCACTTCCCTCTGGGAGACAGAATGGAATGCCAGTGCAGGGTGCAACCCTAGTCGTTGTCCCTTGGTAGAGAAGGAAGTGCTGTGGTATGGGTGAGCCCTGCACGCCTCCACTGACTGAAGGGTGTACCATGGGCCTCTTCCCACACTCACATTGGCGTGCAGGCTGGACTATTCTAGGGTCTCTCTCTCTCTCTATCCATCTTTTTTTTTGTTTCCCTTCATCCATCTCTGTTTCCATGTCTTTCTCTCCCCCCTCTCTCTGGTAAAGTCATTCACATGCAAGCCATATAGTTTCATTCTAGTCACAATCATTGCTGACATGTCCAAGTCACAGACAAAACCCAGTGTACACAGCATAGAGACTACATCATACTTACATGTAGGCCTTGTAGTTGTTGCCGATTTTCTGGATCCTGATGTCGTACTTGGACAGGACGTATGGCTCAGAGGTGGCATAGGTTCTGGCCAGCGCCACCACACTGGTAATATCCTGGAAGTCAAGTTCGTTCTCCACTTTGATCTGAAACAGGAAGACGCCACTAATTAGTTAAATCAGCAGGAAGATATGCATAATTGGTAGTTTGTGATGGTTAATTACCAAACATGCTATAAAAGCTGAGACAGGAGCTGAAGTAGACTGATAGAATCCCACAGGAATGTAAATCCAACACAGACAGGATAATGAAAAGCTTAGTCTCTGGAAAATGTTAGAAACGTGCAGCTCCAAAAATTCTCACACCCATGTGAGTTCATCAGGTACGCAGTGACTTTATATACAGACAGTACAGTAATAATTGATTGATATTACGCATTTCCACTTACAGTAGGTGCTCAAAAGCGCATTACATATTAAGGGAGTAAACTCACCTCTTCCACCACTAATATGCTAGACAACATTTTGATGGAGATGACAAACAATAGCTAAATTCAATCGACCCACAACGTATCCAAAGAGAACAATTGTAGATTCCTTTTTGAACAGTAAATGCTAATCTGCTGTATCTTTTATGTAAACAGGTTTGATTAAATACTGATTAAATGAAACTGACAGGCACACTAAGTCGAAGACGCCCCATTACCAACCAGATATGTCTGTATTGATAAAAAGAGGGAAACTGAAACTGCCTTAGACCCTGGGAAAAGGGGCAAAGGAGTAGTAGAAAGCCATACATCAACAGCCTGTAATGTATAGCTATCTGAATTTATATCAACCATATGATGTATGATGATAGCAACCAGAGTCCTAGACATTCCCTTCATATTCCCTCCATTGACTCTCATTATCATCCCCTCTGGCTGTTATCCTTGGCACTATGATTCATCCAACATGCGGTGAAAGTCAGTGGGAACAGTGAGGGGCTGTCGTGGACAGGGACGGACTTTCCCACCCCCACCTCTCTCTCCTTTCAGCTCATCTCTTCTTCTCAAGTGAGATGGAAAAGTCTACTATGGTAAAGATCTGGGGGAGGAGTTTGCCCACTTTTTGGATCAGGCATTTCATTCGCTGTCATAACTACTCTTTAAGATAGCATCTTGAGTATGTTTGACAGAGGTGGAGGTAGCTAGACAAGGGGGAAATTGTTATCCTTTGTTCACGAGGAAAGTATTTGTGTACTTGGCTACCCACTGTGGTTCCAAAAGGTGTAACCCAATACCTCTGGAGAGCCAGAGAAAAAGGAGCCAAACCATGGTGTAAATATGAGAAGCCATGCAGAGAATAAGATGAACCATTGAGTAAATAAAGTAAACTATAATACTGGAAGCAGAAACCATAAAGGTAATTAAGAGGGTATGCACTGGCAGTTGGATCAAGAGCTGGGTGAGGTGGAAAGCAATGTGATTCTGGACACTGGCCAGTTTCAAATGGTTGAGAAATATTCTCCAGTGTCAGTTAAATCAGTCTACCCTTTAGTGAGCCATTCGTAACTTCCCCAACCAGGATAAACAATTCCATGCGATGGTCAGGCTGTAACGGTCTCTTTCGGAGATTTGATATGATTTTTTAATTTTTTAAATGGATTAAAGTTAGAAGTAACCAATCATTGACTTGTTTTGCTGTATTCACCTCGTCATACTAAAATATTTTGCCGTAACATTTAATTTAGGCTACAGATTATAAAGAACTGTTTAAGTGAAAACACTGCGCTTTATTACATGTAATCTAATAAGGGCATTAGGTTAAACAAACAGGATTTTCAGTTGTTTTAACACCATCACTAGCCATAGTCCTAGTCCCAATTTCCATAACACCAGATACTTGAATTTTAACCAAATGTCTTTTGTCAAGAGTCTCTCAGCTCAACTTAAAAGCCATGTGAAGCACTTGAATGGCCTACATCCAGGCCCTCTTCTACCCCCAGTTCTCAGTCCTCTTTAAGGTCAGGGGGGTTAAGTGAGGTCCTGGTCTACAATGGGCCTATGCTAAGTGATCCAGAGGGCATGTGGGAACTCTATAGCACTCCAGGTTCCTGTAATGGAGGAAACCCAACCCAGTCTTTTATATGGAAAGGGGGATGAAGTTATAGGAAGTGCTTCCCCTGTGTACTGTGTGAACACTGACTTGGCTCGGGAGGTCCTGTATTATATGTGAGGAGGGCTCCATTTGGGCTAGTAATCACTCGCTTTGGTTGGCTGTTCACTGAACTGCATTGCTGTTGAAATTGTGTGCTTATATATGTATACATATATACACACACACACACACACACACACACATATACAGTTGAAGTCAGAAGTTTACATACACTTAGGTTGAAGTCATTAAAACGTGTTTTTCAACCACTCCACAAATTCTTGTTATTAGTAAACTATAGTTTTGGCAAGTCGGTTTTGACATCTACTTTGTGCATGACAAGTCATTTTTCCAACAATTGTTTAAAGACAGATTTCACTTAATCACAATTCCAGTGGGTCAGAAGTTTACATACACTAAGTTGACTGTGCCTTTTAACAGCTTGGAAAAATAATCTAAAGTACAGCATGGCTTTAGAAGCTTCTGATAGGCTAACTGACATAATTTGAGTCAATTGGAGGTGTACCTGTGGATGTATTTCAAGGTCTACCTTCAAAATCAGTGCCTCTTTTCTTGACATCGTAGGAAACAGGCCAAACAGTAGCATATCCAGGCTTTTATGAGGTAACTAGGAGGTCTTCAGATCCTGATGCTGATCAGCTTGCCGATGCCCATGTCATTCCCACATTACATTTACATTTAAGTCATTTAGCAGACGCTCTTATCCAGAGCGACTTACTCCTCCCTAACTCCTTATGAACATGTAAACCCCCTGAAAAAGCCCCCAAAGTCCCTTCCTATCAGACACACTGTGAAATCATTGCTTGCAGCTTCACACCCTTCTCCACCTCCTCTCCAAGACTGATAGTCTGCTTATGGAAGGGATGTCATGCCATCATCACGCTCAGAGATACACTGAGAAGAGAGAAGGAGCCTGGTCTGTTATGTACAGCTCAACTCCTAACTGTACAGTATGTGATAGGTTAGTATAACAAACAAATCAAGACCAGACATGCAATGGTGAAGTGGAGAGATGGGCAGCCAGGGAGTGCCCAGACCTTAGTTGTGGTGGTGTGCGCGCGCGAATCAACGTCGCAGGGAGGCTTACCTTGCCAATGCCGGCGTGGGCATGACCCATCTTGACCACCACAGGGAACGTTGGTGTTGTCACCTGGGAAAGAAGACAAAGTAGATTGTTAGTCAGTCTGAAAAACCACTGGCAGAGGAGAGAACATGCAGTATGCATTAATCCTAATACCAACTAAGTGGATGGAGGGTTTCTCTGAAGAGCACTACCTTGATATCGTAAATGGGTAGCGTGTTAGGACTGTGAAGCAGGGAAAGCATTTTAGAGCTACACTGAGGTCCAAATAATTATCTATCTATACCTAATTTGATTGACAAGGGCTCCAAGACTATGACTTGGCTATGATTGAACTGCGCTGTCCATGTGAGTGACTGACTACTAAAAGCAAAACACAAGTTCCTGCCTAAACGTAATTGCGAGGCATAGCTCAGACCTGACGTATGGTATAGAATCAAAACCTAATTTAAAGTCAAAGACTTCTCAAAGACCATTATCGAACTACCGCATTGAACTTAAAGCCACCCAATTTAGGGAAGCATGAGGTATTTTCTGAAAAATGTTGGTTTATTACACAAAAGAGAAGTTCTGGGAAACGAGAAAGAGCGAGACCAAAGCCAAAGCTTCTTGGGATGCGTTTAGACAACCCATCCCCACCGCAGGCGTCATGGGCTCTCATAGCATGGTGTGCAATGTGAGAGGAGGAGGAAACGTCAACAGACGACTTCAAACGTGGTCTTTAAAAACACATTCTTGCCACTGATAGATCCCCCGATACCATTGTTAGATGGAAATGTAATCTAAAGAGAGGGCTTATCCAGTTTGAAACCAATTTCTAAATCTCCTATTGTTTGAAGTGGCACACAGGGATGATAGACTCACTGGAGAGTTTGAGTTTGAGTCTCAATGTAACAGCCCCCTTTAGTTAGATTAGACTGTATCAACGCAATCACATCAGTTACATGCATTCCGACAAACGTACAGTTGAAGTCGGAAGTTCACATACAGAGAATGATTCATTTCAGCTTTTATTTCTTTCATCACATTCCCAGTAGGTCAGAAGTTTACATACACTCCATTAGTATTTGCCTTTAAATTGTTTAACTTGGGTCAAACCTTTCAGGTAGCCATCCACAAGCTTCACACAATAAGTTGGGTGAATTTTGGCCCATTCCTCCTGACAGAGCTCGTGTAATTGAGGCAGATTTGTAGCCCTCCTTCCTCGCACACGCCGTTTGCCTCAAATGATGTCAATTAGCCTATCAGAAGCTTCTAAAGCCATGACATTTTCTGGAATTTTCCAAACTGTTTAAAGGCACAGTCAACTTAGTGTACGTAAACTTCTGACCCACTGGAATTGTGATAGTGAATTATAAGTGAAATAATCTGTCTGTAAACAATTGTTGGGAAAATTACTTGTGTCGTGCACAAAGTAGATGTCCTAACCGTCTTGCCAAAACTATAGTTTGTTAACAAGAAATTTGTGGAGTGGTTGAAAAACAAGTTTTAATGACTCCAACCTAAGTGTGTGTAAACTTCCGACTTCAACTGTATATTACACTAGGCAGACACTAGAGAAACCTGGTCAGTTAACAGTGGTGGTGTTAATAATATGGCATATCAAGTCGTGGTATGGTAAAAACAGTTCATTTGTCTAAAGTACATTACCTGAACAACACGAATGGGGTGTGTATGTAACATCACTTACATTTTTATTGCAATCTTACAGTACAATATAACATCAGCATTATACCGTGGGCCTGGGTATAAGAACACACTCTTCCTGGCACACTCCGAGAGAAAAGATTTAGATAAGCAGATGAGAGATTTTCAGTCAGAGCAGAGGGCACACAGCCAGAGTACGCACACAGCTGTGAGCTCAAGCCTGACAGATCTGCTAGGGCAAAGGCAGCTGCTGCTATCGTTTTATCCACCCCTCGTCTGGCTGTCAGTGGACAGGACTGAACAGAACAGAGAAGACCCCCCCCCGGTCTGGATGTTGTCTGGTTAGTGTTAATCATCGACAGACACAAGGTTGCTAGGACATCAGTGCCAACCGTGTTGAGAGATCGTGAAACTACAGCCCCAAGCTGTACAAGATAACACAATCTAACTTGCATCCATAATAGGCTGAAAACAACTGTGTGAGTTGGAAGTGTAATTGTGAATTTATAATCTACTTTCAAACTGTGCGTTTTAAATCATGATTACACAATCTATTAATACTAGTGAGTCAACCACTTGAAATCCCTAAAAAAAAATGGTACAAAGAGCCTCAGGACCCAGGTAATAAGTATCCTCTGTTTAGGTGAAACACATTGGCTCATAGAAAGACAAATGGACTCCTCAATGTACCTCTCAATTCATCATTTAAATTCTGAAGAATAAGCTACCTACCGATCAACAGTTCTCCTGGCCATTTGTGGTTGGTATTTCCATTTTTTAGATGGAAATCTCCATCAATGCCAGAGAAAAGCACATTCACTACGCCTCAGACGCAAGCTGAATTATTTTGTATTCGGCACATGTGAGCTATGTAGCAGGGAGACACCTGATATAACATGTGTATGAGAATGACTGAGGACAGTGGTTTCCCTGTGGGGGCTTGTCCTAAAATGACAGAGGTGGTTTTGGGTGGGCAGATTTGTGGCCGCCAACTCTGTCTGGATGTGTAATCTGAAAATCTCCCAGTCATTCCCATCAATGTGGCAATGACGGGAGACACGGTGGAGGGAAGAGACCACATCCTATCTAATGAGGTTACACTGGCAGCACGGAACATCAGAAGGAAGATCAAATACGTCTGGGCACTAAACCTGGCATAAAACCATCTCAGACGGAGACGTGCTTATGAGCTTTCAGACGTGTACATTTTGATTTTGTCTCGGCTTTTGTTTTCTTTACAGCTGCATGAATTACTGTACTTGCCTTTCCTGTTCCCACCCGAAAACCATTAACAATAGGTTCAGTATGGTCAAGTAATTGAGAAAACACACAAAATCTAATTATACGGCCAGTGATTTCACCAGTCTAGGTTTGGTTTCACAACATGAGGTTGCCGTCATTTACAGTAACGCACCAGACGACCAGGTCTGGCACATACTTCAGGGAAGCCCATCCTTCGGGCCAAAACACTCAGTCACATATATATATATATATATTTTTTTTTTTGTGTGTGAAAGTCAGACAAGTGGATCATTTAGGGCCGAAGGCTGTCATGAATCACACTTCCCTAACCTCCAAACACCTCCATCACATTCTTAAATCCCCCCCACCTCACTCAATTATAAAGTTGAGCTCAGTGGAACGTTGGGTCGTCGGCATGTAGACAAAATAGATAAAACATTGAATAATTTTGTTTGCACCAGTCTGTTGGACCCATGGAATTTCCCACAAACTAAAGGGCAACACTTTGAACTGAGAGGGGACATGAGTCATCCAACGACCCTGCCTTTGCAAGTGTCATCATGTTGGACGAGAAAATTGTCACGTAACTTTTGTGCCCAAATAGCCATCCTTAGTGCATCACCACATTTATAATGGAGGGACCTAAAAAGTTATTTGACCATTATAATTGCCCAAGGATCCTTGTGAAGTCGAGGTCTGGGTCTAATATAATGTACAATGTAACAGTGGTACTGTAAAACATTTATCGTAAAACTTCAGATGTTGGTTGGCAATTAATAAAACAATGAGCGGCTAGACAAAAAGGAGATCTAAGAGGGCAGGTGAAAGGTCAAACAAAACACATTCTCCACCACATTAGCCCATTAGCGAGGAGAGTGGCCAGATGGATAAGTACTTAATGTAAAATTGTAAATAGGTACTTATTAAGCTCTGATTCGAGGGGGTAGAGTCATTCTAAGGGGGCGCATCAATTATCCAACGCAACACATGGTGCATCCATCCCCGCATATGTATGATCTCTTCATTTTTATGATGGCCATTCAAAGCTGCCACATCAAGGAAGCGGACAACAGCGAAAAGACTTAAGCAGACGAGGAGAGGAGGAGAGCAGGGGGACCCTGACCCAGGCCGCTGTTCAAAAAGATCTCTTGGCATCAAAACCAAAGACAGCCTGTTCACATAAAACCCTGCTCAAGGGGGGGGCGGCAGGGTAGCCTAGTGGTTAGAGCGTTGGACTAGTAACCGAAAGGTTGCAAGTTCGAATCCCCGAGCTGACAAGGTACAAATCTGCCGTTCTGCCCCTGAACAGGCAGTTAACCCACTGTTCCTAGGCCGTCATTGAAAATAAGAATTTGTTCTTAACTGACTTGCCTAGTAAAAAAAAAAGGTTAAAAAAAAGAAGATTAAAGAACACACAAATAACTGACTGTAATCACACACCTGGCCTGAGTGGATTTGATCTGCCCGTTTGAAATCGGCATTGCAAAAACTCAGAACTATTCCCGTACTATATATGTATGTGTCGTAGTAACTTGAAACAGTGTTCGGCGGATTGATGAAACTTTGACAAAACCAAGATTAAATCTAGTAAAAGGAGGATTAATATTTTCCATAGAAATTTTAACGGGTAAGTGGATGGTTAACTACAGATTCCATACCAGACTGTCAGAACATCCTCTTGTTCATCAGGTTATTCAGTGGTTTCTCTGAGGTCTTTTATTGTGCTTGGTGTGGTAAATGCACAAGAGTTTGGGCATCAAGAAAACACTCTTAACCTAGAGCCAACCATCTATCATCGCCATCTTCAGACCCACATGTACACTGTAAACTTTTGTAAGCAAACCACTACACTTCATCATAGCCAAGTCACGACACGAGATAAACGTGCCACGGCCTTTGTAGTTGTACTTCCAGAAAGGAACTGAATTAAGTCGTAGACATAACACACATCTCCCAACCAGACAACACACCGTTTAAGTTGCATTTACAGTAATGGTAAGCCTTGTGCTACTGATGAGCCCCCGCAAACTATACATCGGATGCTCAGTGTATGACATCGTAAGTCGTTAGACTGCTAATGGGACATGATCATTATTGTCATGGAATTCAGGGTCATCTGGCTTCCATTGGGATCCATCCTGATCGGAGTGCGTTTCCATGAGGGAAACATCTGTCTGGAAAAAACAGACAGACTTCCATCCCTATTTTCAGGGATGGAAGTTTCCAGAGTGGAAGTTTCCTGAGAATACCGAACACCAGGTTTGTGATGGGGATGCATTTGATGGTGAAGATTCTGAACACTTTGG
Organism: Oncorhynchus nerka; assembly: GCF_034236695.1. Lineage (NCBI taxonomy): Eukaryota > Metazoa > Chordata > Actinopteri > Salmoniformes > Salmonidae > Oncorhynchus > Oncorhynchus nerka. Next base: position 35,518,530 of record NC_088403.1, read on the forward strand.
CCAATGCACCTGCGAATGGTTCATGGGTTTGGAAGAGAGGCAAGGAAGAGGTTAGAAGTATGCAATGTCCATGGCACTTCATCTTCGCACATCTGCACAGTGTTCTGAGGAATACACTCTGACAAATGTTGAGAAAATATTGTGCAAATGGATATGATTCATACTAAGTCATGATTCAATATGATTTAATAACAGAACATGGCCACAACTTCACTCAGAGGTCATCTATTTTAGGTCAACACATATGCGTGTAGGTTATGTCATACCCCCCAATGCATAGCCTAAGTAGAAGAATAAACACTACCACTACCAAAACAGTTGCTATTTCAATCCAACTTTGCTGTGGTGGTTCAGTAAGAGTCATGCAGCAGGGCTATTAGTGCTAATCAATTCACTAACCTAGCTACATTTCAGCTGGCTTCCACATTTGAAAAAAGTGAGAACCAACATAATTGGGACAGACGGGGCCTTTGGCAGCACCAGTCTTGCAAAAACGATCAGTGCTGCAGGGCATTCCTCTCCGTCTAAAAGGGAAAGAGATGTCACATTCCCATTTTCCAGGGTTAGGCTACAATACACTGGGTCTTTGGAAAAGTGTCAGCAGAAGTAAGGAGGCAATGTATGCAATTACACCCAGCAAAATCACTCGATCCTGGGATCAGGAAAGCTGTGAACCTCTGGTCATTGGCCTCTTAGTGGAGGCATACAGAGAAAACATTGTTTGATAGCAGAAAATGTAACTTTTATTGGCGTTCTAGTTCAAAACATTATGTTTCTGCCCGAAAGGTCTTCAACAGATAGTTTGGACGAGGAATTGGCATACAACCAGTTTTCGCATCAGTTTCATGTACACAACTTGACAGTTTATGTAATTACTCATACCTCTTCTTGTGATGCAGTTGTTGATTTATCATGTTTTGATTGATTTATGATGTTTAGAAATTGCAGTAAAAGTTTCGGGAAAGTAAAAGTAAAATGTGTTTATGAGCTTTGTCCAGAAGTTGAACAATTTGAACGACTTTCCCAATTTCACGCAAGCCCATAAACACATTACATGACAGATTGCTGGGTGTTTGTCTTTGCACAGCTCTGATGGGTTTTTCATTTATACAATATGCTAATGAGGCGATGGGTAAAAATAAACATTCCAAAAGTCAATTTGGCAACGGGAGTTTGGAGCAGATGGTCGAGGTCCTGGTTGCTGATAGAACAGACGACTGGTATCAAACTTTGTTTACTCAATTTAAAAGGGGGGAGGTTCAACAGGCAATTTGCACTGAGAGGGTTTAGAAAGTTTCATTGAAAGTCAGAGGTAGGCCTTCAAACAGTAACAGTAAATGACCCAATTTTGCAAACAGGTTTAAGATGATAGGACAGCCAAATTGAAATACTCAAGTATCCCTCCAAAACACTGACCAATGAGGGGACTCTACAGTCACACAACAACAAAACTATTTAGTTGTAGTGGAGCGTAAGAGAACTGGAAAGTGTGTTATAGTGAAGGCCTAAATGAGGAGCAAAGGAAATGGTTTTGAACCCCCCACACCCTGCCCTTAAAAGCACCATTCCCTCTAGGACTAATACACTGTAAAAGTCAAATCCATATCCAGAGCCAAAGCCCTAAAGTGGCCCAATGGATTAACAAATAAGGAGAGAAGAAAGAAAGTGGGCTAAGCAAATGAAACAAGGCCGGGACATAGAACAGGTGCTAATACTGTAGAGTTCTATAGGCCTCTGGAAAGTGACGGTTTCCTTCTCTATTAACATCTGTCCGGATGAGGAAGTACAGACCATAGAGTCAAGAATCCCCCAGCTAGAAGGGAAAGGAGAGAGTTGTTCTGACACAGTCAGGAGTCCCAGGACACACAGTGGATGTAGTAGGTCGGTGTTGTAGTAGATTGGTGTTGCCCCAGGACATTTATTGAACAGGAAGAGAAGGGCTGTTGGGAAATCCACCACTGAGTGGCCACTCTGACGTAGCAGTCCGCCACTCAGAGTTAAATGGGAAAGCCGAGGACTGAAGACAGACAGTTTCCAGGTTGGGACTCTGCCCGTAGGTCCTCAACTTATTATAATTTAGTAAGTATTGTATTTGCGAGCATAACTATAGTATAAATGGTGTTGGGCTGAATGAAATTAGTTTAGATAATGTAAGACTGAATCGAAAAATAAACATTGTACCAATTGGGTGATTCATGGCATCAACTGCCATAGATTCACTGAGCTGAAATTCGTACTGTACATGCGTTGTTGATTATCACTTAAATGTTCAACCTACATTACTGTGTGAATAATATACCCAGCATGATGTAGCCTGATAACATGCAAGGCCCATTACAAGGTTATTAGCACCTAAGGTGGGGTGAGATAAGCCTAAAGGTAAGGGTGAGAGTACTCTCCTGAATTGATGTTGTTGTTACCAATCGGGCTAATGCTCACTTTAGGAAGCGTGGGTCAAGTTTTAAAGCTTAAACAAGCATGAAAATATGATTGGATATACAGTGCCTTCAGAAAGTATTCAGACCCGTTGACATTTTCCACATTTTGTTACGCTACAGCCTTATTCTAAAATTGATTTAAATAGTTTTTACCCCTGATCAATCTACACACAATACCCCATAACGACAAAGCAAAAACTGTTTTTGACATTTCTGCTAATTTTTACCAAAAACAAAATATCACATTTATGCAAGTATTCAGACCATTTACTCAGTATTTTGTTGAAGAACCTTTTGGCAGTGATTACAGCTTAGATTCTTCTTGGGTATGACGCTACAAGCTTGACACCTGTATTTGGGGAGTTTCTCCCATTCTTCTCTACAGATCCTCTCAAGCTCTGTCAGGTTGGATGGGGAGCGTCACTGCACAGCTATTGTCAGGTCTCTCCAGAGATATTCGATTCGGCTTCAAGTCCAGGCTCTTGCTGGGCCACTCAAGGACATTCAGAGTCTTGTCCCTGAAGCCACTCCTGCATTGTCTTGGTTGTGTGCTTAGGCTCGTTGTCCTGTTGGAAGGGGAACCTTCGCCCCCAGTCTGAGGTCCTGAGCGCTCTGGAACAGGATTTCATCAAGGATCTCTGTACTTTGCCCTGTTCATCTTTGCCTCGATCCTGACTAGTCTTCCAGTCGCTGCTGCTGAAAAATAGCCCATAGCATGATGCTGCCACCACCATGCTTCACCGTAGGGATGGTGCCAGGTTTCCTCCAGATGTAGCGCTTGGCATTCAGGGCAAAGAGTTCAATCTTGGTTTCATCCGACCAGAGAATCTCATTTCTCATGGTCTGGGAGTTTTTAGGTGCCTTTTGGCTAACTCCAAGCGGGCTGTCATGTGCCTTTTACTGAGGAATGGTTTCTGTCTGGCCACTCTACCACAAAGGCCTGATTGGAGGAGTGCTGCAGAGATTTTAATTTGATTTAACTAGGCAAGTCAGTTCAAAACAAATTATTATTTACAATGACGGCCTACACCCGCCAAACCCTAACGACGCTGGGCCAATTGTGCTCCGCCCTATGGGACTCTCAATCACGGCCAGTTGTGATACAGCCTGGAATCGAACCAGGGTCTGTAGTGACACCTCTAGCACTGAGATGCAGTGCATTAGACTGCTGCGCCACTTGGGAAACATGGTTGTCCTTCTGGAAGGTCCTGCCATTTCCAAGGAGGAATTCTAGAAGTCTGTCAGAGTGACCATCAGGTTCTTGGTCACCTCCCTTGCCAAAGCCCTTCTCCCCCGATTGCTCACTGGAGCTTAATTTTGAGTCTCATAGCAAAAGTCTGAATACTTATGTAAATAAGGTATTTATGTTTTTTATTTCTAAAAACCTGTTTTTGCTTTGTCATTATGGAGTAATGTGTATAGATTGCGGAGGATAAAAAAAAATGTAATCCATTTTAGAATAAGGCTGTAATGTAACAATATGTGGAAAAAGTCGAGGGGTCTGAATACTTTCCAAAGACACTGTACATAAGCCATAAAAGGTTGTCATTTCGTGCAATATTAGCTCTACCCTCTGACCTATACTGTATTTCACAAGATTTATTGCCAAGTACATGTGATCATACACAAGGGAGTGCATGCATGTAGTTGTTGGCTCTTACTCTACCGCACACCTGAGGAAAACAATAGAAGGAACAGGCAGCTCCTTTTGGCAAAAGAAGGGAATCTTCTGCAGACTACACAAAGCCAGAGCCCAAATCTCAGCACAGCCACTGCTTTCAATGAGGCCCCAGTACAGAGGAAGAAAGAGAGGGAAGGGAACATCAAGGGGGGGAAAAAAATATTTTGGAACAGCTGGATGCGGCACACCCTTGCTCTATTTATACCGGCAAAAGGGAACGAGAGAGCCAACCTCTACCGTAGAATGAGTCCCGGGCAGCTGGCCGCCTCGCTTTTGATGTCTCACTCAAATCAAACCCTGACCTGGCAGCTCCATCCTCATAGCCCAGGGCTGCTCCATCCTCATAGCCCAGGGCTGCTCCACTTCCTCACCTGGAAAAGGGCTCCGTTTAGCATGACGAAGGAAACGGTTTGTCTAGAGAACAACATGAGTAGAAGAGTGGTAAGGGTTCGCCTGACCGGACCTATTTTTACCCAGGATGGGCTGGATAGGGCACACTGTGTAAGAAGAAGTGACAGGGAGTCACTCAGGGACAATGGGGCGCTACAAGGAATTGCAAGTGTGGCGTGAGGGTTTTGAGTGTGGTTTGAATATATTGCTACATGTCCAGTAAAGCAATAAATTGAGGGAGTCTTCTCAGTGTGCCTCTACGCCCTGTCTCTAAAGACAACATTTATCATTTTTGGGTTAGGCAAAAGCAATCTCAAGCTGCTTTCTCACGATCTGCACTTTGTATACTGTCCTTTATAGACAACCAAGTATAATACTTGCTTACTTGCTTTAAAACTGAATTTACAGCCACCAATTCCCCAAATATATACAACACTTACAGCCACTTTATGACCAGTTGAAGGAAAACACAAAAACACTGTTCCATTGTAATGGTGAGACAAAACATTTATCGAAACTCTAAAAAGGTCTATGACATATTCTCTTTCTAAAATGGCCTAGTCATCCTCAGTTGCCCAAACATCACTATCAATTTGAGGACATTAGTGTGAAACAGCACAATGTTCCCATGATGCTGTGAATAAATGTTTGTGCAGGTTCTCCTGTGGTGCTGTAAATCTGGATTTGGGATGAGCAGCGGTACCTCACACAGCAGTTTGTCCGGTAACACTGCGGTCCACACACACCCAACGGGCCATGGTCTGGCCTGGCTCACCACTACCAGAGGGGGAGTAGAGGATGAGCCAAGCACAATGACCGCATGCTGATGGATAAAAGGACAATACTCCATAACTCACAGGCCACAGTAAGCCCCACACCCGCAAAAATGAAGTCTGTGTGTTAGGGTTGCGGCATGTAAGCCATGGGTCCTTGTAAATGCAATACATAGAGGATATTGTACGCAATATCACAGACCCTATCTGCGCAACATAATGCAGTGAACACATTCAGTGTAATTATAGTAGTGGGCAGATATTAATACCGGTAAGTCATACAGTGCGATATCATAGTGACCACATGCTATGGTATGCGTATATGGAAAACAGCAACTAATAGGGGTATTCCTGTGAAATCATGTCTATATTTAGGTTCCCACAATTCCCTAGGAACATATGGTTGCCTCCACGCAGTGTGACGTCTACATCCGGTGAATCCACGGCCCTCCAACCTCCCTACCCATGAATCACTGGTCTCCAGTCCATCCACCATCCTTCACCGATTAGCTAAGCCCCCTCCTCCCACTCACCTTCCTTAACTGTTTATGGGAAGGACTGCTGGTTAAGTAAGAGGAAACACACGTACTGGCCCATTTTAAACTGCCAGTGGAATCCTACTAGAACTAGATGCCAATGAATGCATAGGAGCTCAGTGCATTACCAGTACAATAACACACTGGTTGGAGATGGCAGGTAGCCTGGTGATTAAGAGCGTTAAAGCCAGTAACCGAAAGGTTGCTGGTTCAAATCCCCATGCCGGCAAGGAGGGGGAAAAAATCTGCTTTTCTGCCCTTGAGCAAGGCAGTTAACCCACAACAACTGCTCCCCAGGCGCCGACGACGTGAACGTGGATTGAGGCAGCCCCCACCCACCTCTCTGATTCAGAGGGTTTGTGTTAAATGCGGAACACACATTTTGGTTGAACGTATCCACTTGTGCAACTGACTTAGGTATCCCCTTTAGTGTCCCTGGCATGTTGCAAGGTTAAGAAGGCTAGTCAACAATATAAAAACACCCAATGACAGCGATTCCAGTTACTCATAAAACAGTGTACACTGGGTTACTGGGTTTATCTTCTAGTTTGACAGCACATAGATCATTGGAATGGTAAACCTAAATAATGCCTAACAGCCCAGGCCTTTCAGTGGTCAGTCAATGAGACAGCCTTATATGACCAAAATAAATAGAAAAGTCATTTTTACTGTGCTCAGCATAGGACTGCCCGTTACCGTGACTACCCTGCATTCCCTCAGCCTCCTGGAATTCTAAGGAGCTATTTCCATACTGTCATGCGTCTTGGGTATCCCAACTGCTGTGCGGTGTCTCATGGCGTAAGGCAACAGTCATTTTGGGGGTTTCTCTGACTGATGGTTTGACAGTACACCAAATATGTACTGTACAGTATGCAAGAGAGGGAAGAGGGACTCTGGCCAGAGCAGTGAAGCACTGTGGTTGTTACTTGGCCCTAATGTGTCGGAAGTCACTGACGGTTCATCATACTTTACCTGCTGGGAGCAGGAGTCCAATGAGTGAGATGGAGAGCACAGGTCAGGGACGCGTTTCCCTTTCCTAGTAGTCAAAGGTCTCCATTGAACATGAACTGATAGCCATAATCTCACTGTTCGCTAATGGGAACCGTGAACGGACAGTGGTTTCACCATAGAGATAGAATGGGTATCACCATCAAAAGCTAAGGAGCTGTCTGTGACATCTTGCTTTGATGATGAAATGTTTTAAAGAGCGGTGTAGATGAATGAGCTGCTGATAAATACGGAGATGAAAACATTTCCGGGTCACGATAATGCTTCCAGGTTTCCTAGTTGACCTCCTAGAGGATAGGAAGTAGATCCAAGGGTAGCTTCACAATCATCTAAACAATGGGCATCACACTGTGCTGACAGATCAGAGATAGAATGCTTTGACTTTATCGCACAAGAAGTGGCTTCCTTTTATACTGCAAAAAACTGATAACGACTCTACCATTTAAGATTATGTAGTCTCTCGTGGCATATCGAGAAGCCCGCCAGCATGACATTTGATTCTGGGTGACAAGATTAAAGATTGAAGCCCAACACCTATTATCTTCACTCACAAATGAAGTCCGATACCAGTTGACTGAATGGGGTGTTTGTTTGACCTGCAGGACCAGACGGCCAGGAAGTTTCAATTAAATAATCTCTCACTTACACTCTATTAGTCTCACAGGCCTGTTTGGCACGCAGTGGAAATGTCTACCAATGTCTAAAGCCACTGTATGTGTGGGTGAGTTAGCCTAAGTGAATTCACTCAGGCCATTGCGTTTGGTTAGGGGGATGGAATGTAGTGGAAACTTGAGTGTTGCCAACCTTCATTGGTTTTACAACCTTACACGATGTACATTGCTCATCTCATATACTGAAGTATTTTACAGGTTCTTTTAAAATAAACAGCAGTAAAGCAAAAAGGGGGCCATGTCCCACTTAAGCACTATGGCATGTAGGAGAGGGAGTAGCGTAGGAGGACCAACAGGAAGGAACCCCAGTGAGTCATGCATGTTTGGATGTGATCCCCCGGAGATCCTCTCTCGGCGCTGCTATCTTTTCAACTTTCGCCTCTTCCTGTGTCTATTTAACGGCTTGTCAGTCGCATGAAAAGGTATTTCACCGCCTGGTCCCCTTTGTCATTACAGAACCACACATAGAGCCTTCAAACACCTTTTAGCACACAATGCCTCCCCAGGCTCCCCGAAGGCTGGCTGGGCAGCTTGCACTAAATAACAGGCACTTTTTTCTATACATAGATTTTTAGAGATGAGATTGTGCGCCTGCATTATGCTTACAGTATGTTGGCCTAATTAGGACAACATTTCCAGAAGGTCCAATGGCGTATTTTTGTGTAAAGGACAGATGGGGTCATAAGGAAACGTCATGAGTGATATCACAAAGAGAGCATGCAAGGCTGCGCCTCCCTCCCCATGCCATTATTCTCTTTTGTCACAATCTTTTTATATAAAGTGACTTCAGAAATGTTAGATAATAACTATAAAAAGTTACATTGACAAAGGCTTAAAATCGAGGTCATGGTGAAATAAGCAAAGACGTAATGTGGTTATTGGAGTATTTGTTTGAAGAATCCTCAGGGACATCAGATGGAAATGGTGGACACCACCCTGGTAGAGTTGAGAAGCTCAGTTAAAAGAAAATGATAAACGTCACCGCTAACTGCCCCCCACCAAGAAAAAGCTAATAAGTCTCCAATGTCTGACCCGACAAGGAATGCAACAAATGATGACGACTCAGTCATGTTCCAACCTGACACAATGGCTCAGAGGTTATGTCATTAATGGTTAACAATGGCCTTGCATATCTCCTGTTTTCCTTGGATGCTCACCATGAAGTTCTGACATGCCATCCCATCTGCATATAAAAAAAAATGTATCTTATAAAAACTGGACTTTAGCTGTGGTCATCTGATTCTGTTCCAAAGTTAGTCATGCACTTGTTTATTTATGTCTAGAGCAGGGGTGGGCAAACATTTTGGCTCGAGGGCCATGTCGGGATTTAGAAATTCAACGGAGACACATTTTTGGGGGGCCCAATTGTTTGTTAAAATCAATTTGCAGGGGCCTCCCGAGTGACGCAGAGGTCTAAGGCACTACATTGCAGCGCTTGAGGCGTCACTACAGACACGGATTCAATCCCGGGCTGTGTCACAGCTGGGAGATGACTGGGAGGCCCATGAGGTGGCCCAGTGTCGTCCGGGTTAAGAGAGGGTTTGACAGGTCGAGATTTCCTTGTCCCATTGCGCTCTAGTGACTCCTGTGGCAGGCCGGGCAAATGCACGCTGACACGGAGGAAACACCGTACACCTGGCGACCAACACATTGGTGCAGCTGGTTTCCGGGTTAAGTAGGCAGTGTGTCTTGTAGCAGTTACGACTTGGCTGGGTCGTGTTTCGGAGGATACATGGCTCTCGACCTTCGCCTCTCCTGAGTCCGTACGGGAGTTGCAGCGATGGGACAAGACTATAACTACCAATTGGATACATCGAAATTGGGGAGAAAAAAGGTGTAAAAAAATATATCTATATACACTATCGTTCAAAAGTTTGGGGTCACATCAAATTTATCAGAAATACAGTGTAGGCCCATTATCAGCAACCATCACTCCTGTGATCCAATGGCACATTGTGTTAGCTAATCCAAGTTTATAATTTTAAAAGGCTAACTGATCATTAGAAAACCCTTTGGCAATTATGTTAGCACAGCTGAAAACTGTTGTCCTGATGAAAGAAGCAATAAAACGGACCTTCTTTAGACTAGTTGAGTATCTGGAGCGTCAGCATTTGTGGGTTTGAATACAGGCTTAAAATGGCCAGAAACAAATAACTTTCTTCTGAAACTCGTCACTCTATTCTTGTTCTGAGAAATTAAGGCTATTCCATGCAACAAATTGCCAAGAAACTGAAGATCTCGTACAACGATGTATACTACTCCCGTCACAGAACAGCGCAAACTGGCCCTAACCAGAATAGAAAGAGTGGGAGGCCCCGGTGCACAACTGAGCAAGAGGACAAGTACATTAGTGTTTAGTTTGAGAAACAGACGCCTCAAGTCCTCACCTGGCAGCTTCATTAAATAGTACCAGTCTCAACGTCAACAGTGAAGAGGTGACTCTGGGATGCTGGCCTTCTAGGCAGAGTTCCTCTGTCCAGTGTGTGTTCTTTGCACATCTTAATTTTTCCTTTTTATTGGCCAGTCTGAGATATGGCTTTTTCTTTGCAACTCTGCCTAGAAGGCCAGCATCCCGGAGTCGCCTCTTCACGGTTGACATTGAGACTGGTGTGCTTTTCTTTCAAAAACAAGGACATTTCTAAGTGACCACAAACTTTTGAACGGTAGTGTATATAGATATGTTTTTTTTATAGTTTAAAAAAATGTATGTCTCGCGGGCCAGATTGAAGTGCCCCCCCCCTTGGTTTAGAGGAAGGATACCAAGAATTTCCAGGGTATACATACTGTACATGCCCTCCTGAACAAACACAGGTTGATTATATGGGAAATAGTGATCAGGAAACTGTATAATTCTGAAATAATACATTAATATAATATTTATTTGCAGTGTGCCCCTTACTGTACAGTCACAACATGATCTGCGTATGACAGACACACTTTGCCAACAATTACGTCCTTTACTGTTGTTAAACGAAACAGACAGACAAAGGCCTACTGCATGCGATACACTGTTGCACACACCACTTGTATGTTTTTATGGGCCACATAACCTAAAGGAAGAAAAACTCAAAAAAGAAACATACTTGACCAGTTCTGGGTTGTTAGCTTATTGTAATGATGTAATTTCCACCAGCTTGCCTGCTGGGCCTGTTCCTATTGAGGTTAACAGAGAGCGTTCTAAAAGGTGATCATGAGAGGGGCTATAGGGTCATAGTTCAGTAGCCTGGGATTACTCTGGCTTTGTTATAGAAATCTCTCAACTCTCCACAGATCAGCCTCCACACACAGCGATATCTCCACTCAGGTTCCTGATCCCTTACATAAAAACAGAGGCGAGAAAAAACGGATTAAACTTAAAATTTGTCTAATTCTAGAGATTGTAGCCAGCGTGAAGGGTTTTACCAGCACACACACTGGGTCACTTGAAAAACACTTCTCTCTGTCAACTTCAGCATGAGAAGCTTTTGAAAATGAGGCTGGTTGTGAGACTAATGCCAATACGCAGAAGTGATTTTTCAAAAGGTATAAAAGGGTTCTGTGGTTCTCACAGAGGTGTATTCATAAGCATACACAGTTTTATACAACAGGTGCAAAACTGTCTAGAGTCCAAGTTTTTTTTGAACTACATGAAAAGGTATGGTGTAAACAAATGAAGTTCATTACTGCCTAGAATTGAGCCTTGATCACTGACCAGAAAATGCTACAGAAGTTCACCGAACATAAATGGACATTCAGTGGTGAGCCTGGATAAACCACAAAACCATGTCTTTCTGATACACCCAAAGGAAACCTCATTTGTACATGTTGCTGTTTCACTGTTAACATAAACAAAACATGGTAATAACAACATAAAAACAAGTGGCAAGTCTCCCATTAATTATGATAAATAAATGCTCCTTGTAGGTATGAAACATTACACCAGGCTTATACGGGCATCACTACAGTCCCTGGTTCAAATCCAGGCTGTATCACATCCAACCGTGATTGGGAGTCCCATAGGGCGGCGCACAATTGCCCCAGCGTTGTCTGGGTTTGGCCATCATTGTAAATAAGAATTTGTTCTTAACTGACTTGCCTAGTTAAATAAAGTTAAATAAAAGTTTTTAAAATATGGTTTTCCATTCAATTAGCAATTTCCAGCGGTTTTTACTCAGACTGGAATGTTTCAGGGCTGACAAACGTGAAAAGGGGAAATATAATATTGTAAAGTCAATTCATTGTCAAATCAATTCCAATATGTCATGCATCTGTTATTCTTTGCTGACATCATCGACGGCTCGAGTCGTGATTGGCTGTCCGTGCCGCGAAATCTGGCGAGGTGGGTGGCGTTCCAGCGTCTCGCGCACTATATGTAATTTGTGACTCGCGCTCGGAGACCCAGTGACAGGCAATACCCTGACGGGAGAGTACAGTTGGACATACCCACTGAAGCAGACAAGAGCTTAACTCGGGACAGACTTTGAATAACTATTCGGCGACATAACTTTTTTGTTGTAAAGTAAAGACAGCGAGGGAGATTTTACGCACTAAAAATGCAGTCCCTCTGTCACCAACTGCTCAGCTTGCTGTTCGTTTTCAGCAGCCTTCAGATTTATCAACTCACAGAGGCTTGCTCGTGTGCTCTGTCGCACCCGCAAGATGCGTACTGCAATTCTGACATAGGTAAGTCGTATGGTTTGTGGCCACATATGTCTATATGTTATGCCAACTAAAATATTTTCTCTATTGAAATGTATGTTTGCAGTGGTTTTGTGATATTCTGCATACATGGACTATATTTGAATAAGAAACTGTTGTTAGTATAATGCAACTTTGTGGGACCTACAGTAATGGGTAAATCTCTGCCAAACAAAGTTATGCATAAAATGGAACCATCACCTAAACCTAAAAGCCCATTTAAAAACAGACTGTCAGAATATTCCAGTTTGCAAGTATCAGATGGCTCGTAGGCTAACGGTTTACTACAACAGCACGCTTTCTGAGTAGTCTAAATAAATGCGTCATCTCTCAAATTAGTGAGTCAAAGAGAGAGGCAGCATTACTTTATTTCCCCTTGCTCCGATGAGAGGGAAGAGTTAAATGGGAACGGTATCCATGGAAACAGGTCCCACTGATCATGTCTTTCAGAGCTAAATGACCACTTGCTGAGCAATAAACCAAAACAGAACAGGCAGACAGTAGCCAGCCAAGGGGTTTTACTGCTGACTGAATATTGCACCCATGTGTGGAGATTACCAATGGCAGATTTGAAGTGGAGACTAGCTACTGTTCTTGGATGCTCTTCTGTTCAGTTGGGCTTTCCATAAGATGTAAGAGCCAAGACTTAGCTAGGAATGTTAAGCAAGTGCTATTGCAATCAACGTGTTAGTTCTACAGTCCTATTGGTATAGCATTGCCCTTCAAGTGTTTGTGCTCTTCTATGAAAGCACATGTTTACTTTCCAAAAAGGGGGCTGATTCATTCCATTCACGCATTTGATATTGGTATAATAAGTATTGGTTATTGACTTAGGTGCACTGGTATTTTCTGTGTTGATACCAGGTATATTTTCTTTTGGGGCTGGTCCTCGGACCCACTTGTAGCAGAGATTTCTTTGGCCTCCTGCTCTGAGGGTGGCTTTGTAAAGCTTGTTGTACCTACCACTGGGTCATGCATGCACAGGCTATGCCAGAATAACATTAACTCAGCTGTTGTTATCGAGGAATGCCAGTCCAACCTGAGCAGTGTTATTGGATAACACTTGTTAAGACCAGGTGGGTCCTGGCGCTCAGTTGTTGCTGCAGGAGACTCATTCCTGAAAGGGAGTAAAGGATTATTTGATAAGCCTGAGCAATAATTAGTGTTGTGGGGATCTAAAGCAGGAGGGAGAAGGTAGAGTTAAAGAGAGGAGTCCACTGCTATATATACGGTATTAGGACAACTGTGTGCAGCTCTCTTGTATTGTGGAACGGAACTGCTGGCAGCAGGCAGAGTGTGGGTTTGACCAGTCATCCACCACACACACACACACCTTTGTCAGACACAGCCATCAAACATCAGTTAGGGTAGCAAAGCGTGGTCCAATGCCTCGGAGCGGAGGAGAAGTGGACATCAGAGCTGTTCCATGGGTGGAGTCTTCCAACTATGATGTCATGTTTTTTTCTGCAGTGATCCCTAGTCCAGCCAGTGAACTATGACTGAAGCCTGATGAGGTCAGAGGAGAAAAAGCGATGTGTACTTTTCAACATATGGCAACAGTTTAAAAATAATACCCTCACACACACACACACACACACGTGGCAGGTTGACCATTCATGTCAAACACAAACATATTTATGCAAACATTTCCTCAGCATCGATGAGCATTGCCTCTTATAATTATTGTGGCTTATGCTAGTTAGTGACCTGGTTCCATTGTGTTGAAGATGGTATTACAAATGTTAGTGTCACCCTGTCATGTCCCCTAAATTGGCTCATCTCATTGGCAAGGAGTGGAGCCTAGTGGGCCAGAATCTAGGGCTGGCTTTAATGGCTGCAAGTGCTCCAAATTCCATTTCCAAGGTCTTGGTTCAGCCAGAAGTGCACCACGAATGCCTGTAGCGTGCACAGAACTAGGGATGCCTCTTCCCTCTCATTGCAAGGGACATTTGTCACAGTAGTCCCGATAAAACATAACACTGTAAACATGCCATAATGCCAAAGCCAGGATCACATTTCATCATGTAGATGACAACTGTAGAGCTATTTTTCACAAGTGGGACAATTGGCCATGGAAAAAGCTTGAGATAATTCTATGGGAGTAACATGCATACTTACCCCCCCCCCATTTATTTAACCTTATACCCATCTTCTGCTCATTGAGCAATAATGAAGGCTATTGCATTCAGTTAGACAGTAAATGAAGATAGTGTTGGACTTCTGTTAGGATAGAGCTTTAGTGCAGTTATCATGAACATGTAAGCTTATGACTATTGCATAATTATTATGCAACTGATGACATCTTTAGGCAAGATTGTAAGGTTGTAAGCCAACTGGAAATGGAGTTTGGCATGAACATTATGTTTTTGGATAGTGAAGGATAACAGTTATCTCCTGGCAACACCTAGAGTTAAGATGGATATTCTGATTTGTGTCCCCTGGGCATGTCCAAACAAACATGTGCTGCAGTCTTGTCCATAAAAGCACAAGTCCATTTTCTGGGACGAAACGCAGTTCCAAAAGCTTCATATGGCCTTGCATTGCATCACTTCACTGGGGTTTGATGAATGTTTTAAGAAAATGTCACCTTTGATAAACCTTAGTTTCAAAATACCCCTAAAACATACTGCAGATCTATACCTACAAAATATTCCTTATGACAGATATGAGTTATAAAATGTGCATTTATCCTCATCTTTCCTCCCCATTTCATATGAACATTACTTTCAACAAAGACTGTTTATTTCATCAACAACCCATTTTTCCTGACTAAAACTATGATAATGAGACGAGATGCCATGGGAGGAAAAAACAAACTATTACAAATTACTTTTAATTTTAGTTGACAAATGTGACGAGAATTCCCTGTGACATTTCATTTGACATGGAGCAAATTTATCAGTTTTGTCCAATTCCAAGCATGCATGCAGAATATTTCATGCTATCCTCTCATTGGCAGAATTCACATATTTCAGTTGCGCAGTCTGATTGAGCTCTCCCACACAGCTCCAGGCAATCACTTCAGTCACTCGTCAATCTTCTGAACTGATGCGAATCCTGGACACTTGACTTGTAACTAACTTCAACTAGAAGGCCTGATTGGTGCTGCATAGATGGTTGTCCTTCTGGAAGGTTCTCCCATCTCTACAAAGGAACTCTGTAGCTCTGTCAGAGTGACCATCGGGTTCTTTGTAACCTCCCTGACCAATGCCCTTCTCCCCCGATTGCTCAGTTTGGCCAGGAGGCCACCTCTTGGTGGTTCCAAACTTCTTCAATTTAAGAATGGAGGCCAATGTGTTCTTGGGAACCTTCAATGCTGCAGAAATGTTTTGGTACCCTTCCCCAGATCTGTGCCTTGATACAATCCTGTCTCGGAGCTCTATGGACAATTCCATCGACCTCATTGCTTGATTTTTACTCTGACATGCACTGTCAACTGTGGGATTTTACATTGACAAGTGTGTGCCTTTCCAAATCATGTCCAATCAACTTAATTTACCACAGTTGGACTCCAATCAAGTTGTAGAAACATCTCATGGCTGATCAATGGAAACAGTCTCATATCAAAGGTTCTGAATACTGGGGTATTGTGTGTAGATTGATTAAATAAATAAAAATCCTACATTTTAGAATAAGGCTGTAACGTAACAAAATGTGGAAAAGGTTAAGGGTCTGAATACTTTCCGAATCCATTGTAAAGTTTGAACTATTTAGATGTAAACATTCAGTTTTTCTGAACTCACTTCAGTCGCATAAAAGGGAAGCTTGCAGTACCAGGTGCAGGCACATGCGCAGATCAAATACACCACTGGAACGCCGATTAAGCTGTTTACATGTCCTTATCATTCAAAATATTGCTCAGAAAACCAGGTGTTTTAATCAGTGTATGCCTACTTCAATTATGGCCTCATGCTGATTAAGACAAGGTGTTTACATGACTAATGCCATACTCAGCCTTTTACTATAATCAGTTTAAAATCAAATTAGTGCGAATGTAAACATACTCAATGTTTACTCTTCTATGTAGGCAATTTTTTTCTCTGACATCAGAAGCTCAATTTTCCCATGCGCGCTGTTATTCATTCATCTCTGTTGCCGCTCTCGCACAGTGGTCTGTAAATGCGAGTTGCGGTTGCTCCCCCCCCCCCAATGGTAAAAACAAATGCTATTCGTTGAATATTAGGAGTACAGTAATACTTCTGGCATTTTTTTAAAGCTCAAATTCTCCCCTTATTACCCTTAAACCACTTATTTATCCCCTTTATGGTTGTGATGGGCAGAAAATCAGAGCTGTAAATTGTTTCACCTGTAGCCAAGGCTTTATTGCCTATATGGTTAATTATGTTCGGCATTGGATACAATCTACCACAATATCAACGTTGCCATCTAAGGTATACCAGGGGATAGAGGCCTAGTTGGCCAAGGCTATCTGAATGTGCACATGATGAAAGTTAGGTAGCTTAAATATTCATTTTTTAATAGAGAGAAAAAAATGCACTGACCTAACTAGACTAAAATTGTCCTTAATTTTAAATTGACTAACTAACGAAGGACGAAATGACAAATGTGATTAAGACTAAAGCTAAATCTAAAATAGCCCAAGGGTTTTTGGCAGCTAACTTATTTGAGGACTATGGTCAAACGGCTATGGTTAACACAGTGAATATCTAGATGTGGATTAAAACACAAATGATGACCTTAAACTCCCCTCAGGTGTAACGCTGAGTGAGGAGAGGGACTAATTTCCACTATCAACTTCAAAAAGGTGACACTGTAGAACATCAATCATCCCAATTTTAAGAGCCAGAGTTGAGTTCAAAGCCTCCCGTTGTTTGGTAGGCCCTGCTCCATAATAACTAGCAGCACCAGCTCTAATAGATGTATCAGATAGACATTCTGAATTGAGGAAATTAGGGTACAACAAAGTGGAAAAAACATGTCAAATACCAACTCCAAATAACCCGAGGGTAACTTTGCAATCAACGTAAGGAGTTGATATACTGATATACGTTCTCGCAATGAACCCCTCCTTGCATTTCTAGACAACAGTCAACCATTTCCTGACAATGCTTTTCTTGCTGCATACGGACAGAGACAGAGAGATTACTTTTGGTGCACAGCAGACCTACTGGGCTGAAACAGCCCATTCACATTGGAACAGGGGAAGGCTGTTTTTCTAAAGCTTTTCATGCAGCAGATTAGCGTTTCGGTCGGCCCTAGCTACACTTTTTAGCCCTGGTGTTTAATATCCCAAGGAGCTGAGGTGTCAGGAGCAGAACTTTACAATCTCGTACCATGCACCGATTCAATATAGAAGATTACTGCTGTGGGTAAGTGTGACTTGGCCTGGGATAATAACCTTGGAGAAACATGTACAGTAGTTTAGCCTGGTGTAAGCTAGTTCTCAGAGTGGTGAGGAGGGAGGTCCTCAAGTTACCCTGTCCTTTCTCTTGGGAGACCTGGCGAAGGAAGCAATGAGCTACAGTTACTATAGGTTGCAATAATGCAAAAACCAATCCTATTCTCTACTATACTCTTCCCAACTGGCAGAGGGCATAGATGGTCCCATATTATGAGGAACATTACGTCATTTGGGATCAGCTCGGTGCATTCAAAGCAGCTTCATTCCATACGCACAGTGTTCCTTCCTGTTAAAACAGGTCAAGAGGTGCAAGATTCCCTGAATGTTTGACATGTACACCCTGTTTGACAGGCATAGAGAGTTTAAGCCATCCCTTTTCTACAGACCGCTTAACTTCAAAAATCACCAGTGTAGTCCATGACTGCTTCTGAAATAGTACCCTGTTCCCTATATAGTGCATATCTTTTTAAATCAGACCTACACACATTGGGTAAGTTGCTTCCATCACGTCGGTGAACTGGTGCGGACATGACTTTTCTATTCAGGTCAAGTGTAATCCCACTGCGGGTGTGGTCAGCTCGAAAAAGAGGAAGAACACTTAAGAGTGGTTTCTTTTTTGAGTGGAGCACTCAGTGAGTGTGTCATACTAAGTAGCATCGTTTCCCCCCCACACACTCGGATCATGTTCAGAATCTCGCTCGCCCTCGCTTATCACCACACACACAGTTCACAACTCTGGTTATACACAACCATATTATTTCCCCCTATTCTTCCCCTCTTCATATGACCATCTATTTCAACCTTGTCATGGTGACTTTTCCCTCATCACGCAATCTGTTTGCTGCAATCACTATTTAGCCTGAGGTGCCTCACAAGATTCACAGGCAAAATGGAAAGCAGGAGGAGGTTTAAACTGCTTGATTGAATTACATTCCCACTCGTGTTGCAATTAGCATTTGAATGCATAGTTTAGTAATCCCATGCGTCGGAAGAGATACTGTGCTAAATTAATTCAATTACTTTCTCTGTCATACCCCAGTTACTTCTCCTTATTAAGAAAAATCCATTTACTTTCCACTGGGAATGTATGTCAAATCCACTGCAAAACATTAATATGCATGCGGCAGAAACAGGAGAATAGCACTCGCCTGTAATTGCTATTTGTGTGTTGCAGCACACACAGAGAGGACAGGGGGCACACACTCTAGAGCTGCAAGAGACGTCTAGCTGCAGTGCCGTTTACAGCTAAACAAAACAGTACTGATCAGGTGGATATCTTGTGCAGTGCTTGGGCTTAGAATTGGATTACATAAACACTCACAATTTGGTCATATTTCAGACACTGGGGACCAGACCTAGCCTGAAGAGGCATATTGAAAGAGAACTCTGTGGTCAGGAGTAAATATAGCTAGCATTCTGAGATCTACTCAGGGCCCTTCCCTTGGAGGTCAAAAGGGTCGCTGTAGGGAATAACACAAATCCTCGGTCTCACCAGCAGCTGCGGCCTATCACACATTCCACCAGGCAATGACTTCAGCACCACCCAATTAGTGGTTGCCCGCCCAGTGGCGAGCGTATCCCGCCTCACAGAGCGTTTGGTGTTACTGTTGGACTCTTGTTCAGCGATATGACCTATGACTCCTACGCCTAATAACACTTGAAGGCTCAACGCAAAGCTCTTTGGAGTTGGAGTCTTATCGTTTTGGGTGGGGAAAGCAGTCTTTGCAATGGAGTTTAGGTTTTAAGGGGAAGGCAGGTTTTCGGCTACTGGCTTCTGAAAATAGTTTGAGGGATCAGTGCATCAACATCACAGAGTAGCATAATGTTTCATATATTCACATTCCACAGTAATAGTGCCTTTGCTCCATACAATTACATCAGTGAAAGTACCATCCATTTGACTCTGCATAGCAGAGACTGGTTAGGTAACAATGCTTTGAGGCTCATAATATGCGAGTTGATAGATTAATAGAGCAGATGTCCTTGGGTACATTGGCTCAAAAAAAGTCACCAAGAACACAAGGAGAATAGATAACCCGAATTAGGTTGAACATAATCGATGCCTTCTACATGGATGTAGAAGCTATCAAATTGGATGGCTGATTCTCTAGTCATTCTAAACTGGCAGGTGAAAATGTGAGCTCCATTGAAGGTGTTGATGTCACCTCACCGGCATCTTCTAGGATACTTTTCTATTCATAAACCACCACGATTACTGCTTGTCCTTTAGACTCCCTTTGTGTCTGGGACTTAAATACATACTATGACGCTATAAGAGATGTTACAGTACATCCCTTCACTCTATCTAGAGGAGTGAGACACGCTTCCCTTTTCTCCCCCCTCACAGCCTCGAGAATGTGAACCTCAAAGGAATGTAGAAAGAACATTCCGGAGAGGAAAGATAAACATCCCCACCATTAGTTATGTCTGTGGCTGTCAGGCTGCGGGGAGCAGGTGAACTTGACTCAAGTCGACTGCGCCTGCATGTGGACTACCCATTCTCCCCCGGGGGGCCCCAGAGCGCTGATACAAGTACTCTGGGGAGGACCCGATTCACTAGCCTAAATGAGGCCTCGCTCGTAAGCCGATTTCCCCCTAACAATGGACCCCACTTACTTTAAAAGGAGCGAAAGCAAACAAGGTGATTCCACAGCCAAACTGTGTCCCCTAGCCGCTGTTTACATGAGGGTGAGCAGCACTGATAAGATCTTTTTCCACCCTGTGCTGAATGTAAAGAAAGGAGGTTGTATAAAACAGTGGAGACGCATGGTTTTACGATACAAGGATAAGGCAGAAGGGAGGTAGTAGTAAAGCTGTGGCCACATTTTCACTGTCCTGAAGAACTGCTTTGGCCTCAGTCAAATTCAAATGCTAGACCCTAGCCTTCCATTGGACTTGTTTGCCAAGCAGAAGCAATCCATAAAAAATAAATTAATAGATAATAAACTGAGCCAAACCCTTCCAGAATCTTCCATGGGTCTCTCCTCTAGGGGCTGGGTTTTAAATAGGCTTTGGAAAAGCAATGAGCAGCCCAATGCATTCTAGGGTCCTAATCGGGAGGTACTTCTAGCTAAAGCATCTGTAAGGGTGATATGTTGAACACATTGGACTTACTACTGTATTTAGGCTCCTCTTTTTGATGCTCACACAAACATCAGCCTGGCTCCAGGTGTCAGGGACAGGGACAAGACTTGCTCTGATGTGACCTAAATACGGGAAATTATCCAATATGCTGGATTTGGCAGCTAGAGGATTTCCAATCTCTGTCCATTGCAAAATTGACTAATTCTGTGCTTGTGTCTTCTGTCTACAGTGATCCGTGCCAAAGTGGTGGGCAAGAAGTTACTGAAGGACGGGCCTTTTGGCACCATGCGTTACACGGTCAAACAGATGAAGGTAAGCCGTCATCGCATCATTCAGCCTGAATTTTTCATAATCTGGCCCATACCTTGAAGAGCATAACCACACAAGGCTATAAGAATCACTAACAAGTTCATAGGCTTTGAAACTAGGAGACCAGTTTTAACACTGTAGGCCTACTAAAATGATAAGTGTATGACTAGGCAACTGCAGCAGTATCACTTAAGTTATAGTGCAATCCCTAATTCTTATAACCAAAACATGAGTTCACAGATGCTGTGAAATGGCCAAGCTTTTCCATTAAGTGCCACAAGAGTATGTTAGAGGATTAGACATTGTTTTCATCATCACCTTTAAAAAGTTTGGCCCTGTGGCAAGAAGGTTTGGCTAATCCAAGTTAAGTGTGTTTGAATATTTGTTTGGCCAAAGGAATCCAACGTAGTCGTAATGGCCTAAAGACAATCGCCTCAGTAAATAAATCATGAAGAGTGGGCTTTGTTGCCCCTAGAAACATTTCCCCAGAAATCCCCCGTTTTAGGTCCCAATGG
Source organism: Oncorhynchus nerka (assembly GCF_034236695.1). Taxonomy (NCBI): domain Eukaryota; kingdom Metazoa; phylum Chordata; class Actinopteri; order Salmoniformes; family Salmonidae; genus Oncorhynchus; species Oncorhynchus nerka. The sequence goes on from NC_088403.1 coordinate 35,539,974, forward strand.
CTCGCCTCTTTCACGGCTTGTCCTGTTATTTCCAAGAATAGCAGTGTCTAAACAGGGATTTCCTGTTGTTCCCAGACAAATAAATCACGACGGACCAAACACAACAAATCCCAGGGCAAACATTTACTTTGTCCGGCAGCGTTTGTGTTCCCCGCACCTGAACTCAATGGGTGGACCCACGGTTCAACCCCAAAGTCACGTCTTCATTATGTCCTGTAATTATGTTCATTTTCATGTGGTTAAATGATAGCATCAGTGGCCTCTTCCTCTACTACACTGAAATATTGGAAGCAATATCATTATACTGCGCTTGTTTATTGTTGTGGAATCCTGACAACTTCGAGAACTCAATAAATCCAGTTGCGTCAGAAGCAAGAACAAGTGCCAGAGGTGTGCTCTTCATTCCAGATTATAATCGTTATGACATACTGTTTGTCATGGTCTGTTTTGCAGATGTACAAAGGATTCAACAAAATGCAGCACGTTCAGCACATCTACACAGATGCATCTGAGAGTTTGTGTGGAGTCAAGTTCGACATCAACAAGTACCAGTATCTGATCACAGGTGAGTCAATATGCCACCATACAGTACCACTGATCTGTACTTGGCGGGCTGCACAGTTGTCATGGTGGTGCCAGAAACAATGTCTTTCCATTCAGAGCTATTAATAAGCAATAAAAAACAGCCTCACGAGCTGCCTCAGGAGCACATGACCAAAAACAAATTAGCGAGGCAAGCAAGCACATCAGTGGAGTTGATGCCAGCTTGTTCTCCCAGGCCTATTTCCCTAACTCCCTCTCTGCAGCACGTCCCACAACAATGGCAGCGTTGCTAACAGCAGCCACATTTTTTTTATTTTTTTTAAAAATGCAACCCCCTCCTCCCTGAAGACTTCTTGACTGCTCTGACAAACTTTCCCACTATATATAACCTCGCGTCTGTGAGAGACGAAAGAGGCGGGGGGGGGAACTTATTTTTTGAAGCATTTCCTTATCCTTTGGGGCATAAACAGCAGAACTTTCTCTCCTCTCTTATAATGAACAGTTCTAGCGAGAAGGTCTGGCATTTCCAGTGCAGGAAGGCATTTATCAAGTTCAACTTCAATTCATTAGTTGTATGTACAGGATACACCATCCAACGAAATGCTAACTTGCATGAATGCACAGTTGAAGTCGGAAGTTTACATACACTTAGGTTGCCTCATTAAAACCCGTTTTTCAACCACTCTACAAATGTATTGTTAACCAACTATAGTTTTGGCAAGTTGGTTAGGACATCTGTGTGCATGACAAGTAATTTTTCCAACAATTGTTTAGACAGATTATTTCACTTATAATTCTAGTGGGTCAGAAGTAGACATACACTAAGTTGACTGTGCCTTTTAAATAGCTTGGAAAATTCCAGAAAATGGTGTCATGCTTTAGAAGCTAATTGACATTGTTTGAGTCAATTGGAGGTGTACCTGTGGATGTATTTCAAGGCCTATCTTCAAACTCAGTGCCTCTTTGCTTGACATCATGGGAAAATCAAAAGAAATCAGTAAAGACCTCAGAAAAAGTCTGGTTCATCCTTGGGAGAAATTTCCAAACGCCTGAAGGTACCAAGTTCATCTGTACAAACAATAGTACGCAAGTATAAACTGCACGCAGCCTTCATACCGAAGGAGACGCGTTCTGTCTCCTAGAGATGAACGTACTTTGATGCGAAAAGTGCAAATCAAGCCCAGAACAGCAGCAAAGGACCTTGAAGATGCTGGAGGAAACAGTTACAAAAGTATCTATATCCACAGTAAAACGAGTCCTATATCGATAACCTGAAAGGTCGCTCAGCAAGGAAGAAGCCACTGCTCCAAAACCTCTAAAAAAGAAAGACTACGGTTTGCAACTGCACATGGGGACAAAGATGGTACTTTTTGGAAAAATGTCCTCTGGTCTGATGAAACAAAAATATAACTGTTTGGAAGAAAAAGGGGGAGGCATGCAAGCTGAAGAACACCATCCCAACCGTGAAGCACGGGGGTGGCAGCATCATATTGTGGGGGTGCTTTGCTGCAGGAGGGACTGGTGCACTTCACAAAATAGATGGCATCACGAGAACAAAATATTAGTTGGTTAGATTGAAGCAACATCTCAAGACATCAGTCAGGAAGTTAAATCTTGGTCACAAATGGATTTTTACAAATAGACAATGACCCCAAGCATACTTCCAAAGTTGTGGCAACATGGCTAAAGGACAACAAAGTCAAGGTATTGGAGTGGCCACCACAAAGCCCTGACCTCAATTCTATAGAAAATCTGTTGGCAGAACTGAAAAAGCGTGTGCGAGCAAGGAGGCCTACAAACCCGACTCAGTTACACCAGCTCTGTCAGGAGGAATGGGCCAGAATTCACCCAACTTATTGTGGTAAGCTGGTGGAAGGCTACCCAAAACGTTTGACTCAAGTTAAACAATTTAAAAGGCAATGCTACCAAATACTAATTGTGTATGTAAACTTCTGACCCACTGGGAATGTGATGAAAGAAACAAAAGCTGAAATAATTCATTCTCTCTACTATTGATCTGACATTTCACATTCTTAAAATAAAGTGGTGATCCTAACTGACCTAAGACAGGGAATATTTACTAGGATTAAATGTCAGTAATTGTGAAAAACGGAGTTTAAATGTATTTGGCTAAGTTGTAAGTAAACTTCCGACTTCAATTGTGTGTGTGTGTGTGTGTGTGGAGTATGTCAGTGTGGGTGTGTGCGTGAGCGCATGTGTGCTAAGGTGTGGAGAGTCAGCGCAAGTGGTCAGTCCAATTCAAGTGTTTGGCAGTCCGATGGCTTGTAGATAGAAACTGTCTGAGCCTATGAGTTGCTATGAAGTTGGAGAGCAGTTTAGTGAGACCTAAGGCCGCCATACTGTTTAGCTGTGTGTTGAATGTTTCCATCACTACGTCCCAAACCTGTAAACATGCCCTACGAAGCCAATGAAACATGAGGAAGGAAATCACCCCGGCAACACAAGTGTGTTTATTGTGGCTGGGTGATGACATCACAGTCATCCAGGCCAGGCAGCAGCTCTAGCTCTGGTTTGGGGAGTGAGCCTGTAATTGGATCTTGGGTCATACTGTATCAGGACTCAATTACAGCCATGTTAAATACGTCAAGGCCTAATAGATTAGCTCCACGGGTTGGGCTTTGATCAACCCAGAGTGAGAGCATGGCCACCTGATTAGCTTTGAAGAGGGATGCCGCACTAGCCTGTTCCCAGATCTGCTTATGCTGTCTTACCAACAACAATTTAGGAACAGGCTAATGCCGCTCTCACCATTGTCTAATAACTTTGCCATAGACGCCAATAATCCATATGGAAGTCGTTCTAAGAGTTGTGTGTTTGCCAGCTTTCAGCTCAGTGTGTGATGACAACAGGACAGTGTAGCACTGGCAATGGATAGATACACTGTTACAAACAACCATGTTTGAGTGCTAGCTGGCGGGCTACAGTGTAGGGTGAACCTACCTAACCTAAAAATAGAAGCCTAATAGAAACATAAAAATAGAAGTTAGAAAACCTTTTGGGAATTCTGAAATAGGGGTGTTGGTTTAATATGGGACCTACTGTACAAGATGGTCTTACCATAGTTCAAACGCTTTGGACCACTTGCTTGACTGGTGTATTTATGCTAGGCGAGGTATGGCAATTATACAATTAGCCAAAAATAGGCTAAGAATGACATCTGACTCTTTGGACATCTGACTCTCTCCCATGGCATTTGGGAATATGACATGAATTGTTTTTCAGTCTGTTTTTTGGGGAAACAAACAAACCATTGTAATGAATGTTTTCTAAGTCATGAAAAAAAAATTCACGAATGATGTAATGCATAACAAAAGCCGATCTGTAACCAACCCTCTCTCCCCCTCAGGCCGCGTGTTTGACGGCAAGGTCTACACCGGGCTGTGTAATTTCAACCAGCCATGGGAGCGCCTCTCGCTGGCCCAGAAGAAGGGCATCAACCACCGCTACCAGCTGGGCTGCAACTGCAGGGTGAGTGGCAACAACTGCGCTCTCAGGGAGAATATGGATGAAGTGGCTCCCGGGGAGAATATGGATAAGATGGATATGTATAAGGAAGCTAAAGCAACCCAACAGCAGCAGAGCCAAGATGGAGGAGTAGGAGCCAAAAAGAGGGGCAGAGGCAGGCAGAACACCCTGCTTACTGCAAAGCATACCATCCTGCTCTGAGCATCTGTTCCTCCATCTAGAAGACATCTTACCACAGAAAATGACAAGGCACTTCATAATCTCCATATGTTATTAGATATCGGATATTGGTTGTGTTCATTTTCTGACCATAATAATTGCTTTAGTGGCCTTGCATATATTGGGTCAAATAGATTATGCTGATAAAACTGCAACCAATTATGAAATCATTGCCAAACCATTTAAAATGTTTCCCTCTATCCTTAAGTGTAGTACAATACAATAACGACTATCAAAATATATACCAAATCATTTTGATTATGTTATTGTAACTTTTCTGATTGTAGGGACATACTTTTAAATTCCTGACAGTGGCTGACTGATAATGTAAGCTTTTAGCTGTCCCCTTTCCTTTTTGGCATCAGAACGGATAATACACATCCATGAATGGAAGTGAAGAGAGAAGGAAAGACAAGGAGAGAAAAGAGATTTATAATGATCTTTGAGTTATTACATTTAACTACACCGGAATCACTTTCCCTGTTATTCCAAAGCCTGAATTCCGTGCTGGGACGGATCCCCTTTATGTGGAACCTGCTCCTGTGCAGCTCCAATCCAGGCTCATAAATATCCTACTGTACTGCATGGCTCCAGACACACCATCTGGTCTGCCCATCACCGGCTCCCGTCAGACAGGAGACCGGAGTAGCTACACAGTCCAAATGCCGGCTAACACCTTTCAAACTGCTCACACCCAAACTGCAGAAAGGGTTGTAATGTTAAGACACGTTAGACGTACAGTGAGTCTGAGGCCAACGCAGAACAGTGGAGGGGAATGTATGACTGTGACCAAACATGGCAAGTCAGCATCAGAAATGAGAAACAAACTTGGACAGAACTCTCCATGGTAGAAGCGTTTTTCTTTTAGTTTATTGCCTATTTCAGTTCAACCGTAATCTTTAAAAATCGGGGGGAAAAACAAAAGCCCACTTGTGTTCTAGCTATAGGATGCTGCTACACAACACCTCATTGTGTGAACCCCTATGAACCAGCATGCTTACTGTCTGAGAAGACAAGTCAGACACAGGCAGTGCAGACACAGCCATCTGTGGTTTTATATCAAGTGCAAGAATCTCCTAGAGTGCGAACGTCACACTTCACCGACGCTCCCGCCAAAATCATTAAAACTAGTTTGTCATCCTTTGCATTCTTCAACAAAAGATGATTTACAGCTAAGGAATGCAGGAAGCATGTGAAAATACACTGCAGTGCATAAAGAAACCATTGGCGTCAGTAAATGATTAAAAAGCCAACTGTCCATAACAGCCCTATGAACACCAGAACCAGATAAACTTCACAGAAAATGCTTGCACCATAAAGAATGCGTTCAGCTTCACCCATATTCCTCAAGCTCTCTGCTGTAGATTCCTCTGACTCGTTCATTACAGTACACACAGCCTTTACTGAAACACCTCTTTGGATTTCTCTAAAACAGAGTATTTTGTCAGTTTCAAATTTTTCACCTTTAAAGACATTTGGCAGGCTATACGGTGCATTCGGAAAGTATTCAGACCCCTCGACATTTTCCACATTTTGTTATCTTAGAGGCTTGTTTTAAAATGGATTACATAGTTTTTTCCCCCTCATCAATCTACACACAATACTTGTCCTATCAAAGTTGCACAGAAATAGGTTGGGTAAGATAGTCAGGACTTGCAGAAAAATAATGGGGCAGCAACAGCAAGAACTCATCTCTCTACCTGGGCAGAGCCCTCCATAAGGCGAATAAAATTGCGGTTGACTCTTCCCATCCACTCCACCCTGAATTCTAGCTCCTTCCCTCTGGCCGCAGGCACAGACTAAGGTTAAAAAATAAAAATAGGGCCAAGTACTCTTATTCCGAATGCAATTCTGCAACTTAACATTTGGACTAATTGCACTTTGACTATGAAACTGCACGTACCCTGCCTATTTGTTTGTAAATATCCTTTGCTATTTATTTTACATTTTTGGCACACCTATACTTGGGGAGTTTCTCCCATTCTCTGCAGATCCTCTCAAGCACTGTCAGGTTGGATGGGGAGTGTCACTGCACAGCTATTTTCAGGTCTCTCCAGAGATGGTCAATTGGGTTCAAGTCCAGGCTCTGGCTGGGCCACTCAAGGACATTGAGATTTGTCCCGAAGTCACTCCCGTGTTGTCTTGGCTGTGTGCTTAGGGTTGTTGTCCTGTTGGAAGGTGAACGTTCGTCCCCAGTCTGAGCACTCTGGAGCAGGTTTTGATCAAGGATCTCTCTGTACCTTGCTCCGTTCATCTTTCCCTCAATCCTGACTATTCTCCCAGTCCCTGCTGCTGAAAAAAAATCCCCACAGCATGATGCTGCCACCACCATGCTTCACCGTAGGGATGGTGCCAGGTTTCCTCCAGACGTGACGCTTGGTACTCAGGCCAAAGTTTAATCTTGGTTTCAACACACCAGAGAATCTTGTTTCTCATAGTCAGAGTCCTTTAGGTGCCTTTTGGCAAACTCCAAGCGGGCTTTCATGTGCCTTTTACTGAGGAGTCGCTTTGATCTTGCCACTCTACCATAAAGGCCTAATTGGTGGAGTGCTGCAGTGATGCTTGTCTTTCTGGAAGATTCTCCCATCTCCACAGAGGAACGCTGGACCTCCGTCAGTGACCAATCAGGTTCTTGGTCACCTCCATGACCAATGCCCGATTTGCTCAGTTTGGCCGGCGGCCAGCTCTAAGAGGTTCCAAACATCTTTAAGAATAATGGAGGCCACTATGTTCTTGGGGACCTTCAATGCTTCAATGTATTTTTAAAATCAATTTTAGATTAAGGCTGTAATGTGGAAAAAGTCCATTGGTCTAAATACTTTCCGAATGCACTATGTGAGAAGGAAATGAGAAGTTTAAAGGATGTTGACGGAATTGCAGTGCAATACAGATTTCTGCCCCTTTGGTTTTCTCCTCCATTCCCTTTGGGAAAACTACAAACTAAGTAGGGGACTTTTATTTCAGAGGCTAGCAATTAAATGAATATTTGAACTCCACTGGCTTATGTACAGGAAAGTATATTTGAATTGTAACCATTCATTTTCATTCATCCTGTAGAGCAAGGGTGGGAAATTCCAGTCAGAGGGCCTGATTGGTGTCAAACTTGTTCTCCATCCCTAGCAAACACAGCTGAATAATCAAATTGCATTCTAAACTGAAGATCATGATTAGGTGATTAATGGATTCAGGTGTGTTAGCTGGGGCAAAACTGACACCAATCAGGCCCTCGGACAGGAATTGCCCACCCCTGCTGTATAGCAAGGAGTATAAAATGCATTAGTTTCTAAATTGTAATATAATCAATTACAAACTACAAAAATAACTTGACTCACTCACCCTTTGCTGATTCGACCCAATTATCTGGAGGGATTTATACTTAAATCACCTTTTCTCCTAATCAATATCTTATTCTCCACAAATGAAGTATTGTGTACAAGATTATGCATTGCTTCACCTTTTCCTGAAATGCTAATTCTGTCTTGGCCTTGTTCATTTACTGCTGAATGTAGACTCACTGTGCTTTGAATTGGTCAATATTTAAAAACAATTCACAGAAAATAAAACATCCTAAAATCTGTCACATACCCTAAATCAGAATTTTTGTTAATCAAAAAGGATACAATTGAACTTCATTCAAGACTAACTGTAAAACACAGTGAGCCTTCACCAGTATGCTGTAGCATTACTCGATAAAATGTTCCTGCTTTAAGGCTACATCTGTAGTTTCGCTTCTTCCCTCTGTAGATTAAGCCCTGCCACTACCTGCCCTGCTTTGTGACCTCAAAGAACGAGTGCCTGTGGACGGACATGCTGTCCCACTTCGGCTACCCCGGCTACCAGTCCCGGCACTACGCCTGTATCCAGCAGAAAGAGGGCTACTGCAGCTGGTACCGGGGGATGGCCGGCCGTGACAAAACCACCATCAACTCCACCGACCCCTGAGTGTAAACCACAACCAAGCCCCAAACCATAGCAACTGAGTTTCTTCTCATCCTCACTCTTCTACACCTTTCCCAAACTCCACAACTCCCCTTGTCAACAAGAGTATTACAGAACTCTTAAAACGTACAGTACTGGCCCTGAGCGACCACTCCCACGCCCTCTGACGAAATATACAACTACTAAAATAAATCAGTGCCTGGCTGTATCATAGAAGTAGCACTTCTGATGTAAACAATACCTTTTTTGTTTCATGCTGTACATTTCAGTTTCTCCCACCTTCCTTTTCCTACATTTCGCGAGCTATCAATGAACAGAAATGAGACTTTCTTCAGAATGCAATAACAATGGCCCTCTAAAAAGCAATACCTTTTTCAAACCATCCTAAGGCTTATGGGTGGGATGGCATTTCAGCGCTGCAGTTTCAAGCAATCCATAATGGTTGAAAATGATCCTAATATTAAAGTGTGGCGTACAAACAGTATCAACAAAGCTCCTGCAACAACGTTATTCTCAACACAAGTTATGCACAGTAACCAGACACATTGTCACCAGTACAAGGATAATGCCAACACGAGGTATGACCTCAAAAGCACTCTTCCTCCAGTCACACAATAGATATTTAAATGATTTTGAAATCACACGAAAGTGTATATGTTCACAGTTTATGCTGTCAACATGTCTATTTATATGAATGATGTAATCTTTGCCACCCTGACTGCTTGCACTGTAAAAGTTTCTTGGTTGTATTAAATTGCATTTACATTTTAGTCATTTAGCAGATCACACTATATGAATGCGTTGCTGATATCGGACAATGAGTTGAGCATAGCTATATTGGTCTCTAACCACAACTAAGAATGACCCTTACAGCTCAAGCACAGGGAATCTTTCGCAGAGACATGAATGCAAGTTATTTAATTTTTTTGTTGCTGTATATGATAAGTTACAAAATAATGAACAGTTGACTCGACCGAAACCTCTGTAGTAGATGTATTTATCAGTGTTTGTCAAATCAGACAGTATCCATGCAAATACTACAAACACCCTACTACAATAGCAAATATAGATATACATCTTTGTATCTGGCCAAAACTGTATTACCATCAATACCCTGTTTGGCTATCATGAAGGACCAGAATCCCAAATTGTGTTTGTAAAGCATTGACTTAATGTTAGTTCTGTGTTAGATCCGCCTTCAGCAGATTTTGAATGATGGTACTTTTGTCCAATCACAGTTCTCATTCTGGTTCTCACAAGGTAAGGAACTTTTTTCACTGCATCAGAGTTTAAAGCAGATGTTTCAGACAAAGTGTTTTCAAAAATGTATACTCCATTTTTGTAAGTATTTTAACTATTTCAGATGAAACTGATGAAAATAACACTATTGTCACTAAACTCTTCTACTTTGAGTTTTCCAGTTCAGTATCTTCAGTCCATTCCGTCAGAAACAGAGATGCCTCAGCAGGAGTGAGAAGTCTTTGCCCAGTCTCGCAGCTATGCCCACTTTTCCATTATGTTCAGAAAAGGCCATGCCAAGTTGGTGTTGAACAGAATAGAGTAACAGCCCTGACATGCCAGGTTTAGAAGGAAATCCACTAAAATATAGTCAGTCAATTTATTATACATGTAATCTATTGTAATGTGAGGAATTCAAATTAAATCTAAATCTTGCCTCCTCCACAAGGCACTTCTTACGTGAAATGCAATTATTTCAGGCACTATATTTACAGAAAGTCAGCGTTCTTTATATCATTCAACAATGTAGAACAGAAAATTATATCAAAACAATGCCGAATTCGACATTTGCGACCATTTCAAAAGGAGAGGAGGTACATCAGTCTCATCAGGTTTCCCCACTGCTGAGCTTCTGTTGACACCTCCTCCAGGCCTTGGCTGAGCTTGAAACGCAATCCAGAGGCAGATCCTCAGTAGTGTGATAGTGGTCCTATGCCACAGCGATATCACGAAAGCCTCAACGTTCCACATCAGCAGCACTGTTTTTGTTCACCTCAGACAGTAGTAGAACTGGTTTAGCATTGAGAGAATGGTGGGCTCAATGAGTGTAGCCCGATAGTCCCGGACGATGTAGATCCATCCACTCCATCCTTTAGTAAGAATACTGGGAAGGTTTCCTCTGTATGTTCAGCCTTCATTGACATACTTCTCTGGTTGTCAGTCTAGTTGTTTCCCTCTACCAAATCTCCCTCAACTGGTTTTGCAAGGTTCACTCTCTTTGGCCTTGGCATCTCTGCATCTGTATTTTTTTGTGGTTCATGTTTGTGTAAATATACTGTCTGCTTAACCCAGAAACACTTGGTCAAGTCGATCCAGAGAGCATTAAAAAGGAAGCTGGCAAAAGGCTGTGTACCATGTGTGTGTGTGTATACACTGATTCCTAAAAAAGGGGGGGTGAGCGAACGTTTCCTTGTAGGGGTTGCAGAAACCTTTGACTTCATTTCTGTGTTTTATATTTTTATAATAAAAAGATTTAATGAAAAATGGACTATGAGTTTGCATCGATTCTTGTGCTGTTGATTTCTTGAACTGAAAGTAGCACACTAGGTCATGATTCAAGCTCAGTATTTTATCACAGTCACAAGGCAAATTTGGACCTGACCTTTATAGCGATATCATAAAACAAATCTGTCTCGTCAGGAGCTACACTACGTAATGGAATTACACAATTGTTCCAACTTGCACATTCAACTTTGCATCCATTAGATTACACCAGTAAATAGTTAACACATTAAATATTGCTTTATAAATACCATAATAAATTGTTGATAACGTGGTAGCAAGCGCCAACAAGGCTCTCACTAAGACACTAATCAATCCCACCTGTTTGGCATTGGCCTAGAAAATATGTTAATAAAAAATTGCCCAGCTGCTACACTTGATAGTTTGGAGCAACCTTAAGCCTACTTAACTGCCACTGTCTCTCTAAGATCTATGGGGTTTAGTGTTGTGATGCCCATAGTGTTGCACTGAGACATAACAAAATCATTGTTACGACTACTATGAGGACAACATTCTTTAAGTGGTCTGTGTTTTCGCTGCTTGAAGTACCATAAACTCAACTGACGGGGATTGGAAGCTACAACCAGAGAATATGAAGTTGGGCATTATGCAAACAGGAGTTGTTTGCCAGAACTCTGGCTGAGACATTCAGCGTGAATGTTTACACTTGACGCCAAAGGAAATTTAGCCTCTCTCGCTTTTTCTACCCCAAATTAGACAAGTGTCACAAGGGCAATATCAAGATTATCTGAAAAACATACAGAGTTCATACATTCCCAGTCAATATGAAGATGGTAATGTAGTAAAGAGGAACACACATTAGAAACAGTGTGTCAGGAAGGCGCTCACCATCTGTGTGTGGTTGGGGTAGAAGGTCTGTTCGTTCAGTGGGAACTTCTCTGGGCCCAGGGAGTGGTAGAGCTTAATCATGTGGGAAAACTGCAAGCAGAAACAAAACACGAGACGCCAAGCTATAGTAGTTACTGTATATAGAAGGCAGGATAGAAAGCGTCTTAGACTACATCTGTAGTTATCTGGAATTTATAGCACCAAAGAAAACACACTCATTGGACGTTTGCACTGATTTTTATTTTTTTTTAACTGACACCTTTAAAGCTGAATGCAGCCCTATCCATTAAAAAGGTTTTTAGGTAGAAACTTTGACCTCGAAAACATTCAGGAATTGTGAGAATTCTAAAAAAGGTAAGTTCCGGAATGTTTTGTCTACTACCACCAACATGTTTTGTCTGGGTTTTAAAGACTAGCCATGGTACAAATGTAACATGGCCCGGCTCCAGCGCACCTTGCCAGGTAACCTCTGTCCTGTTAAACCTCTGTCCTGGTGAATAATAACAGGTATTACTGGAGGACCCTGGTCTTGCGGTTTCAGAGACAGGCGTTATGGCTCCTTTTAATAGCCCAAATAAATCTGTCTGCGGCTGCCGCTAAGGGCTTCTTCTTTATGGTTAAGATGTAGGGGGTGATGGAGGGAGGAAAGGAGGTAAGTAGGCAGGTTATGGATCACGCACCACCCAGGGTTTGCTGCAGAAGTTGTAGATGGAGAGCAGGGAGTTGATGCTGGCGACTCCCCCATACTGAAGGCCAATCACCAGGCTCCTGAAGTCTTCACCCGGAGTCATGCTGTAGGCATGCTGGCGAATCAGGACAAAGTCTGGCTTGAAGGATCTGGAGAAAGACAAAACAAAGTGGGACATGAGATAACGGAAACCAACAACATTCTTCGTTCCTGATGTCAAGGTTAAGTAAAAAGGGCACATTCTACCATCCTGACTTTCACATAATCTGCTTCGCCAATTAACAAAACATTGATACAAACAGGAAGAACGCATTAATGTCAGCTAACATCTGTCCCACTGGGCACACGCTGGTTGAATCAAATGTTTCCACATCATTTCAATGAAATTACATCGAACCTCCTTGGAATTGACGCCCAGTGGCGTGTGCCTGTGACTGCTGATGACACTTCATTACACTGTAAAGACAGCCAACCTGTTGTCAGTAGGGCATTTTAGAGGAGACCTGGATAATGATACGAATTTAGCTTTAGTATATACAGTAAATTACCAAGATTGGTGCATGCATACTGTTCTTCATTACGGACTTCGTCACTCAAGTTCCAGACCTCAAGCAGTCGAACTATAACGACAGTAGCCATCGTAGAGCATTTCCAAAGTCCAACACAGCAGCTGTAACTGCTCAGAGCCCAGACCGATAGTATCTGTCACCGCATTAACGCGTTAAGATTACATGCAGCTCATTATTTACAAGTTGGAAAAAAGCTCCATTATTCAAAGGCCGTAGGAGGAGTGCGAACAAAGGAACGCTGGTCAGAGAAGCTAATCTTCTTGACCATCTAGCCAATTAACGCAGCCTAATCCCTCTCATTACAAACTGTTCTGGGAACAGGGCCAAGTAACCCATCAGGGACCCGGGAGGATTGTATCACATCTGGCTATGATTAAGATAAAGAGGGAGAAAATTCCACTCTTTAAGGCAGGTATACAGGGATGTTTATTTTTTTCCCCAAAAGGCTAATTCAGCTTAGATTCAGGTAGGTGGGCTATCTTGGATGGATCTGTGCTGGCTGAGCTGAGGGATGTAAATTAAGTTCTGTCAGATGGCTGTCAACTGTTAGGAATGCTCGATTATTGTAATTTACAGTTTGGTGAATGGTACCATTTTGATGTATCCGTCTGAAGTCATTGCTTCGACTTGATAAGCTGTTGAAAGTTATTTCCAGTGGACTTTAGCTGTTCTCAATGAATCAATGTCTAGAAAGCTCTGGCAAAAGTACTTGGTGTTGATTGAGTTGAGATTGCTATATTTACATTTTTGTCATTTAGCAGACGCTCGTATCCAGAGCGACTCACAGGAATGCGTGCATACATTTTCGTACTGGTCCCCCGTGGGAATCGAAACCCACAACCCTGGTGTTGCAAGCGTCATGCTTTACCAACTGGTCTCACACACACGGAGCCATGGAAGTGTTGCTTATGTAAGACAGACGACTTGAGACAACTCAGGACTCAGCGGATCAGTGAGAGCTGTCGTGGTCACGGCGACACGAAGACTACAGCTGCTCTCTTTAAAATGTTGTGCTCACTGCTCAGCCAAGGTGGCACTGGACCAAGTGCTCACTGCACACTGCTCAGCCACAGTAGTGGCACTGGACCAAGGGCCGATCTATTTCTGCATCTGTTTATTAAGGGACAGACTGATACAAACCTTGCGCATACCATGCCCACATCACATGCACTGGTATATGATGCACCAAGTTTGTCCTTTTAATAGAACTTCACTTTCACTTACAATACTGGGATGAGGTAGGTAGATTGGGTGGGCTATTTACAGCTGCAGTGATTGGTTAGCTGCTCAATTAGCTGATGTTTAAAGTTAGTGAGGGAAATACAAGTCTCCAGCGATTTTTGCAATTTGTTCCAGTCACTGGCAGCAGAGAACTGGAAGGAAAGACGGCCAAAGCTATTGTTGGCTTTGGTGATGACCAGTGAGATATACCTGCTGGAGCACGTGCTCCATGACCAGTGGCTGCTGTTATCATGACCAGTGAGGTGAGAAGGTGGCATAAACTTAGATGACCTGGAGCCAGTGGGTCTGGCGACGAGTATGTAGCGAGGGCCAGCCGACTAGAGTATACAGGTCGCAGTGGTATAAGGGGCTTTGGTGACAAAACTGATGGCACTGTGATAGACGGCTAATAGCGGTTTATGTGAGCAGCCAAAGGCTTATGCTGCATGCACCGATCTGTACAACCTATTTACTGCTCATCATTAGCATAGAAGTGCAGGTTGTGATCATGCGATTGTTTTTAGCCAGGCTACAGCTAATAGCAGCATTGCCCTATAAAGCTACAGCATTAACACACTTATTCCAGTCATTAACTTTGTTATCAGTCCTTCTGCCCGAGTAATGCTCCCTGTGGGTTGTGAATCACATCTAAGCTGTGTATTAAATGTATTTTGTGCTTTACGATCCCAAATCGCTCAGGCCCAATGGTGATCACTTCATAGCCAATATGCTAATGCACCCTTTAATTTGTTCATCAGTGTTGCAATAAAGGAATGTTTAATGGGGACGGAGATGATGATGCCGAGATGTGAGGTAGGGATGTGCTGTATTTATGTGGAATTGAAGGTTCTGCTTTATTAGCCAAATGGAATTGGGTTCCTTAGGGAGAGGGGGTGAGCAGAGTGGGAGCTATAAACACAACAGATCGGTCCCACACACACTAGTCCAGGCCATAGTCACTTCTACTGGGCGTCTTGCTGGTGCATGTTCGGCGGGTGTTACAGGTCAGTTGGCTTTGATGGTAACCATCGCAACTGCTTTAAATTGCAGCAAACTGTGGGACAGGATTTATTGGAACAGTTGCATTACTTTACTTGGCTTTACCCTTTTACTCCTGTAATTGGGCTTTCAGTGTAGATGCCGTTTCTGTGTTGGTGCAGTGTTGAATCAGGGAGCAGATTGTCCCCATGTGTGAAGTCAGTGCTACTGGGGCAGGGAGGTAGGATATTACCATCGTGATAAACAATCACATTTGTGGCCATGGCTGTTTTCGTCAGACCTTGAAGCATGTCAGGGGAGGGGGAATACCAGTCAAACATGACAATCTCCTGCCATTCCATTCTCTAAGTAAATGCATCTTCCACATCTTTGACCTTTTCATCGACTCCTCTGGGAGATCTATTTGGAATTGCAATTTATGTACATTTATCCTTGTAATGCCCTCATGCCAGCCTCAAAAGGTCCACTGGTAGAGTAATCTCCCTCCAATCTGTCTGACTCAGGTTGATAAGGGTAATACGGCTCAACCTCACAAAGTGTTCCACAAAAGGTCACGCGTGTTGACTGCAGCGCATTGCTCAGAACAAGAGGACATTGTGTTATTGTGCACCCGTTAGGTCTACAGGGAGCGTCCGTAAGGGACAGTTATCGCCACACACCAAGCCCAGACCAGCTTTGAAGAATGGATGGAGAATGACGGGAGAGTGAAAGAGCAGGGGGTGTGCGAGGTACATACGTATGTGACATAGTACACCATTTTCAGGTACCACTTTTGGTTTGTGAGTGCTACTTTTAGAACTACTGGCTAAAAAGTAATGGAGCATCACTCACTCAGCCGTTGCGCCCGCCCTGCCACGTCATTGGATAACGCTGTGCAGGTCTCTTGATAGCGGTCATTCAAATGCGAGGGCCTGAAGCTCATTGGCTAGAACTAGGGATTTCAAATCAAACTTTGTCACATGCGCCAAATACAACGTGTAGACCTTACCGTGAAATGCCCTTAACCAACAATGGAGTTCAAGAAAGAGAGTTATATATATATATATATATATATATAGTCTGTGTGGCCATTTGATTAATTGTTCAGCAGTCTTATGGCTTAGGGGCAGAAGCTGTTAAGGAGCCCTTTGGTCCTAGACTTGGCGCTCCGGTATCGCTTGCCATGCGGTAGCAGAGAGAACAATCTATGACTTGGTTGACTGGAGGCTTTGACAATTTTGGGGGCTTTCCTCTGACATGGCTAGTATATAGGTCCTGGATTTCGTGGCAAATTGAGGTAAGGCATTCATTCTGCTCATAGACTATGCATGTATGAACTACACATTGACACATCTGCTCCCTGGGTGCCGAACACGTGGATGTCAATTAAGGCAGCCCTCTGCACCACTCTGATTCAGAGGGGTTGGATTAAATGTGGAAGAGACACTTCAGTTTAATGCATTCAGTTGTACAACTGACTAGGTGTCCCCCTTTCCTTTCCAAAGCGGTAGGTTTAAAAAAAAGTAAATTTAAAAAAAGATACTTTGTCACCAAAGTACCGGAACATGTCTTTAACTACAAAGAAAAAGAGTGAAGTGAGAGAGAATGAGTACAGTAAAATATGCATTTGGGAGAGGAACATGTTCTGGACCATTTGGACTATTCGGAGCAGCGGTTGTACTGTCACGGTCACAGGCAGACCTGGCTGCAGCTCAGGACCATGATGGGCGGTGGCGCAGTCATGCGGTAGAGCCTGCCAGTAAAGACCACTGCTCTGGCCATGGTCCAGTGAGGAATGCATGCAGAGCTCCTATGGAGCACAGAGGGTCAGAGAAATGGTGAATACACCTCTTACCCTGGCAAGAAAACACAAGACATACACCGAGTGTATAAAACACTAGGAACACCTGCTCTTTCCAATCAGTGTAGGGAGGAGACAGGTTAAATAAGGATTTGTAAGCCTCGAGACAATTGAGCCATAGATTCTGTATGCACCATTCAGAGGGTGAATGGGAAAGACAAAATATTTAAGTGCATTTGAACAGGGTATGGTAGCAGGTGCACCGGTTTGAGTGTGTCAAGAACTGCAACGCTGCTGGGTTTTTCCACTCAGTTTCCTGTGTGTATCAAGAATGGCACACCACCCAAAGGACATCCAGCCAACTTGACACAACTGTGGGAAGCATTGGAGTCAACCTGAGCCAGCATCCCTGTGGAACACTTGTCACCTTGTAGAGTCCATGCACCCAACGAATTGAGGCTGTTCAGATGGCAAAAAGGGGGTGCAACAACATTAGGAAGGTGTTGCTAATGTTTTGTACACTCAGTGTAGTGGGTAAGAGACCGTTAATTCCAGCAGAAAATGTGATCGTCGGTCTACATGAGACAAATTAAGTTGCGCACTTCCACTGTTAATATGAAAAGCATCAGATGTGAATTGCGGTGCAGGAGCGAGTCAGAGATATAGCACTAGTAAATTACCTATAGCAAAAAGGGAAATTTGTGTTATGAGTTAGAGTGGTTTAGAGGGACCATTTGTATTCATGAAAACATTACAGAATTGGCATCAGGACTAATTCTGAGCTGTATAGTATTTGTATTAAAGTCTGGTGGTGGTGCTTTTGGGGGAAATCATCCTGAGGTTTGTTAAGCACATGCCTGACTTCAGCGTGTCTGTCTGTGAGCTGGATTCATTTGCTATGTTATAAGACTACCGCATCTGAGGTATTAGAAGGTCTGATTGAAGTACAGTAGCTCCATCTGTGAGACTGACCGCAGGTCTGGTGGGGGGGTGAGGACAGGGAGGAATGCAGAGGGAGGACGGGCCCCTGCAGTCAACCATGACAGGGTTAGGAACTCCCACAAAATAGTATGGCTCTGGATAAGCAAGGTGCATTGGCATTCAGTTTAGGTCTTGGCGCTACACAATGCATGAACATACAAAATGTAAAAGCAGGTGAGCATGGTATGTAAATCAAAAACAAATCTACAGAGACAAATTTGTTCTAGTCTCTGGAAGTGTTCAAGGACAGTGAAATCCACACGTCTCCAGGTATGGAGGAACTTACTGTGTTCAATTGAAGAGTTTAAAATGCCAAAACGCTATATATACAAACATTTGTGAAAATGTAAATAAGCTTTTATTGTTTATAGAAATTATGAAAGAGAACGGTGCGTTTCACCATCTAATCGTGACATAGGGTTGTTCAATGACAGATATGCATTTGTTTAAAATAACTTGGTTTCATAAAGTATTTTGCTAAATGGTATTCATTCACCTTACACTCAGAAAAATAAGTAGTACTGCTAGGTTTTACAGTCAAATGTAACAAATAATTATAACATTTATGTACAATTATATTCTAATTCAATACAGTAATATGAGTTCTGTATGTAAAACATTTACACTTGACATTTTAGTATGACCGACAGCACAACGGTCAACCTGATCTAGTCCTGTGGTAGCTCTCTAAAAAACAGACTCTTATATACACTAGTAATCGCTTTGCCAAAACATGCCTGTTGTCCTTGGCATGCCTGAAAAGCACTTTGCCCTCTAAACACAGCTGGGTACTTACACCACCCTGAGGGACCCCAAGTCAGATAAGACAGGCATAGTGAGGTCTCTGGGAGCTGTCAAACAGTATAACCGATCCTGCCCTCTATAACGGCCCTTCACTTGACCTAATTAATCCAGCACCTATAATGTGAGTGGGGGTGTTTTCATTGTACTTTGCATGCACATAACAGGTAAACAGGCATTTTCTCATTCACATCACAGCGTATTGCTGCCAGCATGGCTGGGCAGGATGCTGTTTCCCATTACCCTAATCACCTCCCTGATTGGATTTCAGTTCATTCGTCACAGGAGGAGCAGGACTGTGGAGAAGAAACCTTTGGCTGTGCTGATCGGAGTCCTTTTGCTGTGGCTAATCATGCTCCATTGCTATAATCGTGAAACACTTTGCCAGACCAGTGTTTCTGCTTTAAGTTAAAGTTCAGCAGCTGGGCTGGAGGGGTTTGGCAGAAATAGCAAAAGAAAAGCAAAAAAAAAAAACAGGTGACGGCACGTTTTGGACGAGACTCTTGCACGAACGAGAACGCACCATATATGCTCAAAAACATGCCTACCTCTACGCCATGGCAGAAAATAACAAGGGCAGAACCACTTGAAGTCATCTGATAGCCAGTAACAGCAGGTCCTACTAATGTCATCATAAGAGTACAAAGTCATGTACAAAAGCGTGCATCTTCACGTTATGCTTTAAAAAAATCTAAATGTAAAAGCTGTTTGTGCTCCCATATAAGTGCATGTGCAGTTACATTGGCATCGGCCGCATCAAAACCCACAGAGTAATAGTGCACTTGTTACGGTTTAGTTGATATATGACAAACAAGCGAAAACCATGCACTTCTAAGAAGTTCCACTTGGATAAAAAAGTCTGAAACCACAGAACTGTGAGAAAGTGTGCTCCCTTGATAGGCCAGTAGAGGGGAGGTGGGGGAAGTGTTTAGGGAGCGCACCCGTAGCCAGATGTCAAGGGTCAGAATGCTGAACGGATCATGGCCCTTCTTTATGCAGCCCTGCACGGACGGAACAGCAGGAGCCCTATAAACCGACCAGGACACGCACGGACACAGAGAGCAGTTTGAGAGCCGTGCGAACCAACTACTCACATGTACAGTACATGTCACACACAATTTATGTTATAAAACATAATGCCTTTAATCTGAGGTCCTTAGGAAACATGCCGTTTATCCGATATGGTTATCTTCAGGAATGTGTCTCAAAGCATATAGGATTTTTAAGATTTGTTTTCAGTTAGTCTTCCGGCTAAGAATAAAATGGAACATTTTCACAAGTAGTCATTATTAGCCCAGCTTAGGCACCAATACAGACTCGCTTATAGACTGCACCAAATCCTGAGTAGGCAGTGATAAGCTATACTACTGTATGACTTAGGGGAATGTGTGTCAAGCAAAGGACAACAGCCGTATCTTAATGAAGTTATCTACATTTTCCCACCATTGGCTCTCACCACTCACATGAAAAAAATACTATGGAATAAAAACTGTAGTATTCACGGTAGTGTTTTTGCAGACTCAACTGCAGTATTTACAGCTAACTTTAGTATACAGTGCATTTGTAAAGTATTCAGACCCCTAGACTTTTCACATTTGGTTACTTATCCCCAAAAAAAAGAAAAAAGATTCCCCTCAATCTACACACAATAACCCATAATGACAAAGCAAAAAATTGGTACATTTACATAATTAAAATAAGACCCTTTACTCAGTACTTTGTTGAAGCAACTGTGGCAGCAATTACAGCCTTGGGTATGATGCTATGATCTTGGAACACCTGCATTTGGGGAGTTTCTTCCATTCTCCTCTACATATCCTCTCAACCTCTCAAGTTCCTCTCCCAAATGCCAGGTTTCCTTCAGACGTGATGCTTGGCATTCAGGCCAAAGAGTTCAATCTTAGTTTCATCAAACCAGATAATCTAGTTTTTCATGGTCTGGGAGACCTAAAAATATCCACTCCCCATCCAACATGACAGAGCTTGAGAGGATCTGCAGAGATGAATGGGAGAAAGTCCCAAATTACAGGTGTGCCAAGCTTGTAGCATCATACCCAAGAAGACTCGAAGCTGTAATCACTACCAAAAGGTTTTCCAAAAAACTATTGTGTAAAAGGTCTGAATACTTATGTAAAATGTGATTTCAGTTATTTATATTTTTATAAAATGTGACATGTAAAAAAAAAAAAAAAATCACATTTTTCTTTGTCATTATGGGGTATTGTGTATGAGGAAAAACAATTGAATCCAGTTTAGAAAAAACGTGGAAAAAGTCAAGGGACCAGAATACTTTCTCTAGGCACTATACTGTAGACACACCTTATGTGTGTTAATAACATCAACTCTGCATTGAGCTTAAAATGCTTTAATCTTACAGTTTGATGAACTAAGACAAATGCCTCAGGAGTGCGCCAGAGATCTATATAACCAGATGAAAAAGACTAAAAAAATCCTCCTCTCAGTCTTGCTGGCTTTTGCAGATTTAAAAAAATATATATTTATTTAACTAGGCAAGTCAGTTAAGAACAAATTCTTATTTACAATGATTGCAACAACACATCATCAGTAGGGTAAAACTAACCTGTCTCACGACAGTCTAAACCCAGCTCACGTTCCCTGTTAGTGGGTGAACAATCCAACGCTTGGTGAATTCTGCTTCACAATGATAGGAAGAGCCGACATCAAAGGATCAAAAAGCGACGTCGCTATGAACGCTTGGCCGCCACAAGCCACAACTGCCTTGTTCAGGGGCAGAATGACACATTTTTACCTTGTTGTTGGATCAAATCCCCAAGCTGACCTTTCGGTTACTGGCCCCAAAACAGATTCTGCCATTCCTCTCATGAAGTTGCCGGTAATAAGCAACAGGAGGAGTTTGCAACCTTTCTCATGTGGAATGCCAATTTATCTTACAATTTCTACCGTCTGTGTGCCAGCTACGGTTTTCATTTACAAATTCTGGTGAAAGTTTAATTTAATAACATAGCTCAAAATCATTGTCATATGGTTAATCAAAATTCTATCCAAATCTAAATGAAAATGATACAACCCCTAAAAAGTAACGTCTATTGCCATTGCCAACTATGTCAAAATAGCCGACAAAGCCAACGAATAAAAAATATTGCAGCCTGCAGGTAGGAAATCTCCTGATAAAAATAAATGTCCTATAAAATCACATTGGCGACATGTGGCCTGGCTGCAACTTTAAACATTTGACCAACCAACTTGTGTCTGCCTGAAGCTTGCAACATTGTATAAAATATTCAGTTTCTTGCAACAGTGAGCTCAGGACAGACAGCTGTAAGCTATTTGCGCAAGGGATAAGAAGCAGTGATTAACTTGGGCAGGAGCTCACCAGAGCGGCGCACCGGCACCTCAAAATGTTCTACTGCTTGAGCCCCTGTTCCTCTTAAAGTCAATTAGCCCCAAAAGTGTTGTGGAGCTCCTGCACCTAAACATAAAACAGTACTAGTACCCAAAATGAATACCCAGAACCTATTTCAGTCCAAGTCAAGTACTGACAAGTAAATCAGGCAGTCCTATTTCCACTGGACTAGAGCATGACATTTTACCCTTTCACGCTGAGTGGTTATCAAAAGGGAGAGAGCTGGAAAGATTTTTCAAATATATTGCACTACTGTTATTCTCAATGGACTTTGTTTGCTTGCTGTTTGAGGTGAAGAAAACAACTCTGAGAAGCTTCAAAGCTCATTAGTGGTGGTGCAGTAAGGCAAATCAGAAATACTATCAGATCCCCAAATAGGCACATTTATTTGCCTACGTTTGTGAACAGGCCAAGTAGCCTACTTCTACGAGAAGGGGAAGACTGGAATAATATTGAATACATTCAAATAAATTACCATAACCAAAGTAACAAACATTGTAGATTAGAAATGATATGAATTAAAGGTAAATGTATTACTGGTGATATATGTAAATGGGGAATTGATACACTAAAAATTAAATAATTCACAAAATGAAGTTATGAAACAAATGTGCATAAATTGGTGGGAGAGAGATGTGCATCTGGGCGCATGGTCAATCCGATGTCTACATTGGCCAAGCAGCATTTACGGTGATATCAGGTCATTCATACTTCTCGGAGCAGTGCAGAGCTGTTGTCAAATAAGTGAGTTTGCGTTAATACAGGATGTACCACCAACATACCATCAACCAATCATGGCAATATGGAGGCAATATGGAGCTATACAGAGCCCTCCGCGTTATTACAACATTTATGAGGCGCATGGCGATACGGTACGGAGATCGATTTGGCCTCTGCATGCTCCGCAATTGCATCACACCCCCCCATATGGAGCCTCCTACCACATTTTCAAATCAAGCATATATTGGCTTTTAGTCTAGGCCTCCACAATTTATTAGTTCACTGATATGGGCACAAATAAATAAATATTATTTAAAAAGAGTACAGATCAAAAGTTGACACCTACTCATTCAAGGGTTTCTTTATTTTTACTATTTTCTACATTGTAGATTAATCGTAAAGACATCAATACTATGAAATAACACATATGGAATCATGTAGTAACCAAAGAAAAGTAACAAATCAATTTGAGAATCTTCAAAGTAGCCACCCTTTGCCTTGACAGCTTTGCACACTCTTGGCATTCTCTCAACCAGCTTCCCCTGGAATGCTTTTCCAACAGACTTGAAGCAGTTCTCACATATGCTGAGCACTTGTTGGCTGCTTTTCCTTCACTCTGCGGTCTAACTCATCCAAAACCATCTCAATTGGGTTGAGGTCAGGTGATTGTAGAGGTCAGGTCATCTGATGCAGCACTCCATTACTCTCCTTCTTGGTCAAATAGCCCTTATACAGCTTGGAGGTGTGTTGGGTCATTATCCTGTTGAAAAATAAATTAGTCTCACTAAGCGCAAACCAGATGGGATGGCGTATCGCTGCAGAATGCTGTGGTAGCCATGCTTGTTAAGTGTGCCTTAAATTCTAAATAAATCCCTGACAGTGTCACCAGCAAAGCACCCCCACGCTTCACGGTGGGAACCACACATGCGGAGATCACCTACTCTGCGTCTCACAAAGACACGGCAGTTTGAATCCAAAAAGCTCAACTTTTGGACTCGTCAGACCAAAGGACAGATTTCCACCGGTCCTGATGTCCATCG
This sequence comes from Oncorhynchus nerka, assembly GCF_034236695.1. Lineage (NCBI taxonomy): Eukaryota > Metazoa > Chordata > Actinopteri > Salmoniformes > Salmonidae > Oncorhynchus > Oncorhynchus nerka. Next base: position 35,563,714 of record NC_088403.1, read on the forward strand.
CTTGTGTTTCTTGGGTTTGCAAAGGGTCGGAAACTTTCCAGTAAATTTCCGGAATTTCTCTGGCATTTTTCCATGGGAAGTTAAGCTCGAGAATTGGGGGAATTTTGCTTAAATTCATCAAAAAAAGTTAGCTTATAACATGTGTAACCCACAAAGGTTCACTATGGCAATTCTAGGTCTTGTGGAATAGTTTGTTAAACTATCCCTGATGCAATGGAATTGAAAACCTCTGCATGCACAGTGCACTCTTCCATCACATGTGCAGATAATTCTCAAGATCTTGCACACTAATGAGATGCTATTGAGCCCACACTACTACACTGTCTGAGCCAAGGACTACTTGCATTCTGGTAAGTTTTGATTACAATACTGGGTGGGGTGAATACATTTTAAACTATGTTTTGTTAACTAGTAAATAGCAGCCTACAGCAGTGTGTTTAAATAATTTCTAACTGGTTAACAATTTCTGTTTGTTAGTTTTTGCTACCATGTGGGTTATAGCTTGCCAACTGAGTGTTAATTCACCTGTTTCCATACATGTTTAATTTTAAAACATGTATCTTACAAAGGAGTTGTTTAATCTAACTGCTTAACTATTTATCTGTACATGGAATTGTATTTGGGTTAGTTTTACTCATTTTTTCCCAATCTTTACAAGAAAATGCCACAGGAAACATCTGATGTGTGGAGACATTTCACTGCAGATAATGTAGAAGGAAAAGCTGTGTCCATTTGCAAATATTGTGCCAAATCATATGTGAAGAACGCAACAAAATATGGAGAATAATCTGGCCAAGTGCATAAAGTTCCCTCAGCGCTCACAACAAGCAACCTCTGACAAAAGTCCCTCTACTTCTATTCGAGGTCAGACACCTTATCGATAGCAACAGCTCTTGGTCCTCCTGGAATCAGAAGTTTAATTTAACTCAATGTAGGAAAGTAGTCAGAGAAATGCTGATGAATGTCTTGCTCGAGCTGTGTATGCAACTGGTTCACATCTGATACTCACAGGCAATGTGTATTGGAAGAGATTTCTGAATGTTCTTTGCCCAGCATACACCCAACCAGACATGGTTTATCTATTCATTTACTGGATGCAAAGGTCAACAGAGTTCAAGTGAAGGTCAAGCAAATAGAGAAAGCAGACTATATTGCAATCATCTCTGATGGGTGGTCGAATGTTCGTGGGGAAGGAATAATTAACTACATAATCTCAACCAGTATTCTACAGACACAAGGAATAATTAACTACATAATCTCAACCAGTATTCTACAGACACAAGGAATATCAGACACACCGGTCTCTACATTGCAGATGAGCTGAAGGCAGTCAATGGCCTTGGACCACAGAAGGCATTTGCACTGGTGACAGACAATGCGGCAAACATGAAGGCTGCTTGGTCTAAAGTGGAGGTGTCCTACCCTCACATCAATTGGCTGTGCTGCTCATGCATTCAATCTGCTCCTCAAGAACATCATGGCACTGAAAACAATGGGTACACACTACAAGAGAGCCAAGGAAATGGTTAGGTATGTGAAGCATCATCAAGTTATAGCAGCAAGCTACCTCACCAAGCAGTGAGAAGAATAATAGAACCACATTGAAGCTGCCCAGCAACACCCGTTGGGGTGGTGTTGACATCATGTTTGACAGTCTCCTGGAGAGGAAGGAGTCTCTCCAAGAAATGGCCATATCAAAGTCTGCCGATATGGACAGCCCCATCCAGGATCCTCCTGGATTATGTATTTTCAGAGAGAGTGGTAAGCAGCATGAAACCTATAGCAGCAGCCATTGCACGGATTGAGGGAGACAATGCCATCCTGTCTGATGTTCAGACTCTGCTTGCAGATGTAAGAGAAGAAATCCATACTGCCCTGCCCACTTCACTGTTGCTCCAAGCAGAGGACACTGCAGTTCTGAAATACATCAAAAAGCGTGAAGACTTCTGCCTGAAGCCCATACACGCCACAGCGCACATGTTGGACCCCAAGTATGCTGGCAAGAGCATCCTATGGAGTCATCACTACCGTGTCTCGCCACCTTGGCCTGGATGAGGGCAAGGTTCGTGGCAGTCTGGCGAAGTACACTTCCAAGCAAGGGCTTTGGGATGGAGAAGCAATATGGCAGTCGTGCCAACATCTCATCAGCCACCCGGTGAAAGGGACTTTGTGGATCTGAGGCTCTTTCCTCTGTTGCCTCCATCCCCCTTCAAATCCCACCAACATCAGCCGCCTCAGAGCGCAACTAGTCCTCGTTTAGGAACACACAGCCTGACCAATACAAGGGTTGAAACATTGGTGGCCATCTGAGAAAATTAGGCTTTTTGAGCCTGACAAGCCATCCTCAACAAGGTTGGAAAGTGACAGCGAAGATGAGGCCTCAGAGTCTGACGTTGAGGAGGTCCAAGGTGAAGAGATGGAAGCCTGAGAGGAAGACAACCAAAGCTTTAGTTTCTAGACTATCGTTTTACAGATGCATGTTGAAAGTTTTTGGGAGATGCGATCATTCAATATTCCCTTTTGATGTTCAGTGAAATCATCCCATGTGAAAAGTCAACGTATTTAAAGTTCAATTCGTAACTAAATTGTTTATTTTTTCCTATTGGAAGGCGTTAATCATTTGCCCGATTTGTTAAAATACCATATTTTGTATAAAACCCTTACCTTGTCAAAACACAACTGATTGGCTCAAACACATAAAGGAAAGCAATTCCACAAATTAACTTAACAAGGCTCACCTGTTAATTGAAATGCATTCCAGGTGACCACCTCATGAAGCTGGTTCAGAGAATGCCAAGAGTGTGCATAGCTGCCATCAAGGCAAAGGGTGGCTACTTTGAAAAATCTCATATAAACAAATCAAAATATATTTTATAACACTTTCTTGGTTACTTCATTCTGTGTTATTTATGTATGTAGAAAACAGTAAAAATAAAAAACCTTTGAATGAGCAGTTGTTTCCAAAAGCTCTACTAAAACAATTGAACAGTCGACTAATTGGGATTAGCCCTTGGTGTGAAGTATAGTATTCCACAGAATTCTATAGTAATTACGGTAGTATTTTTCATGTGGGCATTGACTCTTTATTGCAGTCAATCCATGGTAATTGACTACATAACACATGCAAGCAATACAATAACCTCAGTGACGGACAGCCAGGCAGGCATCCACCTCCCAGACAAGCTACGACAGAAAGGCATGATACACAACCCTACAACCCGTCTAGTCTAGCCACTGTGTATCCTTGACTTAACTTCAAACTACACAAGGCCAGAATGTTTCCTTAACATTTCCTGTACAACTGCCAGATCCAACCCAGTAGGTCATTTTTTCAGATGTGTAAAGAAGAAAAACATTCATTATCGCGATAAAGTATCGTAGCAATGCCAGCATAGAGCCGAGTAGTACATTACTAGCCTGGTCCCAGATCAATGTTATGCAGATGGCAAGACGGCACAAACAGATCTGGGACCAGGCTAGTGCATTCCCCAGAAGGCTGTGAAACAAGCAGTGGTCTGACGCTCCATAGCAGCATGCACCTCATTAGCTGATCTAATTGACTAAATCAGGACCTTTAAACCCTGCTACATGAAGGAAGAGAGAGGCAGGCGTTGACATCAACTCCCAAACTACCAGAAACACAGCCCACAGAGGAAGAAGTTGGTATGTAAAGAAGTTGTGTGAAGACTATTCCATTTTGGAATCTTGCTGTAGTATGGAACACAGAGCAAAATTGAGGAGGGAATTCTGGAAGTCTGAGAAGTAGTGTTTGAGCTGAGAGGAAGGATACAGAGGTAAAAAGGTTGGGTGCTTTCGATACTGAACTTCTTTTCAGAGGTATTCACAGACATGTTTTGCATGACAGTAATAGCCAGTCCTTGTCATATAATTTCCCACCGGCTCCATCATCTATTGTGACATCCCTTTTTGTGACTGAAAGCAAATGTGCACACACACACACACAACTACAATGTAGCTGATGGCTGTTGAAGGGAATAACTGGAGCCATTGTCCGGACCCATTGAGGCAGACTGAAGATGCGTGGGCAAATGCGTCAGAACAGCGCTATTGACTGACATACAGGGGCCGCTCTCTTTGCCTCTCTCCATCTATTTGTTACCTTACCTGACCACTTTGGTTCCTCCTCTTATGGCCTGCATATCAATCATACACCCAGAGTTCATGTACGAAGCCAGGTTGATCTCGGAGAACTCCGCCTGTGAAACAAGGAGAAAAACGCCACGCTGAGTTATACACATTCACTGGGCGATAGAAGTATCAAATTACTGTAAAACACAATTTACATGTGTGTCTATAAGGCCTGAAACATCAAAAAAACAGTCCTAACTTTCAACATTAACAAAAAAAGCCTTTCTGGCTTTCTGTAAAAAAAAAAGAAGACATCTTTGAACTATATGAGTAAAACATTCCACACACACACGCTTAGATATGAGTGTGAAACATCAAAGTACTTTGCAACAGATAACACCCATCACTGATAACCTGTCGTCATGTGAGTGGTAGGCTCTACCACTTAAGCTCCAGTCACCCCTTCTCTAGGGGCATGAGGGACCATAGAAATAGAGTTACTATAACGAGAAACCCCAAGTCAATGGGTGGTAATACTATTTCTCTACTATATTATGGCAGACCAGCTACATCTACAGTCTCTATTATATTATGGCAGACCAGCTAGATCTACTGTCTCTATTATATTATGTCAGACCAGCTAGATATGTCTCTATTATATTATGGCAGACCAGCTAGCTATACTATTTCTCTGTGATGGGTGGGGTGGGAGAGAGAGCTTCACGATAGAGAGACTAATCAAGTTATCCAGAGTCTGTCTGTGGCCTCCCAGAGAGGACAGGGCAGCAGAGGCCTTGTGACAGGGAGGGAGGCTTGAGCCCAGGCAGCTACTTAATGACTTGATCAAACTCCCAGGCAGAGCAGAGATCCTCTCTGGAGGGGAAGGGACACTGCAGCGTGGCCTGTCTGGAAGAGAGCTCTGAGAAGAGAGGGACTAGAATGGGGCATTAGGGGACAAGTGCCTCCATTGTCTCATGTAATTACAGGTTTGAAATAGATTTGCTCCAGAGATTTAGCTCCAATGAATCCGGTTTTAGTCTCTCACTTGCTGACCGTGTTCTCAGGACAGCACCTTGCAAGGGGACACGTGTTAAACGCGTATTGCACCCAAATTTAATAAATTCATAGTAGATTCCAAATCTACATACAGCCACTTCAGCCCAGACACAGGTCACATACATTATTAGCCATTAGTACATTTAGCTGCAGGGTAAATAGTGCACAGTACATTCAGGAACATGCACAATGGGTGTGGCCCTTTGGGGAAACTTGGTATTGAGACAGCCACTTTCCCCATCCATGGTGAACCCAAGAGCATAATATCCAAACGCATGACATTCTCCATGTATGGCATGTCTGCTAAAGTCAGGGCTGATAAAATACACCTTATTTATTATTGAGAACCACAGAGAGACTGGCCAATGAATGATGCTGTCCTAAACCAGGAATCAGGAAGGAATTAAACTCTACATTTAAAAACACATTACATATTTTTTCAAAATTAAATAAAATCCCTGCAGTTATTTCAGTTTGGGATTGTTTTTGATCATATGCTGGGTTCATGTCTTTGTTTTTGGCCTTGGTGACCTTGTTTGGGTGTTGGTACCATAACAGCACCCTAGACCCACTCCAATTCGCATACCTTCCCAACAGATGATGCAATCTCAAATCGCACTCCACACCACCCTTTCTCACTTGGACAAAAGAAACACCTATGTGAGAATGCTATTCATTGACTACAGCACAGCGTTCAACACCATAGTGCCCCCAAAGCTCATCCTTAAGCTAAGGACTCGGACTAAACACCTCCCTCTGCAACTGGATCCTGGACTTCCTGACGAGCCGCCCCCAGGTGGTAAGAGTAGGCAACAATACATCTGCCACGCTTAATCGCCTCCTGTATTCCCTGTTCACCCACAACTGCGTGGCCAAACACGACTCCAACACCATCATTAAGTTTGCTGACGACACAACAGTGTTAGGCCTGAACACCGACAATGAGATGGCATATAGGGAGGTCAGAGAACTGGCAGTGTGGTGCCAGGACAACAACCTCCTTTAATGTGAGCAAGACAAAGGAGCTGATCGTGGACTACAGGAAAAGGCAGGCCGAACGGGCCCCCATTAACATCGACGGGGCTGTAGGGAGCGGGTCGAGAGTGTCAAGTTCCTTGGTGTCCACATCACCAACAAACTATCATGGTCCAAACATACAAAGACAGTCGACGACGACAACACCCCCCCCCCCCCCCCCCCAGGAGACTGAACAAATTTGGCATGGGTCCCAAAATCCTCAAAAGGTTTTACAGCTGCACCACCGAGAGCATCCTGACCGGTTGCCTCATCGCCTGGTATGGCAACTGCTCGGCATCTGACCATAAGGCTCTACAGAGGGTAGTGAAAATGGCCATTACATCACTAGGGCCAAGCTTCCTGCCATCCAAGACATACATAATAGGCGGTGTCAGAAGAAAGCCCATAAAATTGTCAGAGACCCCCGTCACCCAAGTTATACTGTTTACCCTGCTACCGCACGGCAAGCGGTACCAGAGCACCAAGTCTAGGACCAAAAAAACTTAACTACTTCTACCGCTTAGCCATTAGACTGCTGAACAATTCATAAAAATAGGCACCAGACAATTTATATTAACTGACCCCCCCCCCCCCGCTGCTACTCACTGTTTGTTACCTATGTATAGTCACTTCACCCCCACCTACATGTACAGATTACCTCAACTAGCCTGTTTCCCCGCACACAGACTTGGTACCGGTGCCTCGTTAGTGTTACTTTTTATTATTACTTTTTATTTTAGCCTACTTGGTAAATATTTTCTAACTGCACTGTTGGTTAAGGGCTTGTAAGTAAGCATTTCATGGTAAAGTCTACACTTGTTGTATTCAGCGCATGTGGTAAATACATTTTGATTTGATTTAGCTTCACTGAGGGCCAAAAAGCAAATGAATCCTAAAGAAAAAATACAACATTCCTGCCCTACTTTACTGTGAACATGCTTCCAACATGTTAGCGCTGTGGAGATGGAGACCAGTCACTGAGGAGGACAGTCTACTCAGGATGGAAGGTGAGGTGAGGGTTAGGGGTCAAAGGTCAAGAAGGATTGGTTTCAGTCCCTATACTGCAGTGTGGGATGTTACAGGCCAATGTTACAAAGTCAAAGTAGAGCTCGTCTTAAGCCCTCCAAGTCCTAGCTAGGTGCTCCCATTAGAGAGATCAGCAAGATGTTGACCTCAGACTTCTAGCGGTAACATGTGTCAGATTGATCACTTTTAAGTATGTAGAGTGACACTTAATGCAGGAATTTTAATGGGTTCTCAATGTGTAGTCCTGTCCCTTTTCAACTATGAAAAAAAAATCTAAATTTAGCAGATCTGGTTGACCCCAAAACACAACATTACAGAGAGCGTGGTGGTATCGTCATTTGTCATAAGAGGAATGTACATGGGATCGTAGTGGGCCAAATTCAATAATTCACTATTCGTAAAGGCTATATGGTTAAACAATGAGACACCAATCTGAATAAACAAGGTACACAAAGTGTACAAAACATTATGAACTTTCCATGATATAGACCGACCTGGTGAAAGCTATGATCCCTTATTGATGTCACTTGTTAAATCCCCTTCAATCAGTGTAGATGAAGGAAGGACTTTAAAAGAAGGACGTTAAAAGCCAGTATCCCTGTGGAACGCTTTCGACACCTCGTAGAGTCCATGCCCTGACGAATTGAGTCTATTCTGAGGGCAAAAGCAGGGGGTTTAGGTCAATATTAGAAAGGTGTTCTTTATGTTTGTATATTCAGATCGTGGTAGTCAAACAAGATGGGACCGACATGGTTTAGCTGCTCTAGTGTTAATACGAACTTTGTCAAAGTAAAGCCACAGAAAGTCGTTAGAACATGTGCTATGCAAATAGAAAAACAAAAGCCATCGGTGTAAGCATTGTATTTGGGCCGATGAACGTGGATGACAAAAACGCCCCAGAACATGGATGACTTAAAGTTCCCATTCAGGCATTGTGAGTTCAGCCTCTGAAGTATTGGAGAAACATGAGCTTGTCCTCGAACCTGAAAAGCATTCTGAAACCTCACGGATATGTGGCAATCTTGAAAAAGGCCACAACCTGAAGAGACCATAACTTTCCTTAACTTCTAGTGTTTGTTATTTGTGCACCAGCATTGCCAGCAAAAGCCCTTCAGCTATATGAGTCTCAGCAGAGTGGATACTTAGTAGGAAAGGATGCAGGCTAAGGCCTGCATTTATTTGAATAGAAAACAGTGTCTTCTGTACAGTTTGTTGCAACCAATATACTCCAGAATCCTAATCAAAATGCTCAATAAAAAAATGCCTTCCTTTCAACTCTGTGGCCAGCACAACTATGAGAGTGCATGTCTTCCAGAACAATGTGCCAACTTAAGAAAACAGTATTTTTTTCCCCTGTGAACCCACCCCCTTTTTATTATTGTGTTGCGCTCACAGAGGAGTAGAGAGCAGGGGGCGAGTAAAATGCCCTAATCTTATTTACAGGACAGCAAGGCGCCACTCCCAATGTGCCTCAAAGACACAACACACTGGAACCTGGCTCCCTTCCTCTCCTTAGCTCCTCTCCACTGATACCCGCCTCTCAACGAAACATCTGTGTGCTCGGCACAATGCTTTGCCGTCGCCAAGAAAGACTCTTAAAAGACATGACACACACAAATGCACAGAGAAACACACAAACATCTACACACATTCCAGTATACAGATCTGCAATCTGGCAAATTGCAATCCCTCAAGAGATGCAGACGTTTGCTGAGACCAGATAAAACCAGAAGAGTGGGCTAGTTTCTGGCAACAACCAAAAACGCTCCACAACTCCTGCTATTGGCTGGCTGGGTGAGGCCCTATGTCATGGGACAGTTATGGATGAGAAATTTGTGTGACTGGGGAGAGTGCCCGGGACACGGGGCCGTTTGACAGTGCCATGGTTACCATCAGGGTAATAGATTCAGTTGTGTGTTAGAGCAGCTCTCACCCTGGGAAAGGAAAACAGGACACATGGGAACTGCCTTCTCTCCCCTTTAACTGCCCCCAGTGCACAAAATCTGCCTTCCTCTAACCGCCACTGCTATCGTCATTGAGGTCATTTAAAGGTGGATCTCTGTGTTGGCAGAACAATTGCAGTATTTCTAAAAATGTGCCAGGAGGCTGTAGTACAGTCGGATGCTGGTACCCAACATACCAAGTACTCCGGCCAGAAAGCCATCTTTCTAGGACTCTTCTCAGAGTGCCTAAATGTGACTCACACCAAATAATGGAAACAGTTGTCTACCACAACCTTTTAATAGTCGAGGAACAGGATCTGAAGTACTCCTGTCCTAAATGTTTTGTTGTTAAAACCCTACCCTGGCCTCAAGAAGAGTGTTCCAGGATTTAACTGATTAAAGTCTCTCAGGGCTCTGTAGTGTTCCATCCTTGTAGCGGTCTCGGGCAAATCTTATGCACGTGCACTCTAACTTGTGCACAAATTCCTCGACTAACCGGTGCCCCCGCACATTGTACCAGTACCCCCTGATTATATAGCCTCACTATTGTTATTTTACTGCTGCTCTTTATCTGTGACTTATTTTTTAGGTATTTTTTCCATTGTTGGTTAAGGCTTGTAAGTAAGCATTTTACTGTAAAGTCTATACCTGTTGTATTTGGGGCATGTGACAAGTACAATTTTATTTGAATTAGTGTATGAGAGTGTTTGTGTATTTTAAAGTCTATTAGGCCCTCTGAACAGCTGAGAGCACTCTGCCCAACTGTACCACACACACAGGGCCCCAGGACAAGTGGACAGCACATAACACACAGATATGCCCCCCTCATCTCCCCTTCTGGCCCTCACTAACATCACACAACGCTAATCTGAAATCTTGGGAGTATTTTTAGAATTCTGCTAATGGGTGTCATTGAGGTTCAGGTGCACAAGATGCCTTTCGCTATGGTCAGGTGACAAACGTGTAAACGAGAACTTTGGTGGTCTGGAGTAAAACCACATGCAAATCTAAAGAATTATCCCAACATTCATAGGGCGATAAGTGATTTTACTCGAACTCCGCCAGCTTCTGCTGGCAAAAAGCCTGTGATTGATATTGACATCTGCAACAGTTCTAGAACAATTCAGTTCTGTATGAGGTGTCATGCTCTTCGTACACAGGGTACTGATAAACAATCTCCTAGAACTGTGGCAAACCCTCTTTCACAGAAAGGATTCTCTGCTGACCCCTTCATGTCTGAGCTGCATTTAGCCTTAACCGCCTGCTCCTCCCCCCTACCATCCAATCATTAAAGGGCCCATTATATCTCCTGTAAAATAAACAGCCTGACCAGATCCCTCTCGATATATATACACACACAAAAGCAACAGTCAGAGTGGGAAACCTAAAATAGCTCCTGGTGATAAAAATAGATGTGGGGTAGGCAAAGGAAGGCACCCATCTTGTGGTTTCTTTTGGGTCCAAACACAGCCGTTTTTTCTACAGCAGAAATGACTTGTTTACTTGGACTAGATACACTTCACCTCATTTATCTGAACAACGTGTGCAGCATAGTAAGGCAGGAGTCTGAGGAGAGCAACAACCTTTCCATAATAGCGACCTTCGTATCGCCTATATAGGGCAGAGCTGCACTTGCTCAAGTTGGTCAAGAAAGGGCAGCAGGAGTCTTTGTACAGTTTGCCAGTGCTGAACATCAATCTTGTAACAACATCAACACAGATGCCCTGAACCTCTTGCCGGGGGGGGACGTGAGACAATTACTAAGGGTAAGGAAAAACAAGGTGGAGGGGAGCAGAGCAGGAATTCTGTCCTCACTGAGGTCATAGGCCTGGTGAGCAGATGTTTTCCATTCTGACCCGTCTAGAACTCGTTGGACGGTGGATGGGAACCAAGAGAAACAGGCTTTTATACAGTCGCAATCGAACCTCCCGGACGTTCTAATCACGTAATTTGCCCAATTACGTAAAATGTAATACTCCCCTCCTCTACTCATGAACAAGGGTTGTCGAGTACCAACATGCACCCAGTAGACGGCTATTATTCCATTTGGAATCATGTCTGTGACGTTAGTGTCGCATTGACGCAGATGAAGCAAGCAAGCAGCCTTGGGAAAAAACATCACTCACCGGGGAATAAAACTGAAAGTCATGATCGAGATCCTCAGCTTGGCACTGCTTAGACCCCAAGCAGAGAAAAGCAGCACACATCCAATAGACTTCAAAGAGAGACAAACGGGCACTGTGGGAGATCGGGGAAAAAACATAAGCCCTGTGTATACCCCTTTAGAGCACATCAGCAAACTGAACACACACAATATCTCCTAGCACAAGTGTGTAGAGGATAAGAGTGGGCACAGTGAAAAAGTGCTGGGTATCTTGGAGCACTTACTGAGAGATTGATAAGACTCCTAGAGGGTAAGTCAATGAGGATCTGGGCAGCAGCTCAAGGCAGATCTGTGCCAAATGAAAACCCTGGGAACGAGTTCAGTTGGATGTGCCTGGCATGAGGCAGGATACCTGTGGTACCTAGGGCAACATCTGGCATGAGGCAGGATACCCGTGGTACCTAGGGCAACATCTGGCATGAGGCAGGATACCTGTGGTACCTAGGGCAACATCTGGCATGAGGCAGGATACCTGTGGTACCTAGGGCAACATCTGGCATGAGGCAGGATACCTGTGGTACCTAGGGCAACATCTGGCATGAGGCAGGATACCTGTGGTACCTAGGGCAACATCTGGCCTCAAGAAGGTCTAGCAAATCAGACAACATCTTTTTACTTACTGAACTTGCAGCTTGGAAAACTGACATGGGGGGGAGATTTGTTCACACGCTAGAAGATGCTCATTCTTATGGAACTTGTGAAATTTAGGGAGCACAATGATGCATTTGATTAATGTTAGGTGGGACCAAACTTGCAATAGATGCACTGCTCTCAGTTCTATTCATGCAACCCAGTGAAACATGAGCGTGAAGAGTATATGCAAGGACTATTCAGGCACAAGGTGACACCGATATAGAGCTTAGCTATAAGCTGAATATGAAAAAGGCCCAGAGCTCTGTAATCTGCATAGTGTAATGTAGTGTGTTGAAGACATTTTGTAATCTGTGTTTAAGTGTTTTATACATGTCAAGGCTTCAAGAAAGTAAACCTTCAAAGCAGGGCCTCGGCCGTGTGGAGGAGTGATTTATGACAACATGCTCACAACTGAAATATTGTAATGGGGTTGGGGAAAGGGACATATCAAGAGAGATATCTATATCTCTATCTATCTCTATCTATACATCTATATATATATCTATATATACACACAAATTTGTGCCCACCCCTTCAAATGAGTGGATTCTGCTATTTCCGCCACACACGTTGCTGACAAGTATAAGAATCGAGCACACAGCCATGTCATCTCCATAACCAAACATAGGCAGTAGAATGGCCTTACTGACGAGCTCAATGACTTTCAACGTGGCACCGTCATAGGATGCAACCTTTTCAACAAATCAGTTAGTCAAATTTCTGCCCTGCTAGATCTGCCCCGGTCAACTGTAAGTGCTGTTATTGTGAAGTGGAAACATGTAGGAGGAACAACGGCTCAGCTGCGAAGTGGTAGGCCACACAAACACAGAATGGGACCACAGTGTGCTGAAGTGCGTAAAAATGTGTCTCTCCTCAGTTGCAACAGTCACTACGGAGTTCCAAACTGCCTGTGGAAGCAATGTCAGCACAATAAAGCTCGCCGCAAATGGACTCTGGAGTAGTGGAAACGCGTTGTCTGGAGTATGAATCACACTTCACCATCTGGCAGTCCGACGGACGAATCTGGGTTTTGTGGATGCCAAAATAACACTACCTGCCTCAATGCATAGTGCCAACTGTAAAGTTTGGTGGAGGAGGAATAATGGTCTGGGGCAGTTAAGGTTTAGGTTGGCCCCTTAGTTCCAGTGAAGGGAAATATTAAAGCTACAGCATACAATGCCATTCTAGACGATTCTGTGCTTCCAACTTTGCGGCAACAGGTCAGGGAAGGCCCTTTCCTGTTTCAGCATGACAATGCCCCAGTGCACAAAGAGAGGTCCATACAGAAATGGTTTGTCGAGATCGGTGTGGAAGAACCCTGACCTCAACTCCATCGAACACCTGCGGGATCAATTGGAAAGCCGACTGCAAGTCAGGCCTAATCTCTCAACATCAGTGCCCGACCTCACTAATGCTCGCGGCTGAACGGAAGCAAGTCCCCGCAGCAATGTTCCAACATCTAGTGGAAAGCCTTCCCAGAAGAGTGGAGGCTGTTATAGCAAAGGGTGGACAAACTCCATATTAATGCCCATGAGTTTGGAATGAGATGTTCGACAAGCAGGTGTTCACATACTTTTGTTCATGTAGTGTACCAGACCTCAATAGGCCTCTCCCTCCTTCTCTCCCTCAGCTATCAGACGCTGCTATGGGTAGCCTGTACACTGCCTGTGCCTCAGACTGGCACCTTATATGGCAGCAGCTGGGTGAAGAGCAGGAGAGAGCTAGCTAGGTTGGCGTTGGGCACAAGTTGAGTTCAGAGCAGAGTGAGACAGCACTGCAGAGCTAAGCTAAGGATGCAGGAAAGGGAGGAAAAGAGCGAGAGAGCAAGGTGGCTCTGTTTTTAACTGTTGTTTTCAAAAAAAAAAAGGGCTCATCATCCCATCACATTGATCCAACTTTTCACACAGGGATTGGGTTTCCTTCATCCTTGAGCTTTATGTTAGATGTACTACAAACAACCGGCGAGGGGTCCGGCTGGGCTGTGTAGGGCGGGAAGGTTGGAGGCAGTGGGCAAATAGCATCAGACTTGTTACCCTGCGAGGAGGACTTCTGGGAAACAGCAGAGGGTCTGGCAAAAAGAACAAGGGTTGTTGGGGCTGGGGGGCTTGAGGGTGCGCCCCCCCCATAGCGGTCCCGTCACTCTTGATTTAAGGGTCCTAATTAAGAGCCGCCACATGTTTTTATTTGGGTTTGCTCTCAGCAACGCCACAAACTGCTACAAAAAAGCAGAGCCCCCATATTTCACATCTCTTTAAAAAAAAAAAACATGATTTTAACTCAGAACTCCAAGCCCCACTAGTCCGGCTACAGTCTCAATATTACCGAGAATGAGATGTGAAAACAACAGAGTGTTGAGCAAACAGACAGCGTATAAAGTCCCTGGTCTGGTCTTTTGTAATTCGCTTTTTCCTTCTCCAAATAAATCCCACCACTTAATTTCAAAGACATCGACTCCGGTCTGCCCAATCGCTTGCGGATGTATGGCCAAAATTTTAAGAGGGAAATTAGATGTTATCTACCCACTGAAAATACTATGTCTAAACAGTTGCGTATTTTTGCATATACATTGGCACTGACGGCATATTTTCATATATATTTATATATTCTTTTATATAAATGCCATTAAAAAACTGCCGTTTTTGTGCTACAGGGTTATGAACTGGTTACTTCAGGGGATAGTTGGTCTGACAAAACATTTGTAAAAGAGCTACCTGATGGGAGAATCAGAGAAATCATTAGGATGTTTTAACACAGTGCAGAATGAAATCAATCAAACTACGGTCATTGCTAGCTTCTGATTAAAATAAAAAGCGTTGACTCAGAACTGTAAGGGACTGCTTCTGACACGAGTCCAATAAACATTAAATCCTCCCTGCATGTAATCCAATGCTGAGAAGACGAGTACATAAAAATACATTCCATCAGGCAGCCAAGTACATACTGTACACACACACACACACACACACACACACACACACACACACAGAGCATGCAAACATGATAACAGGCTAACTGGGGCATGGGAGTAAAAAGGCCTTGTACTTAGTGTCTAATAAGTATGTAATACCTGCTGCTACCCAGCTGTTAAAGCTCTCACATGCTATCCTAATGGTTCTTGAATAAACAGCTTGGATTCCTAGTGGATGATGGGGTAAAAAAAAAATAAAAATTGTGAAAGATGTGGGTCAAGTCAGTCACCCAGGAGGGGAATCAGCTGAGCTAACATAACCCAATCCCTCATCTGAGCCATCTCCAGCCACATGGAGAAGTCATCAGTCCCTGCAGCTCTAACGCCACCAACCTGCTCCACCAGGATGTCGTACTCCCCGTTCAACTTCTTCCCTCGGAAATACTTGGCCCTGTGAGGAAAGAAATGGGAGAAACACTAATGAGACAAGATCACAACTTTCAGAGCTTATAACCTTTCACCACACAGTAGCCTAGGTGAGTTTCTAGACAGGAAAAGATTCTCTACAGGCTTGATATGACCCGTGTAGAGACGACTAGAAAAATAGCTTCTCCAGTATCACCTAAATTCTGTATAATTAGAAAAAGGTATCCGTTGTAGTGGCCACCTGTGTATACCATTACTTTTTTTTCACCAACAGAGAAAAGTATGTAGTCACAACAGTATGCAGTCAAAACAACCTCAGAATAATCTGTTCATTTGAAGGTGAACGGAAAGGCTCTGGAGCAACGAACCACCCTTGCTGTCTCTGCCTGGCCGGTTCCCCTCTTTCCACTGGGATTCTCTGCCTCTAACCCTATTACAGGGGCTGAGTCACTGGCTTACTGGTGCTCTTTCATGCCGTCCCTAGGAGGGGTGCGTCACTTGAGTGTGTTGAGTCACTGATGTGATCTTCCTGTCTGGGTTGGCGCCCCCCCTTGGGTTGTGCCGGAGATCTTTGTGGGCTATACCCGGCCTCGTCTCAGGATGGTAAGTTGGTGGTTGAAGATATCCCTCTAGTGGTGTGGGGTAGAGGTCGACCGATTATGATTTTTCGACGCCGATACAGATTATTGGAGGACCAAAAAAGCCGATACCGATTAAAAATCGTCCGATTTGTTTATTTTTATTTAATTGTAATAATGACAATTACAACAATACTGAATTAACACTTATTTTAACTGAATATAAAACATCAATAAAATCAATTTTGCCTCAAATAAATAATTAAACATTCAATTTGGTTTAAATAGTGCAAGAACAAAGTATTGGAGAATAAAGTAATATGTGCCATGTAAAAAAGCTAACGTTTAAGTTCCTTGCTCAGAACACATGAAAGGTGGTGGTTCCTTTTGACATGAGACTTCAATATCCCAAGGTAAGAGGTTTTAGGTTGTTAATATAGTATTTATAGGACTATTTCTCTATACCATTTGTATTTTATATATCTTTGACTATTGAATGTTCTTATAGGCACTATAGTATTGCCAGTGTAATTCCTGAGGTGCTGACTTGCTGCACCCTCGACAACTACTGTGATTATTATTATTTGACCCTGCTGGTCATTTATGAACATTTGAACATCTTGGCCATGTTCTGTTATAATCTCCACCCGGCACAGCCAGAAGCCTGGTTCCTCTAGGTTTCTTCCTAGGTTTTGGCCTTTCTAGGGAGTTTTTCCTAGCCACCTGCGTTTCTTGCTGTTTGAGGTTTTAGGCTGAGTTTCTGTACAGCACTTTGAGATATCAGCTGATGTACAAAGGGCTATATAAATAAATTTGATTTGATTGAGGAAGGCTGAAACGTCAAGTTTTCCAATATAGCTTGAGACCATTGACATATTTGTTTCCATGATTACAGCATTGTGGTCCTTGTATAGTACCATACAAGCAAACTTTCCCAGACTAAAAACCGGCTGAGCATCATAATCAGTCAGAACATCATCTCTGCCACCTATTAAGGCACCTCATCAAGAAACAGCGAGCGGGGAAAAGGGAGGCGGATCTCAAATCAAAAGTATATTACAGATATAACTCAATGCCCCTGAATAGGACTCAATGTCCCTGTACACAAACAGTAACAGTGGTGCCCTTTTTCTGTCTGAAAACATAATTTCCTGTTCCTAACCGTGACATCCTTACAGGCCAGGCATCAGGCTTCACCGGCATCATCAACCACCATAGGCAGGAAACCTGATGACACTTTTAGACAGCCTTGAAACAAACACACACCCACAAAAACACAAGGAACAAACGAGGCAGAAACCGACGGGGATGGTGTCACTTCAAAAAGCGAAGGGGGTGGACATTCACATTAATCTGGACATTTCAGATATACTACCTCTCGTGCACACTTTCGGGCGTTAAGAGCTTTATGTTTATAGCTTGTGTCTTTGCCAACACTCTGTGGGTCCAGCCGGTGAACTCTCAACCCTAGCAGGCCTGGGCCGGTTATCAATCTGTCAAGGGCTACATGCTAGCTGTTGGTGTGTGTGTGCACGCGCTCGCTCAGGCTGTTAAGGATTTAGAGTAACTGCCTCTAAACTTCTCTTTGGGATAGCACATTTTCTGTTCTCACACATTTTTCTCTTGGTGTCTTTTCAGTGACAGAAAAAAAAAGTCATCCAAGCTTCTCGCATTCGTTCCGGGCTCTTTCTACTAATCACTTCTTGCATGGCTGGCCCAAGAACAAATTACTTGGAAGGACATTTAATTCCCATAGTGGGGTTTAAAAAATAAAAATCCATTTTAAAGGACCACCTGTGTGCGCGCACGTTGCACAATTATTATTATTTTTTAAATAAAATTAAAAATAGAACCTCTGGGCCTCGATAGACCCGCTTCAAGCTAATGAGCAGTCATTATGGCTGCAACATTTTAACAGTGTGATTAATACATTTTCTATATGGAAAAATCACTTCTTGGGTAACAGAATACCATTTTTATATATGTTTGTTACTGTTGGACAGGTCTCAAACCTTTTCTAGCACAAGAGCTACTTTTAAAATGATGAAACATGTTCAGAGTAACTCAGAATATTTCATAAGCACTTTGTATTTTCCTGAATTCCATTTTCCTTGGTTTGGGATTTTTTTTCTCCAGATTTTCACTCTAATATTAACAATGATTTCTTAGAGAATCAATGAAATTGGAGCTTCAGAGTCCATTTCAATGCTTAAATTACAGAAGAAATAATGTTAGGGCGGGGAAAAAACAAAACATATTTTTTTGTGTAACACCCCTTTGTTTGTGCATTTTGTGAGATGTTTGTGTTGCTGTATATGTCATGACAGAGCTCGCGAAACAAACACCAATCCGATTGATACAAATAATCGTTATATAATTCTGCCAGGTAAATTTACGGCATCATTAACGCTAACTGGCTAAGTGACTGAGACAAACACACACACCAGACACACAGGGGCAACATTGCTGGAAATGAATTGTGTTACGTTTAGTTCAAATTGCCTTAAACTAACTAGGGATAATGTCAAAATGGATTCAATTGGATAGTAGCCAGGAGCTTAAGGTGTCTGACACTCAGTTTGCGGTTGAGTTCTCATTCCCAGCCCAAATCAGACGGGGCCTGACCGCCCGGCCTTATACATGATAATAATAAAAACGCTTGATTTTATTTAAAAAAAGGCATGTATGACTTGACTCCTATGCTGTGTAATGGTATGATATGAATGATTGTCGTAAATCAGCACGATGGCGCTGCTTTTTTCAGAAATATTTGGTGAGCTACTTATAGCTGGGCTAATAGCTATTGGGTGCTTGCGATGAACCCATTGGAGACCACTGCTATTAAAAAAAACATTCAACACTCTTAGACTGCATTTGTTACAACTAGGAAACAGAAAGCATGTGCTGGGACGTGGTAACAGCTTCTTTCTATAACGAAATACCCCAAACCACCAAGACGCTTAGTCAAATAATGAAAACATCAGTAGCCTAAACATGCGCCATGTGTGCTTGATAACTACTGAAAATCAGCACAAAAGCAATAATGGCATCATAATTAATATAAGGCTCGATATGACAGAAGTCAAAAACAGTAAATTGTCAGCTCATTAGAGCATGTCCATGTCACAAACAAGGAAAGCTGGCAAATGCGTTGCGAATGTTTTTTACTTGAGATGTAAGGGCCTGGTCTCTCAATGATGACATTTTGAGCTGATAAGTCGGCCAGTAGCATTGTCGTCTGCTTGTTCAAGCCAAACGAGGCCGTCCCTCTCTCCTGTTTCACTTGGTGGTGGCGCAGGCATCTGCTTAGTGTGCACTGTTCTGGCTTTTTTTGCGCTTAGACCTCAGAGGTGCAGGTTCAGGCGGAGGCTCAGAATCAGAAGAATAATCAGAGATGCTGTGATTAATTTCTTCCCCGCCATCAGAGTCAGATTTTGTAGCAATGCTAATGCAGCATGTGCATCCATTCATCTTAGTCTTCTTGCCATTTGAAGATGACGCACGCTCTCACTGTGTACTCCAAGTAGGCCAGAGTAGACAGCTTGGATTCGGTGTACTGATATAGCGCACATACCATTTTGAGATTAGAATAGATCAAAACAATATAAATGCCCATCCTGTTCCTCATTTATAAATTGGTGATTACATAATTATCTTTAGCTTCCCCTCACTCATCAACTCACCCATTCCCTGCCTTTCTCCCCCATGATACTTTACTTCATTTATTTCATGTTGTTATATCTGTTCAATTGGTTGTTTTGGTATAGTTTAGGTTCAGTTGAGGCAATTATCAGGGTGATTATCAACTGGGCATGGCCCCTTCAACTATCAGGAGAAGAAACTCTCACCGGAGAAAGCATCCGAATGAGCTTAACAGCACCCCTCTGTCTTACTATATATAGCCCATGTATCTGATGCTGTCTGGGTAAAAAGATGACATGCCATACTATTTTGTTTGTCCAGACAGCATCAGATACACAACGAGAAAGAGAGGAGCTGTTGTTTCGCTCACTCCGCTTATTTATAAATCAGAGATTGATGAGTCTTTTGGTTAAGAAAAATACCTACAAAAATAACAAATAAATGTAACAAATAATTAAAGAGCAGCAGTAAAATAAAGATAGCGAGGCTATATACAGGGGGTACCGGTAAGAATTCCCCATATCCCTGCTTTCCATATGCTGCTTTACAGTAACAGACGCAAATGGGGTTAATCTCATCACCGATCTTCTTAAGGTTTTCCAGCTGTTGACTATAAGATCCATGGTTATACTTCCTTGTCATTTAGTTAGCGGTGAACCTTTGAAAAAGTCTGACCAATGCTCTGTCACCCAGGGCCACACTTACCTTCACCATGACAGTAGTAGAGCATGAGAAATTAAGCAAGACCAGGAGGCTTGCGTATGTACTAAGAATTACATGTTTTCAAGCCAAGGAATTCATTGCGCAACTTGTCATCACTTCAAATGATCAATTAAATGTACAGTCAGTTGGACTTTAAAAAGTTGTGAGGTGAGCAGCCCATCGCATGGTTCCAAGAGTAGACACCCAGACAGGATTTGGCCCATGTTCTCCCCAAACACTCACTCTTACAGTCACACACCCATTGCAAAAACATAATGCAGAGGAATCCAGAATCTTTACCATGACACTTACCATGCATTAGTCTCCCATAAAGCCAAAGTGAGTAATGTACACTGCTCAAAAAATAAAGGGAACACTTAAAACACAATGTAACTCCAAGTCAATCACACTTCTGTGAAATCAAACTGTCCACTTAGGAAGCAACACTGATTGACAATAAATGTCACATGCTGTTGTGCAAATGGAATAGACAACAGGTGGAAATTATAGGCAATTAGCAAGACACCCCCAATAAAGGAGTGGTTCTGCAGGTGGTGACCAAAGACCACTTCTTAGTTCCTATGCTTCCTGGCTGATGTTTTGGTCACTTTTGAATGCTGGCGGTGCTTTCACTCTAGTGGTAGCATGAGACGGAGTCTACAACCCACACAAGTGGCTCAGGTAGTGCAGCTTATCCAGGATGGCACATCAATGCGAGCTGTGGCAAGAAGGTTTGCTGTGTCTGTCAGCGTAGTGTCCAGAGCATGGAGGCGCTACCAGGAGACAGGACAGTACATCAGGAGACGTGGAGGAGGCCATAGGAGGGCAACAACCCAGCAGCAGGACCACTACCTCCACCTTTGTGCAAGGAGGAGCAGGAGGAGCACTGCCAGAGCCCTGCAAAATGACCTCCAGCAGGCCACAAATGTGCATGTATCTGCTCAAAGGTTCAGAAACAGACTCCATGAGGGTGGTATGAGGGCCCGACGTCTACAGGTGGGGGTTGTGCTTACAGCCCAACACCGTGCAGGACGTTTGGCATTTGCCAGAGAACACCAAGACTGGCAAATTCGCCACTGGCGCCCTGTGCTCTTCACAGATGAAAGCAGGTTCACACTGAGCACATGTGACAGACGTGACAGAGTCTGGAGATGCCGCGGAGAACGTTCTGCTGCCTGCAACATCCTCCAGCATGACCGGTTTGGCGGTGGGTCAGTCATGGTGTGGGGTGGCATTTCTTTGGGGGGGGCAGCACAGCCCTCCATGTGCTCGCCAGAGGTAGCCCGACTGCCATTAGGTACCGAGATGAGATCCTCAGACCCCTTGTGAGACCATATGCTGGTGCGGTTGGCCCTGGGTTCCTCCTAATACAACCTCATGTGGCTGGAGTGTGTCAGCAGTTCCTGCAAGAGGAAGGCATTGATGCTATCGACTGGCCCGCCCGTTCCCCAGACCTGAATCCAATTGAACACATCTGGGACATCATGTCTCGCTCCATCCACCAACGCCTCGTTGCACCACAGACTGTCCAGGATTTGGCGGATGCTTTAGTCCAGGTCTGGGAGGAGATCCCTCAGGAGACCATCCGCCACCTCATCAGTAGCATGCCCAGGCGTTGTAGGGAGGTCATACAGGCACGTGGAGGCCACACACACTACTGAGCCTCATTTTGACTTGTTTTAAGGACATTACATCAAAGTTGGATCAGCCTGTAGTGTGGTTTTCCACTTTAATTTTGTGTGATTCCAAATCCAGACCTCCATGGGTTGATAAATTTGATTTCCATTGATAATGTGTGTGATTCTGTTGTCAGCACATTCAACTATGTGAATAAAAAAGTATTTAATAAGAATATTTCATTCATTCAGAGCTAGGATGTGTTATTTTAGTGTTCCCTTTATTTTTTTGAGCAGTGTATTTTGACAGACGAAATCTGAAATTTGTCCTTCATTCTTACAAGTCAACATGGGTTATGCTATATGACAATAAGAACTCACAGCCAGATTTTTCCCACAGCCATCACAATTACCCTCACTTTGACAGCAGATATGACAATGACATCAGTGATTGTACTGCATTTACCAAAGAGTGGTTGGATAGAGTAATCTAATATAGGATCATTCAAGAGCCGGTACATTGTTCAGATTCAAACAACAAACTGACAGTTTCTTGGCTTGCAGAATGTCATGTGGCATGGCATTCTTAGAAGGGTGTGGTATGACAGGGAGCCAATGGCAAGTCCGATGAGGGCAATATGGTGAGAGAGGGGGACGAGGCGGTAAGCAAGAGAAAGGAGAGGGAATCCTGGGAATGAAAGATTCCAAAAGACAGTGAGAGAAAAAAAGGTGAAAACAGGAGTGAGAGATCGAGAGCTTGCGAAAGATAGAATGAGAAGTGAAGAGAGAGAAAGAGGGAAAGGAAAGAGATGAGTGAGAAGCAGAGAAAGTGATGAGGATGGTGAAAGCTGCTGTGTGTGTGTGCACCACCATTGTGCCCCAGTCAGAGTTGGAGGCCAGGCCTGTCAGGGGAGCCCAGCGTTTCCCCGGAGACCAGCAGCCTCTCCTCTGGTATGCTCTGGAGGAAATGTGGCCCCGAGGCAGAGGGCAATGATGGATGGACATGGGACACCCTCACCAACACTAACCCTCACCCACAACTAAAGACACTAATAACTTGGATATACAGCACTGAGCTACTAGTTCTAATCCAGCTGTCTGTGCAAACACCTCCCAAGAGGAGACAAATATTACAGTCATGTTCTGTCAGCTATGAGATTCTATTAAATATGATAAAATGTCAATTCAGGGCACATAAATAAAGACTGTGGTAAAGCTACCACAAATGTTGTAACAGTGATTGGTATTTAGTGTAATAGTGTAAATCAAACCCATTTCAGATAAGAGATCCTATCAGCCATTAATAAGCCATCCATCAGTGCATCATAAATTATAAAAATGTAATTCTCATACTTGGCTAAGATATTTGGGTAATCATGAATCACTAAAGCTTTGAAAAGTGTCATTGTCTGCATTACACCACAGGATCCCAAGGCTTGGATGTTGGTCAAATGGTGTTACAATAACTCACCTTAATACGGAATTAACCTGCTATTAAAGCACATCAAAACCAGATTAATGCACTGAGGTACCGACAGAGACAAAGCGAGAAAACTGACCAATTTCACTAGTCCCATTTAGTCTACAAATGAAACCTGGGCGTTTGAAACCAAACATCAGACAAACATTGATCCTGAATTACAAAATCTTTTTCTGGTTGCCTGGTGGGAATGGACGCCTGTAATCATAAGGTTTTATTGTGGTTATTTATCTCATGGCCGTTCGCCTGCGGTCCGGGGCAACCTTCTCCAAGCTATCAGTTTGTGTTAAAGGTTTTTGCTCCAGATAAAATACTTGTGTTGGCAACCGTAGCAACAATAAAAGTGCCGGGAGATAGGATCAATGTTGATTTATGGAGATGCAGTAAAAACACAAAGGCATCTGAGGACTATCGGAGAGCTTAGGCAGCCACAAAGTGAACTTTTCATGAACTACTGTACCTTTCAAATGGGAATCAGATTTAAAGCCCTAGATTTCATCTAAAACCATGATCTATTACCATACTTTAAGGGTTTTATAAAGCTTTCCATAGCATCCCTAGCACGTGTGCTAAACTAAAATAAAGAGAAGTCAACTTTCTCATGTTGAATAAGACATCCATTTCATTTCAACCCTGTTTACCATCTGCACACCTACTGCTGCATCTATTGTGGTAGTTGACAGAATGGTGTTGACACAATTCTACCAGACCCTGTTAAATTTAGTGTCTGCAAAATGACTAAATCGGAAATGGAAAAGGAGGCCCATTTAAACACTTCTGGAGCTTTAGGTTTCCCCTACAACGCCAGCCAAGTACATGGAATAGAATGGAGACAGACGGTCGCAGGAGGGTTCACAGAGAACTGACATCTGTAGTAGCACTACACTGCAATCAATTCATCCACACGTTAACCTGAAGAGAGAAAACTAGCATGCCTGAATGTTTCACATCGTCTTAAACAAATAGTGAGGGGGAAGAAGAGGCACCATGATCCATACACGTTGCCAAAGCAGCAGCCAAATATTTAGCATTTAAAGGCTCTTACTAGTTGTACTTCTCTCTCAGGGGTATTGCTCAATGGTAGCGTCTGCTAAATGACTTAAATGTAAATGTAAATGTATTCTCCACTCCAACGCCACCTAGATATGATAGCCTGGTCCCAAATGTGTTTGCGCTGTCTTGCCAACTCTACCACATCTGGGACCAGGCTATTGAAGTAGGTTTAGATTCAATATGGCAAGGCAAGTCTGTTGTACTGAATTACAGTGATTTAAAGAGATGATAAAAAGAGAAGAACCTCAAGGGACAAATTACACCAAGTGTGTAAGTCTACATGAAAATGGGCCACGCTGCTACTACAAAGCTCAATCTTTGATGGTACACTGCTCACTCTATTCTGAGTAAACAAGTTCATCCCCATGTGTTCGAAATGGAACGATTACAAAATAATTATTTATTTGACCTTTATTTAACTAGGCAAGTCAGTTAAGAACAAATTCTTATTTTCAATGACGGCCTAGGAACAGTGGGTTAACTGCCTGTTCAGGGGCAGAACGACAGCCTCCAGTATTTATGCTGCAGTAGTTTGTGTCGGGGGGCTAGGGTCAGTTTGTTATATCTGGAGTACTTCTCCTGTCCTATTCGGTGTCCTGTGTGAATCTAAGTGTGCGTTCTCTAATTCTCTCCTTCTCTCTCTCGGAGGACCTGAGCCCTAGGACCATGCCCCAGGACTACCTGACATGATGACTCCTTGCTGTCCCCAGTCCACCTGGCCGTGCTGCTGCTCCAGTTTCAACTGTTCTGCCTTATTATTATTCGACCATGCTGGTCATTTATGAACATTTGAACATCTTGGCCATGTTCTGTTATAATCTCCACCCGGCACAGCCAGAAGAGAACTGGCCACCCCACATAGCATGGTTCCTCTCTAGGTTTCTTCCTAGGTTTTGGCCTTTCTAGGGAGTTTTTCCTAGCCACCGTGCTTCTACACCTGCATTGCTTGCTGTTTGGGGGTTTTAGGCTGGGTTTCTGTACAGCACTTTGAGATATCAGCTGATGTACGAAGGGCTATATAAATAAATTTGATTTGATTTGACAGATTTGTACCTTGTCAGCTCAGGGATTTGAACTTGCAACCTTTCGGTTACTAGTCCAACACTAACCACTAGGCTACCCTGCCGAATAAGACCATGTATGTGCCACTTCAACAGATCTGTATTGTGGTGGCAGATCACGCGTGTTCACAGGTAGTATTGAATGGTTAGAGGTAACCCAGGGAGCAATGCTCAGCACAGGTACATATTCTCTTGAGTTCTCCAATAGGTTATCAGCTAGCGCCACCTGCTGTTCATAACTCAGTGTTACTCCACACAGGGATGCAGGGAATGTGGAGAAACACACCAGCACTCATGTAGGTTGTGATCTTGCGGCAGGTGGACTACAGTGCCTCAGTGTGGCCAAAAATGAAACACCTTAGTTTTCATATCGTAATATGCCAATGCTGTTTATATCAAACATGCATTAAAAAAAACGTCAAGACCGATATTTATTACAGCCTTTTACCAGCCATTTCCACACGTCGCCAAACGATAAAGAGAATAACGCAAGGTTGATACCATACACACAAGCATAATGGTATGCTTGGAAAAGGATTTCTCACTGACAGCTGAGCACTTGTACCGGAATACATGCACTTAATATGTTCACTTATAGACCTAAGCTTAAAATGGACATGGTGCCTGGGCAAACAGATATGAACACAAAGGCCCACTACACTGTACAAACAAGGGACGTCTGCTATACTGTGTATGATAAGGTCAAGGCCAAGTTTAATTGAGACGCTTAAAATCACAATTCTTTTGATATTGTATCCAGTATGTTTGTATTTAATGTTAGGTCCTCTGTGCAGACATGGGCCAATGAAACATTCATACTATTATACCATTAACAAATGCATTGTGGTTGCAACTCAAAAGCTCTATAATACATCCTCAGTAACATGTGTCAGTCATCTCATCTCCTACAAATAATTAGACAGTGGACAAAATAAAATACAACACACTGCAGAGTTGTCATAGGCAGAGTGTACTGTATAAAGCTGCAGTGAGCTCCTTAGAGAACAGAGTGATTGACTCAGCCTAGAGAATCTACAGTAGATAATGAAGGGCTTCTTCTGCACGGCTTAATTACAGCGTACGCGATAAGATGAAAGGGAATGAGACATTTTAGGATCCCAGATGGGCTTTAAAAAGGAGTAGATTTAAGAAGGAGAAGATTTAAGTCCTGCACACGGACAGCATAGTCTGCTGGGACATAACTTAGTAATAATTCCAAGACCAGTCAGGCCTCCCCGTAGTGTAGAACCTTAATGGAGAGCAGAGGGCAGCGGCCAAGTTCAGAGAGATATTCTAGTCAGACTTAACCCATAAGAGTCTAAGCCCGCGGAGGATGGTTCTACTAACCTATATGGAATTGTTCTAAGAAGGTCATAACAAGGATAATTTTGCTATTTGATTTGAAATTTTAAGATCCCTTGAAGTATCCCCCCAAAATATTTTGGGGCCTTACTGCTATTAGCCAATACAAACGCATTAAACAACAGATTCACTACATGGAACAGATTTTGGACTATGTTGGACTAGTTAACTGTAAGGTTGCAAGATTGGATCCCCCGAGCTGACAAGGTGAAAATCTGTCCTTCTGCCCCTGAACGAGGCAGTTAACCCACCGTTCCTAGGCAGTGATTGAAAATAAGAATGTGTTCTTAACTGACTTGCCTAGTTAAATAAAGATGAAATAAAAGGTGTAAAATAAAAAATAATTTTGTCCAAAAATACCGTTTTCTGAATTTTATTAAAACTTGAAATCTGCCCCAATTAAATCAGCCATTCCGATTAAATCGGTCAACCTCCAATTTAGACGCATCAAAACAGATATCTCTAGCTTACACTTTATGGGGATGTTTTTATTAGGCTAATTTGACAGACATCGACTCTAGGGGGTTAAATAGACCGCCAATGCAATGCATGATTGTTACTAGCATCTAACTGGTGCCATATCAGCCGTTCCCTTTCTGAACTGGTTTAATTTTATTAATATGACTAATGCTGCATACAAGAATAGACTTTAGCTATTTGATGGCAAATTCCATGTGCTGTCCAAGTGAGCAGAGGGTATGTGAAACACTTTAAGCACAGTGCTTTTAATGCCAATTCAAATAAGTTGTGATATCAAATAACACTTGCAATAGAGCCTAGGCTTGTGTAATATACTGATTTAGTGGTCACTTCTATG
Organism: Oncorhynchus nerka; assembly: GCF_034236695.1. NCBI lineage: Eukaryota > Metazoa > Chordata > Actinopteri > Salmoniformes > Salmonidae > Oncorhynchus > Oncorhynchus nerka. Next base: position 35,591,287 of record NC_088403.1, read on the forward strand.
GGAGAGAAACATACCAGTCTGTGTGCAGGTCGTCGATGACCAATAGAATCTTGGGCTTCCGTATGACAGGTTTGGCAGCTTCTGCCGCCGCCGCTGAAGCCTTGGCTGCTGCTGCAGCGTTCTGTGCCAACTGGGCGGTCTTCACCACACTGGAGAAGGAGCTGAGGAAACCCCCGGGGGTCGGGGCCGGGGACGAGCCTAAGGCCGAGCCCGAGGGCGGGACCTGTGGTGGCAGGCTGGGGGGCGTTCGCCTCTCTGTGGCTGGGGAGGCGGGATTGGAGGTGGAAGAGGGCGGGGTGGGGCGAGGCCCACTCTGCAGGTCCATCATGTAGCCGTTGGGGAGGTTGGCCACAAAGCTGCTGTCGGACAGACGCCTGCGTAGGTAGTTCATGGTAACTGGTGGGTCGGTCGTTGAGGCCAGCTGGACAAGGGTAGACAGTGGGATCCGAGAGAGAGAGACAGAGGAAGGAAGAGAGATATTATTGTGACAAATTTATAATAATGAACAATAATTTGTTTTCCCTCTGGCACAACACGCAAATTCTATATTCTCCTGTAACATTTCCCATATAAAATGCATTTGGAACAGGAGTATGGAGCAGAAGGCAGCGTCACTCATGTCAGCTAAGCTCTCAAAGGAACACACTGTTCTATAAAACACAGCCGGCCAGCGACCAATCATTGATGAAGAACTAAAGTAGGACCCTGTTGGAACCACAGTGACGGCCTCAGACACATACATGAGCTATTGCCTTAGGTGGTGGGGAGGGGGGCTTTGTTCAATGGCTTTGCATATTGAACAGAGATACTACTAATAGGCTCATGTTAAAGGGGGGATTCTAGGTGGGATGGACTTGAGGGCCTTTATACAAGCCTACTTAGAGTCCCCCAATCACCTCATGCATTTTAAATCTAACCATCTAACTTTAAATCTTTAACTTTAAATTTAAATCTAACTATCTGCATATTAAACAGTTGGTACAGTACTAGGATAGGGAGTAGCCTCATGTCATGAAGGATGTAGGGAGGGATGCACAATTCAAACCTTTTTGAGGAGACTGTAGCGGCCTTAATGCATTTTTGATTCCAACCATCAAAGTGCTAACAAACTGAGTTGCATACAGAGTGGAGGTCGTGAGATACTGGGCTTGATCCAAAAGAACGTCACTCAGATCGGCTGCACTGACTAAGAGGACGATGTAGAGGCGTGCTGATTAGAGTGAGAGCTTGCGTTATGACACCGAGTATGCGCCTCAAGAACATATATTCATCTATAGTCAAAGAAGGGGGCTGTATGGGGGAGATAAGGCGTGTTATGGGGTGGGTTTGAGGACTCAGACACTGATGGATACAGAATTGGATTGTGTGGGAGAAAAATAGGAGTGAGGAAAGGATATGACAGAAACTGTGGGAAATCAAAACATAAATTTTCTAAAAGGCACTAGCTCAGACCACAGACAGCCTACCAGACTGCATAGCACACCCAGGGTGTGAAATGTTCAATGGCAACTTGCCTGCACACGACATGTAGAATATGTTGCTATAGCAGAATACTGCATAGAACATGCCCCTCAAAGGACATATGTTTGTTCATTTTTCAAACCGTGTCAAAGAACATGTTTAGCTCGGCATTAATGCCATTGGCTTTTCAGGGACATAAAGGAAAAGATTGAATACAATTAATACGGAAGCAAATAGGGGCATTGAAAGGTGACAGATTACTCTGGGAGCTGTCCACTCTCGGTGGTGCTGAAACCATTAGAGCCCATCCTCAGAGATTCATCAATCTCTTCTTTACACCACTACTGGTGCATTCCCCCACTTTCTCACCAGCCTTAAAGCAACATTCCTCTCATCCCTCTGCACATACAGTATCTGATGCTGTTAAAGCCTTAGGGGCCAACCCTTTCTCTCTTTAAAGACAGACCGTTTCAACAAGCCCTTGCAGAAGTGAGGCTTATAAACCCCCCAGGGCCCCAACTGATCACCTCTCTCTTAGCCTTCTCTGTAAACGACAGATGGTGCAGTACCAGGCTAGCCTCTAAGGCAGGCAGCAATGGTTTGCATTGCGCTAGGGAAGGCAGTTACGGTAGTCTTTCCTCTGTAATTAATGGATACAGCAGGATAATGCTAGACTAAGGCAATGTTAAAGACCGTGGGGAGGGGGGGTCTGTGTTGATGCATGGTGACGATAATAGGGTTGATGGCATCAGGGTCAGGCGATGGGCAGACCAAGAGGACCACAGGCCATGGGTGAAAGGGGTACCTGGGGTGGATTAGAAGCTCTGACCTTTTGAGTGAGTATCATAGAAGAATGATGTGTAGCACTGCTGAAGAGGAATGGTGCCCTCATACCCTCCACACAAGGTAAAGGTGACTCACAGAAATAGTCCTGAGGTGTTCTGGCAGAATTCGTATGTGAAGGGATGGGGATATGAACCTAGAAAAGTCCATCTTGCTTCCAAGTGGGTGGTAGAGCATATTTTCCATATTAAAAGCACATGCAGTGAGCAGAGGGAGCTTGAGCGTCTTCCCTTCCGTGCATCTAGCATGTTAGCGGCATTACAGAGCTTGTATTATTCATGGCGGTCAATGTGTCGGAGATCAGGGATATGGACCGTTATATATATTGGGTCATTACTTAAATGAGGGGAAATCACGATGGTGGGTAGGAGTACAGCTGACTGGGACTTGAAAGACCCTAAGCACTGTGGAGGATAACAGTTGTATGGGAATTGCATTGCCTGTAACAATATGTGAAAAATACCATTAATAACGAATTAACAGCAGCACATCTAAAAGCAATCTAAAAAGCAAGAGCATAACGATACAATGGGGTTTGGGCCTCCCTCTAACAATTCAGCTTTATATTAATAGCTCATCCAACTTTAAAATTACACATGCGCACACTCTTACCCAACCCGTACGTAGCACACGTTTCTGGTCCCCTAGTACTTAGTGAGATAACTGGCACAGCAGTCGCTTAGCAACCAGTTCCTTTTTTATGACTAGTCTAAAAGGAACTTGGCACGGGATCAGAAGAGTGTGATGACATACCGTATTTGAGAGTCATCATGATACGTCAACCACATGGCATGCTATAGGGTTACCAACGAAGAGTCAGCTGTTTTATTCTCACTAGTGCCATCTTCGCCGAATACCTTTACCACCTTATTATTAGTCATCATGAAAATAAGGAAACAGAGGATAAAGTGCATTCCGGAAAGTATTCAGACCCCTTGACTTTTTCCACATTTTGTTACGTTACAGCCTTATTCTAAAATTGATTAAATAAAAAATATGTTCTTCAGTCTATACACAATACCCCATAATGACAAAGCAAAAATAGGATCCTAGAATTTTTTGCAAATTTATAACTAAGAAAATAACTTATTTACATAAGTATTCAGACCCTTTGTTCAGAGACTCGAAATTGAGCTCAGGTGCATCCTGTTTCAATTGATCATCCTTGAGATGTTTCTACATCTTGGAGTCCACTTGTGGTAAATTCTATTGATTGGACATGATTTGGAAAGGCACACACACCTGTCTATATAAAAAGGTCCCACAGTTGACAGTGCATGTTAGCGCAAAAACCAAGCCATGTGGTTGAAGGAATTGTCCGTAGAGCTCCGAGACAGGATTGTGTCGAGGCACAGATCTGTGGAAGGGGACCAAAACATTTATGCAGCTTTGGAGGTTCACCAGAACACAGTGGCCTCCATCATTCTTAAAATGGAAGAAGTTTGGAACCACCAAGAACATTTTAATCCATTTTAGAATAAGGCTGTCAATGTAACAAAATGTGGAAGTCAAGGGGTCGGAATACTTTCCAAATGCACTGTACTTTTGTTTTGATACAGACATTTGAATGAACAAATGTATTAAATGGACTGGGTTTACTATGTGTTTAAAATGTAACTGGCGTTAAGACTGCACTTACACAGGTAGCCCAATTTGCCCAATTATTGTCAAAAGAGGTGATCAGATTGGCCAAATCCAATTAGTGGAAAAGATACTTATTGGGCTGCCTGTGTGAACGCAGTCTTAAACATAAATCATAGTCCACACAGTAGGGGTGTGAACATTTAAACGTTTGAAGGAAATTGGAATCGTTAATGTGAAGCAAAAATTCCTTACTGAAAAACTAATGTTTATTTCTACAAAAGACACGCAGAGAAAGTCAAGCGATGGAAGCTAAATCCTGTATGGCAATACTTTGAGAAGTTAAATGAGAAGAGAGGTGGAATTGAGGTACAGTAATGGAAGTACAGGTGCAATGCTTAACCATCTGAAAGGGACCCAAACCGTTGCAGGCAGCACAGCTTCATTGTGAATTCAAGTGGAATTTTATTAATTTCTTAACATTTAAAAAGGGGGAAGAAAAGGCAGTAAGAAAATGTTTACATTCGTCAAATCCCTAGTCCACAGATGCTGACATGAGATAGTCCGGCTTTCCATTGTGACCTACAGTAACTACATGCCTGAGACCATCATACAAACTTCCTAACTAATGCAGCGCCATGTACTCAACTTGAATGTGCTGACAGTTGGAGAAATTGCTTGAGTAGTGCTGAGAATTTGAAAAGTATGAAAGCCAACGGTCCAATATTGTAATAACCTGCTGTCCGTAAGCGTACACGTTTTGACTATGATAGATGCTTTCGTCCTTGATGGTAATGGATAAAGTCAGTAACAGCTCAAGATTCCCTGCTCAATTTCTGAAGGTCTGGATAAGAGCGTCTGCTAAATGACTTAAATGTAATGTAAATGTCTTATCACACAGCATGTTTGGGCCGGGCTGGGCCTTTCTCTGTATGCAGCCTTGGCTTGGCAGCAATGAGGCACAAGCTCTACAAGACATGAGGGTCACTACCACTGAGAAGCATTGAGGGAGTGTGATTTAGTGCACCGGACTATGGCCCATGACGTCAACGTGCAAAAGCAGTGAGGGAGGAGCGCCCTTCACAAATTGAACACTAATCTACACCGCTCGGTCATGTTGTCAACGTGGCAGCATGATGCATCATTCAGAAGCATACATCTCATTGGGAAGGCTGATAAAATAATCAAATTAAAAACGCTTTATCTAAAGCTACCAATTTTACATGTGGAAACACAGATAAGAATCGTAACACCCATTATTGCAGATTGTTCTGAATGGTTTCCCAAAATTGGCCATTTCAATTTCTAGGATTCATATAATATTCATTAAATATAATATCCTACATCCAATTTCTTTTTGGGTGTAGTTACCCTTTAATGCAAGTCTGCACCAGCAATAGACAGTTGTTTGGTTTGCAATGTTTTTGTAGAGCTCATCTGATTGCAGAATACGCAAAACAAATCGCCACTGAATTAATGCAAACAATCATGATTTCATTCTGCCAGGTAGGCGTAAGCTACTTTGCAGTTAACATTTAATTTAAAAAAGGTTTTTGGGAAAGCCTTTCCATCTCTACCAGAATAAAGTTATCAATCATTAGCATCAATGCTACACTAAGGGCAGACATACACGTGCACCGCAAACACACAAGTGCATTCCTATGCCATTTCAGAAAGTTGCATGAAAATATGAAATCACTGATGCATGTTGTTCATGTCTTATGATTAACTTGGTCAAATGAATACATTTCTAATAAGGTCAATACATGTTTTTAAATTGTTGAATTCTGTTTTAATTTTAAATGATTCCATGTCTGCATTCGCCGCTACACAGATTTTATTGGGCCCTATGTATAGTGTTTTGCAATGGTATTGATTTGGGTTTAATAATAAATGTCACTAATCAAACATAGATATGTCCTAATAATTTCATTGAAAAACATGTGACTGGTATGTAATGGTTTAGTCGTATTAATTTATTAGGATTGTCGAAACATTGAAGTCACTTGCCCATTTTCCATCACATTTTTGGGCTTGTAGGAAAAGTCTTCATATGAGAATTGCACCATAAGGACAGCCCTCTTAGACAGCTGCCATTTGCTGGACTATTGGGGAACAGTTGGATTAAAGCAATAGGTTGCTAAGAGGACAAACTGAATTGGTTTCATGGAGGACTGGCTTGACTTGAGGATGACCACACTATTTTCATCATGAGCAAAAGCCATTGGTTTTCTACCCAAATTTGCATTTAAAAAAAGTGATCCATTTAATAAACTCAAGAGAACTAGCTAAATTGACGAAAGGGCGTAGCAGTAACAGCAGTATCTAGTTGGCAAAACCTAGTACCTTCACAGTAATTTATAGGGGGAAATGCAAGCGACTTTAATGGCTAATTTCTCTGAAGGGGGGAAAACCCAATCACAAAATTCAGTGAGAATACATTACATAGTATGAATAAACAATACTCCAAGCCACAGAGTCATACTACTTGTTAAACACAGAACTTGCCTTTGGTGTAAGATTTGGGAAGTCTGTGGGTGGATTTTTATTTCTATTCTCACATCTTAAATCATTACTAAAAAGATCACCAAAATCGGATGTTGGGCATTATATTTATTGAATATTATATGAATCCTATAAATGTAAATAGCCAATTTTGGTACAATCAATTAGCTTAATTTGTCAGAGTTCAAATAATCTTTTAACAAAATAATGTATTCTCTTATGTTTCTAACCACAGAAACAATTTCAGAAATCCTCTTGTGCTTTGAGGTAGAGCCACATTTCTCATTACTACACATGCTTAACCTACATCACTTCGCCATCAGTCAAAACTGGGAACCTGGCTCATGCCCGGGAAGCAGCCCGCTTCCAAAATTAATGCAAACGACGCTAACCCGATACCTGATTCACCCAGGGTAGGCCCGGGGCATTAACCAAATCCCCTCATTGTATCATCACCTCTCAGCCACCTAGAGAACACAGAGGGTGGTGACCTTAGATGGCCTATCAGCCTACCACTACAGTGCCAGGGCTACACAACCATAGGCACAAACCACTTAACCAATCCCTCACCACTTCATCATAAGCGACCAGTCCTACAGTTAGGAGGCAGAAGAGGATACATAAATATACCTAAATGCACATCAACAGTTCTCTCCTTAACTAAAGGATTTTCCATTCGTTTTTCATGGACTGCGATGTATTTGTTTTGTGTGTGTGTGTGTGTGTGTGTGTATAAAATACATAGACATGGATGACGTCATTAAAAGCTTAATATTCCCTGCTCAATGTCTTTGTCTTATCCATGGAGGGGTTTACACAGCATGTTTGGGGCTGGGATGGGCTGGACTGTGCCTTTCCCTGCATGCCAGTGGCTCAAGAGGGTCAATCAGAGGCATGGCATCATCATCACCTCACAGCCACAGAAAGACATAACAGGTGTCAACCTCAGATCTCCACTTACTGCAGATGGCCCATCAGCAGGCAAGTACACAAAAGGTTTGTCTTATTGTACTTTCATTTGCAACAAGGACTAGCCATCAGCATTTCTAGATTTCCTGCAAAAACAGCTAAATTGGGCAAATATCCAGATCAGCAAATTAAACATGAACAGCTCTTCATTAGACTGAACACTCAGAACACTCCCAGCTATCTCAAGGAGAAGCTATTCAATATTGAATGGTGTTTATTCACCAGATTATGGCTTCCTGTTGATTGTCAAGAATCCCAGATCAGAGCCTAAAGAAAGACTCACTAGTACCGATTTTGTCTGTGGTACATAGCCAATAAATTCAATTGAACATTTTGGATTCTCAGACGGACTAAAGAATCAAAGGGAAACACTGGCAGAGAGAATCCAGGCTACAGCTCACTAGCTATCTAATCTACTCAGTCACAGGCTGACAGCACATGCACAACGTTGAGTTAAATCAGCAATGACAACATCTATAGACATGGATAGGATTCTATAGATAAAATATATAAGCATGTTCATACAGCCTTCAGTAGCTTAATAGACAAACTGCATGATGTTTCCTATCAACTTGGAATGAAAAAGAAAACCGGAACCGTGACATTTTCAACAAGTGCGTTCACTCGCTCGGCATAAAATAGCATTCTTTTGGTATATCATATCATTTTGCTATACATAATTGTTGTATAAAACATGCCAAATATGTTGATGCAGACGGTTGGGATTCAATAAATACAAAGAAAATCTGATTGATAAGCCCAATTAGGAACGCAGGTGCGTGTAACAATGTCCTAGCTGCATGCTGGAATTCCCTTTTCAACCCAAACCAATCAATAAATCACAAGATATTAATGAACAAATTATTGCCGCACACCGTTACCGACTACCCGGTACCCCGTGTACTGTCACAAGCAAACAGCCCTGACTGCAACGCGCTAATTAGCCTGCGCAAATAAATATAACCAGCGGCTGAAATACGCTAACGTACTCGAAGTAACCGTTTCGTTAGTATGGTGAATGATCCATTTCAGCTGAGAGCGGTGGACCGATAATTAAAAAATACATGCACAGAGGCACCACATTGAACTACGTGCCGAATACATTTTTCTGTAATGGTTTACCTGGGTATCTGGTAACACAAAGTGTTTGGATGCTGCTCCCCTTGCGCTCGTGTCACAATCCTCACCAGCTCGCGCTTCAGAATCCACCAGTCTCCTTTGTATCCCACAATGCATGCTGGGAGCTGCAAAATGCATCCATTCCTGAGATCTCCTGGTTATCTCATTGGTCAATTAATTTGTGGTATTTAATAGCATCCCTCATAATTTCTTTGACTTGTGGAATATTCATATTTAATATAGGATGTGGCAGTATTGAATTTTCAGTTCAGACAAATCCAGTGCTGAGTGATAAGAGAGACTCCAGGTAGGTGTTTTATGGGCTACTGATTTCCAGGGAAGCCCTACTTCCTTGCACACACACACACACACACACACACACACACACACACACACACACACACACACACACACACACCACAGAAAAAAACACAGAAAATATTTATATTAATTTGGAATCATATATCTTGTATATAGGCTTAGTAATTATTTGGATTTCAGACAGAAGTAATCATTTCTGTTATGTATATTCTTGGGACACCGATGTGTTTTAGCCTATCCAGAGTCAGACCACAATCTCTTTATGGCAAATATTAATTCAATTACCTTTGCAAAATGATGCCATCCACAATTGTAACATACTTGTTAACTGTCTCAATGCTCCCTATCCCAGACACTCTTAGACAAAAAGGCTTCCAAAAGTCTTCTGCAGCTGTCCCCATAGGATAACCTTTTTTTTGGTTCCAGGTAGAACTCTTTTGGGGTTCCATGTCGAACCCTCTGTGAAAAGGGTTATACATGGAACCCAAAAGGGTTCTACCTGGAACCAAAAGGGTTTTTCAAAGGGTTCTCCTATGGGGACAGCCACAGAACCCTTTTTGATTCTAGATAGCACCTTTTTTTCTAAGCGTGTAGTGCCAGAAAACCTGTCACACAAGAGTACACTTCACCACTACTTTCAATGATCATTCCGGGATTGAATGAGTCAAAGCTCTAACTCTCAAACTTAATGCCCTTGCTTAGTGCTGTGTAATAACTAATAATGACGTAAATTCCTGATTGTTATTATAAACATTTACATGTTTTATTTGTATTGGGGAAACACCTCTTCTAGTAGGCTATATGAAAAGACGTTGCCTCATATTGGAAACTTTCCAGGGTGACTGGATTGGAAACTTTTTTAATTAATTAAAACAATGCTGACTGAATTAACTAAAGCCTAAATATTGGAAAGTGTATATGCTAATTCGAATTTAGTGAGCAGTTCCTTGCTCATCCTTCCAGGGAAAAACACAGTACATTCACAGATGCTGACTCCCATTGATTCCCTTAGTAAAATATATCATTGTCCCTATAAGCAGACTAATTCATTTCAGGCATAATACAAATATCAATTGCTCGTTGGGTTGATAACAGAGGCATTAGAATGTAACTATTAAACATTCAAAGAGTTTCAATGTCTATTGCATTTGAGCTTCATAGCAAGTCAGTGGTTTGAAACGTTTCAAGATCATAGTATTAGTATGATGCAAGAGGCACAGTGTGACTTACTCCCTTTATCAAAGTCACGGCTTGATCCGAGGGGGTTGTCATTTCTTTGTGAGTGAGCGTTCAGAAGTTCAGTGACAACAACAACAAACACTAAATTGATTCTGAATATTTCAAATGCAACAACTCTTTGATTTAATACCCAGACTGCAACGTTGGAGCTTCTGCCAAAGTTCAGCTTTTGATTTCAAAGCCCTTTTGACACCCAGCCCACTTGCCATTTTTTGTCGCTGTTGTTGTTGTGTCCACTGAGATTTACCACATCAATCAATAGTAGACCACTGCCAGAGGAGACTCTTTAATAAAGAGCATATTAGTTTAAATGATTCACTGCAGAGGGAAACCACGCTTTTTGCTTTTTTATTTGGATATGATATTTAGGAGTCTCTCTATATCCAGTAATTGATAGTTGAATGTTTTAGCACCTTGTACATTCCAGTATTGAGTCAAATTGTGTATGATGGCTAGCTCTGACACAGAAAATACGTGTGTTCTGCACAGTGTCCAATGATTTTAATCAACAATGCCATCCCACGTTTAAATCAGCAGACACCTACCCATGTCATGAGAAACTACAACGGATCCTCATAGGAAAGTGTCGTCCATGCCATAGACCTTAATCATAAAGAAACAGTGACCTGACTGACTTCCAAGCCCTCTCCAACTTTCCTCTGCAACAACCTGCCTTGTCTTTGGAGCAGACTGGGTTACTGGGAAGAACTTTGTGACAAACTTTTTTTTCTTCAAAAGTGCTAATTAAATCAAATGTTTATTTGATTGATTGATTCTCTCTCTCTCCCTTTCTCCCTCTAACTTGCTCTCCCTACCTCTCTCTCCCTCTCTCTCTCTCTCTCCTCTCTGCAGCCCTTCTGTGGTCTGGCGGCTGCTCTAAAATGCTTCCTCACCATCTTCCTGCTGTAAGTGTACGAGAGAGATCAGAGCGGCGTCATCGGCAGTACAATGACTCGGCACAAAGTAAGGTAAACACATCTCAGACCCCAGTGGGAATGGGCCAAGGAGAGAGAGGAAGGAGGAGTCATATTTAATTAATATCTCATCAATTCAGGAAAACCACGCTCTACCACACTTGCAGACACATGCTGATATTGAGAAGTGCCCCGTGACCAGCTACATGGGAACCACATCATTCTCCTATCCGCCCGGCAGCTGTAGCCGTCTCAAGGCCAAGTGGCTTCTAATCAAATGGTCCAAACAGGAAGGTGATGTTAGGGCCGGTTAAGGTCAATGGCTGTTTACTGTCGTACGATGGATGGGCTGACCAGCCTGCAAGGCACAGCTGTGTTTTTTTTTACAGGATAGCTCTATTTAGCTGTTCTGCAAATGGATGATGAGGTTAGGCATGGTATAAGGTTTTCGGAGAGTCATCCATGCCAGCTGATGAAAGAATATGTGTCTAGAATGAGGCATTGCACTGCAGTATGACTTTTGTGATGTATTAAAAATGATATAATTGTACAAGCATTCACATCATGCAGTCAAACCACTGTACCATAAATACTGTACACAGGGGAAGGAACTGGCTGAACCACTTTCGAAAGCAATTTATCTCACAGATATGCTGGAGTGGGGTTAATATGTAAGGGAAAACAGTGATGCCTGACTGATTTGCAGCACTAAATGGAAAGAGCTAATTTCAGAGGGAGGGAAGGCCGCCATATTGATTGCTTCCTGCCAAATCTCGTTTGATGAAGAGGTCCAGGCAGAACACTGCTGGTGCCATTTGTATCTCATTTGCTCAGAGCAAGTCTGAGTCACTGGGTGGAGACACAGTGTGATGGTCACAGAGGAGGAAACCCTCCGGAGAGGAAGGAGGGATTCATGGGAGGATGAGAGAGATGTTCATTATGCATATGCTCAACAGGATCAGCCTGAGGAAAGAACTGTTCAGAATCACTGATCTACAAATCACCTTGCATCACCTTGCATAATGCGAGAGATGGGGGGGGGCAGAGACACTGAGGGTGTAAGAGAAAAGGCAGGAGAAAGACAAGCAGAACTCTAACTGCCCAAATTGATAAGAAGGTAGGCTATATTTTCAAATGTAGGAAATGGATTGTCTAGTTAAGCCTACAATGACAGTGAATGAGTAAGGTTGTTTCAGTTGGCAGAGTGGATAGCATGTTATTACAGTTAAACGTGATGGAAGTGCATTTGCCTGTAATTGAATTGGACTCCATAACGGAAAACTAAACTGAAATTGTGTATGTGCTTGCTACTCCCTAGAGATTATGAAAATGCAGCAGAAAGATTGCCACTAGGGGAAAGCAAACACCAAATACTGTACATTTCAAAAGTATCTCATTTTAGGTGAACTAGGTGAGGTGAACTAGGCAATGTTGACTAGGCATTTTTTGCAAAAAAATTTTAAGATGCATTTATTACTTTATATTAAAAAGTGAAATTACAGCAATAGGTTGATGGGTACAAATTGTATCATACAATTGAATAGGCTCTCGTATGCTTCGGTCCAGACACATTTTAATATCTTTACAGACACGATTATAAAAAATATTTCCATAGAATCTAAAATCATGAAATCTATGTGCACTCTTATGGTTAAAACATGTATTACTTGTGATAATAGCTTATATGGCTTAGAGACCCGTTTCATACAGAAACAGTTTTTTTTAATGGAATACTTGGTTCTTAGTGGTAAAATACTGCTTTTGGTCTTTGGACTCTCCTGAGTGATTGTCATATTATCTTTTTGGCACTAAAGAAGACATCGTCATAATCTCTGGTATGACATCCGGGCAGGCATTGCCAGGGATGCTATTGGCATGGTTACCCTAAGAACAGGTGCTGTAGACCATTACTTTCTGGCTGATGTCATTGAGCAGCTGGCGTGCCGTTTTCTCCAGCCCGGCCAGCTGAACTGTCTTGGCCTCCAGAGTACGCTGGTTGGCCGCATACGACCTCTCCAACTCTGGAAACACACAGTGATGTCATTAGAGAGTAGGTGTGTGTGTGCACGCGTGTGTGCATGTGTGCATGTGCATATGCATGCATGTGTAAATTTACGCTTGTGCGTGCATGCTTGTGTCGTGTGTTAGCACACGTGTGTGTGTGTGTGTGTGTCTGTGTGTGTGTGTATGCATATGTGTGCGTGTGTGGGTGTGCGTGTGTGTGTTACCTCTGAATCTCTGTAGTTTTACACTGGACTGGGTGAGCAGCTCCTTGGCCTCCTGCTGCAGTAGCTCCGCCCTCTTCCTGGCGTCAGACACGCCCTCTGCCTTCGTCACTACCAAGCCCTCCACAACACTGTATTTACCCTTCACCTCCAAGTCAAACTCCTACACGCAATAAAACACACACACACACACACACACACACACACACACACACACACACACACACACACACACACACACACACACACACACACACACACACACACACACACACACACACACAAAGCAGAAAGCAGAAAGCAGAAAGCACATTGAGAATGGGTTGGCAGGTAAAATTCTTGGCTGTGTGTGTGCGTGTGTGTGTGTGTGTGTGTACCTGCAGGGCCTGCTCTGCGTCCTGCCTAGCGGTCTCAGACAGTCTCTCAGTGTGCTGTGTGTGGTGGCTGGTGCCCAGGCTGCTCTCTCTCAGCAGAGTCACGTCTCTCTCCAGCTGCAGCAGATGCAGTGTGGCGTTACTCAGACGCAGCTCCGACTCCGCCGTCTCCGACTCCACCTGTAAACACACAAACACATGTTAAAATGTATTCAAGCACAGGCGCAAACACACACACATGTATTAGTCTTCTATCCTCGTGGGGACCTACAATTCAAAATCCTATTTTCCCTAAACCTATTTCCCCTAACCATTAGCCTAACCCTAATCTTACGCCTAACACTAACCTTAACCTGTAACCCTAACTCTTAAGCTTAAAATAGCCTTTGTTCTCATGGGGACATGGGAAATTTTTGTCCCAACAAGGAGTCACCAGCCCACCCACACACACACACACACACACACACACACACACACACACACACACACACACACACACACACACACACACACACACACACACACACACTTATGTAAGCATGCACACACAGATGCAAGCACACACATCACACAATACACACTTTTAGAGACCTTGTATGGAATGTGTATTTCTACAAAACTCCCACATATCTCTCAATGCATAGCCTGAAAACTCTAAAAACATGAGCCTAATAAAACTCTAAAAACATGAGCCTACTATAATAAAACCACAATCAAGAGAAGTGCCCCTGTGTGCTTAGACACAACTGAAGCCCTGGTCAGAGGTGACTTACAGATGTGATGAGGTCAAGTGTTCCCCTGGTGTTGTTGTGGGCCTGTTTGACGGCATCGATGGCAGCATTCTGAGCACGCTCAGTCGTTTCCAGAGTTTCCTTCACCAGGGCAGCTGTCTCCTTCATCTCAGACACCTCCTGACTGAGAGGAGATTGTATGTGAATTTGTCAATGTGGCTCTGTGTGCATTTATTAGGGAAAGGGGAAAGTCAGTTGTGCAACTGAATGCCTTCAACTGAAAGGTGTCTTCCACATTTAACCCAACCCCTCTGAATCAGAGCAGCGCGGAGGGCTGCCTTTATCAACATCCACGTCTTCAGCGCCCAGGGAACAGCGGGTTGACTGCCTTGCTGAGGGGCAGAACGACAGATTTTTACCTTGTCAGCTTGGGGAGTGTGTGTGTGTTAGCCTGTGTGTGGGTCTGTATGTGTTTGTGTCTGCCTGCGTTCGTGCATGCTATGTGTGTGCATTTGTGTGTACGTGTTTGTGTGTGTGTGTGCATTTGTGTGCACGTGTGTGTGCATGCGTGTGTACGTGTGTGTGTGTGTGTGTGCATGCGTGTGTACGTGTGTGTGTGTGCATGCGTGCATCTTACCTGGCGGTGCGGGCCTGCTCCAGCAGCCTCTCTGCAGTGTGTATGTCGTTGGCACTCTGACTGAGGATGTCCTCCACGCTGGTGAGGGTTCCCACCCTGTCTCTGATCTCCTTGGTCAGGGCCTCCAGCTGCTCGGGCGATGTGGGCATCTCCAGGGCCAACACCTCATTTGAAACCGCTTCAATAACCTCCACTTTGGCACGGTCGTCTGTCACAGTGGAAACAGAGCTAATTAGACTCAAAGAGCCATACACAGGGGATCTACCACAATCAATTACAATCAGTTCTAATCACAAGCATAACCAATCATGAGGAAAGAAGAGCTGGAGCCCTGATTGTCTATGAATCAGTGATCATTTAGTTAGTCTGTACAGTACACTGAAAGATTGAGGCCTGCTCTTTGAAAAATGTGTGTACACTCACTAGTGAGTAGGCCTCGTATCTCCTTGATGAGGCTGCGGAGCTGCTCGTTGCTCTGTTCCACTCTATCTCGACTCTGGTTGGACTTCAGCAGCACCTCTTGAGCATTCAGCTTGGCCTTGTCCGCACGCACCTTCACCTCCCACACCTAGAGGGCGCCACAGGAGTTAACTTAAGGTAAACACTCCTCAACAGACCAATGCTTGTGCTGGAGCAAGCA
Organism: Oncorhynchus nerka; assembly: GCF_034236695.1. Taxonomy (NCBI): domain Eukaryota; kingdom Metazoa; phylum Chordata; class Actinopteri; order Salmoniformes; family Salmonidae; genus Oncorhynchus; species Oncorhynchus nerka. Next base: position 35,606,846 of record NC_088403.1, read on the forward strand.
GATATCCTATGCTCTAGTTACTATGATAATCATGTAAGATGACCTGACTATATTCATGTAGGGCTGAATCATAACCAAACATCAGCTGTGTTACACAAAGTTATATGCGTGAATCTCAAGTTAGGATTCAGCCTGGAGTGTAAAAAACTACAGTTCCCACCATCCTAGAGAGCTTGTCCACTTCCTGCAGGGTGGAGAGGATTTCCTGGTCGAAGTCCTTGGCTGTTTTCAGAGTGCTTTGTGTCTGTGTGAATAAACCGTCACACCCCTCCCCACCACAGCGAAGGTTGCCGTCCTCCGACACACACCCCACCCCTCCACAGGGGACGCAGCACACCCCTCCTCCCCCCCAGCTGCTCCACATGTCTGTACAGAGAGAACACACACCAATCAGGTAAGAGCACTGTAAAACCAGGGACCAATCAAAAATCAGTATGGTGAAGAAGTGCGATGATAATTGGCTACTGATAGGTCAGACTTACCTGCTTGCTGAGCTCTGATAGGTCAAGAGTGTTGAGCTCTGTGGCGAGCCTCTCCAGTCTCTCTGTGTGTTTCTGTTGTCTCAGGTCAAACTCTGCCTGGTTCTGGCTCAGTCTGGCCTCCGCTTCACGCCGTAGTGTAGCCGACTGTTCCAAAGTGTTGTCGGGGTAACTGGTGGTCTGATTGGCACGGATCTCCGCCCTCTTAGACTCCAAGTGGGCCTTGGTGATGGTGTCCATCGCTCCTGCCATACACAAATAAAACACACACACACACACAGGGCACAGGGGTGTGTCAGAACTAGTAATGATATCATGCATACTGTACACCCTCTCTTTTCTCCCTCCTCTCTCACCCTCTATGTTAGAGTTCTTCACAGTCTTTATGTGGTCTCGAATGTCTGTGACTGTTCTCTCTAGCTTTTGGGCCTGCTTTCTCAGTGCGTCCAGACTGGCCTCGGTGTCATTGGCATTGACAACGAGACGGGACAGGGAATCCTCAGAGACGTTCAGCCTCTCGTTCAGGTCTGCCACCAGCTCACTGTTACACACACACACACACACACACACACACACACACACACACACACACACACACACACACACACACACACACACACACACACACACACACACACACAGAGAGAATAGTATTTTCATTAGAGTTGACATGGACTGACCATAACATCAAGCATCCGAACAGATCATTTCAACGTGTAAATGTGTGTATGCAGGTGAGTGTTTGTGTGTACATACGTGGCCTGCTGCATCATCTGTTGTACATCTTCCATCTTCTGTATAGCAGGGTTGTTCTCTACTATCGCACTGATAGCATTTGCACTAATCTCCAGACTGCTAACGGTGTCTTTGTACGGCGCCGTCACCCCATTGGTCTGGAGCTCTGTCACATGATCCTTCAAACGCTGAGTCTGATTGGACAGTTCCCCTACCACGCGGTCCCACTCGGCAAAGCACTGGTGGCATCGTTCGCAGGCGGGGAACGTCCCATGGTACCCTCTGGCACACTGGTTACACCTGGGCCCAGACACACCCTCCACACACACACACTGGCCGGACGAACGGTGGCACTGCTCGCTGGCGATGCCACGCAGGTCACAGTCACACGCTGGAGGGAGAGAAAGCGGAAAGAGGAGAAGAGAGAAAAGGGTTAAGCACACACACATACCTATAGTTGACTTGAGGTGAAAACAGTTGTGATAATGGAAAGGAAATGAGTGTACAAGGAAAGGAACTCATAGTAATATGATAACAGGTCTGTGCCCTTTAAAAGCCCCCCCTAGGGAAACAGAGGTATTGAAAAACGTCTCAACAGTCCTGCGTTGCGAGTAAATAAACCCACAGGTAGCCGTGACCTATAAACTCTCACCATTTTGACCCCCCCCCCCCCCCCCAGTCTGAAGCACAGCAGAGACAAGCCCTCTAACCTCTGTTAGAGTGGAGGAGAGGACAAGGCGGGGAATAGAGTGATGGAGTAAGTCACAGTGAAAGAATGTGGGGAATGGAGAACAGGAAAGGGTGTGTATACGCGGTTAGCAGCCATTACTGTTGCCTAAGCTTTTCAAGAAGGTGATTGATGCACCAAAAAAATAAAAATATTCAACATACAATCATAAAGCAACCAGCTGCAATAGGATTGTGAGTTTGCTCAACATTTGATGTATAAAACATTAAGAACACCTGCTCTTTCCATGACATAGACTGACTATGATCCCTTATTGATGTCACTTGTTAAATCCACTTCAATCCGTGTAGATGGAGGGGAGGAGACGGGTTGAAGAAGGATTTAAGCCTTGAGACAATTGAGACACGGATTGTGCATGTGTGCCATTCGGAGGGTTAATGGTTAAAGACAAAATATTTCAGAGCCTTTGAACAGGGTATGGTAGTATGTGCCAGGTGCACCGGTTTGTACCAAGAACTGCAACGCTGCTGGGGTTTTCACACTCAACAGTTCCCCGTGTGTACCAAGAATGGTCCACGAACCAAAAGGACATCCAGCCAACACCTTGTAGAATCCCGAAGAATTGAGGCTGTTCTGAGTGCAAACGTTTGGAGTCTTGAACACTCAGTGTCGCTGAACCAACATATATTCTTAAGTTGAATTGTATGTTCACTCAACTTTGAATTTTAGGTTGAGTGAACATACAATTCAAGTTGAGCATGTATTCTACATTATTTGTATATTTCCCAGTGTAAAATGAACTCTTTATGACAATACATTACATGCGTACATCGTAAGGCCTTTCTTTGAGGGCCTAGTTACATCCTAACACAGTGGTCTGAAACTCCTGTTTTACAGCCTGCAAGTCACATTATCCTGGCTTGCAAAGTGATGTGTAATTCCTTTTGGAGTTAGTCACCTGTAACGGCTGTTCTCAGTTAGTCTTTTTTATCTGAGGACAGTTCACACACACACACACACACGCACGCACACACACACACACACACACACACACACACACACACACACGCACACGCACACACACACACACACACACACACGCACGCACACACACACACACACACACACACCCTTGTGGCTGAGCCCTGCTTATATGGTCACCATGACCCAGAGTGCTCAGGCTTAGGACTGCAACCGCTATTGTTACACTGTAAACACAACCACATACTACTGATACCTACTGTGACGGTAGTGAACCTAAACATGACTTGAACGGCTGACAGTAACATGAGTGACCACACCACTATACACAACAGATAACACGATAATCACAGCCACACACGTGGTTGGGTTGAGCCTGTACCAACGGCCGTGACATCTTCATTCACACACACACACACAGATGCCGTCGTCAAGCCTGTCACCTTAACCTCTGACCTCTTAAATCAGACCATGGCATGACCCTCTTAACCCAGATGTGGGTTAAGAGGGTCATGTGTCAATCCTCAAAAGTGTCTCTCTTTATCTCTCTATGTCAAACACACACACACACTCATACACATACACACACACACATGCATGCAGTATACACACAGAGCGATGATAGGGCGAGGACAGAGCCAGGAGGCCAGACTAACTTTACAGGCAGTTTGGGAATGCTGCAGGAATTCCTAAGCCACAGGAATAAGACCACGACAGGATTTCTCTGATCGCTGGGAACATCTGCCTCTGATTCTCACATGAGCCAAGGAGTTATTCCCAGAATTTCACTCTCAAAATCTCCCCCTCTCTCCACTCTCTCTCTTTCACTGTCTCTCTGAGGGTGTGCCAACTTCTATAAGACCTACATTTCTCCAGATGCGGTGATTGATTGAAACTGGCCTGTTTATCAGTCAGTTGTTCAGCAGGCAATAGACCATATAGAGATATAGACAGGGAGGAGTAATTTAGAGCCAACTAGCACCACACTGGTGACACACATGCACACACTGATACAAGGACAGACATACGCACGAATGCACACACACACACACACACACACGCACACACGTGCACACAAACACACAGAGACAGACTCATGCATTACACACAATGTTAAAACAACACGGAAGCATGAACGCCACTTCAGTATCTCCAGAGACATCCACTCCGCTGAAGTCTGATAACACACACACACACACACACACACACACACACACAAACACACACTGTGAGAAAACTGTAACGCAAAAAAAATATATAAAACCCAGCTTCCAGCCCAGTCACTCATGGGAACCACCGGTCATGAGAACGAGACCGTGAGAGACTGCTTACTCAAAGAGACCGATGCAAAACACACAGAACCCCTCTCTAACAGTGTTTCTCCAGACCCCAGTAAATTCAGAGAGAGACCCACTTGGAGAGGAAGCAATGGCGCTCTTCGATACCCTGTTGCACATGTTTCAGCTTCATGATGTTTAAGGCAGTCATGGGAAGGAATCCACACACATACTTTGTACTTTCTACTGCAACTCAAAATCCCAGCCAGAGTTACTTACCTTGACATTTGACCTCAGGGTCTCCCCAGAACATATCTCGGCACTCGTTGCATTTTCTTCCCCCGAAACCTGACCTGCACGAGCACTGCCCTGACAGCTAGAAAACACACAAGACAATACAAGACAACATGTCAGCATTATGAACATGCAATTTACACTGAGTGTACAAAACATTAAGAACACCTTCCTAATTTTGAGTTGCCCCCCCCCCCCCACACACATCCTTCTTTAACCTTTAACCTCCTCCCTTTCATCTACACTGATGGAAGTGCCTTTATTAATACATTTTCATGTTCAAAATTGTACCCTCTCCTCAAACAATAGCATGGTATTATTTCACTGTAATAGCTACTGTAAATTGGACAGTGCAGCTAGATGAACAAGAATGTAAGTTTTCTGCCCATATCAGATATGTCTATGTCCTGGGAAATGGTCTTGTTACTTACAACCTCATTTGAATCGCATTATAGCCTACATGAGCTCAACTGTCCCGTGGAAGGGACACCGATCCCGAAGAAGTTTCAACAAGTCACATCAATAAAGGATGATAGCTTTCGCCTGGATTCACCTGGTCAGCCGATGTCATGGAAAGAGCATCATGTTTCGTGCACTCAGTGTACCATCTCCAGGTTAGAGGAGGGTATTCTTGCTACACACTGTACAAAGGCCAGTGGCCTGTATTGTATACAGAGTTTCAGAGTAGGAGTGCTGACCTAGGATAAGATCCCAGGTCAAGATAAGTGTTTACGTTAATACAGCGTATTGAAACTCGTGGTATACAGACCACATCAGGCCTGCAAGTCACATTGTGCTGGCTGGTAAAGTGTTGTGTAATTCCTATTGGAATCCAGCCAGAGTGGGGATATCCAGCATTTGGAATTTGTATTCACCCGTAACCTGCACTCAGGATAACTGCCAGGGTTGGGAAGACTAAGACATGAGACGACATAAAGCAGGGTTCCCCAACTGGCGGCCCACGTTTGGCCCACCTAGTTTTCTGATCCAATTTTTAAAAAAATGTTTTATTGTTGAACATAAAATATTGTAAAAACACCAGTAAATCAGCTCAAAGTGATTATTATTTTGGAAATCTGTTCCAAAATATTCACATTCATTCAAAGCAAGCTTTGAAATTCTTCTGTTTTAGTCAAATATTATTGCAAATGATTTGTCATTATGTTCCCGGCCCCCTGGCCATCCACTTAAGAAAAAAAACATCCAACGGCTAAACATCGTCGATGATCCCTGAGCTAAAGTGACTAAACTGGAGAAACCTTTTCAGTAACGGGTTAAATAAATCCAAGTAACAGATTGGATTCGGTTAGAAAATGTATGTTATTTATATTCGTGTAGCATCAATTCACATGCAAAAACATAGATATTGAAACAAACAATTCTAAAAATCTTCCTGCAATAGAGCATGCTGGGAAATATGATAAAGATGGGGCGTGGTTTTGGTTAAACTTACACCAACACTGGGTTTCTTTTACACCACTGAGTGTAAAAATGTTTCATTGAAAATCAACACCAGGTAACACTGGCCAAATGTGTGTGTGCTGTGTGTAGATGAGTTGGGTGACAACATGGGGTGTGAGAGTTGCTTTGGAAGGATGGCCAAATGTGTGTGTGCTGTGTGTAGATGAGTTGGGTGACAACATGGGGTGTGAGAGTTGCTTTGGAAGGATGGGGGTATTTTATTTGATTTAACCTTCATTTAACTAGGCAAGTCAGTTAACAACAAATTCTTATTTACAATGACTGCCTACCGAAAGGCAAAAGACCTCCTGTGGGGACGGGGGATAAAAATATAAATATATATATAGATATAGGACAAAACACACATCACGGCAAGAGAGACAACACAACACAACAAAATGAGAGACCTAAGACAACAACATAGCAAGGCAGCAACACATGACAACACAACATGACAACAACATGGTAGCAACACAACATGGTAGCAGCACAAAACATGGTACAAACATTATTGAGCACAGACAACAGCACAAAGGGCAAGTAGGTAGAGACAACAATACTTCACGCAAAGCAGCCACAAACGTCAGTAAGAGTGTCCGTGATTGAGTCTTTGAATGAAGAGAATGAGATAAAACTGTTCAGTTTGAGTGTTTTTGTTGCAGCTCGTTCCAGGCGCTAGCTGCAGCGAACTGAAAAGACGAGCGACCCAGGGATGTGTGTGCTCTGGGGACCTTTAACAGAATGTGACTGGCAGAACGGGTAAGGGTGAGGACAGTTGTGGCTCTCACCTCGTTGCACGACGTCCCAAAGGAGTGGGTTGGGTCACAGTCACAGGTCTGGCAGCCCTTTCCGCTTCCAATGTTGAACGTATCAAGGGCACAGCGGTCGCAGTTCTGGCCAATCACGTTAGGCCGGCAGGGACACTGGCCAGTCTGCAGGTCACAGTGACACTCCCCCGGAGACGGACACGCCTCCGACATTGTGCCCACTGAATAACACATACACCCTACAGAGAGAGAATGACAGTTACACACACATACACACACACACACACACACTACATATATACACACACTGTCTAACTGTACTCACTCCTGCAGCTCTGGCTGGTGGCGTTGCCGTAGTAACCCAGCTTGCAGCGCTGGCAGCCATAGCCCTCGGTATGGTGCAGGCATTTGAGGCAGACACCTGTGCGAGCGTCGCAGGACACCGGGTCCAGCTGGTCGATGTTGTCGTTACACTGGCAGGGCAGACAGCGCCCGCTGGGCACCTGGGGGTTACCATAGTGACCTGGGGCACACTCGTCACACCTGGCTCCTACGGAAGAGAAGGAAAGGTGAATTCCGAACTGTTTACACACACAGACACACAGACACACACACCTACAGTTATTAATCCGTAAGAAAGCAGAACTGTCCATTGGCTGCAGCGAGTAGTACATTGCAGTCATGGCAAGGTTGTAAACACTCATCAAACAGTCATAGAACAATTGTAAACAGTCGTAAACAGTTACAGGCAGTGGACTGGCCTCCTGTTCCAGTGAGAGCGGTATCTGTGGGATCTCTCACAGACACTCACTGTCCCTGTAGTTACTACCTGCCCATTATGACCAGGAGCAGAGGGTATTCTGCTAGCTCTGTCATTTCAGGGAAAATGTGTACTAGGACTGGGAGAACAATATATGGCGTGTTGTGTGTGATGTGGTGTGTGTGGGTGCATGCGCGCGTGTCCGTGTGTGTGTGTGTGTGTGTGTGTGTGTGTGTGTGTGTGTGTGTGTGTCTAACCTCTGTATCCAGGGCTGCAGGCACAGACCAGCTGGTAGTTGTCGGCGGTCTGGTAGCAGCTGTCTGCGTACTGGCGCCCGCTCCCCGGCCCGTCGGGACACATGCAGGGGCGGCAGTGACCCCCCAAACCCAACACGGGGTCGCCATGGTAACCATCCAGACACCTGTAGGCACGGGGTAAGACATGATAAGAGGCAAGGTAAACACTCACATACACACACACACACGCGCGCTTGGTACTGATAAAGAGGAAGCATGACAGTGAAATATGCAGCTGTGCCCTGCACTGTGGTTTGGTGTGTGGTATATTAGCTGGCTCTAATTTTAAGATGGTATCTGGTATAATTTCACACAGTACCTTTCACACATGTGCCCGGTGGTGAAGGCGCGGCAGCCCTGGCACTCCCCGGTCTGAGGGTGGCAGTAGTCGCTGTTGCCGTTGCACTGGCAGGGCTGGCATTGAGGGAAGCCCCAGTAGCCTGGCAGGCAGTGGGCACACTGACGCCCTGACGCCCCTGGAACACACTCACACTGACCTGTAGCCTCGTGGCAGAAAGCGTTCACAGAGCCCGTAGGACTACACTCACAGCCTGGGGAGAGAGGAGGGAGAGAAGGGAGGGTGTAATAGGGAGAGGGGAAGGAGGGGTGGAGCAAAGAGGAAGATAAGAGAGTGGGAAAGGGATAAAAAAAATACCACACTTTTGAAGTTGGAATTTCAACCGCAGGCTCAAAATAACCCTCTGCCTAACCTCTAACCCCTGACCCCATGCTTGTCTGTCACTCACGTCTGCATCCTAAGGGGCTGAACAGGAAGGTGGCGGGGGCACAGCGGTCACAGTTCCTGCCTGCCACATTGGGCCGACACTGGCACTGCCCGCCGCTGGGGTCGCACACTGCACTAAGAGAGCCCTGGGAGTCACACTGGCACGCTATAGAGCAGGGAGAGGGAGAAAGGGGGCAGAAAGGGGGAGAAAGGGGGAACGGGCAAGGGAGAGAGTAAAAGAGGGGGAAAGATAGGGGAGGGGAGAAGAGGGAGGAGGGAAGATGTGTGTGTGTGTGTGTGAGAGAGAGAGAGAGAGAGAGAGAGAGAGAGAGAGAGAGAGAGAGAGAGAGAGAGAGAGAGAGAGAGAGAGAGAGTGGAATGCAGAAATGAGAGTTGTTGTTGTTGCTGTTTGAGTATTAGGAATGCTTCAGGAAGCAAATTATTGTTTATTAATGTTAAACAGACAGACTCACGGAAAACATGCACTCATAGACATGCACCCCCCACAGCCCCGTCTCCTACCCATAGCCCCCTGGTGTAGCAGGGCAGACACACTGAAGATGTAGTTGTTGCAGATGTCCGTCATGGGGCTCTTGATGACGCTTTGGCTGCTCTCCAGACAGCGGTACCTCTGGAACGTATCCCACGCCCCCTCACCCTGAGAACCCTCAAACAACAGCAGATCACGCACCCGCGGAATCAACACCAACTACAGGGAGAGAGAGGGAGGAGGGAGAGAGAAGGGGAGGGAAGGGTAGGAGGAGAGCAAGGAAGAGACAGATAAAGGCCGAGGGCTTGTCTTAGAGATAGTACAAGTCTCTTATTCCACACTCCATTGACTATAACATGACTACTGTAGGGATGTTTTCCATAATGACTCGTGTGCTAGTGGAAACTACAGTTTATCAGACTGTATGGAGCGTGGTTTGTGACTGTTACTTACGGAGTCGATGAGCGTGTAGGGGCTTTGGACGTCACTGAGAGAGGAGTAAAGAGGCAGACTGAGACGCACCGTGTAGTTCCGCCCCTTCTCCAGACACACAGGCCTCAGGAGCAGCACATGTCTGAAACACACACGCAGAGGAGAGTACGGTTGAAACGGTAGAGGTGGTGTGTCGGTGTGTGTATGTGTGTTTGTGTGCATGTGTGTATGTGTGTGAAGATGGTGTATGAAGGTGGAGGCAAGGGTGTATTGTAGGGACCAGGGAGATGTGTGTCACTTGGTTACCTACCTGGATCCTGGAAGAAGAGACACCAACTGCTGATCTCCTCCTTGAAGCGTGTTTTCACATGGACTGGCTGGCTGCCCCACTCTCATTGAGTACGGACGTATCACTCTGATCTCCACCTGCTCCCACTGATCCGGCAACTACAGCAACACAGGGCTAAGGTTACATTTAGTGTCAGGGTTAGAATTAGGTGAAGGTGTTAAGGTTAGGAGATAGGGTACATTTCAGGTTTAGGGTTAGGAGCTAGGGTTAGGGTTAAGGTTAGGGTTCGGGTAAGAGAATGGGTTAGGGTTAGGTTTAGCTGTACAAGACAAGTGTGTCTGTGTACATGTGTGTGTGTGCGTGTGTGTGTGTGTGTGTGTGCGTGTGTGTGTGTGTGTGTGTGTGTGTGTGTGTGTGTGTGTGTGTGTGTGTGTGTGTGTGTGTGTGTGCGTGTGCGTGCATGTTTTACCTGTGGTTCGTAGCGAATCAGCATGTCGTAGTCCATGGAGTCAGGTAAGTTGTTGATGTGGAACTCCAGGTGGGCTCCCTCAGGTACCTTGACAAACCCTGCCCCTGTCCAGGTAGGACTACGGTTCAGAGGATAGGGCCTGGGAACCACCGTCACACCCTGAGAGAGAGGGAGGGAGAGAGAGATATGACACATTTCGAAAGACAAAGGCAGAGAGACTGAAAGCGAGAGGTCAACACACACACACACACACACACACACTCACAGGGCCGTGCTTGGCTTCCTCAGCCTCGTAGGTGTAGTGGTCCAAGGCGATGAAGTAGTATCCTGACTCCACCTGGTCACAACGCCTCCCAAACATGTGTTCTCGACACTGACACTGGCCTGATATCGGAGAACAACTAGAGATGGAGGGAGAGAGAGGGGGGACAATAGGGAAAGAGATAAATAGGGAGAGCAACAGAATGCGAAAAACGGATTGTTAGTGAATATCCAATACATTTCCGCAACCATGCATTTTTGGGCGGGGTGGAATTATGAAGACTAGTTGTGCTGTGATTAGATCATATGAGTAGAGGCATGATGTGATCGGTTAAAACGTACTCATTGTTGACGGCTCCGCCCTGGTCGCAGTCACATGGTCTGCAGCCGTCCATGTCATTACTCAGGCCCCAGTGTTGCGGCTGCAGGAACAAAATAATAGAGTTATAAATAAACACACACACACACACACACACACACACACACACTGCAGACACACAGTGATGTGGTCGGTAAGTCCCTCACCAGACACCGGTCACAGTTCCTGCCGGTGACAAGGTGTTTGCAGAAGCAGTTTCCTGTGTCCATGTCACATGGGCTTCCTCCAGGCAGTGTGCCCAGGGGATTACAGGTACACTCTGCCAAAAACACACACACACACACACAAATGTGTCAAATAAACAATGAGAGAAAAAAAGATAGGAATGTGTGTATGTGTGTGTGTGTGTTAGACTCACGCAGGCAGCCGTTTGGTCCCTGTCCCAGGCCGTAGTGTCCCTGTCTACAGTGGTCGCAGCGCTCTCCCTCCACACTGGTCTTACAGCGACACTGTCCTGCTATCAGACCAGCGGACACGTCTGTCCTGCCGTCACACACACCACCCTGCAGGGAGCCCGTCGGGTCACAGCTACACGCTACAGACAGGGGGAGAGGGAGGGAGGTGAGTGAGAGAAAAAGACAGGAAGGAATGCGAGGGGACAGGGAGGGTAGGAGGGAGAGTGATGAGGCACTTGAAGGAGACAGAAACAGAAAGAGTTTGGGGGGGTATTGGAGAGGGAGCGACGAAGGGGAGAAAAAGAAGAGAACAGAGACTCCAACAGTACATTAAGAGTGTTACGTTCAGAGACAGAGATCAAAGGGAGAGTTGAGAGTATGACCTCTGACCTTGATAGGTCAGAGGTCATAGGTGAGGCCAGCAAACTCTTGGCCCTTGTCATAGGGCACAGAGAGACGGTGACATACGTTCACAGATGTTGGGGTCTCTCAGGTGTCTTTCGGGGTGCTGGTAGTAGAAGGGTCTGCACTGCTCACACTGACGCCCCATGGTGTTGTGTTGACACTCATCACACACTCCTCCACTCACGTTCCCCGTAGACAGATACACAGCCATGTCAAAGTGACATGACCTGGAGTGGTGGTTACACTCGCACACTGGGAGAAGGAGAGAGACAGAGGGAGATGGTGAAGGGAGAGGGGGGCAGAGAGAGAGAGAGAGAGAAATAGAGAGAATATTTTGTTTAAACATATTTCACACTTCAAAAGACACTACCAACAGGATGGAATTAGGGAGATTCCCCCTGTTGAATATATTTGACATATCTGGAACAGAATGATCCAGACTGTATATATCTGGCACAGTGTGATCAGTGTGTGTTTGTGTGTGTGTGTGTGCGTGCGTGCGTGTGTGTGAGTGTCTCACTCTTGCAGGCATTGGTGTTGCGTCCCTCTGCAGGCCTCCAGGGCAGGTCGTTGTAGAAGTCCTTACAGTGCTCACAGTTCAGACCCTCTGTGTTGTGGTTACACATACAGTGACCGTGGACCTGGATACACACAGGCACGCACGCATTCACACACACAGAAAGAGCGCGCGCGAGAGAGAGAGAAACACTCGTGTTAGAGGTGCTAGTCCCAAAGACAATAGAAAAAGCAACTACTGGAGTCATCTCCCTCTTAACGGTCACACAACCTATTAGGGGAATGTGTGCATGTCGCGTGTGTGTGTATGTTGTTTCGTGTGTGTGTGTATGTGTGAGTGTGTGTCTGCGTGTGTGCTTCACTCACCATGCCCTCTGTGCCTACGTGTATCCCATCAACAGGGGCGCATTTGGAGGCATGTCCGTAGCAGAAGCAGTTGCCGCGGACGACCATGTCGAAGAGGGCATAGTAGTATTTCTCTGTGACCTCGTCTCTGGAGTCCAGCAGGTTGTCACCCAGTGTGTGGAGCTTAGTGAACTGGACACGCAGGTTAGTGATCTTCAGCATGTCTACACACACATATGGAGACACATACACACACACACACACACACAATCAGGATAAAGGCACACTTACCCGTCCTAATGTGATGGCCCATCTAAAACAGCAGTGGTACGTTATAGGAATGTTTCTGTAGGTCACTGTGTCTTTATATTAGGTTCTGGATCTTCTCCAAGCTCATCTCTATGACCTCTGACCCTAAAGATGTGGGATCCTCCTTCTGAAGGCTCCCTACACCCTACACACACATTCACTACATACTTAACACGAGGGGCCCTCTGTGTGTGTGTGTGTGTGTGTGTGTGTGTGTGTGTGTGTGTGTGTGTGTGTGTGTGTGTGTGTGTGTGTAGCTTCTACATGTGAAATTCCATAAGATGTGCCAGGATAACCTGACCTCTAACCCCTGCTCTGCAGTGTTGCCTTGACTACCGCCACTGCTCAGACTTCGGTTATTACACTTAGAAAATTATTTGTTGCAGTACTAACTGGATCATATGTAGCTAATGAGATATACCACCTCTGGTCTGGTGTTGTACTGTAGTTACTTACTCTGTATCCTGGGACTGTAAGGGTCTTCAATCTCAAACGCCGGGTCCAGCACCCTGAATATCACCTGATAGAGAGGGGGAGTGAGGGATGAAGAGAAGGATTGTAAAAATAAACGTTTACTGGGTTATAATTCAATGAGAGACTAACTCTGAAT